>NC_044986.1:99331556-99931556 GCF_008728515.1 Papio anubis
CGGGCTCTTAAGCAACATGGAAAAATGGTTGATAGAAAATAAACATCAGTTTCTAAAAAAAAAAAAAAAAAAAAAAAAGAAAGTCATTATTAGAAAAATGTGATGTACTTAGTGTACATCAGGTGCCTGTGCACTCAATTTCCAAGTTTGTGAGGAGGCACGCAGGGGATTCTGGACCTGATTGTTTCCTAGAACCTGGATGCGTTCTGGTTGGCAGGGCAACTGGCCTTCACTTGGTGGCCTTGAGTGGATGCCCTCATTGGTTGCCTTCATTTAGTGCCCTCAGTTGGTTCCCTCAGTTGTTTCTCTTCAGTTGGTGGTCCTCAGTTGTTGGGCAGTGGTGGAAGGAGGATGATTCCATTTGTGGTCTCTCCTCCCCCAGTCACAGCTCCCAGGCTTGTTGCATCCAGTCCCTTCTAAAATAAACCAGACAGGTTGGCATGGTTTTTTTTTTTAGCAGACAAGTCAGCTTAGGGTACAGGGGTGACCTGGGTTCCGGGATTTTAGTGCAGTGCCGCCCCATGGCCCAGGGCTGCCCATGCCAGCCATGCTTTTGCCAGGAAGAGGCGATAGGTGTTGAGCCCTGCAGACTTGGGGGCAAGCGAAGGCCCAAGCTACCCCAGAAGAACACAGGTGCCACATGGGGACCACACTGAACTGTCGCATGTGCACCAAAGCCAGCCCCAGTCAGGGTGCAGACAGCAAAGGCGCAGGCTGCGATAAACAGGACCAGAGGCACCCGGAACACGCTGTCCCCAATGTCCTCTGCAAGCGGAGCCAGCTCAGGGTGCGGTGGATGAAGCTGTCTTGCACCTCTGGGATCCACGAGGTGGAGGTGGCAGTAGCGCTGCACTCCACTTCTTTGGAGCCTGCCCAGTCAAATCTGGGAGGCAACAAGGGACCTGACAGCAGCACACTGGCAAACAGAAGACGCCCAAAGGTAGGGAGGAAACGGATGCTGCTATAGTTCAGAAGATCTTCTGGCTGTTGTTGGCCCAAGGTTCCCCCAGAGACATCCAAACCCACAGTTTTCTCATCTATAAAAGATGTGATTGTTATGAGGCTTCCATAAGGTAAGTGTGTAAAAACCATGGCAAAATGCTTGTAACTTAAAAGAGAGGGTTTCTATAAGGCTTCTGTAAGGCACGTGTTTAAAAATCTGGACATAATACATGTAATTTTTTTAAGTGTTCAGCATATAGAGAAGGAGGATTGTTTTCTCATCTACTTTTTAGAGCAAGTTTGTAAGATTGGTGATACTCATATATCTTAGACAATCTAATCAATGATCAGAAAGAATAAATAGATAACCAAGGTCACAAAGCAATTCACAATGCATTCACTGTGTAATTTCTAGTTAAAAGTAGCAATGATTTTCACACTGAAATTTTTGTATTATGTTGTGATTTTCTCTTACATAATCCTCTTGGTGATATGTAACCACAGATTTTAAGTTGCTCTATCAAAGTGATCATTAGAAAAATGTGATGTACTTAGTGTGTAAATTTTAGAAAATTTCTTCTGTTAGTCTTGTTAATTTGATTTAACATGTGTGTTATTTTAAAAAATGTAAATGTGGATTGGATATATATGTGTACATATGAAATATGACTTGACTTTATAGAGCTGGCTTAGCTCATGGCAAGGTTTTATTCTGAAGGCACCTGCAGAAATCTCTCTTATTTCTAGTTTGTTAAAGTTTCAGAGATTATGAGGGAAAGGGGGTGTAGGAATCCCAGACACTGCGTGAGGCAGATATGGTTTCAGTGATTTTAGCATCATTCATTGTAGGTGATGATCCCTAGGAACTTCTTCACAGTGAGAAACCTGAAAGGTCCCAGCAGGCAGCAATGAATGAAAGGTGGGTCGGGGCCACTGGCAGAGCGGGGCCTTGTGAGCCATGTGCCTGTGCTCTCAAGTTCCAAGTTTGTGGGGATGCCTGCAGGGGGTTCTGGACCTGATTGTTTCCTCTGAACCAGGATGCGATCTGGTTGGCAGGGCAACTGGCCTTCACTTGGTGGCCTTCAGTGGGTGCCCTCATTGGTTGCCATCTGTTAGTGCCCTCAGTTGATACCCTCAGTTGTTTCTCTTCTGTTGGTCATCCTCAGTTGGTGGTCCTCAGTTGGTGGTCTTCAGTTGTTGGGCAGTGGTGGAAGGAGCAAGAATCCGTTGGTGCTCTCTCCTCCCCCAGTCACATCTCTCAGGCTTGCTGCATCCAGGCTCTTCTACAATAAACCTGACACACTGGCAGGTTTTTTTTTAGCAGACAAGTCAGGTCATGGTATGGAGATGACATGGCATGCGGGCTGGTAGAGCAGTGTCACCCCATGGCTTAGGGATGCCTGTGCCAGCAATGTTTTTGCCAGGAAGAGGCGATAGGTGTTGAGCCCTGCAGACTTCGGGGCAAGCGAAGGCCCAAGCTGCCTGAGAAGAGCAGAGTTTGCCCCCTGGGGTCCACATGAACTGCTGCATGTGTGCCAAAGCCAGCCCCAACCAGGACTTGCACAAGGTTCTGCAGAGCTAGCCTGTGGCTCTGATTTCTACGAGAGTACAGACAGCGAAGACGCAGGCCGTAATATCCAGAAGCAGAGGCGCCCAGAGCATGCTGTGCCCCAGTGCCCGCCTGAAGCGAGGCCAGTGGAGGGTGCGTGAGTGAAGCTGTCCTGCAGCTCTGGGATCCACGAAGTGGAGGTGGTAATAGCACAGGACTGTACTGCTTTGGAGGCTGCCCCATCGAATGTGGGAGCCAGCGAGGGTCCTGACAGCAGCACAATGGCCCCCAGAAGATGCCGAAAGGTAGGGAGGCGACGGATACCACTTAAGTTCAGGAGCTCCTCTGGCTGCTGATGGTCCAAACTTCCCCAAGAGGCATCTAAAACCTCAGTTTTCTCATCTATAAAAGATGTGATTGTTATGAGGCTTCCATAAGGTAAATGTGTGAAAACCATGGCAGAAATGTTTACAATTTAAAAGAGGGGGTTTCTTTGAGGCTTCTGTAAGGTAAGTGTGTAAAATCTGGACACAATACCTTTAATTTAGGTCACTGTAACCTTTGCCTCCTGGGTTCAAGTGATTCTCTGGCCTCAGCCTCCTGAGTAGCTGGGATTAGAGGTATGCACCATCAGGACCGACTAATTTTGTCCTTTTAGAAGAGACAGGGTTTCAGCATGTAGGTCAGGCTGGTCTCGAACCCCTGACCTCAGGTCATCTGCCCACCTTGAATTCCCTAAGTACTGGGATTACAGGCTTGAGCTACAATCTGGCCAAAAATTTCATTTCTTGATCAACAAACCTTTTCTAAGGAGATGCTTGTGGTCTAAATATGCAGATTCCCAGTCATTTCCAAGAAGAAGGGAAGGACTGCGAGGCAACACGGGAGGGAGTTTAGGATTGTTCTGAGGCTGTGAAAGCCATTGAAATCCACACATAAAACGGTAGAGAAAGGGAATCCACATGTCTTGATCCCTCCATGTACTGGGTATATCTTGGTCTTCATTAAGTTGCACCACCTTTGGCATCAGAGAGAACTGGATTTGAATCCAAGTTCCAACGCTCATTAGGACATGATGGGGAATGTGTTTTCAAATCCTCAAAGCCTCAGTTTGCTTATCTATAAAACATGGGATTCTTATGAGGCTTCCGTAAGGTAAATGAGTAAAAATGTGGGTGGGCAAAATGCCACCAGAAGACGTCCAAAGGTAGGGAGGCAACAGATACTGCTCAAGTTCAGGAGCTCCTCTGGCCATTGCTGGCCCAAGGTTCCCCCAGAGACATCCAAAGCCTCAGTTTTCTCATTTATAAAAGACGTGATCGTTTTGAGGTTTCCATAAGGTAGGTGTGTAAAAACCATGGCAAAATGCTTGTAATTTAAAAGATAGGGTTATTATGAGGCTTCAATAAGGTAAGTGTGTAAAAATGTGGATGCAATGCCTATGATTTTGTAAGTGTTTAGTATAGAGAGTAGGATTATTTTTCTCTCATTTAAGTTTTAGAGCAAGTTTATAAAATGGTGTTACTCATCCTTTTGAGATAATCAAAGCAAGGATCACAAAGATTAAATGAGTCACCATAGTCACAGAGCAGTTTACAATACATTTAGTGGGTAATTGCCAGTTAAAAGTAGCAATGATGATCACATTTAAAATCTTGTATTATGTGGTGGTTTTCTCTTACATAAGCCTCTTTTTTGTTGAAGCAGTAGATTCTAAGTTGCTGTATCAAAATGATCACTAGAAAACTGTGATATACTTTGTCTATAAATTTTAGAAAATGTCTTCTATTACTCTTATTAATTTGATTGAATATGTGTGTTATTTTCAAAAATGTAAATGGAATATGTGTGGATTGAATATGTATGTGTATGTATATGTTGGAAATATGATTTGACATTATAGTGTAGGTGTAGCTCATGGCAATGTGTTTTTCTGAAAGCACCTGCAGAAATCTGTCATTTTTCTAGTTTGTAAAAATCTCAGAGGTTATGGGGGAAAGGGGGTTCTATGAATCCCAGATAGTACATGAGGCAGATTTGGTTTCAGTAATTTTAGCATAGTTTATTGTAAGGCAATGATCTCTAGGAACTTCTTCACAGTGAGAAACATGAAAGCACCCAGCAGCCAGCAATGAATGAAAGGTGGGGTGAGTCTACCGGCAGGGCAGGGCCTTGTGAGCCTGGTGCTTGAGCTCTGAATTCCAAGTTGGGGGGACACATGGAAAGGATTCTGGGCCTCATTGTTTCCTCTAACCAGGATACAGTCTGGTTGGCAGGGCAAGTGGCCTTCACTTTGTGGTCTTCAGTGGGTGCCCTCATTGGTTGCCTTCATTTAGCGCCCTGAGTTGGTTCCCTCAGTTGTTTCTTTCAGTTGGTGGTATTCAGTTGTTGGGCGGTGGTGGAAGGAGGATGAATCCGGTTGTGCTCCCTCCTCCCCCAGTCACAGCTCTCAGGCTTGTTGCATCCAGGCCCTTCTAGAATAAACGAGACAGGTTAGCAGGGTTTTTTTTAGCAGACAAGTCAGCTCAGGGTACAGGGGTAACACGTGATACCGGATGCTAGTGCAGTGCCATCCCATGGCCCAGGGCTGCCTGTGCAAGCCATGCTTTTGGAAGGAGGAGGCGATAGGTGTTGAGCTCTGCAGACTTGGGGGCAAGCGAAGACCCAAGCTACCCCAGAAGAGCAGGGGTGCCCCTGAACTGTCGGATGTGCACCAAAGCCAGCCCCAGTCAGGACTGGCACAAGGGTTCTGCAGAGCCAGCCTGTGTCTCTGACATCTACGGGGGTGCAGACAGTGAAGGCACAGGCTGCAATAAACAGGATCAGAGGAACCTGCTGTCCCCCAATGTCCTCTGCAAGGGGGCCACCTCAGGGTGTGGTGGGTGATGTCGTACTGCACCTCTGGGATCCACAAGGTGGAGGTGGCTACAGCGCCGGACTCCACTGCTTTGGAGCCTGCCCAATCGAATCTGGGAGCCAGCGAGGGACCTGACAGCAGCACACTGGCCACCTGAAGACATCCAAAGGTAGGGAGACAACAGATACTGCTTAAATTCAGGAGCTCCTCTGGCCGTTGCTGGCCCAAGTTTCCCCCAGAAACATCCAAAGCCTCAGTTTTCTCATCTATAAAAGACATGATTGTTTTGAGGTTTCCATAAGGTAAGTGTGTAAAAACCATGGCAAAATGCTTGTAATTTAAAAGAGAATGTTTTTTTCAGGCTTCTATAAGGTAAGTGTGTAAAAATCTGGACACAATACCTATAATTTTTTAAGAGTTCAGTATATGGAGAAGGAGGATTATTATTTCTCATCTAATTTTCAGAGGAAGTTTATAAAATTGTTGATAGTCATATTTCTTAAACAATCTAACCAGTGATCAGAAAGAATAAATAGATAACCAAGGTCACAAAGCAGTTCACAATGCATTCACTGGGTAATTTCTAGTTAAAAGTGGCAATGATTTTCACATTGAAAACTTTGTATTATGTTGTGGTTTTCTCTTACATAATCCTCTTGGTATTTTGAAACCACAGATTCTAAGTTGCTCTATCAAAGCGATCATTAGAAAAATGTGATTTACTTAGTGTGTAAATGTTTGAAAATTTCTTCTGTTAGTCTTTTTAATTTGATTGAACATATTTGTTATTTTCAAAAACGGAAATTGAATACATATTGATTGGATTTATATGTGCTTATATGTGCATATATGAAATACGACTCAACATTATAGAGTAGGCTTAGTTCATGGCAATGTCTTTTTCTGAAAGCACCCACAGAAATCTCTCTTCTTTCTAGTTTGTAAATGTTTCAGAGATTATGGGGGAAGGGGATTCTATGAATCCCAGACACTGCGTGAGGCAGATTTGGTTTCAGTGATTTTAACATTGTTCATTGTAAGGGATGATCCCTAGGAACTTCTTCACAGTGAGAAACCTGAAAGGTTCCAGCAGCCAGTGAGGAATGAAAGGTGGGGCGGGGCCGCTGGCAGGGCGGGGCCTAGTGAGCCATGTGCCTGTGCTCTCAAGTTCCAAGTTTGTGGGGATGCATGCAGGGGATTCTGGACCTGATTGTTTCCTCTGAACCAGGATGCGGTCTGGTTGGCAGGGCAACTGGCCTTCACTTGGTGGCCTTCAGTGGGTGCCCTCATTGGTTGCCCTCGGTTTGTGTCCTCAGTTGGTACCCTCAGCTGGTGGTCTTCAGTTGTTGGGCAGTGGTGGAAGGAGGATGAATCCGTTTGTGCTCTCTCCTCCCCCCAGTCACAGCTCTCAGGTTTATTGCATCCAGGCCCTTCTAAAATACACCAGACAGGTTGGCAGAGTTTTTTAGCAGACAAGTCAGGTCATGCTATGGGGCTGACACAGGGTGAGGACTGCTAGCGCATTGCTGCCCCATGGCCCAGGGCTGCCCATGGCAGCAATGCTTTTGCCAGGAAGAGGTGAGAGGTGTTCAGCTCTGCAGAAATGGGAGCAAGCGAAGGCCCAAGCTGCCTGAGAAGAGCAGAGTTTACCCCATGGGGTCCACACTGAACTGTCACATATGCACCAAAGCCGCATTCTTCAGAGCCAGCCTGTGGCTCTGACGTCTACTAGGATGCAGACAGCGAAGATGTAGGCCGCGATATACAGGAGCAGAGGCGCCCGGAACACGCTGTTCCCCAATGCCAGCTGCAAGCCGGGCTATCTCAGCGTGCGGTGGGTGAAGCTGTCCTGCAGCTCTGAGATCCATGAAGTGGAGGTGGTAGTAGCGCCGGACTCCACTGCTTTGGAGGCTGCCCAATCGAATTTGGGAGCCAGCGAGGGTCCTGACAGCAGCACATTGGCCACCAGAAGACACCGAAAGGTAGGGAGACGATGGATACTGTTTAAATTCAGGAGCTCCTCTGGCCATTGCTGGCCCAAGGTTCCCCAGAGGCATCCAAAGCCTCAGTTTTCTCATCTATAAAAGATGTGATTGTTATGAGGCTTCCATAAGGTAAATGTATGAAAACCATGGCAAAAATGTTTGTAATTTAAAAGAAAGGGTTTCTATGAGGCTTCTATAAGGTAAGTGTGTAAAAATCTGGATACAATACCTTTAATTTAGGTCACTGTAACCTCTGCCTTCTGGGTTCAAGCAATTCTTCTGCCTTAACCTCCGGAGTATCTGGGATTAGAGGCATGCGCCATCAGGCCCAACTAATTTTGTTCTTTTTAGGAGAGACAGGGTTTCACCATTTTGGTCAGGCTGGTCTCAAACTCCTGGCCTCAGGTGATCTGCTCACCTTGGTTTCCCTAAGTACTGGGATTACAGGCTTGAGCCACCATCTCCGGCCAAAAATTTGGTTTCTTGATCAACAATCCTGTTTCTAAGGAGATGCTTGTGGTCTAAATATGCAGATTCCCAGTCATTTCCAAGAAGAAGGGAAGGACTGCAAGGCAACCTGGGAGGGAGTTTAGGATTGTTCTGAGGCCATGAAAACCATCAAAATTCATACATAAGAGGGTAGAGAAAGGGAATCCACATGTCTTGATCCCTCCATATACTGGGTATATCTTGGTCTTCATTAAATTTGCACCACCTTTGGCATCAGAGACAACTGGATTTGAATCCAAGTTCTAACACTCATTAGGATGTGATTGTGAATGTGTTTTTTAACTCCTCTGAGCCTCACTTTGCTTATCTATAAAAGATGGGATTCTTATGAGGCTTCCGGAAGGTCAATGAGGAAGAATTTGGGTGGGCAAAATGCCTGTAATTTAAAAGATAGGATTGTTATGAGGCTTCGACAAGGTAAGTGTGTAAAAACCTGGACACAATGCCTGTAATTTTGTAAGTGTTAAATATATAGAGAAGGATTATTTTTCTCTCATTTAATTTTTAGAGCAAGTTTATAAAATGGTGTTACTCATATTTTTGAGATAATGAAAGCAAGGATCACAAAGATTAAATGAGTCACCATAGTCACAGAGCAGTTTACAATACATTTAGTGGGTAATTGCCAGCTAAAAGTAGCAATGATGATCACATTTAAAATCTTGTATTATGTGGTGGTTTTCTCTTACATAAGCCTCTTTTTTTGTTCAAGGCATAGATTCTAAGTTGCTGTATCAAAATGATCACTAGAAAACTGTGATATACTTTGTCTATAATTTTTAGAAAATGTCTTCTATTACTCTTGTTAATTGATTGAATATGTGTGTTATTTTCAAAAAATGTAAATGGAATATGTGTGGATTGAATATATATGTGTATATATATGTGAAATATGATTTGACATTATAGTGTAGGTGTAGCTCATGGCAATGTGTTTTTCTGACAGCAGCTGCAGAAATCTGTCATTTTTCTAGTTTGTAAAAATCTCAGAGGTTATGGGGGAAAGAGGGTTTTTTGAATCCCAGACAGTACATGAGGCAGATTTGGTTTCAGTAATTTTAGCATCATTCATTGTAAGGTGATGATCCCTAGGAACTTCTTCACAGTGAGCAACCTGAAAGTTTCTAGCAGCCAGCAATGCATGAAAGGTGGGGGAGGTCCACTGGCAGGGTGGGGCCTTGTGAGCCTGGTGCTTGAGCTCTCAATTCCAAGCTAGGGTGACACATGCAAAGGATTCTGGGCCTGATTGTTTCCTCTAACCAGTATGTGGTCTGGTTGGCAGGGCAACTGGCCTTCAGTGGGTGCCCTCATTGGTTGCCTTCGGTTAGTACCCTCAGTTGTTTCTCTTTAGTTGGTGGTCCTAGTTGGTGGTCTTCAGTTGTTGGGCAGTCGTGGCAGGAGGATGAATCCGTTTGTGCTCTCTTCTCCCCCAGTCACAGGTCTCAGGTGTGTTGCATTCAGGCCGTTCTAAAATAAACCGGAGAGGTTGGCAGGTTTTTTAGCAGACAAGTCAGCTCAGGGTACGGATGCGGGCTGCTAGTGCAATGCTGCCCCATGGCCCAGGGCTGCCCGTGGCAGTGATGCTTTTGCCAGGAAGAGGCAATAGGTGTTCACCTATGCAGACTCAGGAGCAAGCCAAGGCCCATGCTGTCCCACGTGGTCCACACTGAACTGTTGAATATTCACCAAAGCCAGCCCCAATCAGGGCTGGCACGAGGGTTCTCAACAGCCAGCTTCTGACTCTGACATCTACGAGTGTCCAGACAGCAAAGACGCAGGCCGCGACATACAGGAGCAGAGGTGCCTAGAACACACTGTCGCCCAATGCCAGCCATAAGTGGGGCTATCTCAGGGTGCGGGGGGTGAAACCGTCCTGCATCTCAGAGATCCACAAGGTGGAGGTGGCAGTGGCGCTGGACTCCACTGCTTTGGAGCCTGCGCAGGAGAAGTTGGGAGCCAGCAAGAGTCCTGACAGCAGCACATTGGCCACCAGAAGACACCCAAAGGTAGGGAGGTGGCAGATACTGCTTAAGTTCAGGAGCTCCTCTGGCCGTTGCTGACCCAAGGTTCCCCCAGAGGCGTCCACAGCCTGGGGCTCCTTCCTCCTGCCCGGCGTTTGCTTTCCTATGCCCAGGCCCCAAGCAGGAGGACTGGCTCTGCCTGGAGTCCTCACCGCTTCTTCTTTCCCTGGTGTGTCCAACTGGTTTCTTACTTTCCTCCTGCCTACCCCAATGCTCAGTTCTGTTTCCTCTTCTTCCCCCAGGCTGGCTGAAAACTAAGTTTCAAAATACAAAATATATGCTAGAGATTTCATTGCTGTAAACGAAATGTCTGACAGCTTTTCTATTTAAACTCTGATTGTTCTCTTCATTTCTTTAAACGTTAGAATAATTAAGTCTCATCATAGATGTGCTTTTGTAACTTGAAAGTATGACAGTAAATTTGCACAATTTAAAATTTCTTCTGAATTTTTCTTTTCATAAATTTTTGGCAAACAGGTAGTATTTAGTTACTTGAGTAACTCCTTTAGTGGTGATTTGTGAGATTTTGGTGTACCAATCACCCAAGCAGTACACACGGAATCCAGTTTGTAGTCTCTTAACTTTCTCCCCCTTCCCACCATTTCCCCCTGAGTATCATCCTTGTATTTAAGACTGAGTCTCATTGTGTCACCAAGGCTGGAATGCTGTGTCACGATGTCAGCTCGCTGCAACCCTTGGTTCCCAAGTTCATGTGATCCTCCTGCTTCAGCTTCCCGAGTGGCAGGGATTAGAGGTGTGGGTCACGATGCCTGACTACATTTTTTAATTGTTTTTTTTGTTGGTTTGTTTTTGTTTTGTTTTGTTTTTTTGAGACAGAGTCTTGCTCTGTCACCCAGGCTGGAGTGCAATGGTGCGATCTCAGCTCACTGCAAGCTCTGCCTCCCGGGTTCATGCCATTCCCATGCCTCAGCCTCCCAAGTCGCTGGGACTACAGGTGTCCGCCACCTCACCCGGCTAATTTTGTGTATTTTTAGTAGAGACGGGGTTTCATCCCAGGATGATCTCAATCTCCTGACCTCGTGATCTGCCTGCCTTGGCCTCCCAAAGTGCTGGGATTATAGGTGTGAGCCACCACGCCCGGCCAGTTTTTTGTATTTTTAGCAGTTAGTGGATTTCACCAAATTGGCCAGTCTGTTCTCGAACTCCTGACCTCAAGTGATCCACCTGTCTTGGCCTCCCCTAGGGCTGGGAATACAGGAATGAGCCAGCAGAACCCAGCCAACGTTCCCCACCCACTTTTTTTTTCTTATGTCCTGAAGTCATTCTTTGAGTTGTCATGTAAATTAATGGGTTACTCAAATTACTGGAAAACTAGTTGAATAAATAAGCAGGCAGTTTGTGAATATTAGACAGAACAGTGGTGCCGAGCATGGCTAAAGCATCTCTGCATTCACAGGGAGAGGAGCGGAAGACCTTCTGGTGTGGGCTGGGCTGCAATTCACTTGCAGGAGAAACAGCCCGGGTGTGGAGAGGTGGCCATCCTTGGCAGGATCCTTTCTAAAGAGCCGAGAAATCAACATAGAGCCTCTTCTATCTGATTCTCTAACAACTGCAGACTTTCCATGAGTCAAGCTTTGTGTCAAAAGGACAAATTAAAAGGCAAGAAAATAAAATCTTAATACCAGGACTTTTGGGGAAAACAAAACAAACAAAAACTCACATCTAATTCCAGATTATTTCAGGGACCCACACATTTTGTCCAAATCTGTGTCTATTGTTTCTGTGTCCAATGTACTCTTTGTTGTTGTTGTTATTGTTGTTTATCTGTTTTTCGTTTTTGTTGTTGTTGTTGAGACTGAGTCTCACCCTGTCACCAGGCTGGAGAGCAGTGGTGTGATCTTGGGTCACTGCAAGCTCTGCCTCCCAGGTTCACACCATTCTCCTGCCTCAGCCTCCTGAGCAGCTGGGACCACAGGCACCCATCACCACCCCGGGCTAATTTTTGTATTTTTAGTAGAGACGGGGTTCCCCATGTTGGCCATGATGGTCTCAATCTCTTAACCTCATGATCTGCTCGCCCTCGGCCTCCCGAAGTGCAGGGATTACAGGCGTGAACCACCGCACCCAGCCCAATATACCCTTTGTCGAAGACAATGTTCGAAAGTTGTTCCTGTACTCAGCACAGTACGAAACTAGATAAATACATTTTAGGGAAATCAACAATACAATTTTTTTGAAAGCAAATTGGTTTTCAAGGTTTATTCTTCAATTATCAAAAGGTTTTCAAAAGTAAAACATACTATTCCTCTCCACGATCCCAGTTAATCCAGACCCTCCTCGGTGAGCTTTATCAAATACCGCACTCATCTTCCTGAATCTTCTGCTGAATCTCCTATACAGTTTTGTCACAGAACCTCAGATTTTTCGTAAGGTTTTGTGTACCATGCCATGCCTGTGATTTGCTCTCTTTGCTTTGTTTTTATTTTTTTTATTTTTTTATTTTTATTTTTATTTTTTTTTTTTGAGACGGAGTCTCGCTCTGTCACCCAGGCTGGAGTGCAGTGGCCGGATCTCAGCTCACTGCAAGCTCCACCTCCCGGGTTCACGCCATTCTCCTGCCTCAGCCTCCCGAGTAGCTGGGACTACAGGCGCCTGCCACCTCGCCCGGCTAAGTTTTTGTATTTTTAGTAGAGACGGGGTTTCACTGTGTTAGCCAGGATGGTCTCAATCTCCTGACCTCGTGATCCGCCCGCCTCGGCCTCCCAAAGTGCTGGGATTACAGGCATGAGCCACCGCGCCCGGCCTGTTTTTATTTTTTATTTTTGTAAGAAGTAGCCGGCAAGTATCTTTCTTTGCTTTAGAGATGTAAACTGCTTTTATTTTCAGATTAACTTTCAAGAATGTTGAAAATGCTTTGCTCGCTCTTCTTTTCTCGCTTCCTCCCTCTCAGGACCTATAAATGGCACCGCCCAGCCCAATGGACAGATGCCCCAGGCTGCACATTCTGTCAGTGCTGTTCTCCAAGAGGCCCAGACACACGCTGAAACATCCAAGGTAAAACCAGCAAGCAGCTGACATACATTCCGTCAGCCGTCCCCCAAAACCCATGTTCTCAACCATTCGCATTGTTCCAATAACTGCTCTTTTAAAAAGAGAAAACAGGCTGGGTACGGTGGCTCACGCCTGTAATCCCTGCACTTTGGGAGGCCGAAGCAGGATAATTGCTTGAGCTCCGGAGTTCCAGACCAGCCTGGGCAACAGAACGAGGGCTCATCTCTACAAGAAATAAAAAAACTAGCCAGGCGTGGTGGCGTGCACCTGTGGTCCTGGCTACTTGGGTGGCTGAGGTGTGTGAATGGCTTGAGCCTAGGATTTCAAGGCTGCAGTGAGCTGTGATCACACCACTGCACCCCAGCCTACATGATAAAGACCTTGTCTTAAAAAAAAGAAACAAATACAAAAAAGGGTTACACTAAAAATGTGCATTTTTTATTGTTCCCACTGATGTCCTACCTACATCCCCAGGGTGATGAAGGAGAAAATACGTTGTAAAATGATAGCCAATAGGGATGACATCCTCCATAACATTTTTTCAACCAAATAGATCAATGAAGATTCACTTAAATCTATCTTAAAATCATAGCTAATAATTATGATTTCGTTACTAATCTAGTTCAAAACCTCTCAGTTGACTGTATAAATTCTGTTGAATATTTCTCATGTGTGATTCAAAACAACCCGAAATAACTGTGACAACAGCATGTCTCCCAGCTAGGACAGGCAGGGTGCTTCACTTTAGCAGTTTTTCACTTCTTTCACCCCTTCATTTTGTCCATCGGCCAGTCATGAAAACAACTAAATCTTGGTATTTATTGAACTTCTTATAATTTTGACAACCACTGCAGGCCTGTAAAAGTTCTATTTCTTTAGTGTTTTCATTATCTTCTCAAGCCTGACAATCTCTTCATGCAATGTGCTTTCAGCTATTATTATTTTCATTATTTCTATAATGTCAGTTGAAGGAAAGCATTTAAAAATGCTGAAAGAAATAAAAGAATCCCAGAATAGAAATCACTTAACTATATGTGAACATCAATACCCAAGCTGCCTGCTCAGAAATTTTTTAAAAAGGAAAATGTACATCGCCAGTTAATTAGCTTATCATGCTAAGTAAGTAAACTAAAATAGAAACTAAATCAGAAGGCACTGTTAGAAAAAAAAAACTTCCAAATTTAATTTTCAGTGTTAAGAGGCTATTAAGCAGAGGAAGAAATAAACTGGAACCCTGATGAAATGTAAATTGGAATGATAATTATCACTAAAACAGAGGGATTCAATCCAGCTGCCTGGGGACATTTCATTATATAAATATAAATTATCCTTATCTATTCGAGTATTGGTGGAGGAAGGGCTATACCTCTATAAGACTTCAGCCAAATTTGGCGTTCTGGTTTCTACCAATAGCACGCTGGTGATTTTTCTTTTCAGAACTCAAATATGTATCTCATTTGATCTCATCACAACCTGAGACACATGTCATAATAGGGACTACTGGGCTCATTTTATACCCGGTGAACCAGCCAACTTTCATGCAGTTGAGAAAAGGTAAACTGTCTGGGTGAGGTGGCTCACACCTGTAATTCCAGCACTTTGGGAGGCCAAGGTAGGCAGATCACTTGAGCCCAGGAGTTGGAGACAAGTCTGAGCAACATGGCAAAAAACCATCTCTACAACAAATACAAAAATTAGCTGGGCATGGTGGCACATGCTTGTCATCCCAGCTACTCAGGAGGCTGAGGCATGAGGATCACTGAGCCCTAGAGTCAGAAGTTGCAGTGAGTCGAGCTTGCGCCACTGCACTCCAGCCTGGGTGACACAGCGAGATCCTGTCAAAAAAAAAAAAAAAAAACAAGGCGCAGTGGCTCATGCCTGTAATCCCAGCACTTTGGGAGGCAGAGGCAGGCAGATCATGAGGTCTGGGGTTCAAGACCAGTCTGACCAACATGATGAAACCTCATCTCTACTAAAAATACAATAATTAGCAGGACGTGGTGGCCAGCTCCTGTAGTCCCAGCTACTTGGGAGGCTGAGGCAGGAGAATCGCTTGAACCCAGGGGATGGAGGTTGCAGTGAGCCAAGATGGCACCACTGCACTCCAGCCTGGGCAACAGAGCAAGACTCCGTCTTAATAACAATAATAATAATAATAATAAAGGCCATTGAAAGTCATTTCCCTATTCCAGAGCAAAGATGAGCTTATGAACAACCAGGGCTCTCAGTGACTGAGGGACGGAGGCTCCCCAGTGGGCAGATAGAGAGACTCACCTATCTATGGCATGGTCCTGTCCACTGGGGCTGTTTTGTCAAGAATAGAGAATGCTACCCAGGAGACTGAGGTGGGAGGGTTCGCTTGAGCTCAGGAGGTCGAGGCTGCAGTGGGCCCAGATTGTGCCATTGCACTCAGCCTGGGCGACAGAGTGAGACCCTGTGTCCATTAATTAATAACAATAAATTAAAATTTCAAAAATTTAAAAATAATGAATGCTGCTGTCACTGGGTTGCAGGATAGGAAGCCAGCCCTCGGGAACCACCAGGAGCCAGGAGCACCCCCGGCCCCACACGGCCCCAAGTCCAGCCTGCCCCTCGCTCTGGTGCAGAGGTCCTGGGACACCATCTGCAGCCCCGTCACGCCGCCCGCCCGACGACTTCCTGCCGCCACTGCCACCGCTGCCTCCACTGGACGACCCAGAGCTGCCGCCACCCCCGCTGCAGGATCCAGAGCTCCCGCCACCGCCCCTGGACTTCATGGAGCCGCCTGCCCGCCCCCGGACTTCGTGCCCGCTCCCCCAGCGGTCGTCAAGAGGCCTCCTATGCCCTACCCTCCCAACAGGCACGAAGCATCAATGTTCAGAACCAACAAATGAATAAAACAAATGAATAAATGTTAAACGTTCTTCCCACTGTATTTATACAAAGATTACGGGGCCAGTAGATCTGGAGGTCAACACTATAATTAAAAATAGCTTTCCCCATCCCATGCCTTCTTAAGTCTTGGTGACCTTAGATTTTCATCTGTACCTCTGCGACCTTCAGAATTTTCAGGAAAATTGAGAGAGGAAAATGAGAAAACATGACAAGCAGAGCCTGTTCCCTTGCTCTGAGATTCCCGTCGCTTGATTGATTGGAGCCCTGGACACAGGCTGTTTTGGTTTTGCTTCTTTAATGCTTGAATAACAGTAATTTTAAAAAACAGTTATTCAGATAATTTTTGAATTCTCTGTTATTACAGCGCTGTAAGTATCCTGTAAATAAGAATGTAGGGGCAGGTAAAAGCAATCTTATTGATGTATATTTCAATCTGGAATGTTTTCCCTCAGAGATACATTTAATGCCCAGTTTATCCTAGGCTCTTGTTACCTGTATCTCTTCTCTTTCAAATTGGCTTCTCATAGGCTAAAAGGCTATTTTCTTAAAACTAAGGAAGGTAATTAATGGTATGTTTTAATATCTGGGGAAGAGTAAGCTGTAGATCATGCTGTCTCAACCCATGGGCTCCCGCGGCCCAGGACAACTTCGAATGCTGCCCGACAAATATTAAAACATTGTAAGCTCTTTGCAGGGCGCGGTGGCTCACACCTGTAATCCCAGCACTATTGGCAGGCCAAGGCTGACAGATCACTTGAGGTCAGGAGTTCAAGACCAGCCTGGCCAACACGGCAAAACCCTATCTGTGCTAAAAATACAAAAATGAGCCAGGGGCAGTGAGCATGCCTGTAATCCCAGCAACTCCAGAGGCTGAGGTGAGAGAATCCTTTGAACCCAGGAGGTGGAGGCTGCAGTGAGCTGAGATCTTGCTACTGCACTCAATCCTGGACGACAGGGCAAGACTCGCTCTTAAAAAAATTACGAGATATTTTCACATTTTTTTTTTTTTTTTAGCTGATCAGCTATTGCTAGTGTTAGTGCATCTTAGGTGAGTCCCAGGGAAGCCAAAAGATTGGACACCCCTGCAGGCTAAATGGAAATTTAAAATGAAACAAATTCAGTTTTAAAACCAAAATATTTAGTAATTAAAACTGGCAAGGTGTTCTTAATTTATTTGAGCATATGCTTGAAATAGGATAGAAGGTAAATTTGCTTTACATTAAATTTTATCTCACAAACAGTAACTTTCCACTTTTAGTATACTATGTTCTTTTGATGTCAGATACAGTAATAATATGGTTTTTCTTTTTAAAATTTTTTTAAATATTATTTTACTTTAAGTTCCAGGATACATATGCAGAATGTGCAGATTTGTTACATAGGTAAACGTGTGCCATAATGGTTTGCTGCACCTATCAACCCATCACTTAAATATTAAGCCCAGCATGCGTTAGCTATTTGTGACATTAGCTGTTTGTCCAGGTTTTGTACTGGCAAACATACTCCCTGCATGACCATTCACCCCTGAACCCCCTGCAGCAGCGCCCCCACCACTAGTGAATGCCTTCTCATCCCCTCTTTCAATCACTCTCTCAAATGGTTCCTAGTAGATACAAAACGTTTTTTTCTCCAATGGGAAAATAGAACACAGGGAGCCACTCAGTTTGCTCCCAACACTCCTTTCCAGTCGCTCACCGGAGCTACCTTGGCAAGTACTCTAGGAGTATGGGAAAATGAAAACAACAAACTCATACACCTTTTTAACATACACAACCAGTTCTGTCTACCCAGCCAAGGCATATTCTTCTTATGTGGAACATCGACCTATATCTGCCTCCCCACTAACTGGACAGGCACCTGCGCCTTAGTCTTTCTAAGTCCCAACATTAATATTGCCCAAGGAAATCTGACCTCATCAGTACTCCTTAAAGCTCAAGTCCGTCAGCCATACAACTAATACCCCTACTTACAGGGTTAGGAATGGCTACTGCTACAGGAACTGGAATACCTGGTTTATCTACTTCGTTATCCTACTACCACACACTCTCAAAGGATTTCTCAGACAATTTGCAAGAAATAACGAAATCTATCCTTGCTTTACAATCCCAAATAGATTCTTTAGCAGCAGTGACTCTCCAAAACCGCGGAGGCTTAGACCTCCTCACTGCTGAGGCTGAGACCTCCTCACTCCTAGCAACTGGGACTACAGGCGCCCACCACCACGCCCCGCTAATTTTTTGTATTTTTTAGTAGAGACGGGGTTTCACCGTGTTATGGTCTCGATCTCCTGACCTCGTGATCCACCCGCCTCGGCCTCCCAAAGTGCTGGGATTACAGGTGTGAGCCGCCGCGCCCGGCCTCTTACTATAAAATTTAAAAACACATACAAATCTGTTTTATAGCCAATCTGTTAGAATTGCAATCTTAAAAATTACTCCAGGTCAAAACATTTAAAATCTCATCAGAAAAGTCTACCTTTCCAGACTGCTATATTTCTATGGAAAATCTTCAGTAGTAGCCTGCTGAAAGTTATCATCCCCTTACCCCCAATTAGAAATCCACATGCCTGTTCTTACTCCCCATTCTTGTCCTACCAATACTATCTTTACTTCAATGCCACTTTGATCATGTTGTCTTACATTTGTATATAGACTTTTCAGTTTACAAGTGCTTTCACATTTGTTACAACATTATTTCATCATGCAGACCTAAGAGGTAGATACGAGCACTATTTTTATAAACAAGGTTACTGGTATTTGATTAGGTTAAATGATTTGTTCCAAGTTCCCATAGCTAGTAAGTGGCAGAACCAAAATACAGACTTATCTTTTGACATCCACTCATTGCTGTTACCACTATGCAGCTGCTGCTTCTATCTAAGTGGTGAGGCCTTTCCTATCTCTTCCACATCCACCGTTGTGACCTTGGAATCCATCATTATTATTTGACATTTATGTGGCTGCAAACCTGGCTGCCACAAAGGGACTCAAAGAGTTCTCTTTGTGAAAAGAATGTCTACTTATGAAAACGCTACTCAACCGAATTGTTATTATTATAGTTTTACAGGTGTCCTATTTCTCATGTTTATCCAGCTCCTGAAATGTTCCTTCAGCTGTATACTGGATAATCAAAATATACCAATACTTTCAAGTCCCAAGCATTATCTTTTCAAGTTCCAAGTTGTACAAGACTGAGACTACAATTTAAACTCTTTCTCTCTGAATCCAATTAGAGCTTTCGTAAATCTGGAGATACACAGAATCATATATTTGCCCATAGGTGAATGCAGAGAAATTCTTTAGTTTTTAGACGAACTTAACTTCAGAACTCAAATAGATTCCTAGTGACTTCTAAGCCTTGTTTTCTTTTGCACTATTCTACACTGGCTTCTTAAATTAATCCTGCAAATTAGCAGAATTGCACTATGCAATAGTTATCTAGTTGGCACATGATTGTAAAGTATGTTCTGATAAATGTCTGAAAATAATTTCTTATGGACACATGCAGAGATGACAGAATAAAGTCAAATCATCTTTTTATGTTTTAACATGACTCATTACTTGTGTTTTAAAATGACAACAGCAACAACAATAACAACAACAACAACAATACACTGTACCTCAGTATTTGAAGGTCATTTCGTATCTTCTTTTTGTCCTGATTCTAATGTGGGCATCTTATCTACAAAATGTTATTCACAGACACATATATGAGAACATTTTTAACTGTAAATTGTAAAAACATATACTATATCCATTTATGAATATTTCAATAAAATAACAGTAATAGCAAAAATAGAATTTCAGGATTGAAGCAGGTTCAGGAAAAAGAATTGATAGTATGGAAAAAGATAGCAAAAAGTATTTTTTTTAAGTAGACATTATATTTGGGTCTATAAAGTTATTTTCTAAATAATAGTGTTTAAGCATAAAAATATTTTCAGAGATATTCACTGACTTACCACTTCTATTATTTTGGTATAAAAAAATAAAACTGTCATTGCTTGCTTGATTTTGTGGAGCTCGTTCAATAATGCCCATGTCATTTTCTTGTTTTCCAGTTACTGTCTTTATTGCTCCCTCCTATTAGCAAAACCAAAAGCAACAACAAAAAAATCCTTCAGAAAAAAATGTATTTATTCACTCACTCACTCAGTTTATCAGTAAGACAAAAAACAACAACAACAACAACAAAAAAAAACACATACATTGTATCTATCAAATCATAGGCACTATCCTGGGAGAAGCAGAAAATATACACAGAAGATAGATTCTGACCTATATTCAAGAAATGGCAGAGACATATGAACACAAATAAAAGCAGAAAAAGGTGTAATTCACCAGTTCTACAATTTAAGTCAATAAAACACATAAGGGCACAAAGGAGAGAACAATCAGTTTTACCTGAAAAGCATAGAAAATGCTACCATAATTGGGCCATATTTGGAAGGACAGAAAAAGTGCAGAGTCAGGATACAAAGTCTAGGTGCAATAGCATGTGTAAAATAATAAGGCATGAAACAACATTGCAAATGAGGGGTGCCAAAGGGATGTGGTAAAACTGGAACACAGTCAGAGGAAATGAGATGAAGAGATAAAATGGAACCACACCATATAAGATATGTGTCACACTGGAATGTGAACTTACCCTTTCATGTGACGGGTATCCACTCCATATGTAGATGAGTTACATTATTACAAATATATTTTAGAAAGGTGACACTTCTAGCAGTGTAAAGATAGAGGAACATGGGGAGATGGGGCAAAACTAGAAAGGAGTATGTCAAAATTATAGGTAGAGAGTCAGTTATGCTAATGAGAGATGGAAGATTATAAGAAGGTAGAAAGTACAAAATTTGGTGTGTGTCTGGATTGGTGACCTGGAGGAGGGCTGAGGGCAGGTTGAAGTGCTTGAGTGTTTCACGGCTACTTCCTAGGTGTTATTTACTAGGGTGGGGAAACCACATGACAGGTTAGAGTCAGGAAAAGAATAAAAATGTTTTCAGTTTGAGACCTATAAAATTTGAGGGATCCAAGGAGCTTGGAAGAAAGAGCTGAATAAATACATTTGGAGCGCGAGTAGATGACCTACATCAGGAGAATTACATGGTGATAAGAAGATAAACATTTATAAGATAGACTAAATGGGTAGAATTAAATAACACAAACCTATGCAGAATGCTGATATTTTGAAAATGAAATCAAAGAAGAGAAAAAAATGGGATTAAGTTTTTCAATTACATATTTCTACATTTGTTTCAAGAATATAATTTTATTTACATAGGTAAGTATTTCTGAAATATTTTTGCAAAATATATCTTTGAATTGAATGAAAACATTTAATTCTAAAACACCAAGATTCTGGAAGAGGACTTTTATAAAAATTAACCTTGAAACTTTTAATTGTACAAGAGAAATGCTTACCTAATTATAGAATTATGAGGCTTTTTTTCTTTCTTTTTTTTTTTTTTTTTGAGACGGAGTCTCACTCTGTTGCCCAGGTTGGAGTGCAGTGGCTCCATTTCCTCTCACTGCAACCTCCACCCCCCCAGGTTCACGCCATTCTCCCACCTCAGCCTCCCAAGTAGTTGGGACTACAGGCACGCATCACCACGCCTGGCTAATTTTTTCTGTTTTTAGCAGAGAGGGGGTTTTACCGTGTTAGCCAGGATGGTCTCGATCTCCTGACCTCGTGATCTGCCCACCTCGACCTCCCAGAGTTCTGGGATTACAGGTGTGAGCCACCGCGCCCAGCCTCTCCTAGGTATTTTAAAGAGTACAACAAATTGCTCTTACCTATAGTCGTCCTTATATTTTCTTTCAGCTTTTTATTAAAATCAGCTATAAGTCACTCAAAAACATCTGAGCAGTATTTTATTACTTGGCTATCTTTTCTTAATTTTTATTTTAAATATATCATAACTTTTATTCTAGAGAGTTCCTGCTCTCGTTTAAACCACTATTTTCGCTGTGTTGTTATAATAATCTTATATAATATATATAATGTCTATATATAATATATAATCTTATATAATATATAATGTCTATATTTAATATATAATCTTATATAATATTTATAATAATCTTATATAATAATATAATAAGAGTCTCATCTTGACTCTTATGTAGTCTCTATGTTTATCTTACTTTTCTGTATTGAATTATTTCCTTTCATCCCCTTCTTCTAATTGATTATTATACAAATATGGTGGCATCCATTAGATTATTTTTTGGCCAAAATAACCTAGGACAAAAATTTACCCTTACATAGCTTATAGTATTGTAGAAATAATTAAGATTAAAAATTTTAATTGCATGTTATTTTTTGAAATATCTCTTTACGATTTACAGGTTTATTACCTCTTGTGTGGAAAATGTGAGATTTTAGTTTTTAATAGTACCTTATTTAAACGGGTTTGCATTGAAATAGTATAGGTTGTTTCTATTCTGTGTGTCAAATAGCTAAGTATAAATAATTGTATAAATTCTGCTTCTTCCAAAACACAGAGAGAAAGAGAATAATGGGGGGGGGGGGGCGGGCGCAATGATTGATTACTGAAAACCATACATAGAAACTAAATAGAAACCTGTAACTACATTTGGTGACAACTGAGACAGAGATAGCCTAAAAACCAGACACTGAAGAAATGTATTCTGTGAGGAAAAAAGTCTGGGGTAAATAATTTTTAAAAAGGTGAAGGAGGCCGGGCGCGGTGGCTCAAGCCTGTAATCCCAGCACTTTGGGAGGCTGAGACGGGCGGATCACGAGGTCAGGAGATCGAGACCATCCTGGCTAACACGGTGAAACCCCGTCTCTACTAAAAAAAAGTACAAAAAAAACTAGCCGGGCGTGGGGCGCCTGTAGTCCCAGCTACTCCGGAGGCTGAGGCAGGAGAATGGCGTGAACCCGGGAGGCGGAGCTTGCAGTGAGCCGAGATCCTGCCACTGCCCTCCAGCCTGGGCGACAGAGCAAGACTCCGTCTCCAAAAAAAAAAAAAAAAAAACGGTGAAGGAGGAGGGAGAAACAAACAAGAGACATGATCAGTCAATCAAGTATGAGCTTCAGTCATGAAAGAAGAGGAAAAGCAACTGCTATAACATATGTGATGAAATACACATTATAGAGACTTCTGTTCATAATACATTCCTATCATGCTGATGAGTATTTACACTGTGATTAGTTATTTTGTTAAGACCTGTGTAATAAAAATTTTATTATTATATAAAAAGACATTCACTTAGTTAAACATGGCCTTCAGCCACTACCTAAAAGCTGGAACATTCTTACTACAGAAAGAGGAAAAACGAATGTCTTACAAACTTTTCACCTGAAGAAAGTATTGGTAATCAGAATTCTAAAGAGTAATGTATTGCTTGAAAATATATGTTTAATAGAGCATGCGTTGAGACTAAAATATATTAAAATTTTTAAAATCTAAACTCCACTTGGAGGATACTAGAAAATATAGAGTAACCTTCATTCCTATTTACTACGTATCTCTGATTTATTGTCTTCTTATTTAAGACATATTTTCTCAACATAACTCACCTGAATTTATGCATTCTAAACATTACAAGAAACTATAAATTTAAGTCATATTTTAGAAATGCATTAGATTTCATTATTAGATATATTATGCATATTATCTTACTTGTAACATTCCATTACATAAAAATTCATTTGTCTGCTTATTTATTTACATTGAAAACCTCTTAAAATGCTTTTTATAGACAAGACTGTATTCTCGGTACTCTACAATGAACACAAGTATGTTTTCTAACCTCCAGTATCTCATAGTGATGCAAGAGCTTCAAAACGATTATTTAAACAACTAAATACAAAATCTTTTGAAATTTAAAATTTTCAAATGTGATCAAAAACCTTTGAACAATATGTTTAAAAACCACAATTTTAAAATTCTGAAATTAAAATCTTACCATATACTTACTAAGAGTGTCCACTTCCAGAACTGCATTCTTCATTTAGATGAAGAGTTTAAAGTATACTTTTAAAGAAATAACTTAGAAAACACACTGGCATCTTAGTAATACAGATTCTTAGAAAGAGAATTTAGAATTCTAAATTTTTTCAGTTATTTTTTAAAATTAGAGATAAGGTTTCGCTATGTTGCCCACACCGGTCTCAAACTCTTGGGCTCAAGCAGTCCTCCTGCCTCAGCCTCCCTAGTAACTGGAACTACCATGCACTGCCATGCCCAAATAGATTTTCACAATTTCTAATATTATTCTGGTGTCAAGAACCAAGAAGAGAAACTGAGAAAAAGCTCTCTCCTAAAAACTACATCATATCGAAATAATAAGTGCAAAAAAAAAAAAAAAAAAACAAACCTATATGCTACGTGGTACAGTTTGGAAACTGAACAGTATCAGAAAGATTCCTTGATTACTATAAATAAGTAATTGGATCCATTAAAGATAAATGTCAGCATGAGTTTTTTTAAGTTACAATAGAATACTTTTAAAAGTCACAGTAAGAATACTTACTGCCAGGCTGGGTGCAGTGCCTCACGCCTGTACTTCCAGTGCTTTGGGAGACCGAGATAGGAGGATCCCTTGATCCCAGGAGTTTGAGACCAGCTTAGACAACACAGGGAAACTTCATCTCTACAAAAATGCAAATCAGCCAGGCATGGTGGTGCCCGCCTATGGCCCCAGCTACTTGGGAGACTGATTGTGGGAGGATCACTTGGGCCCGCGAGTTCGTGGGTACAGTGATCTGCGATTGTGCCACAAACAAGGAATGAGAGGTCCTGTTGCTTCACAGCCTTGACAGCATTTGACGTTTTCAGTCTTCTGGATTTGGGTTATTATTTGGTTATTTGTGCTCCTGCACTCCAAGCCTGGGCAACAGAATTTCTCTCAAAATAAATAAATAAAAGACTTCTAGTCACTATATCATATCTATGTTGAACTCTTTACACACCAAGCTTGCAGAGTTAAAACCCACAGCGCCCTCTAATTATGTGATGGGGACCATGTGATTAAAGTGGGTGACCATGTTCTTGCTTTTGGTCATTCCAATAGATGTGCAGTGGGAGCTCACTACTGCATTTCCCTAAGGATCATTATATGGAGCATCATTCCAAACGCTTATTTCTTATTTGTATATTTTATTTGGTGACATGCCTGCTACAGTCTTTAGCTCACTTTTTAATGGGGTTGTTTGTTTCTTACTATTAAGTTTTAAGAATATTGGTATATTTTGGATAAAATTCATTATTCAAATATGTTTCTGCAAATATTTTCTTCCAGTCTGTGGCTTGTCTTCCCTTTCAGTGGCTTTAACACAACAAAAATGTGACATTTTAATCAAGTCCAGCTTGTCATATTATTTCTTTTATGTATTGTAACTTCGGCGTTTTTTTCTAGACATAATCAAATCCAAGAGAGTCTAGATTTTCTCCTGTTATTTTCCAGAAGTTTTATATTTTGTATTTGACATTTAGGTCTGTGATTCATTTTGAGTTAATTTTGGTGAGGGAGTAAGATCTGATTCATTTTTTTTACATGTGGATATTCAGTTATTCCAGCACCACTTTCTGAAGAAACCAATCTTTGTTTCATCATATTGCCTTTACTTTTTCATCAAAGATTAATTAAGTATATTGATGTGTCTCTATTTCTAAACTCTGTCTTGTTTCATTAACCTGTCTATTCTTTCATCAATATGATACTGCCTTGATTACCGTAGCTTTTCAGTAAGTCTTGAAGTTGAGTAGTGCCTGTCTGTCCTCCAGCTTTGTTCTCCTTCACTATTGTGTTAGCTATTCAAGGTTTTTTTCTTCTCCATATAAGTTTTAGAATTACTTTTTCTATATCCATAAAATAATTTGCTTCCATTTTGATTAGAAGTGCATTGAATCTGTACCCTGGGAAGAATTGACATCCTGATGATATTGAGTTATTCTATTCTTGAATATAATGTATCTTCTCTAACTGTTCAGTTCTTTTTTATTTCCATCATCAGATATGGACAGTTTATGAAATCACATAACTCTCTCTACCTTGACCAAAGGACAGTGATGAATTCTTCATTCTGCAGCCAACAAGTCACCTCTGAGGGCCATGTGTCTAAACATAGACAGGAGGGCAAGAAAATGATAAAGACATCCTGGGAAAAATAGGAAATTCAAGAATCAGCAACTGTGTCTAAGTAACTCCTTTCCATTTCCCCAGGGCACCTGTTGCTTCAGCCAACACCTGTTGGCATGTGCCCAGGACGCTGGTGCTGCTGGCTTTCCCAGCTCTGCCCCCGGGGCTGCCATTAGGTGTGGTATGGCTCTTGACCTTAGCAAGAATGTTCTTCTTCATCCCTACCATGGGTGAAATTTTTTCACAAACACTTTTTAAAATAATGCCAACTTTTATATTAGATAGAAGTGCCGCGTGTGCAGGTTTACGTGTGTCTTTTTGGTAGAATGTTGTATTTTCTTTTGGGTGTATTCCCAGTAATGAGATTGCTGCGTCAATTAGTAGCTCTGTTTTACATTTTTTTGAGAAATCTCCAAACTGCTTTCCACAGTGGCTGACCTAATTTGCATTCCCAGTGACAGTGAACAGGAGTTTCCTTTGCAGCCTCACCAGCATCTGTTAACAAATAACCACTTTTATTTCAGACATAGATCATCTGTTAGTTTTGATTTTAGCACATCCTCTGAAAAAGATAGTGTTTTTCACAACCAAAGATGATTCCTCTTTCCAAACATGTTTTTTTTTTTTTTTTTTTTTTTTTCTCTTTTTCTGAAGGCGTGTGGAACATTCTGTCTGCATCAGTTTGGGGTACAGGTTAAGAGCATTGTACCTTGAAGTGACCCATCTCACTGTCCCCAGGCAGTGTTCTGTCCCAGAACTCTTCACAAGTTTTTTCCCGCTATGGGCCCAGTGTGGAGAAGAGCAGCCCACATAGTCTTTCACCAGGCAAGTGACACAAAGAATTACCACAATCATGTGTGACTGTTCTCAAGGTTCCCACACATAAAAAGGGGACAGTTTCAGGTAACACAGCTTTATTAATGGCAGTAACATCTCAGCTCAGCAGGAAACATACTGTGGGCTATGAGAACTGGTTACAATGAATATTGAGGCAGAAAAAGTCACATTAATCAGATATTAGCACAAAAATGTTCTTGCTCAAATGTTCAATGTCCTTCCTGCACATGTGGCAATGCCAGACTTGCAGAAAGCACACGTGGTGAGAAACAAAGCTTGCTGCCTGTCTGTGAGCTTCAGTGCCCAGTGAGACGCAGCAAGCTTTTGTCTCTTCTTTCTACACTCCTGCTTTTATTGCACATTTTCATGTATGTTTTATTCCATTTTTCAATGTTGTATTCCATTGGTCTTTCAGACTAATGATGAAACAACACAACACAATTTTTTTTTTTTTTTTTTAGGCGGAGTCTCGCTCTGTTTCCCAGGCTGGAGTGCAGTGGCGCGATCTCGGCTCACTGCAAACTCTGCCTCCCGGGTTCACGCCATTCTCCTGCCTCAGCCTCCCAAGTAACTGGGACTACAGGCGCCTGTCACGACATCCTGCTAATTTTTTTGTATTCTTAGTAGAGACGGGGTTTCACTGTGTCAGCCAGGAAGGTCTCGATCTCCCGACCTCATGATCCACCCGCTTCGGCCTCCAAGACAGCACGATTTTAATTTCCAAGTCTTTACAATATTTTAAAGGACAAGTCACTCTCTTTTAATTTTCAGATTTTTCATGGATATTTTAATTTGTTTGCTCTTCTTTATGATAAAATTGTAAGCTAATTGGAGTTAAAATCAACTTTTTTCTTTTCTTTATTTTTTTAACTTTTATTTTAATCTCAGGGGTACACGTGCAGGACGTGCAGGTTTGTTGCACAGGTAAATGTCTGTCGGCGGGGCGGGGCTGTTGTACAGACTATTTCATCACCCAGGTGTTAAGCCTAGTGTCCAGTAGTTATTTTTCCTGATCCTCTCTCTCCTCCCACCTTTCACCCTCCGACAGGCCCAGTGTGTGTGTTTCCCTTTATGTGTCCATGTGTTCTCATCATTTAGCTCCCACTTACAAGTGAGAACATGCCGTATTTGGTTTTCTGTTCCTGCCTTCCTTTGCTAAGGATAATGGTCTCCACCTCCATCCACGCCCTTGTAAAGGTACATATACTCCATGGAATACTATGCAACCATAAAATCAACTTATTAATTAAAGTACCTTTGATGTCTTAACAATGCTTATCCTGCCTAATCATGTAATGTCTTAATTTTTCATTTATACAAATCTATTTTTATGTTTTAAAGAAATATTTTGCACCAATTCAATACTAATTGAATCATTTAAAATAATTTTCTTTTAAATGTTGGCATTATCTGTTTTCCATCTATGAACATGAACACAAGACACTCTCATTAGTTCAATTAATGTAATTTATTGTGTTAATGAATTTCCTAATGCAATGACTCTCACTTGCATTTCTGGCATAAATGGACTTCCTAATGATCTTGTACTTTAATGGGTTGGCACAATGGTTTTTAACATTCAAAAATTTTACTTTCATATTAATATGCTCTAACTATCTACAATATTCTATACAGCATCAAACAAAGTTATATCACTTTTATATATCCTTTCTAAAAACTATTGGGAAAATTGGTTACTTTATAACTATTAGTTTAAGCATATTGGTATATTAATAAGTTCATGAATAAAATTTTCTTCTGGACAATATAAATTTGGTGCTTTCTTGTGTGGAAAACAAATATTTAATAAATGTCCTGTTTCTTCTATGAATATTACTTAATTCAGCATGTCTATCTATATGGGGTAAATGATCTTAAAATACATTTCTTAGACTATATATGAGCCACAGTTTAATGTTAATTTGCATTGAAGCACACTATTTTGTCCCTGTTTTTCATTTTAATATTTGTCTTTAAGTTCTTCTCTGCACTGTAACCTGTTGACACCTCCCTCTCAAGGTCTTTGTGTGGTCCCATCTATTTACATACAATTCACTAATAGTTTGGCTCAGGAATTTGGGGGTTAACTGAAAATCAGATTTTCAGCAGAGGCAGATCTCAGGGAAGCGCGGAATCCGGTAAGTCACATGTGCTTTGCTGTCAGTCTCTCATGTCCTATTCTCTCCATGTGAACCCCTGTCTGCCTCCAGGGATCATGCAAAAACAGAGCCTCTGCCATTTTCTTGTCTTTGAAGGTGCTTGGTAGAAAGTTGTCATTTTTCTGGTAATTGGAAACTAAGACAAAGTTATTCCGAAATAACTTTAACTCATCAAATATGTACTCTCCTTGGTGAGATGACAATTGCATTTCTCGGGGGAAGTAAAGTCACAGGATCACAAGCCCTTATCTCAGACCTTTATGCACTCATTGGCTGTTGTGAACATAAACCCCAGCCCATTGTCCCAGTAGCAGAAAGAAATGAGGCGGGTATTTTATGTTTCAATCTGTGAGCAGAGTCTATTGTCTGTGGATCAATAGGCAGAATAAGTGCTCTTTCCTGGGGGAAAAAAAAGCTCTGGGTCACAAACTGACCAGGGCCAAATCTATGCATGAAAAAGGAAATAATTACTGAGTCATGAGCTTAACTTGTGGGA
Organism: Papio anubis; assembly: GCF_008728515.1. Taxonomy (NCBI): domain Eukaryota; kingdom Metazoa; phylum Chordata; class Mammalia; order Primates; family Cercopithecidae; genus Papio; species Papio anubis. The sequence goes on from NC_044986.1 coordinate 99,360,911, forward strand.
AAATAATGAATGTCCAAGACCATAAATCAATCCACAAGTGTTCCTAAATTAACTATATGTAATTCTCACTGTTCATCATTGTTGAATTTTGATGTATGAAGCCATAAAATTTGTTTCCTGGCTGGGTGTGGGGCTTACACCTGTAATCCCAACAATTTGGGAGGCCGAGGAGGGCAGATCACGAGGTCAGGAGTTTGAGACCAGTCTGGCCAACATAGTGAAACCCTGTCTCTACTAAAAATACAAAAAGTTAGCCGGATGTGGTGGTGCGTGCCTATAATCCAAGCTACTCAGGAGGCTGAGGCCAGAGATCAGGAGGCTGAGGCCAGAGAATCACATGAACCCGGGAGGTGGAGGTTGCGGTGAGCCGAGATCACACCATTGCACTCCAGCCTGGGCAATGGAGCAAGACTCCATCTCAAAAAAATAAATAAATAAATAAATAAAGGAAATAAATGTTTTCTGAAGGTTCTGTAGTATAATTTGAAAATTAATCTGATAGCTGTTCTATCTTTTCTACAAGAGTTGGAACATTTCTAGGATTAGTAGAGGTATTTCTAAAATACTTCCATCCCTGTAATAATTTATAAGATGTTGCTAATTGACTGATTTTGTTTTATTCAGAAATAGCAAATACGTATAAGCTTTATACCTACTTTGTATATACTTTGTATTTAGTGGAGACAGTGATTTAGTGGTGACAGAGAACAACAGGTGTCCGCAAATTATGATTAGACTATTTTTCTTTTATTATTTTTCATTTTTAACTTTTGTGGGTGCACAGTAGACGTATATATTTATAAGATTCATGAGATGTGTTGATGATGTGCAATGTGAAATAAGCACATCGTGGAGAATGGGGTATCCATTCCCTCAAGCATTTATCCTTTGGGTTACAAACAATTCAGTCACACTCTTTAAGTCATTTAAAAATGTACAACTAAGTTATTATTGACTATAGTCACCCTGATGTGCTATCAAATAGTAAGTCTTATTTATTTTTCTGAACTTTTTTTTTACCCATTAACCATGCCCACCTCCCAAGCTCTCCACTGCCGTTCCCAGTCTCTGGTAACCATCCTTCTATGCTCTCTGTTCATGAGTTCAGTTGTTTTGATTTTTAGATCCCACAAATAAGTGAGAACATGTGATGTTTGTCTTTCTGTGCCTGGCTTATTTCACTTAATTATTTTCAGGTCCAACCATGTTGCTGCAAATGACAGGATCTCTTTTTTTTTTTTTTTTTTTGAGACTGATTCTGGCTCTGTCGCCCAGGCTGGAGTGCGGTGGCCGGATCTCAGCTCACTGCAAGCTCCGCCTCCCAGGTTCACGCCATTCTCCTGCCTCAGCCTCCCGAGTAGCTGGGACCACAGGCGCCCGCCACTTCGCCCGGCTAGTTTTTTGTATTTTTTAGTAGAGACGGGGTTTCACCGTGTTAGCCAGGATGGTCTCGATCTCCTGACCTCGTGATCCGCCCGTCTCGGCCTCCCAAAGTGCTGGGATTACAGGCTTGAGCCACCGCGCCCGGCCTTGGATCTCATTCTTTTTAAGGCTGAATAGTAGTCTGTTTTGTATAAGTACCACATTTTTTTATCCATTCATCTGCTAATGGACTCTTAGGTTGCTTTTAAGTCTTAGCTATTGTAAACAGTCCTACAACATAGGAGTGATATACTGATTTCCTGTCTTTTAGATGTATACCAAGCAGTGGGATAGCTGATTCATACGATAGCTCAATTTTTTGTTTTTTGAGGAACCTCCAAACTGTTCTCCACAGTGATTGTACTAAACTACTTTCCCACCAACAGTGTCCAGGGGTTTCCTGTCCTCCACATCCTCGCCAGCGTTTGTTACTGCCTGTATTTTTAGCGAGAGCGGGCAGCTAATATTCCCGGCTTTGAATCTTTTTAAGCCAATGGTACTCTTTCAAGTGACTCACCAAATTCAGTAAACCTTAACCAAGGTTATAGCTTAATTGAGGTTGCACGTGGAATCTCCAAAGAGGTGCAGACCAGTCCTCACAAGATCCAGAATCACCCCAAAGACAGCTCAAGGAAAGGAAAGTTTTGCTACCTGCAAATAGGATACAACTCACATCAGTTCAGCCGTATTCTCTAGGGTGTCAACTTCTCAGCTGACCATCTACACACGAAGGCCCTAAATCCCCGTGTGCCCCACAGACAGAAAAAGACGAGAAATAAAAAGATGGGAACAATAGACACTGGGACCTACTTGGAAAAGGGAGTGGGGGCGGACAATGGTGAGGGTTAAAGAAACTACCTGTGCTCACTACCTGGGTGATGAAATCATTTGCACACCAAACCCCAGTGACATACAATTCACCCATGTAGCAAAACAGCACATGCACACACTGAACCTGAAATAAACGTGTGTGTGTGTGTGTATGTATATATCCATTGGAGGGAAAAGGATGGGTAACAAATGGTCCCCCAAAAGATAAAAGTCACACAAATATCCAACCAAAGTGACTAATTCCCCACCAGGAATCAAACCCAGGCTATGGCAGTGGACGTCTGGAATTTTAACCAGACTGCGAGGTGGAGTGGCCGGCACTACAAATTCTGCAGGAGAGTCACAGCAGGCACTCGGAGCATACGACAACTTTAAACTTTGCTTTAGGCCAGATTTTCGTGTTTTAATTTTGTCAAAAGAATTTCTAAGGCTAGTCATGAAACCACCATGAGTCTTTATTTTAAATTAATCTTTCCATAAATACAAATGAGGCAATTGTTTAGAATAAGAGACATCTTTTTCTAAATTTAGGAGTCTTTCTGACATGAAGGATCGGTTTTCTAACAACTAATGATTAGAATTTCCAATGGTGAACTTATTTCAATCGTGACTCAGTCCAATAGGCCTGTTCATGAAAAGCCCACAAGGCAATTTTACAGGTTTAGAAAAACTTTAACCATATAAACAAAAGGTATTCCTGGAGACAGCATAAATGAGGCAGCCCCAGTGATCCTCAAAAACTTTACTCTTCGAAATAGGCTTAAGATGGCAAGAGCTCTTGTTGCCACAGATGGTTAAGGATGGTGTTTGTGCATACAGTACCTCAAGTAACCCACAAATTAGTGGGGCACTGCCAATCATGGATGCCTTAATCTGTGATACCGGGGAGGCCCTCCTGAATGTGTACTTTTCCAGGACTAGCTAGGCAACAAGAGTTGATATGAAAAAAGCCCATAGGGATAGGACTTCTTAAGACAAACTCTCCTGAGAGCGTGACACAATAGGAACAAAAAATGTGCTTCCTAAATTCTTACATGTCTGAGGTCCCCAGCCAGTTTTAGACTGGCCACTGGATGTGACCCAAATATCACACTTCTCAGATGGTGGCGACCAAGAGTGCTCCCACTTGGTTAAAAGCCAAGCTCTCAAGGACATGAAACAAGATCAGAGGGGAGCTTCATGTGGTTTTATTTGGGGAACAAATAGTAAAGTTTGCCTGAATAGACACCAGTCTGATCAGAGCCATACATCTGACCAGTCTTAGAAGTGGCTCGAAATTGGGTTTCTAGGGGTTCAGAACCCCTGTTCTATTCTGAGGTGCCCTTCTTTATGACAGCACAACCCAGAAAGACAGAGAGAGAGTGAGAGACTATTTCTAGGAGGAAAAGGGATCAAACAACGTGATTATTCATGCCAAAGACTACACAAAAGTCACTACATGTACGACTAGTCACACAAATCTTTTTCTTCCACTAATCAAGATTTTATGGAGAAAGAAAATACAACAATTTTCACCATCTGCTCAAACAGAGTCCACACAGAGGCCAGCAGCCTGGCTGGTAAGAATTTCTTACTCTTCTGCCAGCTGCTCTGGTCCTGGGTTCCTTTGGCTGCAGCTTCTGGAAGAGCAGGCTTTGGTATTCTGCTCACAGCCACAAAATGATAGAGGACAAGGGAATGCTTCCCCTTTGCGGTCTAAAGTTTCACTGAAAAATCAGCTGGCCAAATGCAGATTAATAGGAGAAATGGCATGCAGGGTTATTGATGCGCACAAGAGAGAACCACAAAGTGATGACTCCAACCTCCAACAGTGCTTAGCAGCGTAGCTACCACCTAGAGACCATGGAAACAATGGGGGCTCAGAGCATGGCCAGAAACAAGTTATGGCAAAATCAGGTTATAGTGGCAAGACAGGCTATAAGAGAAGAGAAGGCCTGGCTTCCAAATGAGGTCTTGTTATATAGCTCATACTTTACAGCCAGCAGCCCTCAGAGAGCATAGATGGTAGAGGTTCCTTTAAAAGTAAGATGAAATATGTGTATTTTCTTCACTGCGCTAGCCAATAGTATCCCCATCTGTTCTCAGAAGCTCAGGCAGGTAGCAGCTAGACGGGACTGGAATGAAACACCAATGAACTGTACTGGGTCCCACAGTCTTTTGAAATCTCTGTTTTCCCTGAAACATCCAGGTAACGCTCTCTGACCTCCTTTGGTGGGAGACTGACTTCTCCCAGCCACGAAGGGAGGAAACGGTCCTGGCGCTGGAAGTCCGGTGTGCAGCTGCATCTTCCCGCTGGACCAGAAGATCAGCACTGGGTGGGAGCCCAGGGTTTTAAAATTGCTGATCGGGAGAAACAGTGTGGCTGAGTCTGTCAATCAGAGTGTTTTACACATAGAGGGCGCCAGCCAAAATATAACTAGAAACAAACCGATACACACATGTTAATGTGTGTATATATATAGATATAGAATTATGCTTAAAGTTCTGGGGTACGTGTGCAGAACGTGCAGATTTCTTACGTGGTTATACACGTGCCATGGTGGTTTGCTGCACCCATCAACTCACCATCTACATTAGGTATTTCTCCTAATGCTATCCCTCCTCTAGCCTCCGAATCCCCGACAGGCCCTGGTGTGTGATGTTCCCCTCCCTGTGTCCATGTGTTCTCATTGTTCAACTCCCACTTATGAGTGAGAGCATGCGGTGTTTGGTTTTCTGTTCCTGTGTTAGTTTGCTGAGAATGACGGTTTCCAGCTTCATTCATGTCCCTGCAAAGGACATGAACTCATCCTTTTTCATGGTTGCATAGTTAAAAATATACACATATGCACATTATTCCTCAAGGATAATGTGTATATTTTTTACTATATAAAGTAATATATACCATATGTAAATATATAGTAAAAATATAAGTAAATAAGAAACAAAAGAGATGTTTACACATAAACTATGTGATGCTGTCTTATAGTCTGAGGTGGTGTTTCTTCATGTAGGTGAGAGGCGACTTATGTATATAACCAGAGATACTACATGTAATTACATGTATGAACATGTATTTCTCTGTATATAAAAGGACAAATATTTATTTATTAAAAAAACATAATCCCAAAATCTCATATAACCACACATGCCCCCCTCAACGCAGATGCAATTCCACATTCCCTGGAGGATCTCACATAAACACACACACGCACACACAGATACACTTCCATGTTCACTTTAGGAACACACACACACACACACACACACACACACACACACACACAGATGTACTTCCATGTTCCCAGGGAGACACTGCTTTTCTGCCACCTTGTGGCAGCACAGGGAGCCAAAAAGGCCACAGGAGTCTTTTCCTGCCAGTTTTATAAGACATTTTATAGTTGGCCATTGGCCTTTAACCAGAGCAAGCCCAGCGGCCATTGCCCTCTAGTGGAAAAGCTGCCCACACCTCCAGCACCTCTCAATGAGACTAGGCGCCCATGTTTTGAGTACATAAGGTGGGTACATCCAATGGTGTCCCACATCTGGTGGGTGAAGAAGAGGCTTTCCCGGGAGAAGAGAAAATGCTGGGTCTGAGCTTGCAGAATGCACTGGGGGAAGGGCAGTTGTGGGGGGTTACGGTGGTACAAGGCCAGAGGAGGACTGGGCCGGGTGCCCCTGAGAGCTTCTGGATGCCTAAGCCTACACAGACTGACAAAGCCTGTTAGGACAGGGTCTCGTGGGCCTGAGGAATCCCTGGATGAAAAGCAGCAGGAGAGCTGTGAGCCTGAGACCTCACACTAGTGTGAAACAGGGGTCTGGCTTAACAAAACCCCCTGGACTGCGATGTAGGTGGTTGACAAGGAAGAACACTTCAGTGGCAGAGTGCTGGGCACTGCCTTCCCAGCTGGAGGAATAATGCCCGTCCCCACGCCAGGGCCCAGCTTGTGGCTGAGGCGGTTCATTGTGGTGGATTCAAGTGCGCTTGCTCAAGTGGGGATGCTACCGACAGCCCTCAGGCCTCGGGTCGCACACACTGTTCGCTTCTTGGCTGGCTCGTGCTTGCCAGAACAAGGCTGGAAAATGCATGACTGCACAAGCCAAAGAAATGGATGATGTCTTCTGTTATTAGACCCTCAGGGAGACAGTGACCAGGTGGAACTCGATTGGAAGAACACCTAATGCGATCAGCTATCGTAGGCTTTGGACGCTCCCATTCATGCCAACACAGCTGAGCAGCACTCTCTGTTGATCTCCAAAACTAATGTCTCTGATCTGGATGTCCAACGTGCAGCTGCGTCTTCTCACGTGACCAGACGATGAACACTCAGTGGATCTCAGTGTTTTAAAATCACTGATCTGCAGAAACAGTGCAGCCCAGTCTGCTAGTCTGGAGTGTTTCACACATACAGGGCACCACCTAAGATATAACTAGAAATAAATATATTCACACACATAAATGTGTTTGCATGTAAAGGTATAAGGGAGTATGTAGCATGTAAACATGTGTATCAACATATACATCAAAATGTAGCTGCGCCCGTGTAGATCTTTGCTGCGCTCTCCGCGTAGATCTTTGCTGCACTCTCCGTGTAGATCTTTGCTGCGCTCTCCGCGTAGATCTTTGCTGCGCTCTCCGTGTAGATCTTTGCTGCACTCTCCGCGTAGATCTTTGCTGCGCTCTCCGCCAGTCTACCTTGGTGTTTCTCCATGCAGGTGATTAGAAAACAGAAAATATACATATTCTTATGAAGGAATAAATTTGGATATTTGGTATAATTATATGTATAAATTTATATATAAACACATATTTAAAATAAATGTATAAATACATATGTATAAAATAAACATTACCCAAAACTCACTGAAAAACCCACACGTACTAGAAACAGACGCACCTGCATGAATATTAGGGGCCATTGCCACCTACTAGCAGCCTAGGGAACCCTAAAGCCAGCAGGAGTCCTTTCCTGCCAGGTCCCTGTCACCGGTCCTGGATGGGAAACACCTGGCCATCTCCCTTTAACAAGACGCAGTCCCAGGGCCATCACCCTCCATTGGGAAAAATGGCCAGTTTCCCAAAACTTGCGCATCAGGTTAGCTGCACTTCTTTGGAACACTGCAGGTGGGGGCAATACAATTAGTTTGGTGAGTAGAGAGGAGGCTTTCCATGGAGAGAAAGAAGAGTCTGAGCCCTCAGGATGCGCTGGGAGCAGAGAAAGGCAGGGGCAGTAAGATGGTGCAGGGTGGAGGGACAGGCAGGCCACAGTGAGACTGCACTGAGTGCCTTTGAGAGCATTTGGGGACCAAGAGCAGCAGCGTGACTTCCCCCAAACACCGAGGGAAGCAATGGCCCTGACGCCCGAAGTCAAATGCACAGCTGCACCTTCCCACTGGGCCAGAGAATCAACACTGGGTGGGGCCTGAGCTTTGGGAATCACTGCTCTGGAGGAACAGGGAGGCCCAGCCTGTCGGTCTGGAGTGTTTCACACACGCAGGGCCCCAGCTAAGACACAGCAAGAAATAGATTTATCCACACACAGAAATGTGTGTTTGTTAAAGATAGATATGTATCAGCATATAGATATTCATATATATACATATATACACATATACACACACATATACACACACACACATATATACACACACACATATATACACACACACATATATATATATTTATACAGGAAACCATGTAGCACTTTCTGCCTGTCCATGGTGGTGCTTCTCTATTCAGGCAAGAAGAAAAATCTATGTTCCTATCTATCTACCTATCCACACACACATAAATATAGGCATGTTCATATAAATGAATGTAAATACTCTGTATAATACCTATATTTATATATAGAAAAATATATATGAACACATATATAAATGAAGGTGTATATGTACAAGTCTCTATGTATAAAATAAACATAACCAAACATGTTACCCCAAATCCACACAGATGCACGTGCATTTATACAAGAAGCCATTGGGCCCCCTTTCCACAGACTGGCAGTGGAGTGAAACAAAAGGCCCAGAGGCTCTATTCCTGCCAGTTCCATGTGAGCCTCCACAAATGACAAACCCCTGAACATGGCCCTTTGACCAGATCCAGCCAAGGGCCATCGTCTTCTAGTGGAAAGCTGCCCACTTATCCAGAAGCTGTCAGTCAAGACGGGCTCCTCTTTTGATAGTTGAGGTGGGAACATAAAGAGGCGTCCCGGTTTGGGCGGGTGGAGGAGGATGAAAACAGGCTAGGTCTGAACACACAGGAGTCACTGGGTGCGGCATGAATCTGGGTGGGGTAAGGGGGTCTTGGGCCAGAGGGACAGCGAGGCCAGGACGGGATGGCTCTGAGTGCTCCTGAGAGCATTTGGGGACCAGGAAAGTGACCCCCAATTTATTTTGAAGACTGCACAGATCTGTGTGAGCCTGTTATGGCAGGCTCCAGTTGCATCTCGAGAAACCAGGGCAGACCCGGAGAACACTTGGATTAAAGACACCTGGGAGGGAGGCTGAGGCGGGTGGATCACTTGAGGTCAGGAGTTCAAGACTAGCCTGGCCAACATGGGGAAAACCCGTCTCTACTAAAAATATAAAAATTAGCCAGGTATGGTGGTGGGTGCCTGTAATCCTAGCTACTCAGGAAGCTGAGGCAGGAGAATCACTTGAACCCAGAAGATGGAGGTTGCAGTGAGCCAAGATCGTGCCACTATATCCAGCCTGGGCGACAGAGTGAGACTCCATCTAAAATAATAATTAAAAAAAAAAAGACACCTGGGAACCCACAGGCTTGAGGCTTCGTCCAAAACTTTGAGAATCATGGAAACGGGTCTGGCTTGACAAAACTTTCTGGTCCACGATGTAGGTGGCAAATGAGGAAAATCAGGTCAGAGGCAGATGCTGGATGTGGCCATCCACAGGGGATGGATGACGCCTTTCAGAGAACTCGGGTCCAGCTTGTGGGTGAGGCAGGTCCATCCCAGGAGACTGAACTGCACGTGCACAAGTGGGGAGTCCCCGGGGAGCCCTGAGGTTCCGGGCCTGGCATCTGGCTTTGGGACAGCAGCAGCGCTAGCTTTCTGCACAGAATTTGGGTCGCCAAATCTAGGCTGAAAACTGTATTGCCTTACACCCAAAAGAAAGTCCTGTCTCTTCTGTTTTTTGAAGCTCAGGGACGTAGCAACCAGATGGAACAGCTGTGCCTTCCACTCTCCAGGGGATAAACCATCGGTGGGGCTCAGTGCGTGGAAACTGCTGCTCTGGAGAACGGAGCGGTGCGCTCTGCCGGTGTGCCGGTGTGGAGTGCTGCACAGACACAGGGCACCAGCTAAGGCATGACGCGAACAAACACATACACAAATCCATGTCTGTATTTTTAATATATGAAGAAATAGATAACATATAAATATATGCCTCAACGTATAAATACATAAAAATTAAAACATAGATATTTATGCATGGAACTTTTTAGAGCTGTTTCCCTTTGTAGTGGTGTGCCTCCAGGCAGGAAGAAGAAAGCCTACATATGTAAACTAATACATAAAAACATGTATTACTTAGTAAACATATGTAATCACATAAATTTATATATAAACATGCATGTATGTACATATATTCATAAATATATTTATGTATATTCATATATAAATTGTAAACCCTCAACCATGTGGGTATACACACACACACACGTATAAACTAAACATAACCCAAAAATCTCACACAAAGACACACTCCCCCCCCCCCCCCACACAGATGCATGTACTTTTACACTCCTGGCCGTTGGGCGATGCTGCCACCTACTGGCAGGGAGCCAAAAAGGCAAATTACATGACCCCTTTGCAGGTGGTAAATACCCACCATTCCTTTGAACCAGGGCCAGTCCAAAGGCCGTCATCCCCTAGCTTAAAAGCTGTCCGCATCACCAGAACCTGTCAATCAGCATAGGTGCTCTTAGGCGGTTACTTTCAAGGGTGTCTTTCCTGGCTGACTGAACTACGCAGGAACAGGTGAGGCTTTCTCAGCACAGCTGCGTCCTCCCAGTCCGCCAGGGGAACCGCACTCCATGGGGGCTCAGGGATTTGGAATTTCTGCCTTAAAAAACAGTGTGGGGCAATCTGCGCGTCTGGAGTGTTTCACACATAGAAGACACAAGCAAAGATACAACTAGAAATAAATATACACACAAATATGAATATTTAAAATGTATTGTGAAATATGTAACATGTGAATATATGCATCAACATGGAAATAATTAAACATTGATATACAGATATTTGTGCATACAACATTGTAGTGCTGTTTACCAGACTGTGGTGCTGTTTTTGTATGCAGAAGAGTAAAAATCATCTACGCTCAAACACACACACACAGAAACTATAATATTGTACCCAAAATATACTTCTTTGACATATTTTGAGATGGCCCTTCAGAGGGCCTGCAATCAGAAGGAGCCCTGCAAAGTTGTCTTTTGCAGGTGAGATTTGCAACTTTGTAGAAAAGCTGCATTGATAGAGTCATAATTGAAGCTCTGAGGCCATTCCTTGTCTGGATGTAAGAAACTGAGAGTCTGACGCCTTTAGAGGTCTGGAAAAAAAACATCTACCATCTCTTTCTCTGAGGGCTACTATCTTCGAGGATTCTTGTAAATAACAGGACCACGTTTCCTAGCCAGGCCTTTCTGTCTCCTCTGTTAACTGGTTTTGCCAGCATCCCCTGTTTTGCCACTATTCATGCCCCTATTCTTTGTGTTACCTGAAGATGTCATAAAACATCAACCCTTTGCTTCTCTTTCAGTTTCTATATTCTGTACATTTCATGTGCATGTTAATACATTTACATGCTTTTTCTCAGATTAATGTCTTTGGTCAGATGTTACTTAAGAGAAACTTCAGAGGGAAAAGGAGAAGTTTGCCCTTGGCTGTACAATATATTTATACCTCAGTAAATACAGATATCATATATAGGGACATATGTGTATAATATATAGAGATAAATATATAGACACATATAAATATAAATGTATAAAGTAAACACAATCAGAAAATAAACACACACAAACACAAAAACAGATGCAAATACATTTATACTAGGGAACACTGGGCCATCTTGCCACCTGCTAACTGTGAGGGGTGCCACAAAGGCCACAGGAGTTTTTTTGTTTTGTTTTGTTATTTTTATTTATTTATTTATTTAGAGACGTGGTCTCACTCTGCCGCCCAGGCTGGAGTGCAGTGGTGCGATCTCAGCTCACTGCAACCTCTGCCTTCCAGGTTCAAGCAATTCTCCTGCCTCAACCTCCTGAGTAACTGGGATTACAGGCGTGGGAAACCACACCCGGATAATTTTTGCATTTTTAGCAGAGACAGGATTTCACCATGTTGGCCAGGCTGGTCTCGAACTCCTGACTTCAGGTGATCCGCCCTCCTCGGCTGCCCAAAGTGCTGGGATTACAGCTGTGAACCACCGCGCCCAGCTCGACCACAGGAGTTTTACCCCGTCACTTCCAAGTGACCGTACACTGATGGCAAACACCAGCCCACCACCCTTTAACCAGACCCAGCCCAGGTGCTGTCACCCTCCAGTGCAAAAGTTGTTCACAACCCCAGAACCTGGCAGTCAGGATGGGTGCTCTTCTTTTGAACGCCTTAAGTGCATATGTGTGTCCTATTTAAGTGGGTAGAGAAGAGCCTTTGCGCAGAGAGAAAGAAAGGCCAGGTCTGAGCCTTCAGCATGTGCTGGGGGCAGTGCGAGTGCGGGAGGAGCACGATGGTAAAAGGCTGGAGGGACAGTGAGGCCAGGGAAGGCCTCTGCTGAGGACCGTTGACAGCTTTCAGGAACCGGGAAAATGGGTCAGACTCTGAAGGCTACTCACTTCTGACGAAGTTTGTTCCAGCCAGTTTCATCTGGACTGAGAAAACTCTGCAGTTGTTCTTGAGGTACTTGAGGGGACAGGTGCATGAGGTTTCTTTCATAAGAATAAAACACATGGCAAACAGGTTCTGGCTTTCTAGACTCCGAAATAGGTGGCAGGCGAAGAAAACCACATCAGAAAAAGTCTGTTGGATACTGCTGACTCGGGTGAATGGATAATGTCTGTCACCAAACTAAAGCCTAGCTTGTGCAGTGATGAGAGTCTATCATGTCACATATGAACTGTGCATGCACAAGTCGGGAAGCTACAGAGAGCCCCGAGGCCCTGGGCTAGGAATCTAGTCTTGGCCAGAAGCACTGCTAGCTTCCCAGCTGGCCTCTGCAACCAAAGGCCAGGCTGAAGTGCATGGACCTCCAGAAAGCCCCATCTTTTCTACTTTTAAAATCTCATGGAGGTACCAACCAGATAGGACTTGAATGGAAGATCACCTGATATTACCCGGTTCCATAGGCTTTTGGCATCTCCATTCATCCCAGAACAGCCAGTCAGCCCTCTCTTCTGTGTCCCAGAGCATCAGGAAATGAATAAACAGTCCTAGAGTGAGACACGGAGAATACAACCAAGTATCAGGGGTGAACGGCCAGGCAGCCAGTGGCTCTTCTGCCTCATCCCCTCTGCGTGAGCATTGTGGGAAGGAGGTCTGGGTGATGGCAACCATTTGGAGTCTCCTCCCTCCTCACTGGAGAATAGCAAGACCTGAGGTCTGCAAGGAAGGACCCAACCATCTTGCCTTTGTTGGGGGTCACTCAGCAGCCAACCACCTATGCTCTGGGTCTTTAGTTCAGATTTTGATGATTCCTGGGGATGCTATAGAGTCATCACATGCCTTGACAGTAAGTGCATGGGAGCTAGATTTACTCTGGCAGAAAGAGAAGTACAGGGACTCCTGAAGAGCAAAGCCTCTTCAGGAAAGAAGAGTTGAGCTAAGGCGTCTCCTTCAGAAGTGCTGGCTCACTGCTGGTTCTACACCTCACCGTACTGGGGGAATCTTCTGTGAAGCTGCCCCGGTCCTGTCTGCCTGGACGCTGCCCTGCAGATAGCTCTCTGCATTCAGCAGGGTCTGGCCCGGGCCTCTCCTGGGGGACGGAGACCACTCTGCTCTTCTCCAGACCCTGCAGAATTCTGGGGAGGAGAGGAAGGTAGAATAAACACTTTCGTCCTGCTTCTCTAGGTTGCTGGGTCATCTCTCTCCTTCTTTTAGCTACAGACTCACAGTCCACCTCCTTCTTCTTCTTTACAAGCGCCTTGGGTCCTCCAAGAACCAAAGTAAAAAAATGTTTTAAAAGTGTGTAGGTCCATTCTACTTCCACCCTGCCATGTAGCTTCCCTGAAGTGACCCGTACAGGTTCTTCCATCTGCTTGTGGGGAAGTTTCATCTGCTTGTGGAAAATAAAAGGCAAGCAAGAGATACAACTTAATTATTTTTTGTTTTTGAGACAGAGTCTCAGCTCTGTCAGGCTGGAGTGCAGTGGTGCAATCTCGGCTCAAGGCAACCTCCACCTGCCGGGTTCAAGTGATTCTCCTACCTCAGCCTCCCGTGTAGCTGATACTACAGGTGCCCACCACCATGCCCGGCTAATTTTTGTATTTTTAGTGGAGATGGGGTTTCACCATGTTGGCCTGGCTAGTCTCAATCTCTTGTCCTCGTGATCCACCCACCTTGGTCTCCCAAAGTGCTGGGATTACAGGTGTGAGCTACCGCACCCAGCCGGGATACAAGTTAATATTTTTTTTTAAAAAAATAATATTTAGGAAAACCAATCATAAAGATATTGATTATAACAGCCCATTATTTTGGTATAAATTTGTCAACCTGAAATAATCAAGGAAAGAGAATCCCATTTCCAAGAGTTTATTCAAGTGAAAAGATGGGAAAACCCTTCCATCTTGGTAAGTGTAGGAGTGCGGGAAATAGCATGCTTAAGTCATTTATTTATAGACAGCCATCCACTTCTTAGAATATGCTCACTGTACTCACACAACACTGTTTTTGAGGCCTACTAATAGTGCTTTATTTGTATGTATGTATGCATATATTTGCACATGTATCTATTTCCTATAGAATATATAGTTAATATAGCTATATTGCATCATGATGAAATTGTGTGTAATTGGTATTATATATAAAGAAAAATATATACATCTATAAATGTAAATATATAAAATAAACACAATTAGAAAATAAACACACACAAACAAAAAACAGATGCAAATACATTTATACTAGGGACCATTGGGCCCTCTTGTCACCTGCAAATACATTTATATAAAATTGTGTGTAAAAGCTATGATATATATAGAGAAATATATATGTATATCAATATAAATGTATACAATAAACACAACCATGCCTTATGCATAAAATCTCCAAGTAAAAGGCATCTAAATTTAGTATACATTGCAGTACACTAAATGTTGCAAATAAGATCTTTGAAAATGTCCTCCATGGCTTCTTGTCAGGGGAATATGCCCAGGATTTGATGGTTGGGACATAAAGTATATGCATAATTATTTTCACGAAGTGTGAAGAAAATCTCCAAGTGTGTCTGAATCTTTGAGATAAAACATGAACACATCCACATACATTTCCACTAATTTTGGCATAATCCAAATTTCTAAAATTAATAAATTGATATAAAGTGCTTTTCTTTTTTTTTTTCTTTTTTTTTCTTTTTTGAGACAGAGTTTCACTCTTGTTGCCGAGGCTGGAGTGCAATGGTGCAATCTCTGTTCACTGCAACCTCTGCCTCCCGGGTTCTAGCGATTCTCCTGCCTCAGCTTCCCAAGTAGCTGGAATTACAGGCACCTGCCACCACGCCCAGCTAACCTTTTGTGTTTTTATAGAGATGGGATTTCACCATGTTGGCCAGGCTGTTCTTGAACTCCTGACCTCAGGTGATCCACCTGCCTCGGCTTCCCAAAGTGCTGGGATTACAGGCGTGAGCCACCGTGCCTGGTCTAAAGTGCTCTTTTGTGTCATTTATCGGATGACTAATTTTTCTGAGTTTCCCTTCACATCTTTTCAACCTATTAAAGTTTTTCCTACTTTGATTTACCTATTCACATGCTTCTCAGTGTTCTGTTGGATTTCACAAGTCTTTTCTTGTAAATGTAAAAAAGTTTCTTAAAAAGAAACCATTAAGATTATAGAATGAGTGTTCTGTGCATCTAAAAATCCTAGTTTCTTCCCCATATTTATTCTCTCATTTTTTTTGTTAGTTACTAAAGCCCCACATATTCAGCTGATAACATCAACATCCATGTAAATACTACACTTCTTAGCCTCCCTTGCAGGTCAGTGTGGCCATGGAACTAAAGTTGGGAAGGTGAGGTAGAGGCAGAATTGTTTGTCTGTGACTTCCAGGGACTTTCCTTACGGGAGGAGGTTTTTGTTTTTCCTACTCCTTTTTCATGACTGCAGCTTGCGATGCAGTTGTGTTTCCTGGAGCTCCAGCAGCCGTATGTGCCCTGGGCACAGCTGGGGAGTGCGGAGTTCTGATGGCTCATGAAGCAGAGCTGCCACACCAAACCTGGATAGCCAAGCCTCTGCCTGATTTTACGTGAGCAAGAAGTATGCTAACTTGTCTAAGGGACTGTTATTTGTGGGATTTTCTGTCACCTTCAATTGAACCTTATTCTACGTAAGAGAGGCTACACATAGATCTACTCCATAAACACAGATCACAGAGAAGGATCGGGAATGACACAGGCAATGTGGCTTTGCCATGATGAATCGGTCAAGATTATTCCATTTTCACTTCTGGGTACCTTGAATGTAGTGTTTGACACGTGTTTCATTTTCCCTTATCACAATTTTAGCTGATTTAATGAGTGCTGGGCTAACCATGGCACAGTCTTCTTCTGCACGTACCCTGCCCTACGTCCAGGTTCATGTCACTGTGTGATATCAGTGTCATTGTGACAGCTGTAAGAGAATACAGGAGCAATAGTGCAACAGTCACCTCTTGCGGCTGATGTGAGTATTCCCTTAGGTTTAAATGAATAGGAAGATAGACACATTTGCAACAGGGAGCTCCAAAACAGTCTGTCAAATGAGGTCACAGAAACTATGTGCAAATTTAACGTAAAATGCTGAGCTCTGTCCTCAGCTGCGTGTGCTTCTGCCCAACAGGTTTCTATTCGGGAAGGGCAGCGTAGTTCTTCTCACATTTTTCCCCTTTGTTTTCTCCCAGGTTTCATGGTAAAGCAGAAGATTCATGAGAGGGTGTCTGCAGACTGGCCCTAAAGTGCTTTTCTCCACAGGAATGTCACCTGGGCACTGCAGCCAGGGGTCCCAGGTGCCACTGCTGAGAGCTGCGTTCCCATCTTCAGTGAGGGAGAGCTAAGAGAAGGCAGGCAGGGTTCACACTTCCCTCACCCACTTGCTTAAGCAATACATGAAAGGTTCAAACTAAAATAAATCCGAGATCTTACAGAAGCATTTAGAACCATATATAAAGCGTGGATCACTTTTAAATATTTAAAAATGCGCACAAACCACATGAAGCTACTTTTGCTAAAAGTATATGTTCTTTGCAGTAGTGGTTAGTAGTGTTCTTTTGTGAGATGGCTTTTTTTAAATATTTATTTTTGAGACAGGGTCTTCCCGTGTTACCCAGGCTGAAGTACAGTGATATGATCACAGCTCATTGCAGCCTCGAACTCCTGGGGTCAAGCAATCCTCCCAGGTAGCTGAGACTACAAGGACAGGCCACCACATCTGGCTGTTTACTTATTCATTTTTTGTAGAGACATGGTCTTACCTGTTGCCCAGGCTGGTCTGGAACTCCTAGCCTAAAACAACTCTCCTACTTCGGGCTCCCAAAGTGCTGGGATTATAAGACTGAGCCATAGTGTCCTGCTAGCATTTTTTTTTTTTTTTTTTCAAGCAATCACCATTTGGATTCTTAGTTCTCTTAACTTTTAACTTTTAGGTTTTTAGCAGTTCAATACACCTTCCAAGTGTTCCTTGGAATATTTTTTCTGGTTTAACTATTGGTGTAGGTGATGTCTATGGTCTGTTTTAACTAAGACTCTCTGATCTGTATCCATTTGGTTAGAGTACATATGAGTAAAGCCAAGGTCATCCAATGACGACTCCAATACCTTTTCCATGATTTCTAGTTCTAAAGTGGCCTGGTGATTTGGGAGAAAAAAGTATGTTTTGAGAAACATACTTTAGAGTTCCTGCTCTGTTTTAATTAATAGTGATAATGACATTGTTTTGCCTTACTCAATTAGATTAACTGAGCAAGCATTTATTGAGCAGTAATTATGGGCAAGTCATTAAGAAACAAAAAATGATAATAAATAGTCTTGACATTAGGAAGCTTAAGGGAAACATGACACATTAATAAATTACTACAAATAAAGGCATAATATAATAAAATAAGAAGAGAATAAACTATTTTAATAAACATGTTCTACCATCCACAATTCCCAATGTGCAGCTTCACTCAGGGGAAGTAAGTTTCTAGGCCAGCAGCTAAGGATGCATTTAGTTTATATTCAGCCTCTCAAAATGCAGTTATGTAATCAGAATACAAAAACAACCAACAATTCTTGCCCAAGTTTCATTACGTTTCAGGTAATACTAAAAGTCATACAATGCTTATAACATAAAACTTTGTTGTAGAAAGTATATTTGGCCGGGCGCGGTGGTTCACGCCTGTAATCCCAGCACTTTGGGAGGCCAAGACAGGTGGATCGAGAGGTCAAAAGACTGAGACCATCCTGGCCAACATAGTGAAACCCCGTCTCTACTAAAAATACAAAAATTAACTGGGCGTGGTGGCGCGTGCCTGTAGTCCCAGCTACTTGGGAGGCAGAGATAGGACAATCGCTTGAACCAGGAGGCAGAGGTTGCAGTGAGACGAGATCGCACCATTGCACTCCAGCCTGGGCTACAAGAGCGAAATTCTGTCTCAAAAAAAAAAAAAAAAAAAAAGTATATTCAATAAACCTTGAGTGTAAAACAGTAAGAGCTCTTTGCCTACAAAATATAAAAAAGGAATTACAATTAATACTCTTCAATAAATTTGAGTTGCATTGCTATCACTCGCTGACTTGCTCAATTGATCCTCTCAGTCAACTTTTGTCTCTTCATTACCACTAAGCGGCAGTAAAGGCTAAATTATGACGCAGCTCTACTAAAGCGCTCCCTATCCAAGTGACGTTTTCCCATTATTTCTACTTCTAAAAAAATGAGTGTGAGATGGGATTTTAAACTTCCACATTTTAAAAAAAAGAAGAGTGGAGGGAAAAGTGTGGAGGGGAGAAATAAAGATACGTGAATAAAACATTTGCTTTACCATTTAATCTTTTAAAATGACATGGAATGCCAATTTCAAGATCACTGAATCTTTTTAAAAAACTGCAATCCGAACACAGTCCTTACAAACATGCCAATCGCTGGTTCACTGTGGTAGGTCTCCCATGTTGCTTATGTTGTCACTGAATTACACTTGACCCTTGCATGGGATTACCCTCCACCCTGTGGGGCTTCACTAACGAGAATCCCATCTACCTGCATGCCATGCTCACCACTTTCCTTGCCATCTATTAGCCCCTTCTTTAGTATTTGATCTTCAGGTCACCTGTTCCCTTTCTAGCTCTTTCTAGCACTCTGATTTTCTCTCTTCCTTTAGCCTACCCTATTCCAGATCAGCTCTCAGAGATGAAAATGGGGGACTTCAGGAGGGAGAAATGAAAGGAAAGCTATTATTATAACCCTTCCTTTCTTATTTTCCTATAAATTCTCTCTTTCTGTCTTAGTCTCTCTCTCTCTCTCTCTCTCTCTCTAAGAAATAGAGAGAAATTTACAGAGTAAGAGATATTAGGAAGATGAATTTATTGGCAGGGTCAGGAAAAGATTGAAGAGTTGCTAATATTAAAACAAATTTGAAATAAACGTTTTTAGACTTCATAGGTAGCTCCTCTCAAAAAGGTTAAGTTAAAGAATCTGGTTAAGGGCAGATGACAGAATATATGTAAAACATTTGATACTGTTTTTGTTATTATTACAATACTTATGTCTATAATATTTTAAAAGTAAAGAATTATATAGTTGATATTTCTTTCTAATCTAGAACAGATTCTTATTTTAGTTTGGATACTTGTTAATTTTCACAATCATTGAGATAAAATTAACTTATATTTTATGTAAATTATATTCTCTCATGGAATACCATAGAATTGTTATTATAAATCTTAAGTAGGAGGTTATGTGTTTCATATAGCATTCCAAAAATAACACCAACAGTATGCTTTGCTTTCCATTATTATGAATCTGTGTTATAAAACTTTTAGTATTGCAAATATTGTTATAAGTAAACAGTTTGACTGAAAATGTGTTCAATTTCACCTAAAAATAGAAAATAAAAGCTTTGTCTTCAGAAGCTGTCAAGAAAAATTATAATAAAAGCTATATTTTCCACAATTCAGATTTAATTAATTTATATATTGCAATTGATTTAAATGGAATTTTAATTTTAGAACCATTTTAGATTTACAGAAAACTTGTGATGATAGTATGGTGTTCCTGTAAAGCCCAAACCCAGTTTTCTCTATTATTAATATCTTAGTATGGTATATTTGATACAATTAATGAATCAATATGGATGAATTATTATAAAAATCATACTTGTTCAGAATTCCCCAGTTTATTTAATGTCCATTTTCTGTTCCAGGATACAATTTAGAACATCACATTACATTTAGGCATTAGGAGAGAGACTCCAAGTTACATTGTGCTGTTCTGGTCCATTTAAAACTTGATGTTTGAAAATGTGTAACAAATTATATTTTCCAGTTTTAAAAGTCACATTTTTATCTTACAAAATGTTTAGAGTGCACATGAGTATGTGAAACAATTTCATCATTAAAATACTAAATTTTGGAATATGTAAGTTTTAATTATTAGAAAATGTTTTCAACTGTGAGTGTGTGTGGTTTATTTAAGTGTTTTTATGAAAGCATTTGGGAAGTCTCCACCCATGAATTGGTGCCTCTTAACTTACTACCTGTATTTCTAAGAGTGTCAATTACATACATTTCACAGATTTTCTATTTAATCCATGAAGTTATTTTTGAGTGTGGTGTATATCTTTTAACAATATGAAAGGCATAACTCTATCTTTTTTTTTTTTTTTTTTTTGAGACAGAGTCTCGCTCTGTCGCCCAGGCTGGAGGGCAGTGGCGCGATCTCGGCTCACTGCAAGCTCCGCCTCTCAGGTTCACGCCATTCTCCTGCCTGAGCCTCTGACGTAGCTGGGACTACAGGTGCCCACCACCATGCCCAGCTAATTTTTCGTATTTTTAGTGGAGACGGGGTTTCACCATGTTAGCCAGGATGGTCTTGATCTCCTGACCTGATGATCCGCCCGCCTAGGCCTCCCAAAGTGCTGGGATTGCAGGCATGAGTCACCGTGCCCAGCCTTTTTGATTTTTTTTAAACAAGAAACTCATGCTCTTTGAAATTTAATTATATTTCTTGGACTTAAATTTCCCTTTTTGTTTTATACTAAAAATATGTTTTTCTTCTGAATTATTCCTTTCCATTTATGCTATAGGGTGTTTCTAAACCTTCGAATGTTGTTTTAGATTGTATTGTTTTAATTACTTTTATTCTGTTACACATCTTCAAGATAAATTAGACCTGGCGTCTGCCAATACACTGCATAGATAAATTCTCCTTGGCTCCAGCTGTTGTCCACCTGATTGCTGTCCAGGCTGGTCTCAACCTCCTGAGCTCAAGTGATCTACCCGCCTCAGCCTCCCACCATGCCTGGCTGGAGCTATTTTTTAATGGGTACGGAGTTTCACTTTGGGAAAAAGGTGGTAATGGTTGCATAACAGTATGAATATGCTCAATACCACTGGGCTGGATACTTATAAAATGTTAAAATGGTCATTTTCATTTTTGTGTTATATATATTTTACCATAACAGCAAAAATTAACTTTATAAAGTTATATGCTGTTGGAAACTCTGGAAGCAGTGGGAAAAGGGGGAAATTCTATTAAGTAAAAATTAATTTTGCAATGCAGATCTTTTTTTGCTAACTCAAACTTTTGTTTATTTCAGTAAAGCCAAATCCAGTAAACTATTTGAAGCCAGGATTAGTCACAACTAAAAGGTTGGACTGTTTCCTTCAGAAACTGACTGTTTTTCTTGCCTGCAATAGGCTGGTGTGTTCCAAATAATAATGGAATTGTCCTCAAAAACAGAAAATACTGGTTCGTGTATATTTTAGGGCCTGTTTCTGAATTTTCTATTCTTTTGTTCTTATCTCTTTATCTATTTATGTACCATTACCAAACCATTTTAATCATAGTAGCACTTACATATGTTTTAATAACACACAGGGCTAGATTTACCTGTGTAAAATAAAAACTATTTATTGCAACATCGTGGTGATAGTCAAAGATTAAAAACAATTTAAAATGTCTTTCAACATGAGACTGACTGAATAATTATGACCAGTGGAATAGCACAAAAAATAATGGGGAAGTTTTTAATGTTTGATGTATAAAGATCTCCAGAATATATGGTTAAATGAACAAAAAAGCGGCTGGGTTGCAGTGGCTTATGCCCATAATCCCAGGACTTTGGGAGGCCAAGTTGGGTGATCACCTGAGGTTGGGAGTTCGAAACCAACCTGGCCAACATGGTGAAACTAAAAATAGAAAAAGTAGCCGGGCATGGTGGTGTGCACGTGTAATCTCAGCTACTCCAGAAGCTAAGGCAGAATTGCTTGAACCCAGGAGGCGGAGGTTGCAGTGAGCCAAGATCGTGCCATTGCACTCCAGCCTGGGTGACAGAGCGAGACTCCACCTCAAAAAAAAAATTTAAAAAAAAGTTTCCACCAGAGGTGCTTACATTTGTTGAACACTCACCTTTTTTTTTTTTTTTTTTTTTTTTTTTTGACATGGGGTCTCATGATGTTGCCCAGACTGGTCTTGAACTTCTGGGCTCAAGTGATTCACCCACCTCAGCCTCCCAAAGTGCTGGGATTACGGGCATGAGCCTCTGAACACTCACTTTTTAAAATGTATTTATTTTTATTTTTTATTATATTTATTTACTTATTTATTTTTGAGACAGTCTTACTCGGTCATCCAGGCTGAGTGCATTGGCGCCATCTCGGTTCACTGCAACCCCCGCCCCCCAGGTTCAAGCGATTCTCCTGCCTCAGCCTCCCGACTAGCTGGGATTACAAGTGCCTGCCACCACACCCGGCTACTTTTTGTGTTTTTAGTAGAGACAGGGTTTCGCTGTGTTGGCCAGGCTGGTCTCGAACGTCCGACCTCGGGTGATCCCCCGCCTTGGCCTCCCAAAGTGCTGGGATTACAGGCGTGAGCCACCTCGCCTGGCCCAAATGAGTGTTGTGCTAACTACTTTACAGTATTATCTATATTATTTCATTTATTTTTTACAAGACATAGGTAGGTACCGGCAAAATTATACACCTTGCCCAGGGTCACACAGGTGTGGATAGTTAAGCTTAGATTTAAAACAAATAGTGAGTCAGGCGTGGTGGCTCATGCCTAGAATCCCAGCACTTTGGAAGGCTGGGGAGGGAGGATCTCTTGAGCCCAGGAGTTAGAGAACAGCCTGGGCAACATAGTGAGACTCTGTCTTTACAAAAAATTTAAAAATTAGCTGGGTGCAGTGGCTCTAGGCTATGGTCCCAGCTACTCAGAAGGCTGAGGTAGGAGGATTGTTTGAGTCCAGGAGGTTGAGGCTGCAGTGAGCTATGACTGGATCACTGCACCCTACCCTGTGTGACAGAGGGAGACCCTGTCTCAAAACACAAACAAACAAAAAAAGAGCAAATAAGGGATGGCACTTCCAGAACAGTGGAGTATATACCTCCAAAGGCCTGCGGCCCCATAAAAACAATGAGAACACTGGCAAAAATTGCAAAAGTCATTTTTTCAAAACATCGGAAATTAATTAAGGCTTGCAACAATCTGAGCATCATCGATTCAAGAAAAACAACTGAATCTCAATAAAAACAGGAAGCTTTTAATATTTTAACTTGTCTTACTCTTATCCTTCTCTCCCCAGCTCCACAGTGGCCCTGAAAATGAACTTGACAATCATGGTAGCTATGAAAAACAGCAGCATAACAGTTATTTGAGAGGAAGGAACAGGTTTGGTATAAACCCCCAAACCCTAATCTAAAGAGAATTGTCATTATTTGACCTGACTGAAGACTCCTGGGAAAGATCCCATTCTCAGGACTTACCTTTATTTGACCAATACATTCCTATCCTGAGGGCATTTGTCAAAACCAATCAGTGGCAATGATTTGCCACTGAAGTGACTGAAGCAGTGATACCAATTGGGCAAATAAAAAGCTGAATCAGAAACTTAAAAAGGAGACCAGCCTGGACAACATGGTGAGATCCTGTCTCTACAAAAAACAAACAAAAAAAACAAAACATATTCCCAGCCATTCAGGAGGCTGAGGCAGGGTTTGAGCCTAGGAGTTTGAGGCTACCTTAGCCCTGTTCACACCACTGCACTCCAGCCTGGTTGAAAGAGCAAGACCTTGTCTCAAACAAACAAACAAACAAAAGACTTAAAAGAGGCTCAGAGTGGTGACATGCACCTGTCATCCAAACTCTTTGGGAGGCTGATGGGGAAGGTTTGCTTGAGCCCAAGGGTTGAGGCCAGCTAGGGCAACATAGCAAGATCCTCATCTCTAAAAAAAGAAAGAAAGATAGAAAAAGGGAAAATCTGGGGAATTAGACCTCTCTAGAAGGCTTTGAAATGCAGTAACAAACACACACAAACACACACACAAAAGAAAAGAGCAGAAAAAAAAAATGCAGTAACATACTCTTGATCAAGAGGCGATGAATATCATATTAAAAGTCTTTAAAGAAAAATGCCATCAAACAAGAATTGTATACAATTTCACCAATACTATCCTTCACAAGCAAAGGAGAAATTAAGACTTTCCTAGCTTTAAAAACAACAACAACAAAAAAAACCACTGAGAAAAATTTCTCATTAGGAGAATTGTTCTCAAGAAATACTAAAAGGTGGCCGGGCGCAGTGGCTCAAGCCTGTAATCCCAGCACTTTGGGAGGCCGAGACGAGCGGATCACAAGGTCAGGAGATCGAGACCATCCTGGCTAACACGGTGAAACCCCGTCTCTACTAAAAAAATACAAAAAACTAGCTGGGCGTGGTGGCGGGCGCCTGTATTCCCAGCTACTCGGGAGGCTGAGGCAGGAGAATGGCGTAAACCCAGGAGGTGAAGCTTGAAGTGAGCTGAGATCCAGCCACTGCACTCCAGCCTGGGCGACAGAGCGAGACTCCGCCTCAAAAAAAAAAAAAGAAAGAAATACTAAAAGGGAATGGGAGGGGTTGCTCACGCCTGTAATCCCAGCACTTTGGGAGGCCAAGGCAGGAGAACTGCTTAAGCCCAGGAATCTGAGATCAGCCTGGGCAGCAGTGAGACCCTGTGTATTTTTAAAATAAATAAATTTAAATTATTAAATTTAAAATTAAAAATAAAATAAATTCTTCAGGTTGAAATGAAAGACATTACACAGTTGCATGAAGAAAGAAAGAACACTAACTATGTAGGTCAATATAAAATCAATATAAATGTATTTTGTTTGTAACTCTTCTAACTGATTTAAAAGACAACTGCAGAGAGCAATAATTAAAAAGCTGTGTTAATGGACTTATAATGTTTAAAGATGTAATTTGTGACAATAATAGCACAAAGTGGGAGAGGGAAAGGAACTATATTGGAGCAAAGTCTTGGTATAATATTGAAGTTAACTTGGTACTAATTGGAACTAGATTGTTTAAAAATATTCATTGTAACCCCCTAGGGCAGCCAGTAACAAAATAACACAAAACTATACAGAAAAAGAAACAACAAGGGAATTAAAATAGTACAGTAGAAAATGTATTTAACATGAAAAAATGTAGTACTTATGAAATAGAACAAAAAAGTATAAACCATCTAGAAAATAAATTTAGAAAATTATAAACATGTTTTACTTTATCAATAATTGAATGTAAATGTAAATGGACTAGCACTTTGGGGGAGGCTGAGGTGGACAGATCACCTGAGATCAGGAGTTCAAGACCAGCCTGGCCAATATGGCAAAACCCTGTCTCTACTAAAAATACAAAAATTAGGTCTGGGTGTGTTGGCACACACTGGTAATCCCACCTACTAGAGAGGCTGAGGCTGGAGAATCGCTTGAACCCAGAAGGTGGAGGCTACAGTGAGCTAAGATCATACCATTGTACTCCAGCCTGCGCAACAGAGTGAGACTCTGTCTCAAAAAAAAAAAAAAAAAAAAAAAATCCATTAGGAAAACACAATTATTATAAATATATATGTACCTATCAACAGAAACTCAAAATACATGAAACAAACACTGACAGAATTGATAAGAGAAATAGACAATTTAAAAAAATACCTGGAGACTTCAATACCCACTTTCAATAATGAATATGAAAAGAAGATTGATTAAAAAAAAAAAAAGACTTTGAACTGGACGTGGTGGCTCGCGCCTGTAATCCCAGCACTTTGGGAGGCCAAGGCAGGCAGATCACTGGAGGCCAGGAGTTGGAGACCAGTCTGGCCAACATGGCAAAACTCTGTTTCTACTGAAAATACAAAAATTAGCTGAGCACGTGGTGGCACACACCTGTAATCCCAGCTACCTGGGAGGCTAAGGCAAGGGAAATAGCTAGAACCTGGGAGGCGGAGGTTGCAGTAAGCCTAGATTGCACACCGCACTCCTGCCTGGGCGACTCAGTGACACTCTGTCTCAAAAAAAAAAAAAAAAAAAGAAGACTTTAACAACATTGCAACATTGTAAACCAATTAGACCTGACAGACACCTATAAAACACTCTACTCAAGGAGGCAGAATACACATCTCAAATGTACATAGAATGTTCTCTGCAATGAATCATATGTTAGGCCACAAAACAATAAATGTAAAAGGACTGAAATAATAAAAAATATCGTCTCCAAACACAGTGGGATGAAATTAGGGATAATAACACAAGAAAATTTGAAAAGATTCACAAGTAAGCAGTAGACAACATACTTTTAAATAATCAATGTGTCAAAAAAATCACAATAGAAATTTAAAAATACTTTGAGAAAAATGAAAACAAAAATATAACATACTAAAACTATGAGCTGCAATAAAAACAATTATCAGAGGAAATTTTATACACAAAATGCCTCTATTAAAAAAGAAGAAAAATTGGCCAGGCATGGTGGCTCAGGCCTGTAAGTACTTTGGGAGGCCGACACGGGTGGATCACGAGGTCAGGAGTTAGATACCAGTCTGGTCAACATGGAGTAACCCTGTCTCTACTGAAAACACAATAGCTGGGTGTGGTGGTGGGGCCTGTAATGCCAGCTACTCCGGAGGCTGAGGCAGGAGAATTGCTTGAACCCGCGAGGCGGAAGTTGCAGTGAGCCAAGATCACCCCACTGCACTCCAGCCTGGGCGACAAGAGTGGAAATTCCATCAAAAAAAAAAAAAAGAAGAAATAGAATTGAAGAATTGATGGGTGCAGCCAACCACCATGGCACGTGTATACCTATGCAACAAACCTGCACATTTCACACATGTATCCCAGAACTTAAAGTATAACTATATGTGTGTGTGTGTGTATATATATATATATACTTTAAAGGCCAAGTGCTGTTGCTCACGCCTGTAATCCAGCACTTTGGGAGGCAGAGGCAGAGGCAGGTGGGGTGGATCATGAGGTCAGGAGTTCGAGACCAGCCCGGCCAAAGTGGTGAAGCCCCATCTCTACTAAAAAATACAAAAATTGGCCTGGCACGGTGGCTCATGCCTGTAATTCCAGCACTTTGGG
Organism: Papio anubis; assembly: GCF_008728515.1. Lineage (NCBI taxonomy): Eukaryota > Metazoa > Chordata > Mammalia > Primates > Cercopithecidae > Papio > Papio anubis. The sequence goes on from NC_044986.1 coordinate 99,387,949, forward strand.
AGGCCGAGGAGGGCAGATCACGAGGTCAGGAGACCGAGACCATCCTGGATAACACAGTGAAACTCGTCTCTACTAAAAATACAAAAAATTACCTGGCATGGTGGCGGGCGCCTGTAGTCCTAGCTACTCAGGAGGCTGAGGTAGGAGAATGGCGTGAACCTGGAGAATGGCGTGAACCTGGAGCTTGCAGTGAGCCGAGATGGTGCCACTGCACTCCAGCATGGGCGACAGAGCAAGACTCCGTCTCAAAAAAGAAAGGAAAAGAAAAAAGCTGGGTCTTGGTGGCTCCACGCCTGTGAAATCCCAGCACTGTGGGAGCAGTGAAGGCCGGATCTGAATCAGAGATCAGAGACCATCCCTGGCTAACACAGTGAAACCGTCTCTACTAAAAAATACAAAAAACTAGCGAGCGTGGCGGCGGACGCCTGTAATAGTCCCATGCTCAGGAGGCAGAAGACAGGAAGAATGGCGTGAACCGGAGGCGGAACTGCAGTGAGCCCAGATCGCCACTGCACTTCAGCCTGAAGCGGAAAGCTGGCGAGAACTCTGTCTCAAAAAAAAAAAAGTGAAAAAAATCACTGGGGAAAGAATAGTCTTTTCAATAAATGATGCTGGGACAACTGAATAGCCACATGCAAAAGAATGAATTTGGACGTCCACCTCATACCGTATATAAAAATTAACTCAAAATAAATCATAGACACAAATGTAAGGGCTAAAACTATAAAACTCTCAGAAGAAAGCTTAGGCATAAACCATTGTTCTCTCAATTATGCAATGGTTTCTTAGATAGGACACCAAAAGCACAAACGACAAGAGAAAAACAGATACTTTGAACTTAATTGAAATTAAAGCCTTTTGTGCTCCTAAGGATATCATTAACAAAGTGAAAAGAACATCTACAGAATGGGAGCAAATACTACAAGTTATAGATATGATAGGAGAGTTGTATCCAAAATATATAAGCGGGGTGGGGCATGGTGGCTCACGCCTGTAATCCCAGCACTTTGGGAGGCTGAGGCGGGCTGATCACCGGGTCAGGAAATCGAGACCATCCTGACTAACATGGTGAAAACCCGTCTCTACTAAAAACACAAAAAATTAGCCGGGCGTGGTGGTGGACGCCTGTAGTCCCAGCTACTCGGGAGGCTGAGGCAAGAGAATGGCGTGAACCCGGGAGGCGGAGCTTGCAGTGAGCCGAGATCTCCCCACTGCACTCCAGCCTGGGGCGACAGAGCGAGGCTCCATTTCAAAATAAATAAATAAATAAATAGATAGATAAAAAGACAACCCAACAGAAGATGTCCAAACGATTTGAATAGATAACTTTCTAAAGAAGATATACAACTGGCCAAGAAGCACATGAAAAGATATTGAACATATTAGTGATTAGGGAAATGCAAATCAAAGCCACAGTGAGATACAACTTCATTCCCACTATGATGGCTGTATTAAAAAAGACAATAACAAGTACTGGCAAACGTGGAGGAGAGAGTGTTGGCAGAGTAATCAGACACTGTCAAATAAGACTTTCTGTGATGATGAAAATTTTCTGTACATCTGTATTGCATTGCCAATAGGGTGACTGCTAACCATATGAATACTGCCTGAAATGAGCACATGAAAGTTGAAGTATAAATAGAAGTTTTAATTTTATTTAATTTCAATTAAAATAATTGCGTGTGGGCTGGGCACAGTGGCTCTTGCCTGTAACCCCAGGACTTTGGGAGGCCGAGGCAGGTGGATCACCTGAGGTTGGGAGTTCGAGACCAGCCTGACCAACATGGTGAAACTCCTTCTCTACTAAAAATACAAAAATATGTCAGGTGTGGTGGCACCTGTAATCCCAGCTACTTGGGAGGCTGAGGCGGGAGAATTGCTTGAACCTGGGAGGCAGAGGTTGCAGTGAGCTGAGATCGCACCACTGCCCTCTAGCCTGGGCTACAGAGGGAGACCCTGTCTCAAAAAAAAAAAAAATAATAATAATAATAAATAATAAAATAAAATAGTTGCATGTGATTGGTAATCACCATATTAGCACAATATTTTGGATCATTATAATATACAGCTTCCCCAGAGGAATAATAACCCTTTCTCTCTCATATGTAGTAAGGTAAAAACTTACAAACTATATATCAGATACAAAAAAAAGTTGTATTATTTATAACTCATCTTGTTCTCAAGCCCCAGTTCAAGTGAAAGTGCAAGAAAAATCTTTGTATTGCCAGGGAAAAGCAAATCAGCCTTCTTCTGTTTAAGCAGTCTCTTTCAGTTCATACCAGTTCCTTTTGTTAGATAATCAACCTATTCCTAGACTTCTACCAGGTTGCCTTTCTACCTTGAAATTGCTTCCCCCTCTCAATTCTCCTTAAATGGCATTGGTTGAGGGGAACTTCATGCTTCATCAAAGCGGGGGCTGGGCACTGTGGCTTATGTCTGCAATCCTCGCAGTTTGGGAGGCTGAGGTGGGAGGATCCTTTGAGTCTAGGAGTTCAAGACCAGTCTGGCCAACATGGCAAGACCTTGTCCCTACAAAAAGAAAAAAATTTTTTTGAGATGGAGTCTCACTCTGTTGCCCAGGCTGAAGTGCAGTGGTGCGATCTCAGCTCACTGCAACCTCTGCCTCCTGGGTTCAAATGATTCTCCTGCCTCAGCCTCCCTAGTAGCTGGGATTATAGGCCTGCACTACCATGCCCAGCTAATTTTTATATTTTTAGTAGAGACGGGGTTTCACCATGTTGGCCAGGCTGGTCTCAAACTCCTGATCTCGGGTGATCCACCCGCCTTGGCCTCCCAAAGTGCTGGAATTACAAGCCTGAGCCACCGCGCCTGGCCTACAAAAATTTTTTTTCAGAAATTAGCTGGGTATGGTAGCTCGCGCCTGTAATCCCAGCTACTTGGGAGGCTCAGGCAAAAAGATCACTTGAGCCCAGGAATTTGAGGCTACAGTGAGCTATGACGGTGCTACTGCACTCCAGCCTAGGCAACAGAGTGAGACCCTGTTTCAAGAAAAAAAAAAGAAAAAAAAAGGCAGGTATGGAGAAAAGACAGTGCAATGTGGCTTGGCTGCTCTGGCCTGGGCATCCGTGCTGGAGATCATGGATGCGTAGCTTGTCCCTCATGATTGCTTTAGGCACTCTGTCAACATCAGCTGCTAAATTCTAAGGTTCCTTTTCCCACCCTGGTCGCCAGTTGTAAGGTCCCTGTAGCATGAAGCTTTTATATTCTGACCCCAGGTCTTCTTTAGAATTTCAGTTTTCTTAGCATTTCCATATGCCCTACGGAGCCTTGTGTGAACTTTTGATTTTTTACAGAGATCTGCAGTTATTAAAGAATGCAGGCACCATCTTGGGCCCATTTGCCTAGAAACCTCCTCAACTATTTCGAAATTAGCACTTGGATGCAGTCATGTGTCTCTCGCCTTTACTGAATGGAGAATGTTTTCAAAGGGGTTTTTGATTTCTTGGATTATGCACTGAGAAGTCAGGAGAAAGAACCCCTAGACTGAGTCCCAAAAAGTTATTTGGATGTTTCTTCCCAGAGTATGAACCTAAACCTTTTTTCCCCCTTTCTTTCTTTTCTTTTTTTTTTTTTTGAGATGGGGTCTTGTTCTGTCGCCCAGGCTGGAATGCAGTGGTGCAATCTCTGCTCACCGCAACCTCCGCCTCCTGGGTTCTACGGATTCTCCTGCCTGAGCCTCTCAAGTAGCTGGGACTACAGGCACTCACCACCACGTCCACTTAATTTTTGTAATTTTAGTAGAGACAGGGTTTCACCACTTTGGCTATGGTGGTCTCGAACTCCTGACCTCAGATGATCCACCCGCCTCGGCCTCAGAAAGTGCTGGGATTACAGGCGTGAGCCCCCACGCCCGGCCTTTTCCCCCTTTCTTACCTTTCTTTCCCCTCCTTCCCTGAGTCTTGGGCTCTCTAATTCCTTTTCATGACTTGGATCTTCTCTATACACGGCTTTATAATAAAACTCAGTTTCCTAACATCTAAGCCTTGCTTTTGATATATGAAAGGATGCTTTTAAAATTCTGAAATCCTTTTCTTATAATGAAGTCTGACTTGCCAGGCCATTTTCTCATGACTGGTTTTAAGATCCTAGTTTGCTTTGAAAAAAAAATCTGAAAATTGACTTTTTCATCCTCTTTTCCATTTGTGACCTAACAATCCACATTCTCTCCAGAGCAAATGATTGCCTCAGAATTTAAAAAAAAAAAAAAAAGGATTAAAAATCTCATTCCATCACTAGGAAAAGAAAAACATATTAATATATTTTTAAAACCATTACTAAAGCTACTTCCTGAAAGCTGGTGAAGCACTCTTGCGCTAATTTTAAAAAGGGAACCTCTTCCTCAGAGTGAATGCAGCCCACACCAGAGCTTTCAGCTTGGGGCACCAAGCTCAGATCCTACTTAATCCTCAGCCAAGTGTGCTGTGTATGAGTAACCCGCATAACCACACATGGTAGTCCTGGATAGCGCCCAGGTAACACGTATATGTATTGCACAATTTTCCTCAGTAGACACCTGACACTGTTGTTTTCTTGATTATCTACTCTCTCCGGAAACTTCCCACGCCAACCTCAGGGTGGTTCAAATAGTTTCGCTGCTGCTGTTTGAACATGCCCCTACTGCCAAAGGTGATAAGTGGAAAGAAGATGAAATTCAAGCTGATGGTTGGGCATGGTGGCTCACGCCTGTAATCCCAGAAATTTGGGAGGCGGAGGCAAGAGGATCACTTGAGCCCAGGAGTTGAAGACCAGCCTGGGCAACAGGGCAAGACCTCATTTCTTAACAACAACAACAAAATCAGGCATGGCGGTGTGAGCCTGTAGTCCCAGCTACTTAGAAGGCTGAGATGGGAGGTTGAGGCTGCAGTAAGCCACAGTGAGCTGTGACCACGCCACTGCACTCCAGCGTAAGCAGCAGAGAGACAACCTGTCTCAAAAGAAAAAGAGGAGGAAGAAGAAAAAGAAGGAGGAAGAGGAGGATGGACACCCGTGGCTCATGCCTTTATCCCAGCACTTTGGGAGGCCAAGGTGGGCGAATCACAAGGTCAGGAGTTCGAGATCAGTCTGACCAACATAGTGAAACCCCATCCCTACTAAAAATACAAAAATGAGCTGGGCATGGTGGCACATGCCTATAGTCCCAGCTACCTGGGAGGCTGAGGCAGGAGAATCACTTGAACCCAGGAGGCGGAGGTTGTGTTGTGCTGAGATAGGGCCACTGCACTCCAGCCTGGGCAACAGAGTGAGGGTCTGTCTCAAAAAAATAAATAAAATACAAATAAATTTAAAAAAGAAATTTAACTTGGAATAATCAGATTTTCTTTTTGCGAGATATGGGTTTGGAATGGAAGGATTTCAATCTCAGATTGGGCTTCTGGAATGCAGTAGAAGGGAAAACTTGGGATTTGCATTTACCATGCTCTCCACCATTTAGAAAGGGCAGCGAAAAAAACCTTTTCGCAAAGAAACAAGACATTTATTGAGAATGCTGCCTGGGTTCCTGCTGTTCTTCCAAATGATTCGTTCCAGTACTTTCTTTCTTTCTTTCTTTTTTTTTTTTGAGACGGAGTCTCGCTCTGTAGCCCAACCTAGAGTGCAGTGGCGCCATCTCAGCTCACTGCAAGCTCCGCCTCCCGGGTTCACGCCATTCTCCTACCTCAGCCTCCTGAGTAGCTAGGACTGCAGGCGCCCGCCACGATGCCCGGCTAATTTTTTGTATGTTTTAGTAGAGACGGGTTTCACTGTGTTATCCAGGATGGTCTCGGTCTCCTGACCTCGTGATACGCTGGCCCCGGCCTCCCAGAGTGCTGGGATTACAGGCGTGAGCCACGGCGCCCGGCCCATTCTAGTACTTTCTTGGGACTGATTACTGATTGCATTTCTATTTCTGAGTTCTTTATGCCTGAATTTTTATAATAAAATCTTTTTTTCTCCCACCCTCAACTGATGATAGCTTGAGTTGTTTTCTGTAACTTCCAACGAAAGAAATACTAACTTTATGTGGATTGTCATTTGTCTCTAGAACTGTTTTTCAGAGACTAGGTCTCACAGTGTTGCCCAGGCTGGAGTGCAGCGATATTCACAAGTCCAGTCATTTCACACAACAGCGCCAACTCCTGGGCTCAGGTTCAGTCTCCCGAGCTCTTGGCTCCTGGGCTCTTGGCTCAGTCTCCCGAGTAGCTGGGACCACATCGAACTTTTATTTTCCCCCACATCAGATGGGTAACATGCCAACATTCTAACAAGGTTTGATGGAGGCACATCTTACACATAGTGTGAAAACCCAATCATCATGAACTATGAAAGAGTCAGAACTTTTAAATGTGTTTTTTTTAGTTGTATCAGAGTTCAGTCAGGAAACAAAAATTACTATAGCTATTTCAAGCAGTAAGGGATTTATAAAACCGTTGGAAGAGTTTGATACTCGAAGTTCAGGGAAGACCATCAATAGCTCCCAGCTCACCACTAGGCTCAGAGAATGAGGTACTTGTTACACCTGGCCAGCTTAACTGCTCCAGAAACTGCTCTGTTACAAATGCTTACAATATCTTACTGAAGTTGAAAAGGGAGGTGGAGAAGGAGATGTTGGAGGAGATGTTGGTTCAGTAGCTTCCAAAATTAACAAGAGATTTACTCATCTAATAACCATACTGGCCAGGCACGGTGGCTTATGCCTGTAATCCCAGTGCTTTCGGAGGTTGAGGTGGGCGGATCACAAGGTCAGGAGTTTGAAACCAACCTGGCCAACATGGTGAAACCCATCTCTGCCAAAAATACAAAAAATTAGCTGGGTGTGGTGGCAGGCACCTGTAATCCCAGCTACTTGGGCAACTGAGGCAGGAGAATTGCTTGAACTCAGGAGGCAGAGTTTGCAGTGAGCCAAGACCATGCCACTGCACTCCAGCCTGGACAACAGAGCAAGACTCCATCTCAAAAAAAAAAAAAAAAAAAAATACCATGGCTGGGCATGGTCACTCATGCCTGTAATCCCAGGACTTTGGGAGGCTGAGGTGATTGGATCACTTGAGGTTAGGAGTTTGAGACCAGCCTGGCCAACATAGTGAAACCCCGTCTCTACCAAAAAATACAAACATTAGCTGGGTGTGGTGGCACGTGACTGGATTCCCAGCTACTCGGGAGGCTGAGGCATGAGATTCACTTGAACTCGGGAGGTGGAGATTGCAGTGAGCCAAGATCATGCCAAATTCACATGTGGAAGTCCTAACCCCCAGTACCTTTAAAGATAGTACTAAGATAAGATCTTTAGGGTGGGGCCCTGATTCAGTATAAATGTTGTCCTTATAAGAAGAGGAAGAGACATCAGGGATGTGGGTGCAGGTGAGGGCGCAGTGAGAAGGCGACTATCTACAAGCCAAGAAGAGAGACTTCAGGGAAACCAACCCCACACACTTCTTGATCTTAGGCCTCCAGCCTCCAAAACTGTGAGAAATAAATGTCTGTTTTTTAAGCCACCCAGTCTGTGGTATTTTGTTATGGCAGCCCTGGTAGAGTAATATACTCCTCCCTACCTGTTTTCATGGAGAAGGTGGTCACGTCACATAGTGGTGGTGGTGGTGGGTGCCTGGGGTGGCAGGGGTTGAGGAGGCAGGCGCATTTAGGGGGAAAACCCTGATTGCCTGACCCCTGGTTTCTTTCCACTAGTTCTCACTGCTACTCTACATTCTGGTCTGTGGACCACTCACTTCCAATGTAATGTTCTAGGATACCATATCGTGAATTAACTTTTTAGAAGTCTGAGATTCTCAGGGTGCGGTGTGCTAGATAATAAGATCAGCAATTATGTACCAAAATAATCCAAATTATGATTTCGCCTGGAACATCTCTTAATTCTTCTGAAGTGAGTCTTTATGATGGCTAGCAATCTGCTATTTCTGAGCGAGATACAGAAATTTCAATTTCTCTTCATGCATATGTGCCGAATTTTCAGTTACACACGGTTTTTCATGACCAAATTGATTAGTCTGAGTAGACATCCATGAAATGAAATGTGCAAGGTCCGATTTACAGTTTTAGCCCTAGGAATACAGCATTAGGTATATATAGCCACTGTTTTTCCTTATTCTGTTGGGATTCTTTGAAAGGCATTTCAGTATAATTTATTTGCACAAAATCCACAGAAAAATACTAACTCAATAAAGAGTATAAAGGTGCATATTACGGGAGAGAAGTTAAACTGAAAAAGTTAGCGTGATGCCCTTAATTTAGTGTCACAGTGTCTACCTGCAATTCTTTTTTTTTTTTTTTTTTTTTTTTTTGAGATGCAGTCTTGCTTTTGTTGCCCAGGCTGGAATGCAATGGCATGATCTTAGCTCACTGCAACTTCCGCCTCCGCCTCCTGGTTCAAGCGATTCTCCTGCCTCAGCCTCCTGAGTAGCTGGGATTAAAGGCACCTGGCACCATGCCCGGCTAATTTTTGTATTTTTAATAGAGACAGGGTTTCACCGTGTTGGCCAGGCTAGTCTTGAATTCCTGACCTCAGGTGATCCGCCTGCCTTGGCCTCCCAAAGTGCTGGGATTACAGGTGTGAGCCACTGCACCCAGCCCTATCTGCAATTCTTAATGTTAACTCTTGAACTTTTAGTCACTTATACTTTTCACCATACATCAAAGGCAACAGAAATATGCAGTTTTCCCCTTCTTATTATTTGAAGCAAGGAATTGTTTCCCTACTTGCATTTTCTTTGTCCAGCTTCATTGAGATATACTTAAGTTATTTATTTATTTTGAGACAGGATCTTGCTTTGTCACCCAGACTTGAGTGAAGGTTCGCCATCATAGCTCGCTGCAACCTTAGCTTCCTGGGCTCCTCCTGCATTAGCCTTCCCAGTAGCTAGGGAAGCCACCATGCCCGGCTCAGAGGTATAACTTAGTTGCAATAAAAGGCACAGATTTTTTTTTTTTTTTTGAGATGGAGTCTCAGTCTGTAGTCCAGGCTGGAGTGCAGTGGTGTGATCTCGGCTCACTGCAACCTCCGCCTCCCAGGTTCAAGTGATTCTCTTGCCTCAGCCTCCTGAGTAGCTGGGATTATAGGTGTGTGCCACTACGCCCGGCTAATGTTTGTATTTTTAATAGAGATGGGGTTTCACCATGTTGGCCAGGCTGGTCTTGAACTCATGTCTTCATGTGATCCACCTGTGTTGGCCTCCCAAAGTGCTGGGATTACAGGCGTGAGCCACCACGCCTGGCAAAAGGCACAGATTTAAAGTGTGCAATTCAATGTGATTTGACAAATGTATTTAGTTATGTAACCCCCAGTACAGTGATGATATTGAATTTTTCCATTACGTCTAAAAGTTCACTTGCATCCGAGTATTTCCATTACGTCTAAAAGTTCATTTGCATCCCTTTGGTGTCACTCCACCACTACTCCAGCCTTTGGCAAAGTCTGATCCGATTTCTATCACTGTAATTTTGCCTTTTCTAAAATTTCATAGAAGAGGAATCATACAGTATGTTATTTATTTATTTATTTATTTATTTATTTATTTATTTATTCGTTTGAGACAAAGTTTTGCTCTTGTTTCCCAGGCTGGAGTGCAATGGCGCAATCTTGGCTCACCACAACCTCTGCCTTGTGGGTTCAAGCAATTCTCCTGCCTCAGCCTCCTGAGTAGGTGGGACTACAGGCGTGTGCCACCACGCACGGCTAATTTTGTACTTTTAGTAGAGACGGGATTTCTCCATGTTGGTCAAGCTGGTTGCGAACTCCCAGTCTCAGGTGATCTGCGCACCTCAGCCTCCCAAAGTGCTGGGATTACCGATGTGAGCCACCGTGCCTGTTTTTTTTTTTTTCTTTTGAGATAAGAGTCTCCCTCTGTCACCCAGGCTGGACTGCAGTGGTGTGATCTCAGCTCACTGCAACGTCTGCCTCTTGGGTTCAAGCGATTCTCCTGCCTCAGCCTCCTGAGTAGGTGGGACTATAGGCGTGTGCCACCACGCACGGCTAATTTTGTATTTTTAGTAGAGACGGGATTTCTCCATGTTGGTCAAGCTGGTTGCGAACTCCCAGTCTCAGGTGATCTGCGCACCTCAGCCTCCCAAAGTGCTGGGATTACTGATGTGAGCCACCGTGCCTGTTTTTTTTTTTTTCTTTTGAGATGAGAGTCTCCCTCTGTCACCCAGGCTGGACTGCAGTGGCGTGATCTCAGCTCACTGCAACGTCTGCCTCTTGGGTTCAAGCGATTCTCCTGCCTCAGCTGCCTAGGTACCACGCCCAGCTAATTTTAGTATTTTATGTTTGGTAGAGATGGGGTTTCACCGTGTTGGCCAGGCTGGTCTCGAACTCCTGGCCTCAAGTGGTTCACCCACATTGACCTCCCAAAGTGCTGGGATTACAGGTATAAGCCACTGTGCCCAGTTCGTGCCTGGCTACTTGAAAAAATACATACATTTTGTAGAGACAGCCTGTTGCCCAAGCTGGTCTCAAACTCCTAGGCTCAAGATCCTCCTGGCTCAGCGTCCCAAAATGCTGGGATTACAGGTGTAAGCCACTGCGCCTAGCCTTTTGGCTTGTTTTAAAAACTGGTTTGTCATCTTATTACTGAATTGTAAGAGTTGTTTGTATATTAGGGTACAACTCCTTTATCAAGATATTTGTTTTGCAGATATTTTCTCCCAGGTTTTGGTTTGCCTCTTCTTCCTTCTTTCCTCTTCCCCTCCTCCTCCTCCTCCCCACCTCTTTCTTTTCTCCTTCTCCTTCTTCTCCTTCTTCCTCCTCCTCCTCCCCCTCCTCTTCCACCTCTTTCTCCTCCCTTTTCTCCTCCTGCTTTTCCTCCTCACCTTTAAGGCATGAGGGATAAGTTCTTTGAGTGAACTTTACATGAGCCACAAATATTTGTACAAGGTTGCACTATCCACTGGATTTTGGAAATATCACTGTATTAGTCCATTCTAGCACTGCTATAAAGAACTATCTGAGACTGGGTAATTTATAGAAAAAGAGGTTTAATTGGTTGACGGCTCTGCAGGTTGTACCAGAAGCATAGCGGCTTCTGCTTCCAGGAGGCTTCAGGAAGCTTCCGATAATGGCGGGAAGGCAAAGACGAAGAGAAGTGTCTCACGTGGCAGGAGGGGAGTAGGAGGCAGGCGGGGAGGTGTCATATACTCTTATTTTATTTTTTAGACATCGTCTTCCTCTGTCAACCAGGCTAGAGTGCAGTGGTGTGATCTTGGCTCACTGCAATCTCTGCCTCCCAGGCTCAAGCAATCCTCCTACCTCAGCCTCCTAAGTAACTGAGTCTACAGGTGCTCACTACCACACCTGGCTAATTTTTCGTGTGTTTTGTAGAGATGGGTTTTTGCCATGTTGCCCGGGGTGGTCTGGAACTCAAGCGGAAGTAGTTCATCATGTTCGTCTCCCATTTTGGGAGTCAAGTGAGTCTCCCGCCTTGGTCTCCCAAAGTCTGGGATTACAGGCGTAAGCCACTGCACTGGGCTGCCATAGACTTTTATTTTTTTATTTTTATTTTTTTTTGAGACAGAGTCTCGCTCTGTCGCGCAGGCTGGAGTGCAGTGGCCTGATCTCTGCTCACTGAAAGCTCCGCCTCCTGGGTTCACACCATTCTCCTGCCTCAGCCTCCTGAGTAGCTGGGACTACAGGCGCCCGCCACCTCGCCCGGCTAAGGTTTTTTTGTATTTTTAGTACAGACGGGGTTTCACCGTGCTAGCCAGGATGGTCTTGATCTCCTGACCTCGAGATCTGCCCGCCTCGGCCTCCCAAAGTGCTGGGATTACAGGCGTGATGTCATACACTTATAAATGAGCAGATCTCAGGAGAACTCACTGGAGATCACGGGAAGAGTTCCAACAGGATGCTGCCTAATCATTCACGAAAAATCTGACACATGATCCATTCACCCTTACCCCACGTCCCACCTCCAACGTTAGGGATTACAATTCAACATGAGATTTGGCCGGGATACAGATCCAAACCATATCAATCAGTAACCTAGGAAACTTGACGGCATTTTCAGTACCCTTAGCTAAATTCCTTAACCTATCTAAGCTTAAATTTCCTTATTTGATAAAGAAGGAAAATAATATTTATATTATCTCTCAGAGTTGTGAGAAGAAATCTGACAGTACTTTTTGTTTGTATTTATCATGATTATTATTATTATTCATTCATAGCTCAACTGCATGGAAAGTACGTTGAAAATAGTAAATCAGTATCACCTCCCTAATCATTTCCCCAATGTTGTTGAAATGTGTCAATATTTGGATATATGCAAACCGAGTGATTTGTACAGTTAAACCTCAAGTAGAGACCAAGATCAATAATACATTAAATTTCAATAACTTGGATTAAGTCATGTTTGGGTTAACGATAAATATCAAAAGATAACTATTATACCTGTTCCAGATAGCATGGAAAGTAATACATTTATTATTGATTTATAGACCACAGAATCCTTGATGGAGAATCTGGTGGCAAGGGGAAGTTAACGCTTTTAGTAGGAAACTGAATTTTTCCTTTCAGAGGTTGGGGAGGGAAACTAGTTCCCTGGGGCCCTGAATAAGGCCCCAGTAAAGGCAATATTCAATAAATACCTGGTGATGGCAATTTTTAATTTGGTTGAATGATGTTGTTAATCCTATAGTTATTTTGATTCTAAATGACTTTATGGAGATACATGGACATATGGATTTTACAATGATCTTTAGTTTCCTCTTCGGCCTTTGGACAACACTTTTCATAGCTGATTATATCCAAAGCATTTAATGTTCCCGTTGAAGTGAAGAGCTTAAATATAGGGCCTTTTGAGACTATTCCAAAGCAGGTGATAAAAACAAAACAAAAATCCAGAAGCAAAAAACGAAGGGCCAGCGTGGGTGGCTCATGATTGTAATCCTAGCAGTTTGGGAGGCTGAGGCAGAAGGATTGCTTGAGGCCAGGGGTTCGAGACCAGCGAGGGCAACAAAATTGGATCCCTGTCGCTACAAAAATTTAAAAAGCTCAGCCCTGGTGTAGTGACCCTCGCTTGTAGTCCCAGTTACTCCGGAGGCTGAGGCATGAGGATCGCTTGAGTCTAGGAGGTCTAGGCTGCAGAGAACCGTGATTGCGCTACCGTACTCCAGGCTGGGTAAGAGTGAGACCCTGTTTCAAACAAACAACCCCCACCCCTAAAAAACCGTGCACTTGACTTTAAAAGTGTAGGAAGATTACATGCCAAGGAGAGTCACAGAAAAGAGAAATTAGGACAGGAAAGCCCTACAAGCTATGCATGTTTATTTTATAATCGAGTCTTTAAGGGTATGGAGTTTTCATACTCAACTTGTACCCCCAGTGTCCAGTACACTGCTTAGTAAACAGCTGGCAATCAAGAAATCTTTGCTAAATTTTAAATTAATTGATGGGGGCGGAAGCTCAGAAAGTAAAACCTGACTCGCATTATTTCTAAGAAGGCAGAGGAAGTAAAAATCTAGTTTTCCATACTCTGTCCCTTTTTAATCCTTCTGTGAATGGATGTCCCTGATTCACTGGCATTTCCTAATTAACCAAGTTCTGCCAAGTTTCACATGAAACTTGGGGAACCGATTTCATTCCCCCAGAATCACCCTGTGGCGCCACCTTCCGGAGCTGTGAGGAAACTCCGGACTTCCCCCCAACACCGCCCCCTCCCTCCACCTTCGGTCTCCGCTTTCTGCGCTCTGCCTCGTTGTTTTCGGAGGTGTCTGCGCGCATGCGCTTTGGACGGGCAGCCTAGTCTAAGAGAGACTACAATTCCCAGAAGACAGTGCGAAAGAAAAAAAAATCCCGCGGCCCGGCGTGGGGGAGGTGGCAGAAATGAAGACTCGCGAGAGAACGAGGTTCAGGCGGCTGCGCGAAGTGGGTGGAGGGAGACCCGAGAGAGTGAGGAAGAACGGGAGGAGGTGCCGTCCCACAATACCAGGCGGGAGGGCGGGTAGTCGGTTTGTATCCGGGCTGTGAGGTGCTCGGAGCCTCGGCGGACCTTGCTGCCTCTGTCTCTTTAACGCTAGAGGAAGCGATGCAGAGGGGTGGAAAATGGCAGAGCTGCAGATGTTACTAGAGGAGGAGATCCCGTCTGGCAAGAGGGCGCTGATCGAGAGTTACCAGAACCTGACTCGGGTGGCGGACTACTGTGAAAACAACTACATACAGGTGAGGCGCGCTGGCGGCCGGCGGGCGCTGGCCGGGTCGAGGACCCGCCGGAGTGACCAGCCCACTGGGCGGGGTGGGGAACTGCCCTGACCTCAGCGGTTGCCACCAGCCCGAGCCCCTACCGCAGTCCCAACCCCAGCCCCAACCGGGGACAGAGCGAGTGGCCGGGCTGAGGGAGTCGGGCTGCGATACAGGAAGTGGCTGTGGTGGTGGAAATCGATGGAAGGGGAGAGAAAATGGGCGAGGGAGCCGGGAGCCCGCCGCAGCCCGGCGCCCCCCTCGCGTCCGCTTTCCCCAGGGCCGGGCCACCGGGGTCGCGCGCCCCCCAGGTAGCCTCCAGTCCACGGAGCTGGCGTCCCGGAGACCCCCCTGCTGCCGCCGCGCCGCCTCTCTGCGCCCAGAGAGGAGGTCCAGGACGGGAGAGGGGAGAGGAGAGGGCAGGGACCAGGCTGAAGCCGCAGAAGGGATAGGACCAGCGGGGTGTGTGTTGTGTGTCGGCGGAGGGTGGGGTGGGGGCGATTATGTCAGTTTCAGCCCCCAGAGGGTGTGTCTTTTATTTATTTATTTATTTTAAAAAAATTTGTCATGAGTCACATTACACCGACCTCCCAGAGGAGAGGAGGAAGCGGGTGTGGGGAGTGAGGGAGGGCGTTTGAGAGAAGTTAATCTTAAAATTCCTTTAATTGAAGGTTTGTAAATCTGCCTGCTTGTCCATTTTCAAGTCGGGTTCCCACCCCCCGCCATCGTTTTCGCTTCCGCCCCACCGTAATGTATTCTAAGAGGTTGTTAGGGCTGCTATCATTAATTATCAAACACGAATTGTTTTCAACTCCTTGGAAAAACGGCTTAAATACTCTCCCTTCTCCCAAAAGTTCTTGAACTGTAGGCTTCATAAGTAACTTATAATAAACTGGTGTCATCGCTGGTTGCTTATTTTCTGAGGTTTCTCTCTTAACAAGCTAAGTAAATGTATAGTATATGAATCCAAGTACAGAAATGAACAGAGGTAGCCTCCGAACTACAACGTAAAAATATCAGTTATTGTAAATTAGAAAACTCTTGGGACTTTGTGACAGATGCTGGTTTGTTCATTTCTTTTTGGATGATTGGAAGTGAATTGTGTGTGGTAGTTTGTTTTGAAGACCTTTAACTGTGTAAACCAACAGTTTGCACTAGAAACAAAGTAGCACAGTCCTTTGTATAAATATAAAGCCACCAGAAATGCTCTTGCTTTTGGTAAGGCAAGGCCAGAACGTGCTTTGAAAGGTTAGGGTTATTGCAATTCAGAACTAAATTATTTATAGAAATGCCTCCCATGTGATTATAATTTTTAAGAACCAATGTTTGTGTGTTGGCAAATGCTTTCCCTCTTTATTTTTAGAAGGAGATGCTGTTTTCAGAATGTTTTGAATATTTCTCAATTTTGATGTTAGTAACATTGTATCTTCAGTAGCACTACTCGGAATTTATCTTCACAATTTTTTTGTCAAGTTTTTACTTTAGGAATTCTTCGGATAAGTAAACTTGTTGAATACCTGTCACATCTACTGTATCACTTTGTTTATGCAAACTTTATATTTAGCCCTTCGAAACTTAAAAATCGAGTAGAAAAGTGGGTATAGTTTGCAAATATAAAAGTGATCTTGTAGTTTATCGATATTAAAAATAGGCAACTTTTATTCAACTTAACATGAAAAGCCTTGAAATTGAGGAGAACCTTAATTTGCTGAAAGTTTTAAAGATTTTTGAAAGCCAAAAGGAGAGCACAGTAAGTTAAATTGCTCCCTTTCCAGAAAAGTTATGTCTTCTCTGTAGAAGTCAGTAGATAAGTACTTCATACAGGGTGGCTCCTTTTTTTGCGTGTTGGGAAATCTGACGAGTATATAGTGTGGTAACTATGTGTTGGCAACTCTTGGTAACTGTAAACGTGTTTTAACCTGTGTACTATTTCTTTTTCAGGTAGTTGTATGCTGTAATGCTTTTTTTTACCCCTCTCTGACCCCTTTCCTTTACTCCTCTTGCTACGATCATGTAACTTTGAAGCACTTTAAAACTTCTTTGCTAATATCTCTAATTAAGTCATGTTATTTCTCATACAGTCTCTCACTTTATAAAATGTTAGTGCCATGGTGCAGGCCCCGTTTTTTTATTTTCTTTTTTTGCGGGGGCGGGGTGGGGTATAATTCTAAATCTGACACCAGTGAGGTGTTTTGTTTTTACTGGGGAGGGGGAGGGGAAAAAAAAGAATTCACACAAAGCAATGATGATCTAAATACCTTAGTAGCGTTTATTCATTGGGCTGCATGATCCAGGCCACTAGTTGCCTCCCTAAGGTACTCAGACAGGGTCAGACTCAGAAAGTGATGTGGAAGTTGATGTGGTAGGTGGTGCTGATGACTTTGGTGCTAAGAATGAGGAATGAATAATATTAGAAATATCCATTAGGGTGCCTGTTGAGGTCTTTCTATATCCTTCCTGGGACCTGATTGGGTTATTTATAACTAATACTCTTCATAAATATACCTCTTCTCAGTGAAAGTATGCAGTTCACATGTGCTTTGAGAATTTTTAAATAAGGTGAGCTAAGTTATTGCTTGGGTGATTTTTGTTCTGAGATTCACTTTTCATTTCATTTTTCTACAGTTTGAAAGTGCAGCCCAGTTTAACTAAGGTGTGTAGCTGAGAAACTCTTTTGGCTGTGGTGCATTTAAGTTCTTGGGGCAGTTTATTAGTTCTTTGGTTCTGTTGACTTTATTAGATTGTATTATTAATAGCAAAACATCTGAAAAGATTCTACGTTAAAATGGACAGTTTTTTTCTTTCTTTTCTTGTTTTTTTTTTTTTTTTTTTTGAGACAGAAACTTGCTCTGTCACCCAGGCTGGAGTGCATTGGTGTGTGAACACCACTCACTGCAGCGTCCACCTCCTGGGCTCAAGCAATCCTTAGCCTCCCATGTAGCCTCCCACCTTAGCCTCCCATGTAGCTGAGACCACACGTGTGTGCAAGGACAGGGTTTTGAAAGTTGCCATGGGGTAAATAATATTAAAAATAGAAAGCGTTCCTTTTTTTTTTTTCTTTTCTTGTTTTTGAGACAGGGTCTTGCTCTGTTGCTCAGGCTGGAGTGCAGTGATGCCATCATGGCTTACTGCAGCCTCAACCTCCTAGGCTCTGGAGATCCTCCCACCTCAGCCCCCACAGGTAGCTGGGATTACAGGTGCGCACCACCGCTCTCAGCTAATTTCTGTATTTTTTTTGTAGAGACGAGGTTTTGCCATGTTTCCTAGGCTGGTCTCAAACTCCTGGGCTCAAGCGATCTGCCTGCTTTGGCCTCCCAGTATGCCAGTATTACAGACATAAGCCACTGCACTTTGTCAGAAGGTGTTTTTTCGTTTTTTTTTTTTTTTTTTTGAGATTGAGTCTCGCTCTATCACCCGGGCTGGAGTGCAATGGCATAATCTCAGCTCACTGAAACCTCAGCCTCCTGGGTTCAAGCGATTCTCCTGCCTCAGACTCTCAAGTAGCTGGGATTACAGATGCCCACTACCACCCTTGGCTAATTTTTTGTGTTCTTAGGAGAGGCAGGGTTTCGTCATGTTGGCCAGGCTGGTCTCAAACTACTGACCTCAGGTGATCTGCCCTCCTCGGCCTCCCAAAGTGTTGGGATTACAGGTGTGAGCCATCATGCCTGGCTGAAAGTGTTTTTGTATAGTATTTATGTAGACATACAGAGGAGACTTTTCCATCTTTGTTTAATACGACCAGATAGAATTTTTCATGCCAAGGACAGTGCTTAACTTGAACACACATGTTTAGCCAGTTCTCTGTGCTCTACCTTAGAGTTAGTTCATACTGCCTTTGTTATGGGAACTATTTTGGGAAATAGGAAGGAAAGCTGAGTGAAAAGGAGTAGAAATTGCTTAAGAAGATTTGTCAGGATGCAGATTGGTAGGCTGGGGGTAAGGACAGAAAAGTCTTCATACAGCTTAACTTTAAAATTTAATTTTATTTTTTGTCTGGAGTTCTACCAGGAGCTTTATTTGGGTTAACAAGTATGTTCTAAAGTCTGGGAGTATGAAGGGGATATCATCCCAGTATGTTACTGTGAGCTACTCACTTCAGCTTGCTTTCCTCCTCCTGTGACATTTGCTACATTAGCACATTTAATCTCAGAAGGCAGGTAATTTTTGAGCAGGATCTCTTTGGAGTAGGTAAAAGCTAACATTTCTGATACTGTACACTTTATGCCAGTTTATAAACTGCATCACTTTTTTTTTTTTTTTTGAGTAACTGATGGACAGTTAGAGGTTCAGAGGTATTAAATACCCAACCTAAAGTTCAGTAGCTTGTATGAGGTGGTGCCTGGAATCAAACCCAGATTTTCTCGATTCCAAATCCCAAATTGCATCTAATAAATCCTGAATGGTTTTTTTTTTTCTTTTTTTTTTTTTTGACGGAGCCTTACTCTGTCACCTAAGCTGGAGTGCAGTGGCACGATCTCAGCTCACTGCAACCTCCAAGCGATTCTCCTGCCTCGGCCTCCCGAGTAGCTGGGACTACAGGTGCGTGCCACTGCACCCAGCTAATTTTTGCATTTTTAGTAGAGACAGGGTCTCACCATGTTGACCAGGCTGGTCTTGGACTCCTGGCCTCAGGTGATCCACCCTCCTCAGTCTCCCATGGAGTTGGGATTATAAGTGTGAGCCACCATGCTCAGCCTGGAATGGGATTTTTTTTTTTTTTTTTTGAGATGGAGTCTCTCTCTGGAGTGCAGTGGCAGGATCTCAGCTCACTGCAATCTACGCCTCCCGGGTTCAAGTGATTCTCCTGCCCCAGCCTCCCAAGTGGTTGAGATTACAGGTGCCCAGCACCATGCCTGACTAATTTTTGTATTTTTAGTAGATATGGAGTTTCACCATGTTGGCCAGGCTGGTCTCAAACTCCTGACCTCAGGTGATCCACCCACCTCAGCCTCCCAAAGTGCTGGGATTACAGGCCTGAGCTACCACGCCAGGACCTGAATGGGGTTCTTAGGGCAACATAGGGGATAAAAACAGTGTGCGAATAGATAAGGGTAGAGGGGAATGTAATTGCCTCTATTTATTGAATACCTGCTCCATTGCAGTCTCTGCTAGTTGGTTTTGTATTATCTTTAATCCTTACAAACTGTATACGAGGAAATTAGGACTCATAAAAGTTAAGTTTTGTTTAGTCATAGAGTTAGTAATTGGCAGTCAGGACTTCCTTCTGACTCTGGCAGATTCCATAGGTTGTTCTCTTTTCATATCATACTGTTTCCACATGAATGAATCTGGAACTCAAGACTGGTTTAGGAATACTGGGGAATTAACAGAATAGACTGTATTGGGCAAGCCTGGGAACCTAACAACTCTTTACCATTGTTTCCAGTTTGTGAATATAAGAAGAGGTATGTTCGTAATTTAGGGACTTGCCCATATCACCAGAGGATGGTAACTTTGGCATCTGAAATGTTTCAGATTACAGATTTTTTTGTTGAATTTTGGAATTATTTGCATTATATACTTACTGGTTGAGCGTCCCTAATCTGAAAATCTGAAATCCAGAATAGTCTAATGAGCATTTTTTTAAGTGTTATGTTGATGCTCAAAAAGTTTTGGGTTTTGGATTTCCAGATTAGGGATACTGAACGCTGTATAGGCTAGTTTTTCACTGAGCTCCCTGGATCCTTTTTCTTTTCCTGCATCCTTGCCTGTTTTTTTTTTCTATTCTTAGTCTGTGTTGCAATTGTGCTAAGAAATTTTGGAGAGGAATTTGTAGAGATTAACAAAAAATGTGTTGAAATATTCTGGGTAGATGTGATTTCTATACAAACCAGGTTTGGAGAGAAACAAAGTGATTCAGGAGGTTAGGATAGACTGGAATGGTTTGAATTCTTAGAATTGCACTTTGAAGTTTGAGTAAAACAGTGGCTAGCAAAGTTAGAGATATAGGTTGGAAATGTAAATGTATTTAACAGAAGGCTAGATAATTTTATGGGAGATCCTTGTTAAATTGACCCATGCCATGTCATTACATGTTTATTCATACTGTTGTGTCAAGGTTATACAGGGCTGGGTAGAGCAGGATCTGACCTAGCATATCAGTTCTTTTTTTTCTTTTCTTTCATACCATGTCTGTGGACCTAGCATATCAGTTCTTATGAAAGTTCATATCACATATATCAGTTCTTGCTAATACTTTCAAGGTGAATACTGAATATTTTTAGGGCTACATAATATTTGAAAATTTGTATTAAAACTAATGTCTCTTTTTTCTTTTGTAGCTTTAATACTAATAACAGCTTTATATGTAATACTTCTCTCTAGTCCTGGTCTGTTTAGAACCTCAATTTTAGCATGCTTCTGTCTTTTGGAGAGTTTTCTTAGAAAATTGTTGAAATAATCCCTTAGGATACTTTCAAATTTTTCTTATGTGCTTCTCCTTTCTCCAGTTGATTCTGATAGCTCAGGAATGCTAATAGTCCTTGTGGAAAGGAGATATTTAGGCAATTGGGGATCTGCTGTGTGGCCATTTACACTAACCTTATTTATATTCAGTGAAATTATGTTCTAAGAATTAAGACAGTTAACAGTCAAAAATACGTTAGCCACAAAGGAAGAGTGTTCATATTGGGATAAGAGGTTGGATCAAACTCTAGGAGATTGTGCAGATACAAATCTATAAAATCCATGAAAATAGTGTTGTCATGAAAAGTAAGGTAAAGGCTGGGCGTGGTGGCTCACGCCTGTAATTCCAGCACTTTGGGAGGCTGAGGTGGGCAGATCATGAGGTCAGGAGGTCGAGACCATCCTGGCTAACACGGTGAAACCCTGTCTCTACTAAAAATACAAAAACAAAATTAGCCGAGTGTGGTGATGGGCGCCTGTAGTCCCAGCTACTCAGGAGGCTGAGGCGGCTGAATGGCGTGAACCCAGGAGGCGGAGCTTGCAGTGAGCAGAGATCATGCCACAGAACTGGCAGCCTGGGGGACAGAGCGAGACTGCGTCTCAAAAAAAGAAAAAAAAAAGTAACGTAAAAATGATAGTTAAATGCTAATTTTGAAGCATTTAAAAAGTTTTGATTGGGAGTTTGTATATTTTTCGTAATATCATCTTGTGTTGATTGTAATATTTATTGAAATTATGGTTTGATTGTAGAAGAAATAATAGTCAAACCCCAGAACTACAAACTCTGTAGATCTTAGTATTTAATAAGACATCATGTTAGAAATAAGGGATTTTTAAAAAAAGGACATCATTGAGAAATAAGACAATAGGAAAGTAGCAATTATTGAATTTTGTTTTTAAAGGAAATAGTTGACTTGGTCTTTTTAACAGTAAACATCCATCCCTTAGAATGGAGACTTGAAATTTGACTACTGTGTGTCAACCCAAATAAGTACTTTTAACTTTAGATCTACTAATTTTCTCCATTTACAAAATAAAACTTTCTCAGACATAGTTGGTAGTGAACCTGTGTTTATGAAGAAAATCTGTTAATGAGGGACCACACCCAGCTAATTTTTTGTAATTTTTGTAGAGATGGGATTTTGCCATGTTGCCCAGGCTTGTCCTGAACTCCTGGACTCAAGCGATCCTCCTGCCTTGGCCTCCCAAAGTGTTGGGATTACACGTGTGAGCCACCATGCCAGCCCAGCAAAAACATATTTTTGAAAAACTTCAATTTACCTTTAATTCACTCATTTCCTCAATGCTTTATAATTAATTTTTGTTAATAATTTCTACATTATTTGACAAAATTGTATTTGGTACATTTTATTTTTCCTTCTATGGAAAGGCGAGTGTGGCACTTTTTCAGAACCCTTGAGAAATTAATGCCCTCCACTTAAACATCAGAAATGTATATATTACATCATATAGAAAAAGGTGCATTCTACTACGTCAAATATTAGCAACTTAAGAATTGTAACAACAGATGCTTATTTTATTTTATTTTTTTTTGAGACGGAGTTTCGCTCTTGTTGCCCAAGCTGGAGTACAATAGCACAATCTTTGCTCACTGCAACTTCTGCCTCCTGGGTTCAGTCAATTTTCCTGCCTCAGCCTCCGGAGTAGCTGGGATTACAGGCATGCACCACCACGCCTGGCCAGTTTTGTATTTTTAGTAGAGACAGGGTTTCTCCATGTTGGTCAGGCTGGTCTCGGACTCCCAACCTTAGGTGATCCACCGGCCTTGGCCTCCCAAAGTGCTGGAATTACAGGTGTGAGCCACCGCACTCAGCCCAGATGCTTATTTTAATAAGGCAATGCAGAGAAAAGAGTACATGGGTGCCATTTTATTTTTAATTTTTATGAAGGATGGGGTCTTCTATGTTCCCCAGCTGTCCTTGTAATTCTGGGGTCAAGCAATCCTCTCATCTCAGCCTCCTGAGTAGCTGGTTCTACAGACATTCCCCCCCAAGCCCCTCCCACCATGCTCAGCTCACGGGTGTCATTTTAAAATCGTGATTATTACTCAAAAGTGGGCCCTCAGCATAGTTAGGCAATCCCACTAGATAACCTCGCCAGTTTATTCTTCCACTTACCACAAACTATTTTAAATTTTTTATCCCCTTTTGAAATCTGACTCTTTCCTTTCTTGTTTTTTGTTTCATAGAGAAAATAGACTTCATCATATAAGACCTATAATTTCTTACCACTGCATCTCCAAACCTGCTATCCTCACTCACCCTATTCTACTTCCTTTTTATAATGGAAGAGAGGCGTTCTTCCTCCTAGCTAAAGTCCTAACTCGGGGTCACATTCTCTCCTGCCTTTTCATAAACCTTATGCTCCTGATATATTTATACCTCCTCTGTTTACTGAATTTGTGTTTTCAGAATGGAAACATTTCAGATTGCTGCCATACTTGAAAACTCTTTTGAGTTCATATACCCATCTAGTAACTGACCTATCTCTCCTTTATGGGTTAACTAGTTTTATTACACTATTGTGAGCTAGCTGCAGTGGCTCAAGTCTGTAATCCCAGTTACTTGGGAGGCTGAGGTAGGAGGATTGCTTGAACCCAGGAGTTTGAGACCAGCTTGGGTAACAAAGCAGGACCCTGTCTCAAAAAAAAAAAAAATAATAGCTTAGTCTGTAGTCCCAGTTACTTGGCAGGCTGAGATGGGAGGATCACTTGAGCTCAGGAGTTTGAGGCTGCAGTGAGCTATGATCGCACCACTGCACTCCAGCCTGGGCAACAGAGTGAGACTCTGCCTCAAGAAAAAAAAAAAGAAAAGAAAAAGAAAGTTTTAATGGGATCATACCTTTTTTACTTTTTATGAAGATTCTTCTTGTTTAGCGTGGAGAACAGATTGGAAGGAGGATTGAGTACAGATTGGAAGGAGTTCAGAACAGATTGAAGGGAGGCTAGTCTAGAGGTGATGGTAGCAATTGGTGGTGGTTTTTCTAAAATCTTTTGTTTTTTTGAGACAGAGTCTAGCTCTGTTGCCCAGGCTAGAGTGCAGTGGTGTGATCTTGGCTCACTGCAACCTCTGCCTCTCAGGTTCAAGCAAGTCTGTCTGCCTCAGCTTCAGCCTCAGTAGCTGGATTACAGATGCCTGCCACTGTGCCTGGCTACTTTTTGTAGGTTTTTGTAGAGACAGGGTTTCACCATGTTGGCCAGGCTGGTATTGAACTCCTGACCTCAGGTGATCTGCCTGCCTTGGCCTCCCAAAGTGCTGGGATTACAGGCATGAGCCACCATGCCTGTCCATTTTTTCCAAAATCTTTAGTGCCTGAACTCATCATGGTAGACTGTGACTCTTTATTATTTTTCTTTTCTAAAAAGAGGAGTGTTTGAGGCTATTGGGATTTGTTGAACTGAAATTCATTCAACAAATAGTTAATTGCCTACTCTATGGAAGACTGTCTGCTAGGTATTATGACGTGGTGGTATGATGTCTATATTATTATTATTATTATTGTTTTCGAGACAGAGTTTCACTCTTGTTGTCCAGGCTGGAGTGTAGTGGTGTGATCTTGGCTCACTGCAGCCTCCATCTCCTGGGTTGAAGTAATTTTCCTGTCTCAGCCTCCTGAGTAGCTGGGATTACAGGCGTATGCCACCACATCCAGCTAGCATTTGTAGCTTTAGTAGAGACGGGGTTTCGTCATATTGGTCAGGCTGGTTTTGAACTCCTGACCTCAGGTGATCCGCCCACCTTGGCCTCCCAAAGTGCTGCGATTATAGGCATGAGCCATCACACCCTGCCTTGTGTCTCTATTATTTATAGGCTATGTAGAAATCATTGAAAAGCCTTAAATCTAAGAAAAGGAAAATTGGTCTATAGTATTTATAATTAAATGAGGAAATGTTCTGTATGGAAGAAAAATAATTGTTATTTTTGAAAGGTTTTTGATTTTAGTTTGACGGCAGTCAGAAGATTGCTTACGGAAAGAGCATATGTCAAGCAGCATTTTTTTGTTTTAAAGCATTTAGGTAATATGTTCCTGTAAAAGAGTCAATACAGTTGTATTAAAAGTCAAACTTAAAATGTCTCTTCTTCTCCCCATACTGCTTTTATCCTCTCCCCTCAAACTGTATGCTTGTTTTCTGCCTTTCCAGTTTTTGTACAAAGGATGTGCTTTGGGAAGATTCATCTTGAATTGGCGCGGGATGGACTGGAGAAAGGAGACTGGATGGACAGTGACCAGTTAGAGGACTGTCACATTTGTCTCACTGTAAAGAGTATTTCATGAATTGAGATAGCTATAGTAAGATTGAAAAGGAAGAATCAGCAAGCCTTGGTGAAGGAGATACGGGTGGCTGGGGGGAAAAGGAGAATCCAAAGAAGGCTTATTTAACTGGTATCTATTTTCCTCCAGCATAAAGCTAATGCGCCTACAGAAGGTAATTTGTAGTCACAGAAGTGCATCTATAGACCCCCCTCTTTTTCAGCCGTTAGTACACAGTTGGTTTCTGACACTTTCCAGCTTTTACTCCTCCACAATTGAATTGATTGGCAGAGCAGTGGGTTGGAGAATAGGAATAAAGCTTGACTGCTAGCTGGCTGTGTGGGCAGAACGGGGAAGGGAAGGGGGAAGAGGAGAGGAAAGGGATTCCAATTTCTCTGGCTATATACTTTTGTGGCATGAGGTGCATGTGTCTTTTGATGTTAATTTTGATGTTCTATCCTAACCTTCTGCATTATAGATTGTTGGTATTTTTATATGTGTAGAGTCTTTATAAATTTTGAATACATATGACATGTGGATTGAAAATGCTCTCTCTTTGAAAGGAACTTTTAGAGAGAATTCTGAGGAACAGTACAGTGTTTGGGGGTTCTCGGGGCAAGTGTCTCCTAAAGAATGAGTTTAGCCGAGTCATTAATGTAAACAGTTGAGGGGAAGGGGGATTGGGAGGCAAGGGATATATAGGTAGTAGAAACAGAAAGATAACAAAGGCATGCTTGAGAGAGCTGTGAGTAGTGTCAAGTGCAAGGGAAGGTGGAGGAGATGAAGTCTTAGTCAAAAACATACTTGAACTGCCGTCACTAAACTGTAGAAGATCAGGTCAGTGTTTCCCGGATTTGAAAATAGAAACCGTGTTTTAAATTTAACACTGGTAAGATGAAATTGTGCTTTTGCTGTGTCCTGACATATTCTGTTCATTTGTCTAGACACATTTTGCATAATCAACGGAAACCATTGGATGAGTGGTTAAATATAAGATAAATGAGTTATAGGTCTGAATCAATCACTTTTGTATGAGCTAATTGTCATAACTTGGGGACTGCTTGCATGAGTGGCTTTATTGTTAGTGCTTATTAATACCTTGTGGTATACATAACCTTTTTTTTTTTCAACTCAGTTGTATATTTCTTCCACCCATCCTGCCTCTCCTACCTTGCCCCACTACCACAAAGAAGAAGAAGAAAGGTGGCATGGTCCTATCTCTATGAAAATCTGCCACTCTCATTTTTGGTTTTTGGGTGAGGAGGTACGGTGCTGCAAGATGGGAAGAATATGTGATATATTAATATGTACATCACTGAGGAGAATTGCAATACATTCCTTTTATAGTCAGGTGGAAGTTTTAGGAAAAGCTTTGCTTCTACACACACACAGACACACAGACACACACACACACATATATATATACTTTTAAAAAAATATAATAATCTCGCTATGTCATACAGGCTGGAGTGCAGTAGTGCGATCTCAGCCTCAGTTCACTGCAACCTCCACCTCCCAGGTTCAAGCGATTCTCCTGCCTCAGCCTCCCAAGTAGCAGGGACTACAGGTGCATGCCACCATGCCTGACTAATTTTTGTATTTTTAGTGGAGACAGGGTTTCACTGTGTTGGCCAGGCTGGTCTCGAACTCCTGACCTCAGGTGATCTGCCCACCTCAACCTCCCGGAGTGCTGGGATTATAGGCGTAAGCTACCATGCTGGGCCTCACCAAGATATTTTGACCTTATGGATGCTATAAATCATATAATCTTTTTTCCTTTATCTTTGTGGATTCATGCAAAAGCCAGAGCCAAACTTGTGGCTCTAATTTATTATTTATTTATTTATTTTTTGAGATGGAATCTCGCTCTGTCTCCCAGGCTGGAGTGCAGTGGCTGGATCTTGGGTCACTGCAGCCTCCTCCTCCTGGGTTCAAGCATTTCTCCTGCCTCAGCTTCCTGAGTAGCTGGGACTATAGGCGTGCACCACCATGTCTGGCTAATTTTTGTATTTTTAGTAGAGGTGGGGTTTCACCACGTTGGCCAGAATGATCTTGATCTCCTGACCTTGTGATCCACCCTCCTCGGCCTCCCAAAGTGCTGGGATTACAGGCCTGAGCCACTGCGCCTAGCCTCTTGTGGCTCTAATTTATTATGTAGTACTCTGTGGTCTGTATATTAACATCTTGCCTTTATCTTTTATATTATGTGATAAAACCCTGATTTTTGTATTTTGAATTTTCTTGTTTAACTGTACACATTTTTGTACTGGTATAGCAATAGCTAATGGCGTTTCCCTAGACCAATGAAATTGGTATCTTTTTAGGGAGAGAGGGTTAGGTTGGCTCTCAGGCTCCGGAATTTTAAAAAAATTCACCAGATAGTGCTGGTGTCCAGCTAGAATTTTTTTTTCTTTTGGATTCCACACCAAAAACTTAAGCCATAAAAGAAAAAATAAACAGAATGATGTCAAACTGAAAAACTTCTGCAAAACAAAGGAAACAATCAACAAAATGTAACAACCTGTGGTCTGGGAAAACATATTTGCAAACCGTTGATCTGTTAAGGGGTTAATATCCAAAATTCATGAAGAACTCAAACAATTCAGTAATAGAAAAATAATCTGATTAGAGAATGGGCAAAAGACTTGAACAGACATTTTTTCAAAGAAGACATAAGGATGGCTGACAGGTATATGAAAAGGTACTCAACAGCATTAGTCATGGGGAAATGCAGATCAAAACCACTGTAGGCGCCACCTCACACCCCTTAGGGTGGCTATCATAAAAAAGTGAAGTAGTAACAAATGTTGGCGAGGGTGTGGAGAAAATGGACCCCTTGTACACTGTTGGTGGGAGTGGATTGGTGCAGCCGTGATGGAAAATAGTATGGAGGTTGCTAAAGAAATGAAAAATAGAAGTAGTGTATGACCCAGCAATTCCTTATCTGGTCATATACCCAAAGGAAGTGAAATCACCACCTTATAAAGATATCTGCACTCCCATGTTCATTGCAGCGTTATTTACATTAGCCAAGCTGTGGAAACAACCTGAATGTCCACTGATAGATGAATGGATAAAGAACATGTGATATGTGTATATAATGGAATATTATTCAGCCTTAAAATGCAGATACTGCCATTTGCCACAACATGAATGACCTGGAGGCAGTATGCTAAGTGAAATAAGCCAGAAACAGGGAGAAAAATATTGCATGATCTCATATGTGGAATCTTACAAAAAATTTTAAAAGAAGAGTCAAATATACAGAGTGAATAAAAGAGTGGTTACCAGGAGCAAGTGGGTGGAGGATGGGAAATGTAGGTGAGGGGTAACAAAATAGCAAGTGTAGGATGAAAGAGCCTAGAGATCTAATGTATAACATGTAGCTAATAAAAGGACTGTGGCTAATATTTGGAATTCCGGCTAAATGAATAGATTTTTAGCTGTTCTTGCCACAAAAACAAACCAAAAAAAAAAAAAAAAGTAACTATATGGGGTGACATATATCTTAATTTGCTTCACTGAGGTAACCATTTTGCCTTCTATATGAATCCCATAACATCAAATTGTACGCTTTAAATATATATAATAAAATGTATTTAAAAAAATGGAATAAAATATGTGGTTGATATAAAAAGAATAAAAGCTCACCAGGTAGTGCTGATGTCCACCTAGAGTTGAGAATCAATTTTCTGGAGCAAGAGTGGGCAGGTGTTTCCTGTAAAGGGCCAGATAGTAAATATTTTAGGCTTTGCATGCCATATGGTCTGACACAATTACTCAACTCTGCTATTGTAGTAAGAAAACCATAGATGATATGTAAAGGAATGGATGTGGCCATGTTGTAGTAAAATGTTATTTGCAAAAATGGGGAGAAGTATTTGGCCCAAGGGACATAGTTTCTTCACCTTTATTTTACAGCCTGAATTTTAATTACTATGCTAGAATCTAATGGTAGTGGTTGATGACGGACCAAAACTGTATTGGTATGGCCCACATACTGAGATGAATGCCTTTTTAAAAATGCTTTTGTATCCTGTTAATTGGTGTTAGATTTCTAAGTGATTAAATTATCTATTTGCCTGGGATCTGGTATGATAATTTATTAATATAATACTTTTATCTTTTTGTCTCATTTTTATTTTATAATGTACATGTGTGAACAGAATATCCCTCTGTTCACATCTCAGATTTTTTTGGAATAACAGTAATGTAGAAAATTCAGTTGATTACAGTAGAGATTGATACTTACAGTTTTGTAATTTTTATACTTTTCCAGAGCAGATTAAGAAATTAGGATACACATAATTTGTCAGGTAGTGTCATACTGGTCCTGATTTTTAGTTTGGAAAATGTGACTAATGAATCACTAGGCTGGATATAGCTAAGACTAATTCTGTGAAGCTGTGTTGTGAGCTGGCTTAAGTGAGTGTCTTAGTCTGTTTGTGTTGCTACAAAGGAATACTTCAGGCTGGCTAATTTATTTGACTCATGGTTCTGCAGGCCGTATAAGAAGCGTGGTGCCAACATCTGCTTCTGATGAGGGCTTCAAGTTGCTTCCACTTGTAGCTGAAGGGAAGGAAGCTGACATTTGCAGAAATCTCTTGGGAAGAAGCAAGGTGGGGAGGTGCTAGACACTTTTTAACAACCAGCCCTTTGGAAGTAACAGAGCAAGAATTTACCTGAGGACCCCAAGCCATTCATGAGGAATCCTCCCCCATGATCCAGACACCTCCCATTAGGATCTACCTCCAGCATTGGGGATCATATTTCAACATGAGGTTTGAGGGGACCAACATCTAAACTACAGCAGTGAGGAAATATATAATCGGTAGGACAAGGTACTTTTGCTAGTATTCATAGAATCTTGAATTTTGTTTTTTTTTTTTTTTGATACAGGATCTCTCTATGTCACCCTGGCTGGAGTGCAGGGGTGTGATCATAGCTCACTGTAGCCTCAAAGTCCTGGGTTCCAGCAGTCCTCTTGCCTCAGCCTTACAAGTAGCTGGGACTACAGGCACGTGCTACCATTTTTACCGTCTTTACCATCTTTAAAGTGCTAACTTTAAAGATTTTTTTATTTTTATTTTTTGTAGAGACAGGGTTTTGCTGTGTTCCTCTGTCTACTCGCAAACTCCTGGCCTCAAGTGATCCTCCTCCCTTGACCTCCCAAAGCATTGGGATTACAGGTGTGAGCCGCCAAGCCTGGCATGATTTTTTTTTTCTTTAAAGCAGAAGTACTTCTTTTTCTCAAGTCAGTTAAGGGTGGTGCTGATTGTGACAGTGTTAACTACCACCCTGCCTAGTAGTTTGTTAAAAGATGCATTATACTGCTTGAGTAATTTCCTAGTAAAGTTACCCTTTTTTTTTTTTCTTTATTTTTGTTTTTGAGACAGGGTCCTGCTGTCGCCCAGGCTGGAGTGCAGTGGTGTGATCTCGGCTCACTGCAGCCTCAAACTCCTGGGCTCAAGCAGTCCTCCTACCTCAGCCTCCCCGGTAGCTAGGACTATAGGCTTATGCCACCATGCCTGGCTAATTTTTATATTTTTGTAGAGACAGGGTTTTGTCATATTCTCCAGGCTAGTCTCGAACTCCTTAGCTCAAGCAATCCACTTTCCTCAACTTCCCAAAGTGCTGGGATTACAGGCGTCAGCCACCATGCCTGGCTAGTTAAATTTATGTGGGCATGAATTAAAGATGTGATTTTGTCACTTCAGTGAAGGATAACCTAGAAATGTGTTAAATGTTTAATTTTTGTTTCTTCCATTTATAGAACCCTATGTGTAGAACATCAATTGTTTCATAGATCAAAAACATTCTCAGTTATCCTGAGAATATTTTCTTTCTCACTCTCCTCTCTTTACCCTCCCAGTGAATTAAAATTCATGTGGTTTGCAGAGTGGTTAATGATGACTTGGAGTGGTTCATCTTAGAGGCCACATTAGAATTATACTTTGTTCATTTTTAGAATTATAAATGGAGGCAGTGTGGCATAGTGGCAGACTGGTCTTTGGGAGACGTAGTGGTTCTATTTTTCCTAGCAGTGTTATCTTGGGCAAGTTACTTAACCACGACAAATTTCTTTTTCCTCTTTTTTTGCTAGGCTAAGTGGGATATTTCACTTAAAGCTGTCTTTCTTGTGTAGATATCACAGAATACATATTACAACAGAATCCTTGTCTCCTTTTTTGTGTCCTCTGATTTCCACAATCTAGTTTATAAAACTGCACCTGAAGTGATATTTCTAAAGCCTAAAACTAGTCATATTTTTTCTTCCTAAAAATTCTTCAGTGTTTCCCCACTAGCCGTACACTGAAATCCACATTCCCTAAAATGCTCTCAAGGGCCTGTAGTGTTTCTCGAGCCCTGTAGTATATTCCCCCATTGCGTCTACTGTTATAGGCTTACTCACCTTTAAACCGATACTGTTCATTTCATTCTACTTGGAACCCTATCTTCTGCTTCTTCCTCTTCCCTTCCCCTAAACTGCTTCTGATGTTTAGAACATTAGGTGAAATGAAGTTCCCATACCTCAGATGCATATGAAAGATTAAGAGTTGGCCAGGCGCAGTGGCTCACGCCTGTAATCCCAGCACTTTGGGAGGCTGAGGTGGGTAGATCACGAGGTTAGGAGTTTGAGACCAGCCTGGCCAAGATGGTGAAACCCCATCTCTACTAAAAATACAAAAATTAGCTGGGCTTGGTGGCAGGCACTCGTAATCCTAGCTACTCGGGAGGCTGAGGCAGGAGAATCGCTTGAACCCAGGAGGCAGAGGTTGCAGCGAGCCGAGATCGTGCCACTGCACTCTAGCCTGGGTGACAGAGCAAGACTCTGTCTCAAAAAAAAAAAAAAAAAAAAAAAGATTAAGAACTGTGTAAAGATCAGTATCGGTGCCTTCATCTGTGAAACCAAGATATCTGCTTAGGTTACTGTGAAAATGCTTTGAAAACTAAGCTGGGTGTGGTGGCTCATGCCTGTAATCCCAGCACTTTTGGAGGCTGAGGCAGGTGGATCACTTGAGGCCGGGAATTTGAGACCAGCCTGGGCAACATGAGGAAACCCTATCTCTACTAAAAATACAAAAATTAGCTGAGTGTGGTGGCATACATTTGTAATCCCAGCTACTCAAGAGACTGAGGCATGTGAATCGCTTGAACCTTGGAGGCAGAGGTTGCAGTGAGCTAAGATGGATCGCACCACTGCAGTGTAGCCTGGGCAACACAGTGAGACTCTGTCTCAAAAACAAAAACACCAAAAAAAGAAAATTAAATTCTAATTATATGTAACTGTTAACAGTATTGCTGTCAAGTATATATTTTGGGTATTTGTAAGAAGACATCATTTCCTAATGTTTAAAGTTAAAGATTATTCTAATTGTGAATAGAGTTGTGTCCCCCTGCCATCCTTACGTTGAAGCCTCAAACCCGTCTCCCCCACCATGTGACTGTATTGGAGCTAGGGCCTTTAAGGAGGTGAATAAGGAGGTTAAATGAGGTCGTAAGGCCGGAGCCCTGATCCCACAGAACTAGTGTACTTATAAAAGAGGAAGTCACAACAGAGATTGGTCTCTCTCTGCCATGTGAGGACACAGCGAGAAGGTAGCTGTCTGCAAGCCAGGAAGAAATCGCCTGCTAGAACCAGACCCTACTGGAACTTTGATTGTGGACTTCCTGGCCTTCAGAACTATTCTCTTGTTGAAGCCATGCAGTGGTATTTTGTTAATGGCAGCCCAAGCCGACTACTACAGATTAAAATATAATTTCCTTGTGGGAAAGGCCAACTAGAGTGATTTCTCAGGTAACATTTTAATGAGTAACACAACCAGCTGTAAATTCCTGGACTAGTTTAGAAAACAGCCTCAGCAATTTGACGATTATCTTAGTAGATCTTTTGTCTATGTAACTAGGGGGGTATTACTGTAAATTGTTACTTTCTGGTTCAGCCAAGACCCTTTTTATGAAAGTACTTTCTCCTCCCATATAAAAGTTAAATCGTTTAGGATGCATTTGGCTATAAGTAATACAACTCAGTTAACTTAAACAGTAAGGAACATTTACTATTTCATGTAACAAATTCCAAGGTAGGAATTTAGTGTTAGGGTTAGGGTTAATTCTTCAGCTCAGTATCATCAAGGATTCACATTCTTTACATTTTCACCCTCATTTTTGGTGGGGTGGTAGGGAGGTACTGTTAGCCTTATTCTTAGTCTCCTGGTATCTGCAAGATGGTTGCAACAAAAATGTTACATGGTTATTGTGGATCATTTGGAAAATGTCACAAGAGGGAAAGGATGAAAACATAAATCACTAATAATCCAACTATTTACATGCGTTATCTTCTCATTGGCATATTAGTTTGTACAGGTACTAATTATATCAAACAAAATTAGGTCACACTGTTTACACAAATATATGTTGTTCTTTTCCATTAAGATACTATCAAGAGGCCAGGCACATTGGCTCACACCTGTAATCCTAGCACTTTGGGATGCTGAAGCGGGTGTATTGCCTGAGGTCAGGAGTTCGAGACCAGGCTGGCTAACATGGTTAAACCCCGTCTCTACTAAAAATACAAAAAGCCGGGTGTGGCGGCTCACGCCTGTAGTCCCAGCTACTCGGGAGGCGGAGGCAGGAGAATCGCTTGAACCCGGGAGGCAGAGGTTGCAGTGAGCCGAGATTGCGCCACTATACTCCAGCCTGGGTAACAGAGCAAGACTCTGTCTCAAAAAAAAAAACAAAAAACAAAAAAAAAACTATGAAGAGAATTATCCATGTCATTAAAATTCTCAGTAAAAATGGACTGGGCACAGTGGCTCATGCCTGTAATCCTAGCAGTTTAGGAGGCTGAGGCAGGAGGATTCCTTGAGCTCAGGAGTTCGAGACCAGACTGGGCAACATGGTGAGATCCAGTCTTTACAAAAAATACAAAAACTGCCAGGTGTGGTGGTGTATGCTTATAGTGCCAGCTACTTGAGAGGATCCCTCGAGCCCAGGATTTCAAGGCTGCAGTGAGCCGTAATTGTGCCACTGCACTCTAGCCTGGACCCTGTCTGAAAAAAAAAAAAAAAAAAAAAAAATTCTTAGTAAAAAATTTTTTTTTTTTTCTTGAGATGGAGTCTCGCTCTTTTGCCCAGGCTGGAGTGCAGTGGCACGATCTCAGCTCACTGCAAGCCCTGCCTCTTGGGTTCACGCCATTCTCCTGCCTCAGCCTCCCAAGTAGCTGGGACTACAGGCGCCTGCCACAATGCCTGGCTACTTTTTTGTATTTTTAGTAGAGATGGGGTTTCACCATGTTAGCCAGGATGGTCTCCATCTCCTGACCTCGTGAGCCGCCTGCCTTGGCCTCCCAAAATGCTGGGATTACATGTGTGAGCCACCGCACCTGGCCATAAAAATATTTTTTCCCTTCAAGTAATGATTGTTGAAAAAGTTGGATACAGAAAAATAGAATATTAAAAATTACCCATATCTCACAACTCAGAAATAACCACTCATATATCATATATTTCCTTTTAGAACATTTGTGTGTATGTATTTAAAATTAGATATAGAATAATTTTTTTTTTTCCTATGGCAACAGGGTCTAACTCTCTCACTGAGGCTGGAGTGCAGTGGTGTGATCATGGCTCATTAGACCCTCAACCTTCTGGGCTTAAGTGATCTTTCCATCTTAGCCTCCCAAGTAGCTGGGACCACAGGTGTGCACCACCACAGCCTGCTAGTTTTTAAATTTGTTGTAGAGATGAGGTCTTGCTGTGTTGCTCAGGCTGGTCTTGAACTCCTGAACTCAAGTGATCCTTCGCTTGGGTCTCCAAAAGTGCTGGAATTACAGGTGTGAGCTATTGTGCCTGACTAATTTTAGTTTTTTGAGGAATCTTCATACCATTCTTCATAGTGGCTGTACTAATTTACATTTCAACCAACAGGATACAAGTGTTCCCCTTTCTCCACGTCCTCTCTAGCATCCTTTATTGCCTGTCTTTTTGATATAAGCCATTTTAACTGGGGGCGAGATGATATTGCATTGTGGTTTTTTAAAAAATTTTTTTGAGATGGAGTCTCGCTCTGTCACCCAGGTTGGAGTGCATGGCACTGCAGCCTCTGCCTCCTGGGTTCAGGTGATTCTCATGCCTCAGCCTCTTGGGTAGCTGGGATTACAGGTGAGTGCCACCACACCTGACTAATTTTTGTATTTTTAGTAGAGGTGGGGTTTCACCATGTTGGCCAGGCTGTTCTTGAAGTCCTAACCTCAAGTGATTTGCCTGCCTTGGTCTCCCAAAGGGCTGGGATTACAGGCTTGAGCTACTGCACCCGGCTTACTTTTTGTATTTTTAGTAGAGACAGGGTTTCACTGTGTTGCCTAGGCTGGTCTCGAACTCCTGACCTCAGGTGATCCGCCTGCCTTGGCCTCCCAAAGTGCTGGCATTACAGGCGTGAGCCACCGTGCCTGGTCTGTTGCATTGTGGTTTTGATTTGTGTTTCTCTGATTAATGATGTTGAGCATTTTTTCACATACCTGTTTGCCATTTGTATGTCTTCTTTTGTGTGTGTGTGTGTGTGTGTGTGTGTGTGTGTGTGTATGTGTATGTGTTTTGTATGTCTTCTTTTTAGAAGTATCTGTTCAGATCTTTTGCCATTTTCTTTTTGGATTATTTGGTTTTTGCTATTGCATTGTATGAGTTCCTTATATATTCTGATTATTAGTCCTGTGTCAGATGGATAGTTTGCAAATATTTTCTCCCATCTGTGGATTGTCATTTTACTTTGTTGATTATTTCCTTTCTTGTGCAGAAGCTTTTTCGCTTTATGTAATTCCATTTGACTATTTTTGCTTTGTTGCCTGTGCTTTTGAGGTTGTCATTTTTTATTGACTAGATGATATTCCAGTATATTATGTTTTTTTCTTTTCTTTCTTTCTTTTTTTTTTTTTTTTTTTGAGATGGAGTCTCTCTCTGTCACCCAGGCTGGAGTGCAGTGGTGTGATCTCAGCTCGCTGCAACCTCCACCTTCCGGGTTCAAGCAATTCTCCTGCCTCACCCTCCTGAGTAGCTGGGAATACAGGCGTGCACCACCATGCCCGGGTAATTTTTGTTTTGTTTTTTTTTGGCAGAGCCGGGGTTTCACTATGTTGGCCAGGCTGGTCTCGAACTCCTGACCTCAGGTATCCACCCACTTTGGCCTCCCAAAGTGCTGGATTACAGGCGTGAGCCACCATACCCGACCCCAGTATATTAATTTTTTAATAATTTGTCATTGGCTATTCAGATCTCTTCTAGTTTTTTTGGTGTTGTAAATAAAGGTGGCATGAACATCCTTGAACATACAGATTTTTCGCATTTGGCCATTTATTTCTTTTGGGTGAATTTCTTGTAGTGAAGTGTGTGTGTGTATGTATATATATACACACACATACATATATTTAAATTTTGTGATATACATTATCTGATTGTATTTTTTTAGTAGTACATGATAGTATTTGCCCAAGCTATATTCTTGATCATCATGGCTCTTGCTACATAATTCCTTTTAAGAAGAATTAAAATTATATGAGAAGATAACTTGTTAACATGGAAGGAGTTAATGGAAGGAAGCGAATGTTTTGGACTAATATGAGCTGTTTTCTATTAGTAATACTTAAGTATTTAACAGATTATGTGTTTGAATGTAGTTCTTTCTAGAGCTGGGGTTTTTCAGGTTTTGTAGTAAGACTGTTTTTGAAATATAAGCCTTGTAGTATGGCGTAGGATGGTAAAAGAATTAGTTTGGGGAAAGCGTCATTGTCTTAGGCTATAGCTGTGGTCAAACTTAAAATTTCAGAGGCTAATTATCTAGTTATTGGGAATGTTCTGGGGATGCAGATTGAAGTGAAAAGGTTTAAAAATACTCTGCATTATGGTTGAACTTGGAATTCTGTATACTGAATATGTATGTTAGCAGTCGATTGTTCTGTGTTGCTCTCCTGTTAAAGAAGAGAGTACGCCCCAGCTGGCATTCCTGTCAGTCACAACTGTATGACACCACAGGCAGCAGAGGCTTCCCTAGACGTTGCTGGGAATGAACGGGCTCCCAGAGCCCTTGGCAGTTGTGTAAGTGGGAGGCGGTAGGGAAGCTGTGTTAAAGCTTGTAATGAAAGGTCTCAACCTGAATTGTTAGGCAAAAAACTTATTTTTTTTGCTGGATACTTGCCATAACCTGGTAGGATTTCTTTTTAGTTTTCACTTTGATTGGAGTAGGCATTCTGTTGGAGAAAATGAGATCCTTTTAGTGGTAGCTAGGCATTGCATATATGTGTGCCCTAGTCCCCATGACTGTACTGTAATAGATTATTTGTCAGTAATGAACCAGCATTTGGCCCATGTGCTCTTTTTTCCCCGATCCTGTCCTCTCTCTCCATGAAGTGATTATGGATTCTTCCTGGAAGGTTTCTCAGGTCTGTAACCTACCAAAGCGTTTGTTGGCCTTCAGCAAAGTAGATGCTTGTTTTTGTGTACTTTATAGTGTATAATATTCTTCTTGCCACAGGTATTAAAACCTGAGATTTTAAATCCTTTCCATCGGTGTTAACATACTTTATTTTTTAAAAGGCCTTAAATCGAGAACTGTTTCTTGTATACTGTATTTCATGAATTCTAGTAACTGCCCCTCCCCTACTTAGTATCTCTGAAATTGGGAAACATTTTACAAGTAATCATGTCCTTAAAAAGTCATCAGCCAGTCAGCGGTCATGGCATATTTGTCATTGTTTGTGCTTATGTGAATTTGGTTGTTTTTACTTGTGGCTTAACTGGATTATTGCACCCTTAACCTTTTGAACAACAAACCATTTAAGGACCATTGGAGGATAGGATAGAAGCCAAGTTTTTGTCGTAAAACATTTTTTTGACATCTTCTGGTAAAATCAATAAATTAGCTTCATCAGCATTTGCAGAATTGGGGTTGGCAGCTTGGAAGAAAATCATGGGAAGAAAACTCTGGAAATAGCTGTGCAACGTTATTTTAGATGTTCCATTATTTGTAATGGGAAGTTCACAGCATCAACTATTAATATATAGTATTCTTGCCACAATGTTCAATATGAATCTAATCATGAGGAAACAATCAGATAAATCCCGGTTGTAGGATTTTTTACAAGATGCCTGGATTTTAAAAATAATTTCTATGTTTTGAAAGGAAAAAAGGGTCAGGGTTGGGAGTGTGTTCTATATTTAAGGATACGAAATAGAAATATGACTGTCAACAGCTGTGAACAATCTTTGATTAGATCTTAGATCATATGGAATAAAATAAAACACACGTAAAGAGATTTTTTTTTTTCTTTGAGACGGAGTCTCACTTTGTCGCCCAGGCTGGAGTGTAGTGGCACTATCTCGGCTCAATGCAACCTCTGCCTCCTGGGTTCAAGCGATTCTCATGCCTCAGCCTCCCGAGTAGCTGGGATTACAGGTGCCCACCACCACTCTTGGCTAATTTTTGTATTTTTAGTAGAGATGGGGTTTCACCATGCTGGCCAGGCTGCTCTTGAACTCCTGACCTTAAGCCGTCCACCTGCCTGGGCCTCCCAAAGTGCTGGGATTACAGACGTGAGCCACCATGCCCAGCCACAGAAAGGTGTTGTGTTTTTTTTTTTTTTTTTTTTTTTTTTTTTTGGGAAGTTGGAGAAATTTGGGTATAGGTTTGGATTAGAGATAAGTTAAAAGTTAGACAAATATGGTGTGACAGATGTGACATTTCTAGAAAGAATGGGAGGAGAGTTAAAGACGTGGAAACAAAATGGTAGACAACTTTAAAAAATGCACATGAGACCCTTGTTTTGTTATGTAAGTGGAGTTATTAGACTGTTGTCAGTCCCAGCAACTCAGGAGGCTGAGGTGGGAGGATCCGTTGAACCCAGGAGATCAAGGCTGCAGTGAGCTGTGATTGTGCCACTGCCCTCCAGCCTTGGGTACAGAGAAAGACTCTGTCTCTAAAATTACAGAATGGGTAAAATATTTGAACATTTTATCAAGGAAGAAATGGACGCCACACAAGCACTTGAAAACATTGTGATTTGATAGCAAAATGGAGATTAAAACCATAATGAGATATCATTATATACCTACTAGAATATTTAAAATTAAAAAGACTGACCATACCAAGTGTTGTCAAGGATGTGGGGCACTAGAATTTTCATAAGTTTCTAGTGAGAATGCCAAAAAATATTGTTTCTGTTTTTTGTAAAATAGTTTGGTGGTTTCTTTTTCTTTCTTTCTTTCTTTCTTTTTTTTTTTTTTTAAAGGAGACAGGGTCTTGTTCTGTTGCTCAGACTTAGAGTGTAGCGGTGCAGTCACAGCTCATTGCAGCCTCAACCTCCCTGGCCCAACTGATCCTCCCACCTCAAGCTCCCAAGTAGCTGGGACCACAGGCACATGCTACCAGGCCTATCTGATTTTTTATTTTTGTAGAGACAGGATCTCACTATGTTGCTCAGGCTGGTCTCGAACTCCTGAGCTTAAGCAGTCCTCTCACCTTGACCTCCCAAAATGCTGAGATTACAGTCATGAGCCACCATGCCCAACTGGTAGTTTCTTACAATGTTAAATGTACACTTAACTTACCATGTGACTCAGCAGTTGTTATCTTTAGGTATTACCCAAAATAAATGAAAACGTATATCCACACAAAGACCTTCTACTCAAATATTCATAGTAGCCCAGAACTGGAAACAACCCAAATGTCCATGAGCTGATAAATGGAGAAACAAATTGTGATACATCCATACAATAGAATACTACTTAGCGGTAACAAGGATGAATCTTAAGGGCATTCTGCTAAGTGGAAGAAGCCAGATACAGAAGACTATAGCTTTCAATTCCATTTATATGAAACTCTAGAAAAGGCAAAACTGTTGTGACAGAAGAGAAGTCAGTTTTTTCCAGGGTCCCGAGGATGGGGAGGGAGTTATGAGGGAAATGTTCTTTATCATGGTGGTTATACTACTGTACCCATTTATCAAAGCACATTGAATTGTACGCTGAAAGTTTAACAATTTTAATATATGCACTTCATACTTAATATTAATGCTGACCTCCCCTCCTCATCCAAGAAAAAAATGAGATGATCCATAGCATCCTACAAAAGTTGCTAGTGACTTTTTGGTTTTTTTTTTTAACTTTTTAATATTGTTATGAAGTCTTAAATGTAAACATTTTGTGTGTTTCTTTCCATCGCAGTTATGATCCTCATTGATCCTTACATTGAGCCCTTTGGACATGACGCTAGAAAATTCCTTTTTGGCTTTTTTTTGTTGTTTATTTACTTAAATTGACACATAAAAATTGTATTTATTTATGGTGTACAATATTTTTTGAAATGTGCATACATT
This sequence comes from Papio anubis, assembly GCF_008728515.1. NCBI lineage: Eukaryota > Metazoa > Chordata > Mammalia > Primates > Cercopithecidae > Papio > Papio anubis. Next base: position 99,428,169 of record NC_044986.1, read on the forward strand.
GTGGAATGTCTAAGTTAAGCTAACATACCTTGCTTCACATACTTTCTTTTTGTGGTGAGAACCTTAAAATTTACTCTCAGCAATTTTCAAGTATGCAATATGTTACTATTAACTGTAGTCACCGTATTGTAACCAGGTACCTTTTGATATAGAGCCTGTTTTAGGTGCATCACTATACGGATAACGGGTGGTGCTCCATGGCTACTAGACAGTCTTTATTCTTAGATCTTTTCATTGGACAGAGCTGGGATATTAAGATATGATATGATAAATACATTTTAGGTTTAAACTGGTGCTTTTAGTTTAAGTCTAGAACTATAGGATTCTTTCTTAACCTGGCTTTTCTTATGTCAGAATCTGTTTTGAACCATGCCCCAAATCTCAGTTCTCAATGACTTAATTAATGATTTGCTATATCCCACCCTATGCAAATAACAGTATCAGGGTAATAATTTCAGTACTAACACCAACAATAAAGAGACTAAAAACAATTTTTTTTTTTTTTTAGTTTTTCCTTCCCCTCTTTCAATTACTTTTGTTCTAATGGTAAATCCTATTTAGAATGTACAATCGAATTACTGTGCTTTGAAGCCACTTCTAGAGTGCTTTCTCTCTGGTTAAGACCGCTAATTGGATGCACAGTTAGGCTCATTTGATTAATTTACCTTTACTTTGGTGTAATTCCTTTTTAAATTTAAATTTTGTTTTATAATTGTGTGAATTATTTACAGGCATACTTCTCTTTATTGGGCTTTGCTTTACTGCGCTTTGCAGACTGCGTGTTCTACAAATTGAAGGTTTCTGGCAACCTTGCATCAAGCAAGTCTATTGGTGCCATTTTTGTAAGGGCATGTGCTTACAGTATGTCTCCGTCATATTTTGGTAATTCTTAAAATATTTCACACCTTTTTATTATTACTGTATCTGTTATGGTGATATTTGATGTTACTACTGTAATCATTTTGGGGCACCACAAACTGCACTCATGTGAGATGGTGAACTTAATAATTGTGTGTTCTGACTGTACCACCAACCGACCATTCCCTCTGGCTCTCCCTCTCTTTGAGCCTCCCTATTGCCTGAGATGCAGCAATGTTGAAATTGGACCAATTCATAACCCTATGTTGTCCTCTAAGTGTTCAAGTGAAAGAATTGCATGTTTCTCATTTAAAATAAAAAACTACAAATGGGAGCTTAGCGAGGAAGGCAAGTCAAAAACTGAGATAGGCCGAACATTAAGCCTCTTGCTCCAAACATTAGCTAAGTTGTGAATGCAAAGGAAAAGTTCTTGAAGGACATTAAAAGGGCTAGTCCACTGAACACGTGAATCATAAGAAAGAGAAAAGCTGGCCGGGCGCGGTGGCTCATGCCTGTAATCCCAGCACTTTGGGAGGCCCAGGCGGGTGGAATCACAAGGGTCAGGAGTTCGAGACCAGCCTGGCCAGCATGGTGAAACCCCGTCTCTAATAAAAATACAAACAATAACCGGGCATGGTGGCTTATGACTGTAGTCCCAGCTACTCGGGAGGCTGAGGCAGGAGAATTGCTTGAACCCAGCAGGCGGAGTTTGCAGTGAGCCGAGATCGCTCCATTGTACTCTAGCCTGGGTGACAGAGTGAGACTCCGTCTCAAAAAAAAAAAAAAAAAAAAAAAAGCCTTATTGCTGATAGGGAGAAAGTTTTAGTGGTCTGGATAGAAAGTCAAACCAGTCTGGGCACGGTGGCTCACTCCTGTAATCCCAGCACTTTGGGAAGCTGAGGTGGGCGGATCACTTGAGGTCAGGAGTTCCAGACCAGCCTGGACAACATGATGACATCTTGTCTCTACTAAAAATCAAAAAAATTAGCCAGGCCAGCTACTTGGGAGGCTGAGGCAGGAGAATGTCTTGAACCCGGGAGGTGGAGGTTGCAGTGAGCCAAGATTGTGACAGTGCACTCCAGCCTGAGCGACAGCGCGAGGCTCTGTCTCCCCTCCAACACAAAAAAAGGTCAAACTAGCCAAGGTATTCCCTTAAGCCAAAGCCTAATTCAGAACGAGGCCCTAACTGTTCAGTTCTCTGAAGGCTGAGAGAGGTGAGGTGAGAAAGCTACAGAAGGAAAGTTGGAACCTGGCAGAGGTGGGTTCATGAGGTTTAAGGAAAGCAGCCATCTCTGTAATGTCAAAGTGCAAGGTAAAGCACTAAATGCTGATGGAGAAGCTGCAGCAAGTTACCCAGAAGATCTAGCTAAGATTATTGAAGGTTGCTACACTTAATGACAGATTTTCAATGTAGACGAAACAGTCTTCTATTGGGAGAAGATGCCATCTAGGGCTTTTACAGGGGAGAGAGGAGAAGCCCATGCCTGGCCTTCAAAGGCCAGGCTGACTCTCTTGTTAGGGGCTAATGCAGCTGGTGACTTTAAGTTGAAGCCGGTGCTCATTTGCCATTCTGAAAATCCTAGGGCCCTTAGAATTATGCTAAAGCTGCTCTGCTTGTGCTCTTTAACCAGAACAACCAAGCCTGCATGATGGCATATCTGTTTACAGCATAGTTTATGGAATCTTTTAAGGCAACTATTGAGGCCTGCTCAGATAAAAATATTCCATTCAAAATATTACTGCTCATTGACAGTGCACTTAGTCATCCAAGAGCTCTGATGGTGATGTATAAGGAGATTAATGTTGTTTTCATGCCTACTAACACATACTTATTTTGTAGCCCCACAGAGTAATTTTGGCTTTCTAATATTACTATTTAAGAAATACATTTCATAAGGCTATAGCTGCCTTAGATAGTGACTCCTCTGATGGACTTGGGAAAAGTAAATTGAAAACTTTCTGGAAAGGATTCACCATTCTAGATGCCATTAGGAATAGTAGTAATTCGTGGGAGGAGGTCAGAATATCAACATTAACAGGATTTTGGAAGAAGTTGATTCCAACCCTCATGGATGATGCTGAGGGGTTCAAGACTTCAGTGGAGGAAGTAACTGCAGATATGGTGGAAACAGCAAGAGAACTAGAATTAGAAGTGGAGCCTGAAGATGTGGCTCAATTGCTGCAATCTCACAAGAAAACTTGAATGGATGAGTTGCTCCTTATGGGTGAATAAAGGAAGTAGTTTCTTGAGATGGAATACTGTTCCTGCTGAAGACGCTGTGACCCTGTTGAAATGACAACAAAGGATTTGGAATATTACATAAACTTAGTTGATAAAACATTGGTAGGCTTGAAAGGATTGACTCATTAAAACAATTTTTTTTTTTTGAGACAGAGTTTTGCTCTTGTTGTCTAAGTTGGGGTGCAGTGGCACGATCTCGGCTCACTACCATCTCTGCCTCCTGGGCTCAAGTGATTCTCCTGCCTCAGCCTCCTGAGTAGCTGAGATTATAGGCCTACACCACCATGCCCAGCCGGTTTTTGTATTTTCAGTAGAGATGGGGTTTCACCATGTTGACTGGGCTGGTCTCGAACTCGTGACCTCAGGTGATCCTCCCGCCTTGGCCTCCCAAAGTGCTGGGATTACAGGTGTGAGCCACTGCTCCCAGCCAAATTTTTTTTTTTTTTTTTTTTCTGGAGACAGGTTCTCACTGTGTTGCCCAGGCTGTCCTCAAACTCTTGGGCTTAAGCAGTTCTCCTGCCTCAGTCTCCCAACTGGCCAGTATTACAGGTACAAGCTGCCACCACACCCAGGCTTGATTTCAGTTTTGAGAGAAGTCCTCCTGAGGGTAAAATGCTATCAAATACTGCATGCTGTAGAGAAATCTTGTTAAAGGAAAAGTCAGTAGATGCAGCAAATTTCATTGCTGTCTTATTTTAAGAAGTTGCCCCAGCTATCCCAACCTTCAAAAACCCCACTCTGATCAGTCAGCAACCATCAACGTGGAGGCAAGGCCCTCCACCAGCACACAAATATTAGGACTCTCTAAAGGCTCTGAAGATAGTTAGCATTCTTTTTTAAGCAATAAAGTATATTTAGTTAAGGCATGTACCTAGTTTTTTTAGACATAGTACTATCGCACATTTAATAGACTACAGCATAATATAAACATAACTTTTATATATACACTGTCTCTAGCCAAAACCGCAGTATCTTTGCAGTGTGCCTATATGTGGTTCCAAAGAGAAATCTATGAAACAAGATATGCTTAAGGGATTCTATCTACTATCCATGTTTTCTCTATCCTATTTATTACCTCTCCTCCTGCATGTGATTTTTTTTTTTTAATGTCAAGGTTTATCTTTCCTTTAAAAAAATAAGCATGTATTTTCATATTTCCTTCTGTTAAGAAGTAGCATATTATACACATTTTTTCCCCACATTGTGTGTGTTTTTTTTTTTTCACCTTAGCAATATTCTGGAGATCATGGAGTCATGGTAACAGAGATATTCCTTGAATTCCTTGTCCTTATTACGGCAGTATAATACTCTATTGTGTGGAGATATCATAGCTTATTCAAACAGTCCCCTGCATATGGGTTGTTTCCAGTCTTCTGCTGTTACAGATAGTGCTGCAGTGAATAACTGTGTACATATCTTTTTGTATTTTTGCCAGTGATTTTTTGAGATATATACCTAAAAGTGAGCTTACTGGGTCAGAAAGTAAATCTATGTGTAATACTGCTGGATATCACTAACCAGTGAGTCAGAGTTTTTTCTCACAGCTTTGCTGAGTGTCTTATCAGACTTTTGTATATTTGCCATTTGGGCGAGTGAGAAACAGTATCTCATATTGGTTTGCACTTGCATTTCTTTCCTATAATGAGTGAGGTTGAACATCTTTTCAGTGGTTAAGAGTGGTTCCATTGCTTTTTTGTTGAGCTTTCTGTTAGATCTCTGTTCCCTTTTTTTTTCTGTGTAGAACTGGAAGGGACATGAGACCATTTTGTTTAGTCTCTGAGTTCATGACACTGATACCTAGAGAAAGAAATGATTTTCCTGAAGTTGTGAGTAGGTAGGATAGCCTTTTTTTTTTTTTTTTTTCATTTTTAGATTATATGTTAGTGATATTTACTCTTTCTGGTATAAGTTATTGATGCCCCTTCTCACCCACATACAGTTTGTCACCTTTTAACTTTGCTCCTCTTTGAGGAGTTCTTGCCTTCGGACTGAGTTATCTATAGGAGTTTGGGAAGAAGGGGTGGGTAGGGAAGGAATTGGAGCAGTAAGATTCACAGTAGATTTTGTGGGGCATGATGGGCTTGAATCATCATAGATAACAAGGAGGTTGGATTTCTCATGGTGGTTAGTGGGCACAGGAATATAAGGCAGATTGGATTTAGTCCATTTCATTGTAAGTGGATTGGGAGCTTGAGGCTGACAGTAAAGTCCTTAGGATGTAATGCAGTGAATTGGTGATGGAAATGGTCTAGGCAAGGAGAACCAATTGGTGCAGTGTGTCTCTGATACTGTGACTACAGTTAGTGGCCCCTCTAGTGGATGAGCTATTGAGGAGAGAGGGGTTCCCAGCTGGCACATGGGGATTTCTGCCATGGCTTAATTCAGTAGTATCCTGAGACTATCATATTGGTACAGCGAGGTTTTTTTTTAATTTTTATTTTTGATTGAGCTTCTCTATTAAAATAATATAACTTTGCCTTTCTGTAGAATATATGTTTAATGCAAGTTAATCTAAATAAGTATTTGTTGTTTTTATTCTTATTTCAGGCTACAGACAAGAGGAAAGCTTTAGAAGAGACCAAAGCCTATACAACCCAATCTCTAGCTAGTGTTGCTTATCAAATAAATGCATTGGCCAACAATGTACTCCAGTTGCTGGATATCCAAGCCTCTCAGCTTCGGAGAATGGAGTCTTCCATCAATCATATCTCACAGGTAACAGCTTATAAAATGCTTTAAATTCAATTTCATTAAACTGCAGCATATGCCAAAGAAGTAAATAGCCCGCATGTATGGATTTCTGACTCATCTTACTGGTGATAATCACTATCATGTTTTAGTTTGGTAAACCTGCTGTTTTTCTTTTAGTCCTTTTTTTTATCATGAATAAGTAAATATAACATAAAATTGACCATTTTAACCATTTTTAAGTGTGTAATTCAGTAGCATTAAGTACACTCACATTGTACAACTGCCACCATTGTCCTACTCTTAAGAGCTTTTCTGATGTAAAGTTATTTGTACATAATTAAAGAAGAGAATTTTTGTAAGTTTTGACACAGATGTATACCCAGGTGACCATCAACACATTCAAGATAATGAACCATCCCCTCTCCCCGTGCCAAATTTCTTCATTTTCCTATGTAATCCCTCCCTCCTATCCCCTGTCCTTAGGGTTTCTGTCCCTAGAGATTAGTTTAAATTTTCTAAATTTTTATATAAATGGAGTCATATAGTATTTACTATTTTTTTTTTTGGTCTGGGATGTTTTACTGTGCATAATTATTTTGAGATTCATTCATGTTTTTGCATGTAAAAGTAGTTCACTCTTTATTGCTGAGTAGTTTCTATTGTTACACATTTTGTTTATGTGTTCACATGTTGATGGAAATCTGGGTTGTTTTTAGGTTTTGGCTATTACAGATCCCATGAGAACATTTGTATGCAAATCTTTGTATGGTCATATGCTTTTATTTCTTTTGGGTAAATACCTCTGTGCAGAATGGATAGGTCATGTGGTAGGTGTCTGTTTGACTTTAGAAGAACCTGCCAAATTGTTTTCCAAAGTGGTTATACCACTTAGTTTGCTGAGTGTTCTTATCAGGAATGGGTGATGAATTTTATCAAACGCTTTTTTGCATTTGTTGAAATGTTCATATATGTGTGTGTGTGTGTATGTATGTATATGTCTATTAATATGGTGAATTACATTGGTTTGTGTGTGTATTAGAAATTTTTGCTTCTGTACTCTTGAGTGCTATTGGGCTGTGGTTTTCTTTTCTTGTAGTGCCTTTGTCTGGTTTTGGTGTCAGTGTAATGCTGGTTTTATTGACTATATTGGGCAGTGTTCCCTCTGGACCTGGAGTATTCTTGGTGAAAACGATTTTAACTACATATTTAGTTTCTTTTGTAGATACAAGCCTATTCTGTTTATCTGTTTTTCCTTGAGTGAGCTTTTTGTCTTTCTAGGAATTTAGCTATTTCACCTAAGTTGACAGATTTATTTGCATAAAACTTTTGTAATAATCCCCCTGCTTTTTTTTTTTTTTTTTGAGACAAGAGTCTTGCTCTGTTGCCCAGGCTGGAGTGCAATGGTGTGATCTTGGCTCACTGCAACCTCTACCTCCTGGGTTCAAGCAATTCTTCTGCCTCAGCCTCCCAAGTAGCTAGGATTACAGGCCATCGCCACCACGCCCAGCTAATTTTTTGTATTTTTAGTAGAGATGGGGTTTTGCCATGTTGACCAGGCTGGTCTCGAATTCCTGACCTCAGGTGATCCACCCACCTTGGCCTCCCAAAGTGTTGGGATTTCAGGCGTGAACCACGGCACCCTGCCTAATCCCTTATTTTAAAAATATCTGTAGAATCTATAATAATTTCACATTGCTCATTCTTCATATTGGTAACTGGTGTCATCTTTCTTTTTTAAACTAATCATTATGGCTAGTTTACCAACTTTATCAATATTAAAAAACATCTTTGGCCTTATTAATTTTCTATTTTTTTGTTTTCTGTTGCATTGATTTCCATGTGACCTTTATTATTTCTTTTTCTTTTGCTTACCTTGGGATTGATTTGCTCTTATTTTATACTGTTTTGTTTTTTTTTTGAGATGGAGTCTTGCTCTGATGCCCAGGCTGGAGTGCAGTGGCGTGATCTTGGCTCACTGCAACCTCTATCTTCCAGGTTCAGGCCTTTCTTGTGTCTTACCTTTCCAAGTAACTGGGATTACAGGTGCACCCCATGCCCAGCTAACTTTTTGTATTTTTAGTAGAGGTGGGGTTTCACCGTGTTGGCCAGGCTGGTCTCAAACTCATGGGCTCAAGTGATCTGCCTTCCTTGGTCTCCCAAAGTGGTAGGATTGCAGGTGTGAGCCACCACACCTGGCCTTATTTTATACTTTATTAAGGTGAAAGCCAAGGTCATTTACTTGAGACCCTTAATCTTTTCTAACATAGGTGTTTAGCTCTGTAAATGTCCCTCTAAATAGTGTATTATTGGGAGGTCGAGGCGGGTGGATCATGAGGTTAGGAGTTCAAGACCAGCCTGGCCAAGATGGTGAAACCCTATCTCTACTGAAAATACAAAAATTAGCCGAATGTGGTGGTGGGCACCTGTAATCCCAGCTACTCCCTCGGGAGGCTGAGGCAGATAATTGCTTGAATCTGCAGTGGGCCGAGATCGTGCCACTGCACTCCAGCCTGGGTGACAGAGTGAGACTCTGTCTCAAAAAAAAAAAAAAAAAAAAAAAAATTAAATAAAAAAAAGTGCATTAGCTGTATCTCATACATTTAGATATGTTGTGCTTTCATTTTCATTTAGCTCAAAATAATTTCTAAGTTTGCTTTTTTATTTCTTTCTGACCCAGGGGTTATTGGAAATGTGTTATTTAGTTTGCAAGTATTTTGGGGTTTTGCAAGGATATTTCTGCTGTTGATTTCTAATTTAATTTCTTACTGGTCAGAAAAATATACCTCATAGGATTTTTTTTTTTTTTTTTTTTTACATTAAGTAGTTTCCCCCCCAGCTTTATTGAGGTATGGTTGATATAAAAAGCATATATGTTTAAGATGTACTGTGTGATGTTTTGAGATGCATATACATTGTGAAATGATTACCACCATCAAGCTGACTAGCATATCTATCACCTCACACAGCTACTTTTTTTATGTGCAGCGAGAGCATTTAAGATCGCCTCTTTTAGCAAATGTCAAGTCTGTAACACTATATTATTAACTATAGTCATCATGCTGTGCATTAGATCTCCAGAACTTATTCATCCTGCATAGCTAAAACTTTATACCCTTTGAGCAACAGCTCCCCTTTTCGCTTACCCCCAATCCCTGACAACCACCATTCTACTCTCTGCTTCATTGAGCTTTGATTTTTTTAGATTCCACATCTGAAAAAGTGAGATCAGTTTTTGTCCATCTGCGCCTAGCTTATTTCACTTACCATAAGGTCCTTCCCAGTTTGTGTCATGTTGCAAATAACAGGATTTTCTTTTTTTAAGATGAATAATAGGAATAATAGTCCATTTAAATAAATGTATATGTATACCTGCCTCCCATATTTTCTTTATTCACCCAATGATAGACACCTAGATTGATGCTGTGTCTCGGCTATTCTGAATAATACTTTATATGCTTTGAGTGCTTTCATATTTATTAAGAATTGTTATATATCCCAGAATATGCTCTGTCTTGGTAAATGTTTTGTGTGTATTTGAGAAGAATATGTATTTTTCTCTGGTTGGGTGGAATGTCTATAAATCTCATTAGGTCAAGTTGGTTGATAATAATTCAGTTCTTTTGTGTCTTTACTGATTCTGTCTGATTTATCAATTATTAAGGGAGGTAAATTGAAATCTCCAAATATAATTCTGAATGTCTATTTTTCTTTGCATTTTTGTCTTTTTTCTGTTTCATGTATTTTGAAGTGATGTTATATTAGGTACACAAATGCTTTGGTTTGTTAGGTCCTCTTGATGAATGGACCCTTTATCTTTGTAAAGAGACTGTTTTTATCTTGGTAGTATTCTTCAGAAATCTGTTTTGTCTGATGTGAATACAGCCATTCCAGCTTTCCTTTTATCTTCTTTTTCTGCCTCCTTGTGTGTTAATGGAGTGATTTTTTTTTGGGTGGGGGGCTGATTTGCTGTAACACTTTGTTCTGCGTCTCTCTTTTATTATTTCATTCATGTTTGCCTTAGGGCTTCTGGTAAACATCTTTAAACTTATTAATATCACTTGAAGGTACACTATGTTATTACTTCAGGAGTGTGCTAAGACTTTGTAATAGTTGATACCACTTCTCTCCTGTCTTAGGGCTGTTGGTGTCATGGACTTTCTTTTTTCTTTTTTTCTTTTATTGAGACGGAGTCTCCCTCTGTCACCCAGGCTGGAGTACAGTGGCGCGATCTCGGCTCACTGCAACCTCCACCTTGCAGGTTCAAGCAATTCTCTGCCTCAGCCTCCTGAGTGAGTAGCTGGGATTACAGGTGCCCGCCACCATGCCCAGCTAATTTTTGTATTTTTACTAGAGACAGGGTTTCACCATCTTGGCCAGGCTGGTCTTCAACTCCTGACCTCGTGATCCACCCACCTTGGTCTCCCAAAGTGCTGGGATTACAGGTGTGAGCCACCGTGCCTAGCTCGTGTCACGCATTTTCTTTTTGTGTATGTTTTAAACCCCACGATGCTTTGCTCTTTTTTTTTTTTTTTGAGACGGGGCTTGCTTTGTTGTCCAGGCTGAAGTGCAGTTGCATGATGTTGGCTCACTGCAATCTTTGCCCCCCACTTCCCCCACCCCACCTTCCCAGTTTCAAGTGATTCTTATGTCTCAGCCTACTGAGTAGCTAGGATTACAGGTGCATGCCACCACACTCGGCTAATTTTTGTATTTTTAGTAGAGACGGGGTTTCACCATGTTGGCCAGATTGGTTTCAAACTCCTGACCTCAAGTGATCTGCCTGCCTCGGCCTCCTAAAGTGCTGGGATTGCAGGCGTGAGCCACTGTGCCTACCTGTTATTTTTGTTTTGAAAAGCAACCAGCTTTGAATGAGATTTAATATGAGGAAAGTAATTCCTCTATATTTACCCATAGTTACTATTTCTGATCAGAAAATATACATTATATGATTTGAATCCTTTCAAATTTGTTGGGAATTTTTTTTTTTTTTGGAGACGAGTCTTGCTCTGTCTCCCAGGCTGGAGCGCAGTGGTGCTGTCTTGGCTCACTGCAACCTCTGCCTCCTGGGTTCAGGCCATTCTCCTGCCTCAGACTCCCAGGTAGCTGGGACTACAGGCATGTGCCACCATGCCCAGCTTTTTTTTTTTTTTTTTTTTGTATTTTTAGTAGGGATGGGATTTTACCATGCTGGCCAGGCTGGTCTCCAACTTCTGACCTCAAGTGATCTGTCAGCCTTGGCCTCCCAAAGTGCTGGGATTACAGACGTGAGCCACTGCGCCCGGCCGGGAATTGTTTTATAGCCCAGAGTTTTGGTGGTTTTTATTCCCTTGGAATCCTGTAGCATGAAGTGTTGCTCTATTCTGCTGGTGATGAATTCTTTCAGCTTTTGTATATCTGAAAGAGATTTTTGTTTTTTATCCCTGTTTATTATTGTGGCAGAATATGCCTAAGACAAAATTGACCATTCAACCATTTTTAAGTGTACAGTGGCATTAAGTACCTTCACATTGTTTTGTAATTATCACCACCATTCATCTCTAAAACTTCTTTCCTTTTTCCAGACCAAAACAATTGTACCTGATAAGCACTAACTCTCCATCCACAAGTGATCCGCCCACCTCAGCTTCCTGAGTAGCTGGGACTATGGACATGTGCCATTGTGCCTAGCTTATTTTCATGTTTGGTGGTATCCTATTGCCTTTTTAGATTTTAGGACAAAATTGGTATAGATTGGAACTTTGCTCAAATAGTTTTTTTTGTAGAACAGAATCTAGTATAAAGTGGTTCATGCTGGATCTTCAGGACTTGCACAATGTCTGGCAAATGATTGGCTTGCAGTAAGTGTTTACTGAATTAAAATAAATCTCTTGGCCAGGCAAGGTGGCCTGTAATCCCAGGACTTTGGGAGGCCAAGGTGAGTGTATCACTTGAGGTCAGGAGTTCGAGACCATCCTGGCCAACATGGTGAAACGCCATTTCTACGAAAAATACAAAAATTAGCCGGGGTGTGCTAGCAGGCACTTGTAATCCCACCTACTCTGGAGGCAGGAGAATCACCTCAACTTGTAGGCAGAGGTTGCAGTGAGCTGAGATCACGTCACTGGACCTCAGCCTGGGCGACAGAGTAAGACTCCATCACACACACACACACACACGCGCAATAGTCTTTGCAAAATTATTTAGGAAAAGTATAATAGAACCTAGTTTTTAGCTGATTCTTATACATGGATTATAACTGGAGGATCACTGTACATTTTATGTATAGGCAGTCATAATTTTGAATGGTTATTGAAGATTATAAAAAAATGGTGATGTAAGCTGAAGGTATACAAAACAATCTTACTCATCAATGGCTAAAATTATGGTTGTTCTGTGGTCTGTAAAATTTTTTGTCCAAACATTAAAATCTCTCTTTTTGTTATAGATGAATAGAGAAATGAAAAAAAGTTATGCTAACATTTAGTATACTGTCATGTAAAACATTCGAGGTATTGAGAATTAAAGGGTTTTCTTTCTTTGTTAAAAAAGTAGTTTGACTAGCACTTGCTACCTTCTCACTGTATAAGTTGTTATGAAGCACACATTTTTTCTGTGCCTTGGCAAATTGTCTTTCTCCTTTGTCTGTGTGGATCAGCTCCTCCCAACATTTTATCCTTTGGATTTTAAATGTTGTGACGTATTCTAGAGTTTCTTTAATGTAAAATTTTTATGGGTATCATTTTATCTGTAGTATCTTCTTCCCTTTCATCTCAGCCACTTTGTTCATTTATGTTAATAAGTGCCTTCACGATATTCTTCTGGCTGCATATCTGTAGTCTCCTGAATGGCAGCAATGTCAACATTCCTATATGCATTATTTCTATTTTAATCCTATTTACATTCAATTCGAATTTCACCTCTAGCATTGTCACTTTTCTTGTCTTTGCTGCATTTTCATCTTTGTTGGCCAGTTCTCTCTTTGATAGCCACTTTTGTAAAATGTCACGATGGCTTATCATTTAGGGGACAAGGAAGCAGCATGACTATGTACTTTATAGTCTGTGGATGAACTTAATATCAGATGTACAGAGACCATCCACCAATAAACTTTGAAACAAAGACACGATTGGTCACCAGTAATGATGCTCATCTGTTACTTACGTGGACTTAAGACCTAGCAGCAAAGTTTGTACTTTGTGTAATTATTTATAGTTCTTGTGGTAACTGAAATTTATTTTTATGTTTTTCTGAGACAGAGTCCTGTTGTTGCTCAGGCTGGAGTGCAGTGGCACAGTCATAGTTCACTGTAGCTTCAAAACTCCTGGGCTCAAGTGATCCTCCCGCCTCAGCCTCCTGAGTAGCTGGGACCACAGGTGCACACCATCATAACCAGCTAATTTTTTTGGGTGGTGAGGTAGAGATGGGATCTTGCTATGTTGCCCAGGCTGGTCTTAAATTCCTGGCTTCAAGTGATACTTCCACCTTGGCCTTCCAAAGTGCTGGCACTACAGGTGTGAACCCACTGCACCTGACTGTAACTGAAATTTAAATTGTGTAGTTGGAGGACTGGTGTTAACTAAAATATGGTAACTGAAATTCATGCATATCAGAACTGTGCAAAACAACTTCCTATATTTTGTTTCTTCAATAAGAAAACATTTTCAAATTATTTTTCCTCTTTATTTAATTATGAGTATTCTCTGTGTTCTGCTGAGCTTACCGAATTCAATTCTCATTCTCTGGAAGATGTCTTAATTCATACAGATGTAGTTATTTCAGTAGATTTAAAAATAAAGCTGTTAATACTATCAGTTGACTTACTGAATCATAAAATTAAGGTGACTAGGTAAATGAAGCTTTTGTAATTCTGTAAATTACATTGAATTACTTGGAACTTTTAAATGCAGCTGAAATCTAGGTGGCTAAATTTACTTAAAAACAAGCTTTTTTGGGGGCATTTATTCTTAATTGGGGAAGTAAAAAGAGTATTTTCTTGCTCTTCCAAATTGCTGTTCTTAAAACATTGCTTAAGTAAATGCTTTGTAGTGAAAGAAATTTTTTTTTAAATCTCTCAGAGCTTTATGAGGGATCTGCCTCTGTCATACCTTGCCTGTTGAGTGGTATGTTTTTAGTTAAAATTCTGCTTTATAATCTCTTAATATAGCATAGATTATGTGCCAATTAGGAAATAATCTCAAAATTTAGAATTCAGATCTTGTTTGAGTTTTCAGTTTCAAAAAATTTTTAAACTAAAAAAAAAAAAAAATCTCCAATTCTATCAGGACTTGGATAAATTAAATCTTTAATTATTTCAGGAAAGAGTCCCTTTCCTTTCAGTGTGGAGCTTTTAACTTTCTGTTTGTGTGTTGGCATGTTTTAGATTTATAAAGTTTTCTACTTTAACAATTTTACCCCCCATTTTTCCCATCTTAGATTAGTAGTTACCAAATATTAGTAGCTTTCTCTGGTAAAGAAATTACTGAGAAGTCCTTTCTGTAACCAATATTCACTTCTTATTTTGTAAGTTTTTAAAAGATTCTTATAGTGATATTTCTTGTGGCACAGTAGTCATCTAAAGGTAGCCAGTCACTTTTCCTGGAAGATATAGGAAGTAATATTAGGAGAAAGTATGCAACTGTTAAATTCTTTTATATCACCAACTTTTTTTCACGATTAAAGTATTTGCTTAGTAGAGTGCCTAGCAATGTCCATTATGATTTCTTTTTCCATTGGCAATTTTGGGCTTTCCTCAAATCATGGAACTTAGAACTGGAAGGGACATTAGATCATTTGGTTTATTCTCTGATTTTATAGGTCGTGACACTGATGCCCAAAGAAATAAATGATTTGCCTGAAGTTGTAGGTAGCTAGTATAACATTAGAAATCAAAAGATGGGCATCGACTCATAGATGATCCCTTGGTTTTCTCTTCTGTACTACAATGTCTCCAATTTATAATCAGAGTCTTCAAAATTTAGGAATTGGATGAATTGCCCCATTCAGTCTATTTCTGTAGTGGGCTCACAGAACCTTATATAACAAACCTTCAAAGTAACTGCATCTTTTAGGAGACTGTTTAGTTTTATATAGGCAAAAACCTAGTTACTATGGGCACTGGGGAGGTAGGGTGGCTACCTAGAATGGAAATGCTAACTGAGTCAGTGCTCCGATTTCTCGAATGTTTTGTTAGGATCCTTTTACATCTTAAATTATTGAGGATCCAAATAGGCTTTGGATTCTTTGGGTAGATCTTCCAGTATTTATCATATCAGATATTCAAACAAATTTTAAAAGTATTTAACTCATTTAACAATAAAAGAAATCCACTATTAGTTCATACAAATAATATTTTAATGAAAAAACCTATTATCCAAAACAAATAAATTTATGAGAAGAGTGGCATTGTTTTACATTTCTGAAAATGTCTTTAAAATGTTCAGTTGAAGATCACAGGGTTCTCATGTCTGCTTCTTTATTCACTCTGTTGTGATTTGTTGTTTGGGTTGAAGTCTGTGAAGAAATTTTGCTTGACAAAAATATGTAGTTAGAAAAAACAGCATCTTGGGGACTTCAAGAGTCTTTATCAGAGAACTATTGCTTTATGTGGTTATTACAGTTTAGTCCCTATGGGTATGTATTGTGAATATTATATGCAGGCCATCATGCGCCCATTTTAAAAGAGTCACCCAAATTGATAATACATCTCTACCTGTAGTTTCTTTTGGCTCTCCATCATACATTTTTTGTTTCATCCTTACTGACTACTTAGTGATATTTTTGGTGCCATTATCCCCATTATGAAGGGGCTTCTTCAGATTCCTAAAGGATTGTTGGTATTTATCTTAGATTTCCTCAGCCAGTTTCTTAAAGGTGTTTCATGAATTTTTTCTTTTTTTTGGGAATGGAGTCTTGCTCTGTGGCCCAGGCTGGAGTGCAGTGTCGTGATTTTGGTCCATTACAACCTCCACCTTCTGGATTCAAGTGGTTCTCCTGCTTCAGCCTCCCAAGTAGCTGGGATTACAGGTGTGCACCACCATGCCTAGGTCATTTTTGTATTTTTAGTAGAGATGGGCTTTCACCATGTTGGCCAGGCTGGTCTTGAACTCCTGACCTCAAGTGATCCACCTGCCTCAGCCTCCCAAAGTGCTGAGATTACAGATGTGAGCCACTGCGTCTGGCCATTTCATGAATTTTAACATCAAGCATGCTACTCTTCCTTGGCACTTACTGGCTGAGTTGTGTGTCCCCCCCCCCCCACCCCAACAGATTTATATTTTGAAGTCATAACTCCCAGTCCCTCAGAGTGTGACTGTATTTGGAGATAGGGTCTTTGAAGAGGTAATTAAGTTAAAATGAGGTTACAGAGTAGGCCCTAGTCCAGTATGACTGGTATTCTTGAAAGAAGAGAGTGAAGACGCAAAGAGAAGATGGCCATCTATAAGTCAAGGAGAAAGGCCCTGAGAAGAATTCAGTCCTTGTAACATGTTGATCTTGGACTTGTAGCTTCCTGAGTCATGAGAAAGTAAATTTCCTAGCCACCCACCTGTGGTACTTTGTTATGGCAGTCCTAGCAAACTAATACAGCTCTCTTATGTTGTCCTTAGCACTATCACTTTTATACTTTTTTCCAACTATTATGGATGTAAACTTTTACCAGAACCTTCAATATGGACAGAAAGATATAATGTAGATTGATTTGTGTCATTTGTCATTCAAAATCAGAAAAGCGTGACATGTTCAGTCAGTGCCCAATGGCTAGGAGCATTCATTAGCACTCACTTGATATGGCTGATTTACTGTGAGAAAAGTATGTTAACTGTACTAGTCAGTACTCTGGTGGGTTTGTATGCACGTCTAGTATTTCTAAGATGAACCATGCTTATGCTGTGTTGAGTAATGCTGCCAAAAGATATTCCTAATCCCTGGGAATGTGGATGTTACCTTTTGGCAGAAGGGGCTTTTTGCAAGTACAAATTAAAGATCTTGAGATGGGAAGATTATCCTGGATTATGCAGTGGGCCATAACTGTAATCACAGATGTCCTGATAAGAGGGAGGCAGAGGAGGGTTTGACATAGAAGAGCAGAAGGTGGTGTGGAAACAGGAGCAGAGATTAGAATGATGTGGTGACAAGTCAAGGAATGCTGGTAGTTACCAGAATCTGAAAGAGGCAAGTGAACACCCCCTCCTGAGCCTTCTCAGGGAGCCTGGCCCTGCTCACTCTTGGATTTGATCCTGTAGGATTTTGTTCAGATTTCTGGCCACCAGAACTGTTAAGAGGATAAAGTTCTGCTAAGAAATTTATACAAATCTTTGCATAAATTTATACAAATTTATACAAATCTTTGTTAGAGTTTGGTTCTTCATGAAATAGATTTAAATTGGAATTTTAAAAGGATGTTATAAAATTGTATAATATTCTTCACATCATAAGGAAAACATGAAAAATTCCTCAAGTTTCCTGCCAAAGCCCTATTATGAAATAGTATTTTTTATCTTCAGCTTTGTTGTTTTAAGACTGATATCTAACCAAAACAGTTGCTAATTTTCCTGTTGTAAATATTGAGGACCAATAGTAAAATGATTTAGAGCAAATTTCCTAACTCCCTTTCTTTGGAGGGATGACACCTTTTATTAATTCAGATTAATTAAGCATGCTTGCTTTAATTGTAGTTATTAACAAGGTATAGAGGAACGAGCTATGGTAGAGATACACTAATATAGAATGTAGATTCTTCTCTGAATGTAAATACATGCTACAGAACACATACATTCTTATTTGGGGGCTAGAGGGACTGAGCCATATCTTGGCACTAAATTTTATCTCAGCATTATCTAAAATAAAATTTTCTTAATTATTATATTGATAAACATTTGTTTCAAAATTATTCTACAGGGATTCTTAATAGCACCTAGCAGAGAGCCTGGTACTACTATAAACTTACTTATAACCTTACTTATAGTAAGTTACTTCATATTAATTGCAGGAATTTATGAATTTTAATATATTTTAGATATCTGAAATTTATGAAGTAAAAAATACTCTAAAATATACCAGTGATTTCTGATATCATTAGATTTTCTTCCTTTGTATTTCTTTCCTTCTCCTTCCTCCCCTCCCCTTCTTCCCTTTTTTCTTTCTTTCCCTATCCCCTTCCTTTTTTCCTTCCTTTAACATTTCCTGCCAAGGAAACATATTTTGGCTAAAATATAATTTGTATCAGTTAATTTTTTTCTTTTAATGAACAGGTATACTAAACTCTCCCAGACTATTAGTTATTGGTGTGGTAACCAGACCTTCATGCCATCAGAAGAGTTACATACTTCATACTTATTGAATAAATAATCTAGTGCAGGGGTCAGTAAACTGTGATCCATGAGCCAAATGTAGTCCTTCCCCCTCCATTTTTATAAATAAAGTTTTATTGGAACATAGCTGTGTTCCTTTGTTTACATATTGTTATGGCTGCTTTGGCTGGCACATGGCAAAGTTGAGTCGTTATGACAGAAACCGTATGGCCTGCAAAGCCTTAAAGATGTACTCTCTGATTGTGTCCAGAAAGTTTGCTGATCCCTGATGTGTTATACAAACATTTACTTCAAAAAATTTAAAAAGTGTTCTTGGGATCTAACACTGGTTTCTCTATTTATAGTAAGTACCTTTTTTTTTTTTTTTTTGTAAAGATAATTTTTCTGGAGGTGGATTTGCTGAAATTTCTTAAGGAGCCAGAAATTTTGAAGAGTAGGGCTGGTGCAGATTGCATGATGATACAAGTTGTACATGTTTATGGCTTCATTCCTACTATATCCTCAGCATATAGGCTTAGCTTGTGTAAGATATGATGGAAGAAGTTCTGTTAGGGTTTGGTGTTCTGACACCAGCGGAGAACTGCAGTGCTGTTCTGACACTGATCACACAGCGTTAGTGCAGACCCCACAAGGGAAGGGCCCAGTTCCATAGGTCTGCCTTCATTTCAGGTGCTAGTGGCAAGTAGGGTCCCCATTCTACCCATACTTATGGCCAACTAGCTACAAATCTGGGGAGTTTCCCACAACCCCCCTCAGGGATTATTTACTAGAATGATTCAAAGATTTCAGGGAAACACTACCCATATGATTGCAATTTTATTTAAAGGATACAGATCAGGACCAGCCAAATGAAGAGACACATAGGGCAAGGTCTGGGAGCTTCCAAACATAGAGCTTCCATGCCTCTTCCCATGGAATCAGGGCATGCTACCCTCCTGACTCATCAATGTGTTCACCATCCAGGAAGCTCCACCAGGCTTCAGTGTCTAGAGTTTTATCAGGGCTAGTGCTGTTTTCTCACAGTTGTTTTTGGTTTGTGCAGAAAGAAAAGTAAGACTAATTAGTGTCCATATGTATTGTAAATTAATGAACTGTTGTCAGGTAAGGCTTGTATCGATTCTAAGATTTCCCCCCTTTTTTATGTGAAAATGAAAGTTTATAGTAATATGTTTGCTTTATTTTTATTCTTTTATTTATTTACTTGGACACTCACTCTGTCACCTAGACTGGTGTGCAATGGTGTGATCATAGCTCACTGTATCCTCAAACTCCCTGGCTCAAGGGATCCGCCCACCCAGCCTCCCGAGTAGCTAGGACTGCAGGTGCATGCCACCATGCTTGGCTGATTTTTTCATCTTTTTGTAGAGATAGGGTCTCACTATGTTTCCTAGGGTAGTCTGGAACTCCTGGGTTCAAATGATCCTTCTATCTTGGTGTCTCAAAGTGTGGGGATTACTGTGAGAACTAGTATTTTTTTTTTTTTTTTTGAGACAAGTCTCACTCTGTCGTCCAGGCTGGAGTGCAGTGGCACGATGATGACTCACTGCAACCTCTGCCTGCTGGGTTCAAGTGATTCTTGTGCCTCAACCTCTCAAGTAGCTAGGATTACAGGCACCCGCTACCATGCTCGACTGATTTTTGTATTTTTAGTGGAGACGAGGTTTCACCATGTTGGCCAGGCTGGTCTCAAACTCCTGACCTCAGGTGATCCACCTGGCTCGGCCTCCCAAAGTGCTGGGATTACAGGCCTGAGCCACCGTGCCCGGCCAATTGTTTTTTAAAATGTCCTTATTGGCCAATAAAATTGGCAGCAATACTTTGTACTTCTCCCTGTGTGTCTGTCTGTCTTTCTCTCCCTCCTTTATTACCTTTCCCCCTTCTCCCCTACTCCTTTTCTTTGTCTGTCTGCCTCGCCTCCCTGTCCCCTCCCCCTTCTGGAATCTTTTAAAAACAATTTATTAATCTGTGAAATCCATAGTTAGAATAACTTGGACTGTTCCATCTCCCAGTTACCTTCTTTTTTTTTTCTTTTTTCTTTTTTTGAGATGGGGTCTCATTTTGTCTCCCAGGCTAGATTGCAGTGGCATGATCTTGGCTCGCTGCAACTTCTGCCTCCTGAGTTCAAGCCATTCTCCTGCCTCAGCCTCCTGAGTAGCTGGGATTACAGGCACGTGCCACCATGCCCGGCTAATTTTTTGTATTTTTAGCAGAAATGGGGTCTCACCATGTTGGCCAGGCTGGTCTCGAACTCCTCACCTCAGGTGATCTACCTGCCTCAGCCTCCCAAAGTGCTAGGACCCAGTTACCTTCTTTTAACACATGCATACACACCAACCCACCATCCCACCCCTGAGTAAACAAAGAATGAAACTTGAACCATCACCCTTACGGGGCCAGAATATTATTTATTTTTAGGATAGAGAATAGGGGCAATGCTATGAATTTAGTTTCTGTTCCAGAGTAAACCAACCAACCATTCTTCCTGTGGTAACGACAGAATACTTCCTATCAAATCAATCTTCTTACAGATAACTTAAACTCTGAACAAAATATAAAAAACAAAGAGTACCTGAAGAACAACTGGTAGCAGACAGAAACTACAGAGAAGAAGGTGTTATTATACACTTTTAAAAATGAAACAGCCCTGGTTGGTTTGCTATTTTTTTGAACAGTCTCGTTGTGATGCCCAGGCTGGAGTGCAATGGTGCGATCTCAGTTCACTGCAACCTCCGCCTCCTGGGTTCAAACAATTCTTCTGCCCCAGCCTCCGGAGTAGCTGGGAATACAGGCATGCACCACCATGCCCAGCTAATTTTTGTATTTTTAATAGAGGCAGGGTTTCACCATTTTGGCCAGGCTGGCCGCGAACTCCTGACCTCAAGTGATCCATCCACCTCAGCCTCCCAAAGTGCTGGGATTACAGATGTGAGCCCCTGCGCCCGGCTGGGTTTGTTAATTTTTGTAGCTAGTTTTGCACCATGCTAGACAGCTAAAACTCAGTTAGGAAACTGCATATAGCTTGTGACCCAGAGGGCAGAGTTCATGGTGACCACAACAGCTGGAAAGTGAGTGGAAAGAGAGACCTGAAGAGAAAGATCCCCAAATTTTGCATTAAACTTTGCCTGTATTACAGGCTGAGCTGTGTGTGGAGTAAACTGCATGCAACTCAGCCAAGGATAAAAGAACTGAACAAAGATTTCAGCTGCTGCCCATCTTGGAGGAGAAAGTTTGCAGTTTAAGTCAAGCTAAGTTTAGTATAAACTTTTTCTTTTTTTGAGGCCGGCGCTCACTCTTGTCGCCCAAGCTGGAATGCCGTGGTGTGATTACGGTTCACTGCAGCCTTGTCTTCCTAGGCTCAGCCTCCTCCTCCCACCTCAGCCTCCCAAGTAGCTGGGACTACAGGCATGCGCCACAACACCTGGCTAATTTTTTGTATGTTTTGTGGAGATGGGGTTTTGCCATGTTGCCCAGGCTGGTGTCGAATTCCTGGGCTCAAGTGATCCACCACCTTCTGCCTCCAAAAGTGCTGGGATTACAGGCGTGAGCCACTGTGCCTGGCCTGCTATAAACATTTTTTGTTTGTTTTTTCTTTTCTACTTCTTATCTTTTTATTTTTCCTGCCCTTGGAAATCAAAACATTTTTTAAAGGACTATAACAGAATCTAGAGTTTCTGTAAGATATCATTTACCACATATAGAATGTAATCTAAAATTACCATACTTAGGAAGAACCATGAAAACATGGCCAATATTCAAGAGAAAAGATAAAACTTGCAATTATATGCATGTTGGACAAATGATGATTTCTTATGTGTGACTACTTAGGGATTTAGGGACTTAAAACTTTTTATAGTCAAAGGGAATTTTAGGGTACTGATTCTAGTCTAATTCATTGTTTTTCTCATGTGTCTAAGGTCTAACTGGCACTTACCAGTTTGTTAGCCTCTTGCACTGATGTTACTCATTTTCTTTCTTTCTTGGTGTGCTTCTTCCCCTGTAAGGTGTTAACTTGTTTAGTGTATATGAGTCAAGGATGAGGAAATAGAAACCATTCTAACTATCTTAAATATAAATTTGCTCTCCACAAATAAGTTCCAGAACTCAAAAACTGATCTGCTGGGGAAGCTATAACCACCGATGGCGCCACAGAAATTACTGAGTTTAAGAACCTTATGCAAGGGTTTCAGGCCATTGCTTAGAAAGCTGCTGCCACTGTTGCTGCCTCAACTGCCTCTTGACACCCACAAACCTGGTGACTGGGCATTGAACTTGGAGTCTAGCCGTTGTTTCCAGTGTGGTTGCCTGTAAACATCCGAACAGTTAGAGAATGGACACTGGAGCATCGATTTGGAAAAAAAAATCTTATTTCTTGACTTGCTTTGCCAATAGGAAACGTAAAGTGGTAATAAGAGATCTCCACTTCACTTTCAGTTTCTAAATCCCATGAAAGTATTTTTTGATAGATCAGAAACTGTATCCAGAAGCCTGGTGGTGAGAACAACTGGACAATGTTGATTTTAGCTTTTTAGCTTTGCAGTGCAAGCAGATACTCTTGGGGCAAGGATCGGGAGGGTAGAATTAAGATTGAATGAGCTGGTTTTACAGCATGCCTTGAAGGAATAACAGTTGAATTGGGCTTAACAGAAGCCTGTGCATTTATCATGTTGATATGGAGTATAGATGCATTCCAGTCTGAGGTAATGGCATTAGAGAAAGACATGGATGGTTTTTTCAGGGTGATTAGAATGTAGGGTATGATTTCTGCAATGAGGAAAGTACCTGGAGATCAGTTTGTAAAAACCTAAAGTTCTAAATTATAGCTTGTTTTCCTTTGATTTGGTTTCATTGCTGAGGCTGACAAATTGTGTTGTGCTAGGGGAGTAGCTGGTATCTTTTGGCTTCTTCTCTGCTTCTTATATCTGCTAGGTGCTGGAATTATACAGCTTCTGAGTCAGAGCAATATGCTTAGCAGAAGTAAGCATCAGTCTTCCTGAACCATCAGATGGCAGACTGACGTGATATGCCCTGAATCAAAGGAAAGGCAGTATCTTTTGGAAAGTGGAGACTCTGTTCTTTGCTTTTAGGGTAAACAGCTGGCAATCCTGCTTCTGTTCAATATGCTTTTTGGAGACATGAATCACTTAAGCCTGCATTCTGCCTCAAATAATCTATATTTGTGGGGTTAAGGAAGCAAACCTTCAATCCCTCCCTGTTGATCACGAAGTGTAGGTGAAACCATTTCTCTGTTGTGTCCTAAAATTTGACAATGGAGTGTTCTCATTTCACTTAGAATAAAAACTACCTTTTTTAAAAAATAAAAATAAAAATAAAAAGCGACTTTGGAACTGTCCTTAAGCTGATTATAAACAGTTAGTTTGGGAGTCTCCTTCCAAATTTCATGTTCTTTTGGTTGTCTGTAAGCCATTCATTCACCAGGCTACTGCTCAGACCTCTGAAGTCTGAGTCTTCGCAGTAGCCTAATCTTGCTTTAAAGTCTGGAAATGGATTTTTACTTCCTATAGTTGAAAGTTCAGATACCATAGCATGGCATAAAAGGCTCATTGACGTGGTCTCTTCAACTCTCGTATTTCTGCCATGCCAAGCTTCTTGAAGTGTTGCAGACACAGCTGTGAAGTTGTGCGTCTTTGCTTTTCCATTATCTGTTTGTCTTACCTGGAATTCAGTTTGTCATGTTTTTGTTCTGCCTAATAGGAACACCATCTGAGGTCTTCACTAATCAGCTCAGGATAGGGTTACTGGCTCTCTCTTTGTTTTATACCTTCTAACTTATTCCTACTTTTACATTGATTTTTGGGTATATGTTTTTATTCCTTACCTTACTCTTTAAAGATAAGGACCATGTTTTATTCATCTCTATATTTTTATTACATAGTAACTGGCACTTACATAGTTTGATAAGGATATGTGGCAGTGTGGTGTACTTTGGAGTCATAAAGACCTGTGTTTGAAGCCATGTTCTGTCACTGTGTGATTTTTCCTACCTACCTAACTTTTTGAGTTTAGTTATCTCATATGCTGAATTTGGACAATAGTGCTAATCTTGGAGATTAAATAAGGAATTGCACATAAAGCATTTACCTTTACATAGTGTTGGCATTATTAGTCATCATGTCTGTCATCCCTTTTTTCTCTTACATTCCATCTCTCTTGTGTTCCCACTTCCAATAAATATTTAACATGTGTATGTCTTCCCATCTTAAGTTTTCCTAACCATGCCTTTTGATAAATTACCTTTCTCTGTTGTCAGTTTACAACCGAGTTCTTGAATCTGCTATTTCCTGGCAGCATCTTCCTTCAAACATATGTATGCCTCAATCCATTGTGATTTTTAAAAATTTTTTAAAATACAGAGCCTTGCTCTGTCACACAGGCTGGAGTGCAGTGGCGTGATCGAAGCTCACTGCAACCTCTGTCTCCCGGGTTCGAGAGATTCCTGTGCCTCAGCCTCCCAAGTAGCTGAGACTACAGACATACACCATGACGCCTAGCTACTTTTTGTATTTTTGGTAAAGACAGGGTTTTGCCATGTTGGTCAGGCTGGTCTCGAATTTCTGACCTCAGGTGATCTGCCTGCCTCAGTCTCTCAAAGTGCTGGGATTACAGGCGTGAGCCACCGCGCCCAGCTGATCTATTGTATTTGACTTTGTTTCCTTCCAGTCCCTGGACATTGCTTTTGCAGAGTCATCAATTATATCTTTGTTCTAAATGTAATAGATTTTTTTTTTTTTACTTCATCCTTTGTACTACATACCAGGTTTGTAATTATGTTTATTTGTATGCTTACTTATTTAATGGCTATTCTTTCTTTTGAGGTTAAGTTTAATGATGACAGGAACCTTGTCTGTTTTGTATGTCACTGTATCCCTAGTATCTTCAGTAGGGCCTGGCAAGGAGTTGATCCTCAAGTCTCTAAATTTTCAGTGTGTCACTTTAGAAAATCTGCAGTTCTTTGCAGATAGGGCACAGGTGTCAAGTTTGTTTTTAGAAAGGTTCTCCATTTTGAAGTAGAATGCATATACTCTAGTGTAAAATTTCAGTGATCAATTATTTGGTTCAGAATGTTAAATAGATGACTTAATGTGATCACTAAACATTTTTGCCTGCCTGTTTCCTGAAAAAGTCAAAATTTGGGAAATTAAAAAGGATGACGTAGATTAGAATTTGTGTAATAATTTAGTATTACTGGTGTTTGCATTGTTCTCTACATTTCCATTCTGCCTTGCAATTCTTGTGAAATGACCAGGCAAGAGCTATTTAACCAAGAAATAGGAGAGCAAATGGACTTCAGTCATTAAAAAATCCCTGTGCCTGTTACTTTTATTAAAAACCTACACCCATTTCTGTCAGATGAGGTCATGTCAATCTTTAAACTTTGCCTTTAGGCTAAAGGTAAAGGGAAGCATGGTATAAAAGATTGATCTTATTTCCCCTTACCTCTCTAGTTTTCTTCTTTTCCCTTTTTTCCCCTCATACTCTGTGCTTCAAACATCCTAATTTATTTACTCTTCTGGAAGTATACGTTTGTAGTGCTAGTCCCTTTGCCTGGAATGTCTGTCTCCCCTATTTCTTCTGCCTAACTCTTGCTCATTCTTTAGGCTTCACCTTAATTGTCTCTGCCTAATGGAAACCTTTTCCTTGCTCCCAGAAGACTAGGTTTGATTTTTCCTAGTACTTCTGTATATACCCCTGCATGACAGATAGCTTCTCTTTGATCTTCCTGATCTATGCTTTCTTTTTCTCTCCTGTTCTTTGCCCAGTAGGCTTACTTGTATGGATTTTGTCCATCAGTATCTGTGACTTGGACTTCACAGTTCAGCTAGTGTAGAAAACAGGTAGATTGGAAGCAGTGAGAAAGGCCAGTTCAGAATATTTATTTCCCTGGTTTCTTCGCTGTGAGGTTACCTTGGGTTGGCAGTGTCCCCACACAGGTACTACCCCCCTCCAGGTGGCCTTCTCTATGTGACTTTCTGTTCCACATTGTTGTAATCTCTCCCATCCCTTGCCATTTGGATTTAGAAGTACTGCTCCTGCTGTTAGTGCTACTTCCTATATTTCCCATGTTTTCCCCTTTCCCCTCATCACTCCATTGTGTTTACTTCTTTTGTATGTAAATACTCTGTGAATGATCCTCATTGAAATATTGTATTTGTTTTTGATTGGAAGTCTAGTTATATCCCCAACATATATTATTTGTGATACTGCCTTCTCTCTCTCAAACAATTGCCTGTTTTTGCCTTTGCCCTCATTTTAGGTGAACAGGAGCCTCAGTTGGTGAAATTCTAAAGCACTCTACCCACATTAGATAGGACAGTGCTGTTTTAGTTTATATTATATATTGCAATTCTCTGTAAGACTTGATTTGAAATTAGGGTTGAACAATGAAAAAAGTTTGAAAATTAGTGACTGCAAGGGAAAAAATCCTAAACTATTTTTAATGGCATTTAAAGGTTCTTTAAAGGTCTGGCATCTAGTGCCTGCCTTAATTTTTTGCCTTTTCCTAACTCTTCTTGGACTTTTAACTTCCAGGGATAACAAATGTTCTCTCCCATGTTAGTGTCTTGACATGTGTTATTACAGACATGCATCACCTAGCTAATGCCCACTCTTCATTTAGTTCTTATTAACCTAACTTTTTTAAAAGGGTGGTTTTCCCGTTTCTCCTTTCTGACCTGTTTCTTGCCAGCACACGTGCTATTAGGAGTCTCTGTTAACTATTTTTGTGGCATCCTATACTTTCCCTTCATAGCATTTATTATTTGAATTATATGGCTATTTGTCTGATTGTTCGGTATGTGCCTTCCATGGGAGGTCTATTATGGTCATTGCTCTATTCCCATTGTCTAGCATGCATGCATGCAT
Organism: Papio anubis; assembly: GCF_008728515.1. NCBI lineage: Eukaryota > Metazoa > Chordata > Mammalia > Primates > Cercopithecidae > Papio > Papio anubis. The sequence continues at coordinate 99,455,127 of NC_044986.1, forward strand.
TTATCCAACAAATAAAAGGGAAGGATGTTAGAGTGGAAGGATAATCACATCATCTCTTTGGAGGAGTATGATGCAGAATTTAGGGCCATTAGAATTCTTCACTGTTTTGAATGAGGCCATCCCCTTTTAACTTCAGTTAATGAAAAATCAGCCTATCTTTTTAGAGAAATTTTATTGGATTGCAAGTTACAGGCATAGGACAAAGAGCTTTTTGTTTTGAACAGTTTGAGAATAACTTGCTGTTATGATGCCCTCATTACCCCTGAATACTGTGGTGTGTATTTTCTTTTTTCCATTCTTTTTTTTTTGAGACAAGGTCTGGTCCTATCGCCTAGGCTGGAGTGTAGTGGCACGGTCTTGGCTCGCTGCAACCTCTACCTCCCGGGCTCAAGTCATCCTGCCACGTCAGCCTCCTAAGTAGTTGGGACTACAGGCGCGTACCACCATGCCTGGCTAATTTTTGTATTTTTTGTAGAGACAGGGTTTTGCCATATTGCCCAGGCAGGTCTCAAACTCATGAGCTCAAGTGATCTGCCTGCCTCAGCCTCCAAAGTGCTGGGATTATAGGTGTGAGCTACCATGGCCGGCCATGGTATTTTCTAAAAGCAAATACATTTTACTGCATCACTGCAGTATGCTCATCAAAGTCGGGTGATTACCACTGATACATTGCTACCATCTAATCGCCAAATTCCATTCAAGTATGCCAGTTGTTCCAATAGTTTCATAGGAAAGGATCCAGTTCAGAAACATTTAAATATCATGTCTCTTTCATCTTCCTCAGTCTGGCACAGTTCTGCAGTCTTGACCTCATCTGACCTTGATCCTTTATTTTTTATTTTTTATTTTTTGAGATGGAGTTTCGCTCTTGTCACCCAGGCTGGAATGCAATGGCGCAATCTCAATTCACCACAATCTCCGCCTCCCGGGTTCAAGTGATTCTCCCGCCTCAGCCTCCCAGGTAACTGGGATTGCAGGCATGTGCCACCATGTCAGGCTAATTTTGTATTTTTAGTAGAGATGGGGTTTCTCCGTGTTGGTCAGGCTGATCTCGAACTCCTGACCTCCCAAGTGCTGGGATGACAGGCGGGAGCCACCGCGACTGGCCCCTTGATTTTTTTTTTGAGGCAAGGTCCTGGTCTGTCACTCAGGCAGAGTGCAATTGTCCTGTCATGGCTCATTGCAGCCTCCACCTCCTGGGCTCAAATGATCCTCCTGCCTCATTTTTTGTTTTATTTTGTAGAGATGAGTTCTCACTGTGTTTTCCAGGCTGGTCTCAAACTCCAGGGTTCAACCATCCTCCCGCCTTGGCCTACCAAAGTACTGGAATTACAGGTGTGAGCCACCATGCGTGGCTGACCTTGATACTTTGGAAAATTTATAGCCAGTTGTTTTGTAGAATGTGTCTCCATATGGGTATGTGTAATGCTTCCTTGTGATTAGATTCAGGTGTTTGTTTTTGTTTTTGAGACAGAGTCTCACTCTGTCACCCAGGCTAGAGTGCAGTGGCGCGATCTTGGCCCACTACAACCTCTGCCTCTGGGGTTCAAGCGATTCTCCTGCCTCAACCTCCTGAGTAACTGGTGCTACAGGCACGTGCCACCATGCCCAGCTAATTTTTTGTATTTTTAGTAGAGACGGGGTTTCTCCATGTTGGCCAGGCTGGTCTTGAACTCCTGACCTCAAGTGATCCACCTGACTTGGCCTCCCAAAGTGTTGGGATTACAGGCGTGAGCCACTGTGCCTGGCCTGATTCAGGTGATATATTAAAGATTACTTTTTGAAAGCAGTAGTTGCCTATTTAAAAGCTACTGCCACTGTCTTCGTTTTTTTTTTTTAAACGTTTTTGTGGTTTATATTGTAAAATATTTTTCCGAGTGTTTTTAGTTTTGTGTCTTTTGAATCTATGATAATCTTGAAATCTAGAGGAAACCTGTAGAGAACTTGGCATGCCCATCAAGATGTGATGTCCCTAAAAATATTTTGGAAGAGACCAGCAAAATGTACTGTTAGAGGAATTTTTTTCAATTAATTGGGAATAATTGATTTTGCTTTAATTTGTCATTAAGATCATTTTTAATTGAAAAATTCTTTGGCTTTTGAATTGCAAGTGGTACTTGAACTTCTAACGCATAAATAAGTATATTTAATTATGGCAGAACTTATTTCTAAAATTGCCTTCTTGGTTAAAACAAATTGTACACATTTCATCTCTCAGTTTTAGCTCTGAAATAATTTGAACATCCAAACGAAGGCAGTCAGAATCACTGTTCTAAGCCTATTTTTAGATTTTTTTCCCCTTCAGTTGGTTTCCTTTCTAGCCACCTGCAGTTTTATGTGCAGTCGCACGTGCTCATTTTTTCTAATTTTCCCCCTCCCCTGAAGCTTGGCAAGCAGCTTCTTTATTGCTTTTAGTTTGTTCTTTTTGAAGAGCGAAGTGTAAATTATAAAGCCTTCATTGCATGTTTAAATTTATTTAAAAATATTTTTGAGAAAATGCAGCATAATTATGGAATACAGGATACTCTGCCTCTAAGAATCTTTTCTGATTATAGTTCATCTAGATATTATTATATTAATATACTATATATTAATATGCAGAATATATCTTTTTTATTCTTGTGACTTTTTTCTATTTTTAAAGATTTAGATGACAGAGCTTTGGGAGATGGAACTGGAAAAAAGTTAAAAACATTGCCTCTTCTAATCATATAACTGGATTCACAAAAATACAGTGATACTTATTTTAATAGTAGTACTTATTGAATTTACATTTAATGTAGTTAATGATGTATTGGAATTCAAATGAAACATCATTTTGTGTTTTCTACTTATGTCATCTGTTCTGTCTCTTTTTTTCTGCTTTCTTACTTTCTTTTGGATTAACTTCCTTTGGAGATTTGTTATGTGTGTACATGCTGACTCCTGCTTGTGCTGAATTGTTTCCTGATGTGTTTTGTAAATTTGTGTTGTGAGCTTATTTTAAGATCTCATCTGTTGAGATCTCTGCGCTGCCTAAGGGATATACTATTGATCAGCTAAGCTGAAGGTATATTCCCTGTTCTGCTAAGTGTTCTAGGATGCTATCAGTCCAGGACTATAATTTTTGAACCTGAAAACTTCATGGAAACGTGTGTATATTTTCTAGAACATTCCCCAACCCCACCTCGGTGTGTGTGCCTTAGTTTCCTATAGCTGCTGTAACAATTTATCACAAATTTAGTGACTTATAACAACTTTATTTTACAGTTCTGGAGGTCAGAAGTTTGAAATGGGTTTCACTGAGCCAAAATCAATATGTGGATAGGGCTGTGTTCCTTCTAGAAGCACTGGGGGAGCATCTGTTCCCTTGCCTTTTTTTTTCAGCTTCTAGAGGCCACCTGCACTTCTGGTGCATGACCCCTTCCTCCATCTTTAAGTCACCAATGGCCAGTTGAGTCTTTTTCATATGGCATCACTGATCAGTACTGACCCTCTGGCCTCCCTCTGTGGCTTATCAGGACCCTTGTGATTTCATTTCACCCCCCTCCCCCCAATACTGGATAACACCCCATCTCAAGATTCTTAATCACATCTGCAAAGTCCCTTTTGCTCTATCAGTTCTAACTTCCCACCTTCAGCAAGCCCAAAGGGTATTTTAATTTTGTCCCCATGTGGCATAAGAGTACAAGCTCCTTTGCTAGAGGCCAAAAAGCTACTACAGAGTAGCTGCAGCCTCGTTCATGTTTTCTGCTCGGAATTTTCATCCTCTCTTTTTCCTAGTCTTCCTGGATTTTCTTCACTCTCTTTAGTTTTGGACTGTGAATTTTAAAAAGATGCTTTCATAGCATCTTTAAATCAAGCGTTTTTAGGTAGTTTCTAGTGGGAGAGATTTCAGGTTATCTAATGTGCCATATTGCCCCAGTTGGCATTGCTTATATTAGTAAGGTGATAATGACCTTAATAAGACATGAAGTCTGTTTCTTTGTTTTCCTATTATCCTTTAATTTAAAATGCTTTTAATGTCAATCAAAACCCCTCAGTGAATCTCATCTTTGAAAAGTCAGTTAATTGTGATTAAAACTCAGTTTCTTCATATGAACATTCCGTTCTACTCTGATATCGACAAGCCATGCCTTTTTTCTTTAATCTGAATCAGCATGTCTTGGTTTACAGCTCTGTCCCCGCTATTCAGCCAGACCTGGTTTTTCCTACCTTGCCTTGCCTCCCTTCTTGACTGTCTGCTTAAATTCTCCCTCATTTTTAAATTTTCTGTGTTTCTGCTTATCTCATTTGAGCTAAAGGCATATAGATAATCTTCTGTACCAAGCTGTTATCTTTGGGCTTCATTTTACAACTCCCTCCCTTCCTCCCTGTGATAATATGTGAATGTGATTAAAAACCAATCACATACTACCTAAGGGATTATAATGACAAGCGGAATTCAGTGCAATCCCTTCCTATCCCTAGTTGTGCTTTCTAGAGCACTCAGAGAGTGCATATTGTATACCAGACTTTTTATATAAACGAACACCTATGAATTAATTCGTTCTTATAACAACCTCATTTTACAGATGAAGAAATTGATACACAAAGAGCTTACGCAACTTGTTCAGGATAATACATCTATTAAATGGCATCATTTGAACCAGGCAGTCTGGTTTTAGAATCTACTTGTTATCACTATGCTATACTGTCCTTAGTTTTAGACTAAAAATTATTTTCCTTTAGACTTTAAAAAAAAAAAATTTTACTGTGTATATTTGAGGTTTACAACATGATGTTATGGCAGGGGTCCCCAACCCCTGGGCTACTGGCCCGTACTAATCCGTGGCTTGTCAGGAACCGGGCTGCACAGCAGGAGGTGAGCGGAGGGTGAGCGAGCATTACTGACTCCTGTCAGATTAGCTGCGGCATTAGATACTCATAGGAGCGCAAACCCTATTGTGAACCTTATGTCCAAGGGATCTAGGTTGCACACTCCGTATGAGAATCTAATGCCTGATGATCTGAAGTAGAACAGTTTAATCCCAAAACCATTCCCGTCCCCCTAGTGCGTGGAAAATTGTCTTCCACAAAACCGGTCCCTGGTGCCAAAAAGGGGACTGCTGTGTTACGGAATACATATAGATAGTAAATTAGTTACTATAGGGAAGCAGATAAACACATCTGTCATTTCACATAGTTACTTTTGTTAATTGTCAAGAGCACCTAAAATCTACTTATTTAATGAAAATCTTTAATACAGTCATACCTTGCTTAATGACAGGGAAATGTTCTGAGAAATGTGTTCCTAGGCCATTTTGTTGTGTGAACGTCATAGAGTGTACTTACGCAAACCTAGATAGTACAGCCTATTGTATACCTAGACCCTATGGTACAGCCTATTGCTCCTAGGCTACAAGCCTGTATAGCATGTTACTGTACTCAGTACTGTAGGCAATTGGAACACAGTGGTATTTGTGTATCCAAACATATCTAAACAGAAAAGGTACAGTAAAAATACAGTATTATAATCTTATGGAACCATTGTTATTATGTGGTGTGACATATATGTGGTCCATTGTTGACCAAAATGTTATGTGACACATGACTATAATACAGTTTTATTACCTGTGGTCCTCATGTTGTACCTGGACCTCTAAACTTATTCTGCATATCTGCTATTTTGTATTTTTTGACCCACATCTCCCCTTCCTGTTCTCCCAAAATAACCGTGGTAACCACTGTTTCATTCTCTATTTCTGTGTATTTGAGCTCTTTTATTTTATTTTTTGAGACTGAGTCTCACTCCATCACCCAGGCTGGAGTGCAGTGACCAATCATGGCTCATTGCAGCTTCGACCTCCCAAGCTTTTAAGCTCTTTTATTTTATTTTTTGAGACTGGGTCTCACTCTGTCATCAGACTGGAGTTTCTCCGTATTGCTTTGGTTATTTAGGATTTCTGTGGCTCTATATGAATTTTAGGATTTTTTTTTCTATTTCTGTGGAGGATGCCATTAGAATTTTGATAGGGATTGGGTTAAATCTGTATATTGCTTTGGGTAGTATGGCTGTTTCAACAATATTAATTATTCCTGTCTATGAACATGGGAAATCTGTCCATTTATTTGTGTCTTCTTCAGTTTCTTTCATCAGTGTATTATAGTTTTCAGTCTACAAGCCTTTAACCTTCTTGGTTAAATTTACTCCTAAGTATTTTTTTTTTTTTATGCTATCATAAATGGAATTGTTTTCTTGATTTCTTTTTCAGCTGGGTTATTGTATATAGAAATGTTACTGATTTTTGTATGTTGATTTTGTATTCTTTAACTTCACTGAATTCATTACTTCTAGCAGTGTTTATATTTTCTGTGGAATCTTTGGGGTTTTCTGCATTTAGGAACATGTCATTTGCAAATAGAGATAATTTTATTACTTTCTTTCTGATTTAAATGCCTGTTTATTTCTTTTTCTTGTTTGATGGCTCTTGCTAGTACTTCCAGTACTATGTTAAGTAAAATTTTGTATTTTAGAAGTCAACGTATTTTAAAGGAAATAGTTCATTTCTTCTAGCTTCCAGTATTGTCATTGAGAGGTCTTATGCGTCACTGATTCCAAATCCTTGGTATATTCTTATCTTTTTCTCTCTGGAAACTTTTGGCATATTGAATGTCTTTACTGTGGTGTTTTGAAATTTCACAGTTACGTAACTTAGTATGGCGTTTTTTTGTTTTTTTTGAGATGGAGTCTCGCTCTGTCGCCCAGGCTGGAATGCAGTGGTGCGATCTCGGCTCACTGCAATATCCGCCTCCTGGGTTCAAGCAATTCTTGTGCCGCAGCCTCCCGAGTAGCTGGGATTACAGACATGTGCTACCACGCCTGGCTAATTTTTGTATTTTTAGTAGAGACAGGGTTTTGCCATGTTGGCCAGGCTGGTCTCAAACTCCTGACCTCAGGTGATCCACTTGCCTCGGCCTTCCAAAGTGCTAGGATTACAGGCATGCATGCCCGACTGGTTATGGTCTTTAACATTTTTTTTTTTTTTTACTAAAAAAAAGAGATGAGGTCTTCCTGTGTTGCCCAGGCTGGCTTTGAACTCCCAGGCTCAAGTGATTCTCCTGCCCCAGCCTTCTGAGTAGCTGGGATGTGTATACCACTGTACTTGGCAGGTATTGGTTATTCATTTATTTAATTTTTAAATTTTTATTGTATTGATTGATTGACAGACAGGCTCTTGTTCTGTTGCCCAGGCTGGAATGCAGTGGTGCAGTTGTAGCTCACTGCAGCCTTGAACTCCTGGGCTCAAGTGATCTGTCCTGCCTCAGCCTCCTGAGTAACTAGGACTACAGGTGCATGCCACCACACTTAGCATTTTTTTTTTTTTTTCAAATAGAGGAAAGCTCGTGCTGTGTTGCCCAGGCTTGTATCAAACTCTGGCCTTAAGCCATCCTCCCACCTTGGCTTCCCAAAGTGCTGCGATTTACAGGGCTAAGCCACCATATGGTATTGGTCTTTTAAAAATACATTGTGCCGGCACTTGGTGAGCTCTTTTTAATCTGAAGATGTGCTACTGCATTTTTGGAAGATAATATTCTTTGATTATTTCTTTTCCATTGTATTCTCTGTTCTTTTTTTTTCTTTTTCTTTTTTTTTTAATTTATTTTTTATTATTATTATACTTTAAGTTCTAGGGTACATGTGCATAACGTGCAGGTTTGTTACATATGTATACTTGTGCCATGTTGCTGTGCTGCACCCATCAACTCGTCAGCACCCATCAACTCGTCATTTACATCAGGTATAACTCCCAATGCAATCTTTTTTTTTCCTAAGTGCTCCATTCAGATGCTAGACTTTTTGTATTAATATTTTAGTGTTATTTTCCTTCCTAATTTTCACCTCTTTGGGAGACTTCCTAAGCTTTAAATTCCAGTCTGTTGTTAGTTTTTATTCTTTTTTTATTTTTTAACTTTTTAAGGGTTTTCTTGTCCTTAGTTCCTTTTTTATAAACTGAAACTTAATGATTAGTTTTTATTCTGCACTTAAGTTCCTTTTCTTTTATTTTTAAAAAATTTTTAAATTTTTTTGAGATGGAATTTTGCTCTTGTTGCCCAGGCTGCAGTGCAATGGCACGATCTCGGCTCACTGCAACCTCTGCCTCCCAGGTTCAACCGATTCTCCTGCCTCAGCCTCCCAAGTAGCTGGGATTACAGGCATGTGCCACCACGCCTGGCTAATTTTTTGTATTTAGTAGAGATGGGGTTTCACCATATTGGTCAGGCTGGTCTTGAACTCCTGACCTCAGGTGATCCACCAGCCTCGGCCTTCCAAAGTGCTGGGATTACAAGCGTGAACCACCACACCTAGCCTCTTATTTTTATTTTTTAAAGTATTATTCTGTTCCCTGCAAAATCTGTTTGTTTCCAGGTATTTTTTTTCTGTTTTGTTTTGGAGTCTCCCCCTTTATGAAATGTTGCCCTCAGATAGCCTGGTGATTCTTGGCTTTCTGTTTATATTTAAGAATAAGAGACTAAAATGCTTAAGTAGAAACTTCAAGTGTGTGACAGAGTCTATTAACTGGTGGTGTGACATGGCCACCAATTGATAGCCTCTGGCAATTGGTGGCCGTATCATGTTGGTGGATGAATCACACCACCAATTGATAGCTTTTGTCATATACTTAAAGATGGGGGCACCTCCGACTTTCAATGTATGGAAGTCTTTTCTCTTGTGCCATTCTGTATCTGCAGTGGAGAATCTTCTAATTTCTTTCATGAGAGTCACATTCTTAAGGGAGAACACAGTGAGTGGAAAGACTGGGAACTTCATTGTTCGATTTGCAGATACTCAGTTCTTCAGCTTTTTGTTGTTTCTCGCTTTTAAAAGAAAGTTCTATTGAAATATAATTAACATCATGTAATTCATCTATTTAAAGTATACAGTGCATTAGCTTTTGCTGCCTTCACAAAGTTATGCATACGTTACCACAATCAATTTTAGAACATTTTCATTACCCCAAAAAGAAACCCCATACCCCTCAGCTAATCACTCCCAATCATAGCATCCCCTCTCCTCCCAGTCCTAACAATTAGTCATCTGGTTTTTGTCTGTATAGATTTGCCTACCATGGGCATTTCATGTAAATAGATTCAAGCAATATGTGATCCTTTGTGCTTCTTAGTGTGATATTTTCAAGGTCCATGCATGTTGTAGCATGCATTAGTACTTTATTCCTTTTTATTTCCAAATAATATTCTGTTGTATGGATAGACTACCTTTTCTTTATCTGTTCATCATTTTATTTGATAGACATTTGGGTTGTTTCCACTTTTTGACTGTTACAAATAATGCTGCTGTGAATAATTGTGTACAAGTTTTGCATAGACATATGTTTTCAGTTATACTGGTTGTATACCTAGAAGTGGAATCGCTGGATTGTATGGTAACTCTGTGTTTAACTATTTGAGGAACTGCTGACTGGTTCCCCAAATGGCTGTCCCATTTTATATTCCCATCAGCAGTGTATGAGCATTGCAGAGAAACACTTCTTTTGTCTTCACATCCTTACAGACTTGTTTTGTCTAGTATTATTTTTTTGAAATAGGGCCTTGCTATGTTGTCCAGGCTGGCTTCAGACTCCTGGACTCAGTTGATCCTCCTCCATCAGCCTCCTGAGTATCTTCTACTAGAGGCATGTGCCACTGCACCCGGCTCTATTTTTTTGATTATAGCTATCCTAGTGAGTATGAAGTGGTATCTTATTGTGGTTCCTCATTTAAAGAACCTGGCTTCCAGAGACTGTTTCTTTTAGGACAGATTGCCTTGCTGTGTGCAGGTGTTTTAAGTTCTGCTTCTAGTCGGATGAGTTAGCTGCCTTGCCTTGATTTGTTTTCTGATATTCAGAGATTTGTTGGAAATACTTGTCCCTTATCCCTGTAAAAAATGTGTGTGTGTGTGTGTATAAATAAATGAATCCTTTGGCAGTCATTTTGGTGACGTTACAGGAGGGAGAGACATCAGAGTGTAAATCCATCCTCAAAATTTACACTGAAGTACCAACTTGTACTTTTAAATATCCTTTCAGTATAAATATCTCCAAATGTTGTCATTGCTTGTAAGAAGAATTATAGGACCAAAAATACTCCTATAATAAAGAAAGAAATAAAGGTGCCTAGAAAGGGCTACTACTAAGTGAATCCAAATCCTTTTGAAGTTTTTAGATTTGAATCTTCTTTTTTGATGATATTAATTTGTGCTGCTTGTTTTGCATGCAGTATACTTGGGGTATCTTGACTAAGTAACAATTTCTTTTTCTTTTTCTTTTTTTTCTTTTTTTTTTTTTTAGACAGAGTCTTGCTCTGTTGCCCAGGCTAGAGTGCAGTGGCGCAATCTTGGCTCACTGCAAGCTCCACCTCCTAGGTTCACGCCATTCTCCTGCCTCAGCCTCCTGAGTAGCTGGGACTACAGGCGCCCGCCACCACACTTGGCTAATTTTTTGTATTTTTAGTAGAGACGGGGTTTCACCACGTTAGCCAGGATAATCTTGATCTCCTGACTTCATGATCTGCCAGCCTCAGCCTCCCAAAGTGCTGGGATTACAGGCATGAGCCACCTTGCCTGGCCTCTGTGGGGACAGATTCTCATTCTGTTGCCCAGGCTGGAGTGCAGTGGTACGATCTCAGCTAACTGCAACCTCTGCTTCCCAAATAGCTGGGATTACAGGCGATTCTTGTGCCTCAGCCTCCTGAGTAGCTAGGATTACAGGCGTGCGCCACAGTGCCTGGCTAAGTTTTGTATTGTTAGTAGAGACAGGATTTCGCCATGTTGGCCAGGCTGGTCTCGAACTCCTGTCCTCAAGCAGTCCACCCACTTCGGCCTCCCAAAGTGCTGGGATTACAGGCATGAGCCACTGGGCCTGGCCCTAAGTAACAACTTCTAATGTCTAAGATTGCTAAGATGAGTTGTATTTATTATTGGCTATAAGCTTTTTCTGGTTTCATATCATCAAGTAAACTCAGTTAAACACTTGAATAAGGACTGGTAAACAATAATAATAAAAACCTAACGTATATTGATTTTTCTACATGCTAGACACTGTTGAAAATGCATTCTATATATTACCTCATTTAATCCTTACAGTAACTGTGAGGTTGATAACTGTTTTTTTGCTTGTTTTTACATCTCATCTGTATGGTAAGAAAACTGAGGGCATAGGATGGTTAAGTAACTTACCCACGTTCACACAGTTGGTAAATGGTACAACTACCTATTAAATCCACACAGTTTGGTTCCTGAATTCAACTCTTAGTCATTAGACTATACTGCCTGACATACGTAGAGAATTTTATTTTACTTGTTTTTCATCTATTGAGACACGGTCTTGTTGTGTCACCTAGTTTGGAATGCAGTGGCATGATCACTGTTTACTGCATCTTCGACTTCCTAGGCTTAAGCAATTCTCCTGCCTCTTGTGTAGCTGGAACTACAGGTGTGAGCCACCTTGCCTGGCTAATGTAGTTATTTTTATTTTTATTTATTTTGGAGACAGAGTTGCTCAGGCTGGAGTACAGTGGCACGAACTTGGCTCAATGCAACCTCTGCCTCCTGGGTTCAAGGGATTCTCCTGCCTTAGCCTCCTGAGTAGCTGGGATTACAGGCGCACATGTCACTCCCGGCTAATTTTTATATTTTTTGGTAGAGATGGGGTTTCACCATGTTGGCCAGGTTGGTCTTGGGCTCCTGACCTCAAGTGATCCACCCACCTTGGCCCCCCGAAGTGCTGGGATTATGGGCGTAAACCACTGCACCCGGCCTTTGCCTGGCTAATTAAAAAAAAAATTTTTTTTTTGTAGAGACAGGGTCTCACTATGTTGCCCAGGCTAGAGAATTTAAAATATATCATCTTTTTAAGAAGGGAGAGACACTCATGAAATATTGAAACAAATGTTAATTGTTAGGTAAGGAGTAGTAGGTTGAAGAATTAAGTACAAATTCATGACCTGGTGCTTAGAAGATAAACTGTGATCTAATGTTCTATTAAAAGTTCATATTTAGCTTAGATTCTAGTTTGGATAAAAAATGATTATCACTAAATTAGGCAAAAAGGTTTCTTTTTTGAGGCGGGTATGTGATTACCACATAAAGTACTTTGTAGTTTATCTTATATAATTAAGCAGGCGAGGAGGAGACAGAAAAATGTGATGGGAAGTACTAAAAAATTAGGCATGGGCCAGAATGTTAGTAACAGATTCAGTTTTTCCCAGGCTAAAATATTTCAGAATAATTCTGATCCAAGTGATTTTTGTTTTTCCACCAGAGTCTGATTTTGCAGCTCATCTTTTCTAAATAGATCTATTTTATGGTGTGTATATGGGTCATTCTGAATCAAGTTAACTTCGAAGTTGATTGGGACCTTGTTTCAAGCTTATTGAACAAAGATCTGTAACACAGAATTTTGGGCATAAGGCCATTTCCAGAGTCTGGTCCAAATAAGCAATAACAGACAAAGATTGTCTCTTTCTTGGCTGAAGGCTTCCTCTGTGCAGCTTGTCTCAGGACTCTCTTCTTCTGCCCTTTTTATACCCCTCTTCTTTCTCTATTCAGGGCAAAAATATTTCGGTTTTCATTCTGTAGTTACTTTTTAGCAAACATTTATTGTGTTTTTACTTATGTACAAGGTTCTTTGCTTAAAACCTATAATGCCCTCCCTGTAGTAGCAGTGGCAGTTGTGAGGATGATAGTAGGCCTTCTGAGATGATATTGTAGAAAATCCATGGAACATTAAGTAGTGTTGCTATGTCATACTTCTTTCCTGCCTGCCTTTCTGTCTTTTGGTGATTAAGAAGGATTTTTCTGGAAGATCTTTAAAAGAAGCATATGTATTCTTTTTATTTCCTCCAGAGTGACTAGAGAGAGAAAAAAGAACAAAATGAAAACCTATTTCTATACAGCAGTTTAAAATAATCATATCTTAAAAGATAATTTTAAAATCTTGTCTGCTTATGAAGTTTATCATTTTATTTCTACATTTTAGAAGATATTTTCCTCTCTAAATATAATTGCTTTTAGAATATTTTAATGTTTCCTTTAGAACATTTACTTACCATACAATTAATTTTATTTATTCAATTCCCAATCTGCTTATTTTAATAAAAGCCTTGCTTGACCATTTAAAAAGAAGTTTTCAAGATTGGCCTCCTAATTTCCATAATCTTTTCTTTAACTCTTAATTAGAGTAGAGTTCAACTTACTTTTATTCATGCTATTTTAGCTTTTCTCTAATCTCAGAGAAGGTGTTGTGTTTTCATGCCTTTTTTCCCTGGCTTATACTGTCTGCTGTGCTTGGATTTTGACCTTTTTCCCCACTCTCCTTTTTTCTCTTTTACCTGCCAGATATGGCTGGCAAAATTGAGGTTTCTTTCATGGAGTCTTTTGATGTTGCTTCAGGAATATTAATCATTCTTTTCTGTGTGCTATTTGTGTGTAATTAAAGACAAAAATTATACTTATTCAAAAGAATAAATGTAATATATGTTATGCATATGCAATAATAAATCAAACATCTCTGAATCCATCATTAAAACTAAAAACTAGAAAATGACCAATTCTGTTTCTTTTCTCTGTATACTTCTCACCCACCACAAAAGGGATGTTTATCATTCCCTTGCACTTAACATTTTTTTGAAATCACATGTATGTGTATCACTAAACAATTATTGTTTAATTTTGCTTGTGTTTGGGCTTATAACAATGGATTCATCCTGTATGTACTCTAGCATGGCTTACTTTTTTTATTCAGCATTATAATTTCTAAGATTTATCCATATTACATATACATAGTTCATTCATTAGTAATTTGTTCATTCTCATTAATGTATATAATGTATAATGTTGCAAGTATAAATATGCCATTTATTTGCATTTAAATTTAAAGGATATGGAATTAGTTTTCTCCTATGGTTTGAGGTAGGGATCCATTTTCAGTGTTTTTTTCTATATGGCAAAATATTTGCTCTACTCAAATAATACATTCTTTCTTTCTGTGCTATCACTGTAAGATACCAAATTTCCTTATAAGCATGATTTTTTTTTTTTCTGAATTCTCTCTTCTGTTGTATTGGTCCATTTATTTAACCCTGTAAGAACCCTACTATCTTCTTTACTATGGTTTCATAATATCTCAAGAGGCAAGTTACCCTCCTCCCTTCTTATTTTTCTTTTAGACCATGTCTCAGCCATTCCTTCCCCTTTGCCCTCCCATATAAATTTAGAACCTTGGAAATCTCTGTTGGCATTTTTATTGGAATGCATTGAAGCCATAGATCAGTCTGGAAAGACTTGGTATCAAGATAACATGGGATAGAAGGGGGACGATTGGGTGCATATGTGGTTGTGAGTAGATGGGGGTGTGTTGTATCTGGGTTTGAAGACCATTTAATTTTTTTTCCAGGTTTTTCTTTCAAACTCCTATCTCACTGTTTCCTTATTTCTTATTTATAACTAGAAGTAAAATATAATAGGGGAGAGAGTTTTTAGGGTTTTATTCAGGGTGCTCTAGTGATTTTTATTGTAGAATATTCCTGTTGATTATCTTATGTTCCATATTGCCATTCGTCTCTCTCACAACTCTTGGTATGATTTTTGCTTGTCATATTGAGTCTGCCAAAAGAGTTTTCCACTTGTATTGTATTTGCTCTATTTTTTTTTTTTGTTTGGAGACCGAGTCTTACTCTTACCCAGGCTGTAGTGCCGTGGTGTGATTGTGGCTCACTGCAGCCTTAACCTCTTGGGCTCAGGAGATCCTCCCACCTCAGACTCCTGAGTAGCTGGGACTACAAGTGTGTGCCACCATGCCCAGCAAATTTTTTTGCATTTTTTGTAGAGACGGGGTTTCACCATGTTGCCTAGGCTAGTCTCGAACTCCTGGACTCAAATGATCCGTTCTCCTTGGCCTCCCAAAGGGCTGGGATTATAGGTGTGAGTCACTGAGCACAGCCAGTATTAGCTCTAGATTACGCCTCTTGCGTTACCCAAATTCAGAGGCTTTGTTTGCTTTGTATTGGACTAACTATAACTATGTCATTTTTACCAGCCCATTGCAGTACAATTTCATTTTATGTGATAAAAATACAACATAAGTGGTCACTTCTGCAGCACGTACACTAAAATTGGAGCAATACAGAGAAGATTAGCATGCCTCCTGTGCAAGGATGACATGCAAATTCATGAAGTGTTTCACATTTTTCTGACAAAGGTCTAATATCCAGCTTCTATAAGGAACTTAAACTTACAAGAAAAAAAAAAACCCATTAAAAAGTGGGCAAAGGACATGAACAGAGAACAGACACTTCTTAGAAGACATACGTGCGCGTCCAACAATCATATGAAAAAGAATTTAACATCGCTGACCATTAAAAAATGCAAATAAAAACCACAATGAGATTCCATTTCATACCAGTCAGAATGGTGATTATTAAAAAGTCAAAAAAATAACAGATGCTGGTGAGGTCGTGGAGAAAAAGGAACGCTTTTACACTGTTGGTGGGAATGTAAATTAGTTCAACCATTGTGGAAAACAGTGTGGTGAATCCTCAAAGACCTAGAGACAGAAATACCATTTGACCCAGCAATCCCATTACTGGGTATATACCCAAAGGAATATAAATTGTTCTGTTATAAAGACACATGCACATGTATGTTCACTGTAGCACTATTCACAGTGGCAAAGATGGAATCAATCTAAATGTCCCATCAGTGATAGACTGGATAAAGAAAAAGAGGTACATACACACCATGGAATACTATGCAGCCATCAAAAAAGAATGAGATCATGTCTTTTGCAGGGACATGAATGGAACAGGAGGCCATTATCCTTAGCAAACTAATGCAGGAGCAGAAAACCAAATACTACATGTTCTCACTTATATGTAGGAACTAAATGATGAGAACACATGGACACATAGAGGGGAACAGTGCACACTGGGGCCTACCAGATGGTGAAGGGTGGGAAGAGGGAGAGGATCAGGAAAAACCTAGTGGATACTAGGTTTAATACTTGGGTGATGAAATAATCTGTACAACAACACTCATGACACATGTTTACCTATGCAACAAAGTAACACATCTTACATATGTACCCCTGAGCTTAAAAGTTAAATAAAAACATAAAATATTAATAAATACAGAAAATCCCTTTTAAAATGTGTACATTTCCCTCACATTAAAAATTTTGTGAACCACTGCATAATTTCGAAACTGAACAGGGGAGTAGTTAAACAATGTCTTTTATTGTCATTTGATGTTTAGCCAGGAAATGGAAACACCATCATTTGTTATGCTTCTTGAATTTTGTGAGCTTCGAATTATATAAAGCATATGTAATTCAAATGTGTGTATGTATTCAAGCTTTAAAAGGTGATTCCCCCTGTACATGTTCATTCTATTGGTTACTTCCAAATTTGTTTCATGTATATTCTATTTTGATTTTGTCTTTTCTCCTTCAGGTGCTGATGCATCAAGCATGGTCTTCATTTATTGAGAACTTGTCTTTGGGTTGTTATCTTTTCTCTAGTTAGTACTTTTGATACCCCTACCTCTGAGATCCACTTTCTTTTTTCTTTTTCCTTTTCGCTGGTGTCCTGGTGCTTGAGGATAGAACTGGCAGACAGGAAGCTGCATGGCACCAAAGACATGCCAAGGGGGGCCGGAGCTCTTCCCTTTGCCTCTGTACATAACAGGGAGTAGGACTACATGCCCAGTTCCTGTCAAGAAAATGAGGATCCACTTTTTTTTTTTTTCCCACATGAATTTTAGCATTTGTTTACCTTGGAATCAGTTGAGTTTTCAAACTGCTGGTATTTGTGTTTTTGTGTGTGTGTGTGTGTGTGTGTGAGAGAGAGAGAGAGACAGAGTCTGGCTCTGTTGCCCAGGCTGGAGTGCAGTGGCGTAATCTTGACTCACTGCAAGCTCCGCCTCCCGGGGTTCACGCCATTCTCCTGTCTCGGCCTTCTGAGTAGCTGGGACTACAGATGCCCGCCACCACTCCTGGCTAATTTTTTGTATTTTTAGTAGAGATGGGGTTTCACCGTGTTAGCCAGGATGGTCTTGATCTCCTGACCCCGTGATCCACCCACCTCGGCCTCCCAGAATGCTGGAATTATAGGCGTGAGCCACTGCGCCCGGCCTCAAACTGCTGGTATCTTAATGTTTATTAGACTGGCTTTGAGGAGTTCTTCAAAATTGTATTGCCAGTGGCAAAACTGGAGATTGGAACCTAAATCACATTCATCATATTTCAAATACATAATGTGATACATTCATGTTTTCATATTCATATTTTAGAAATGCTTTATCTTAATTGCAGAGTTGTAGATTGGATAGTTTGATAAATAAGATTCAGATTTATTAATTTTTAGTACTTTTTTGTATCAAGCAATGTTATAGTTTCTAATATGCTATTCCCATTTTATATAAGCTGTATTAGTCTGTTTTCACATTGCTGATAAAGATATACCTGAAACTGGGAAGAAAAAGAGGTTCAATTGGGCTTACAGTTCCACATGGCTGGGGAGGCCTAAGAATCATGCCAGGATGCAGCAGCAAGAGAAAATGAGAAGGATGCAAGAGTGGAAACCCCTGATGAAACCATCAGATCTCGTGAGACTTATTCACTACCATGAGAACAGTATGAGGGAAACCGACCCCGTGATTCAAATTATCTCCCACTGTGTCCCCCTGACAACATGTGGGAATTATGGGAGTACAATTCAAGATGAGATTTGGGTGGGGACACAGAGCCAAATATTATAAGCAAAATGAAATTTTAATTAATTAAAACTTGTATAAAATTTTATATCCAGTAAGCAAAAGAGTTAGTATTCAAACATAATTTTCTAATTTCAAGTTTGCGTGCTTTTTTTTTTTTAAAACGAGTGGGTCTAAGGATTGCTATAGGGTAATCTCTTGGGCCATCTAGTTCTTCTCAACTGGGGTTACTCTGATTTTGACTCTCATATATTAAGACTAAAAGCTTATTATTATTATTTTTTAATGTCAGACTGCTGCTTTTGCTATGTAAAGTTGAAGAAAAACGTGTGAAAGTAAGGAAATTCAAGTATGAGAAAGAATTAGTCTCGCTGAAAAAGCTAACTCTCGCTTGGTGAACATATGCATGCTGTTGTTAGACAAATGTTCCAAACCTGTTCCCTTCTTCTCTACCCGCTTTATTTCCTCACCCTGCCATATGGAGGGTTGTGCTTTGCTGGACGTGTTGTCTTTTGGACTTTTATGATTCAGAATTGAGAGAATGGAGAGGGAGTAGACCAGAGTATAATTTTTCAAGTAATTTGAAATCGTGTCCTGAATAATTCTGCAGAGTGTGAGTGAAGTAGGAAGGGTGAAAAAAGGATGATTTTAAGGAGGAGAGTTGTGGATTCCATGATGCTTGAGAAAAATAGGGAAAGAACAAGACATTTTGAATTAAGTTTTCCTTTGAGGACTGGGGACCGTGTGGGATGCTCTTTTAATAGGGTTTAAACAGGTGAAATGTACACATAATAATTTTGTTTTCTCAAGTTTACTTCTTTTGTAAAGCTCTCCATGGTTACACCATAGAGAGCAGACTGGATAAAGGCCAGATTGGGTACAAGTGGACCAATTAGAAGGCTGTTGCAATAGCCAAGGTGAGAGATGGTAGTAGATTGAGTAGGATTAAAGTGTTAGAAACAGATTTCTGGTATTTAAAGGTAAATGTGACAAGATTTAGTAAAATTAAACATGAAGTAAATGCTGGATGTCTGACTTACATAAACTAATAGAGAATTGAAGTAGGAACATTGAAATAGGATTGAGTGGCCTGTGTGTTTGATTTTGAACACGTTCACTTTAAGGTACCATTCAAATATCTGAGAGAATGTCAGTTTTATACATGAACTTACAGCTTAGATGAGCGTTCTTGAATAGATAAATAGAAGTTTGTGTGTATATATGGTAATTTAAGCCTGAATGTGGACGAATTTGCTTAGGGGTTATAAAGAGGAAAGTGAACCTGGAGACACTGTAAGATGACCTTACAAAGGAGACAGAGAATGAGTGTTTGGGAGAGGTAGAAACAAACCTAGGTAAATACTGGTCCATCTTTTCCAACTTCCAATGAAGTCTCAGTATTTTCCCCTCTATGGAGTTAGGGATTCCTCAACTTAATTCTGTGTTGAGCAGAATTGAGCTAAAATTTATACTAGTGCGGGACCTATTAGAAAAGGGAGGAGTTTAAAAGATGTGTGGAGAGGCTGGGTATGGTGGCTCATGCCTGTAATCCCAGCACTTTAGGAGACTGAGGCGGGCAAATCAGTTGAGGTCAGGAGTTTGCCACCAGCCTGGCCAACATAGTGAAACCCCATCTCTACAAAATATACAAAAATAAGCCGGGTGTGGGGGCACATGCCTGTAGTCCCAGCTACTTGGGAGTCATGAGACATGAGAATCGCTTGAACCCGGGAGGCAGAGGGCGCAGTGAGCCGAGATGGTACCATTGAACTCCAGTCTGGGCGACAGAGCAAGACCCTGTCCAAAAAAAAAAAAAAAAGTGTAGAGAGGCATTCTACAAAAATGTGGCTCTTTACATTTTGTAACATCAATGAATCAATGATTGTATCAGATAATCCTCGGAATTACTTGGGGATGGGGGTGGTCAGAATATGTGAATTGTTTCACTATAAAAACAGTTTTTTCAAGAACTGTTAAGAGTCAGATTTTGTCCTCCATGCAAGCTAACGTCTTTTGTAGATGCTGGTAGAAGACAGAAGACTTCTGGACCAGAGACACAGGGCTTTATTACTCATGAGAATAACGGGAGCCAGAGCGTTAGCATTTGTGCCGGTTTCCCAAACCCACTGCTCCATAGAGGAAGGTGAAAGGGGCCGAGTGATGCATGTGGTGATGCCTTTCCTGTAATGCACTGCAGTCTGTTACAAGAGAGGGACTACCAGTTTAGGGAACCCAAACTTTGATAATAGGTAGTAAGTTGTAAGCCTACCTGACCTTCATTCACCCTGGAGGGAGATGACAATTTTTTTTTTTCCAGACAGAGTCTCACTCTGTCCCTCAGGCTGGAGTGCAGTGGCATGATCTTGGTTCACTGCACTTGGTTCACTGCACTTGGTTCACTTCTTCCACCTCCCAGGTTCAAGCTGTTCTCATGCCTCAGCACCCCCGCAAGTAGTTGAGACTACAGGTGTGCGCCACTGTGCCCACCTAATTTTTGTATTTCTAGTAGAGACAGAATTTCACCGTGTTGACCAGGCTGGTCTTGAATTCCTGACCTCAGGTGATCTGCCTCACTCGCTTCCCAAAGTGCTGGGATTACAGGCGTGAGCCACCATGCCCACTGGAAATGACATCTTTATTGTACTAGACAGCAAACAAACCTGCCTTTTGCTCCTGAGGGAGACACTGTTTCTTGATCCCTGAAGACCATTCCTTATATAATACAAACATATGTAACAAGTTGGTATGGAATAAAAGGAATCAGTCCCTCTACTCACGACAGGTACAGAAACATGAAAGACTCAAGTATAATTGCCTTCCAACAGTATTCTACCTTCATTTCTATACCTTCTTGGCTTCTGGTAAGATTTCCTTCCCGTGATTATACAACTTCACTGGTCACTCTGATTAGTCTCACTGACAGAGCCTGGGACCAGATCCATTCAGTTTTTCTTATAACACATTTCATTAAAGTTACTATCAACAGGATAGCAGGATGAGGCCAGACTGCAATATTGACTTCAATTATGCTCCCCAGGGTCCGAGACCCAGCCAACATAACAAATGCAATAAACCTTTAGGGTCTATCTAAGAGAGCCAGGTGGTGGCTTTCTCTTTGTTTCTGCTCTGACTTTACTCCTGGCCCAAGGCATTAATCTAGTTACTGCAGAATATATAGCACAGATTTGGCCTTGGTCTACAAAGAGGTAGTGTAGGGCTATTCTTTTATCTGTAACAATCCTGGTTAGTGATTTGAGACTGTCCTGAATGCCTCTAGGCCCAAGGTGATGTCGTCGATTGCTTTAGCTCAAGTCCGGAACAAATTTCAAACAAACTTTTCTAATTGGATGACTCCCATTATAGCGATTATTCCCTTGGTGTGCAAGTCATCACATTTTCTGAAGGGAGGCAATGCCTGACTTCCAATCAAGAAACACTCCCAAGGACTGTGTGCCTATAAAGAATGTGTTGTTTATATTGTCCTACTTCTGCCCCTCCGACACGCTCCCCCACCCCCACCTCCCAGTTATGTGGGACCTACTTTTAAGTCAGAGGGCACAGGCTGATAGTTTCTCCAATGTGGCCTCCCTGATGGCTGGTAAGCCTTAGGGTTCCGAGTTCAGTATGAATACTTCTCTAGTACTTGTTTGTGGAGAGACTGCCTGAAGGCAGTCAGTCCAATCTGTCCTATTTATTATCTGTGCCACCAACTTGATGGCATTCATCTGTCCCTTGAAATGACTGTGCCTTGAAAAGATGCCTGAAGTTATGGACAGGTGTTTCGTGTGGGAGATTTGGGAGCTTGGACCATCTTCTGCTGCTTCCGAGAGACTGTGTGGTTAAGGAGAATGATGATTGAGTAGTGATCAAAACTGTGTGGCGGGGTAGGGGCAGACCCAGTAGTCAGTTAAATTTGAGGTTTTGTGCATTTGCAGAGAAATGTCCTTTGTGAGGGATGATTCTAAAAGACAGATCACTAATGTCCCTCCTTTTCCTTCCCAACATCTAAGGTGTTTCCCCACAGGTGCCAGACAGGGTTGTTGTACCCCTTCGACTGCCACAAAATCAGTGTGTCCCATTCCAGTAGCTAGCTTTACCTTTTTTCCAGTCATCTCTGACTCAAACCCAGACCTTTTGTCTGGAAGGGCCAGGTGCAAGAGCGACAGAGGTCCTTTTTATTAAACTTACAGCGACCCTTTTATGTCTCCTACTTTAGTCCACATGAGCCACCCTAGGGGAAGCAGTATACTTAACTAAGTGGTCATTATTATTTAAGACCAAGGAAATCCAGCAAGAAAATCCAGATTGTCAATTCCAGGTGGCTGAACCTGAATTAAGTTTATACCAAAGACCTCCTTTTGACTGGATTGCCACCCAGAGAGTAGACCAATCAAGCTAGCCTGGGATTTCCATTAGAGGAAAGAAAGAAGCATCATGCTTAGAAATGGTCAGGGTGGAATCCCAATTGGCCAGGAGCTGTTCTCTTCCTGGAGACAGCCACATTTAGCGACCAAACTGCTGTACTCCTGTGTAGACCAGGAGGAGGTGACAGAGGTATACTCAGAAATCTTTTGAGATGGTTAAAATTTTTTTAAAAATTGTGGCAAAATGCATATATGATTACCATCTTAACCATTTTAAGTGTACTGTTCAGTAGTGTTAAGTACAGTTACAATGCTGAGCAACTAATAATCTCTAGGACTCTTTTTATCTTGTAGAAATTAAACCCTATGCCCATTAAACAACAAGTGTCTATTGAGCTTTCCTCCCCCAGGCAACCACTATCTCCACTTTCTGTTTTTATGAATTTGACTACTCTAGTTACCTCATATAAATGGAATCATACAATATATGTCTTTTTGTGACTGGCATATTTTACTCAGCATAATGTCTTCAAGGTTCATCCATATTGTAGCATGTATCAAAAGTACCTTCATTGTTAAGTCTAAATACTATTCTATAGTATGTATGTATCACATTTTGTGCATCCATTGATCTGTTGATGGATAGTTGGCTGTTGTGAATAAAGCTGCTAGGTGACCCTGCTTTCAGTTCTTTTGGGAATATACCTATAATTGGAATTGCTGGGTTGTGTGCTAATTCTGTTTTTAATTTTGTGAGGAATCTCACTATACTATGTTTCACAGTGACTGCAAGTGCACAAGGGCTCCCGTTTCTCCACATCTTGATTTTTTGATTGTAACCATCATTGTGGTTGTGAGGTTGTGTCACATTGTGGCTTTGATTTGCATTGCCCTCATGATGAGTGATATTGAGTGTCGTTTCATGTGCTTATTGGCCATTTGCCTGTCTTCTTTTTTTTTTTTTGAGATGAAGTCTCACTCTGTCGCCAGGCTGGAGTGCAGTGGCATAATCTCGGCTCACTGCAACCTCTGACTCCATGGTTCAAGCGATTCTCCTGCCTCAGCCTCCTGAGTAGCTGGGACTACAGGTACATTCCACCATGCCCAGCTAATTTTTGTATTTTTGGTAGAGACAGGGTTTCACCATGTTGGCCAAGATGGTCTCCATCTCCTGACCTTGTGATCCGCCCGCCTAGGCCTCCCAAAGTGTTGAGATTGCAGGCATGAGCCACCATGCCCAGCTTCTGTTTGCCTGTCTTCTTTGGAGAAATGTCTGTTCAAGTCTTTTGTCTATTTTTGAGTCGGGTTTATTTTTGTTGTTGTTGAGTTTTTTGAGATGATTTCTGATAAGGCTGTTACAGCACTAAGCAATATAAGATGCTTGTGGATGGTAGAGTATCAGATACCTTGACTAACAGCTCACTGTTGAGTGACTTTTGTGATAAAAAGTGTACCTATTGTCAGATTGCAAATGATGTGGAAAGTAAAAATAGGACACAGATTAGTGTCAAGGACTGCAATAGTATGGCTGGAGTCAGCTGATTGAACTAGAATAGCAGTACCAGACCCTGGAAAAGTGTCATCAACAGTGAGACACCACTGATAGCCTGAAAAAGGTTGTCAAAGGTCTGATGCAACCAATCTGCCATTAGCATGTGATGTGGTTCCGCTCACCATGAGACAAATGAGTCCTTTTCCAGGACTCACAAGTCTGGGATGAGGTGGCAGCCTCTGCATCAGGAACATAGAGTCTTTTACTTTGTATCCACTCTATGATGATAGATGTGTTTCTGTGTCTTCTATGATGATGGATCCAGCAGCAGTGGTAGCAGCCTTGACAGTGCAGTTTGATCAGTAGCTTGATTATAATTGGTCTAATCAGACAATGGACTCTTACCGTAAACATCTGTATTAGTGACCCAGATGGTTTGATCAGCAATTACAATTGATCTCCATGGTTTATGGACAGTCTTAAATATGTCATTCTGTAGTTTTCCAAGTGACTGACTAAATAGTTAGGCTGTTGGTAATAGCCTGATAGTCAGTAAAAATATAACAAGGCTTCAAGGGGAATATTGGCCAGATCTGTGAGAATGTCCTTGAGTTTTGCTGGTGGAACAAAGCAACCACACCCATTTTCAGTTCTGTATTATGGGCACTGGAGTTTAAAGCCCACTAGGCACCACAGGGTCTCAGCTTAGTTGAATAATCAGTGAAACAGGCCCAGGCATTTATGGAACCTTTGTGAATCAAGGGCCTCACTGAGCTAGCAGATTTGGTTTAGGTGGCAGAATGCAAGATCAGATGTTCATAAAGGGAGAAGCTGCTACTTTTTCACGTAAAGCTGAGATGCCCTAGGGGCCAGACTGGCTGCATTCTTGAATATTATCAGTTCATGTGATGAGAGAGGCTTGTTGGGCCTTTCCCACTTTGTTAGTCATTGCATTTGAGTTGACTCGTTCTCCTTTCAAAAGAGGCATACCTAGTAGCTATGTCAGGGAGGCATTGAATCCAAACCCACGAGTCACCTCCAGAAGAGGTTGTTCCTCTTGCCAGAGGGTCTACTCAGAAAAGTCATGTATGCACAGACTTGTACTCAAACAGGTCATAAGGAATGTGGGGCCCCAGACTTACTAATGCCTTTCTACATGGGCTCTTGACAGTGAGCATGATCTCCCTGGAGCTTATGAGCACTCACAGTTCAGCATGTAAAATATCAATACCACTAGACACTCAGCAGTGGAAGCCACAAACAGTACAGTGAATGGTCCAAAGAGCCCCACCCAAAAGGTCACAGTAGCATCCCTTCCCTATTTTGAACCCTTCCCAGACCTCAGTATTGGAAGCTTGTAACTTATTCTTCCGCAGGATGGGTATGAAGGTGCCTTGGGCTCCTGTATCCAACAGAACCGTAAAATGTTGAATCTGTGCTCTCCCCAAAGTTATGCAGCCTACCCAGGTGTGTGTGATCTTTAGTCTCCTTTGGGAACTTGGAGAACTTGGCCCCACTCCTAATCATCTTTCTTTGTAAAGCAGCTGAGGTTGAGGGATGAGGGAGGCTGGGAGAGAGTAGCTTTGTACCAGTGAACAAGAGACATTTACTTTCAGTTTTGAGTGGTGCTATAGCTGTGTGCTGATCAGTAAAATAAACCTGAGGTAATTTTGGTCCAACCAAAACCCTGTATTCTGTGCAAGATCATTATTGCTTGAGCCCAGGAGTTCGAGACCAGCCTGGGCAACACTGCAAGACCTCGTCTCTACTAAAAATTATATTAAAGAAATTAGCCTGGCATGGTGGGATGCACCTGTTGTCCCAGCTGCTCAGGAGGCTGAGGTCAGAGGATTGCTTGAGTGAAAGAATTTGAAGATTGCAGTGAGCCGTGATTGTTCCACTGCCCTCCAGCCTGGGTGACAGAGCAAGATGTTGTCTTACACACACAAAAAAGGTCATCATTATGGACGGTATCCATTTCTGTTTGGGAACACATTGATCGAACAGCTACAGTTTTGTCACTTTCTGGTGGGGGAAATGGGTTTTGTACCCTTTGGCTGACGGGCTTGAACTGCACAATGGCATCATTTTTTAGAAGTTCACCTTAATATAGGCTCTTTGCTGCTCCATTGTTAAGATAATGTCAAGATAAGATCTCTTAAATTCTTGCTTGATTTCAATACTAGGGCTACTGGAGTTTTCTAAGGCTGCAGGACTGACAGCAAGAATTATCTAGATTCTTTGAGCTAGTTTCTGATTCTCCAGTGAATCACCTTGATCCTCATTTTAAACCCAATCTAGTACAGTAGGAGTCTGTAGACTGGTTGGTGTCCAAGGGAGTTTGTCTTAGGGAAATTTCCCCAAGAGTGTCAAAGGTTCCTTGTAGTGGACAGGTTGTACCACCAGAAAATGCTGAGGCCCTTCGTAGTCATCTTGAAAGGATTGAATGTTGGCAAGGTAGACTGTAGTAGGAGCTGAGCACTAAGATAGCCAGCAAAATGCCATTCTTCTTTAACAAGCATTACATGCCTGAACAATGTAACTACATGTTCCTCATCTTCCAAGCAAACTAGCCAAAGTTCTAAAGATTTGTTTGGCTCTGCCAACAATGGTTGCAAATTTTCTTACTTTCAAACTCAGTGTAGATGCATGTCTCTGTAACTGTTGTCCAAAGGAAACAGAACCTTATGTGCCCCCGTCTCCCTCTTCCTGACAAATCTTAGTCTGGAAGATTTCACGAGGCACACCTGCTGAGGCTGACTGTCAGCTTGATAAGGAAGTCCTCCCATCCGCAGAAGTGTTGACAGTAACCAGGGCATCATTCAGGCTGTTGTCTTTGAATCTGTCTACTTCCTGGTACTTATCCTGAAACTTCATTTTAGCCTCATTAACAGGCAGTAAAGTGGAGGATCATTCATTGCCTGGTTGACCATACAATATGGACAACATGTTCGTTAATGATTCTCGTGGACTTTTCTCAATTTCTGCTAACTGGTCTTTCCTTCCATTTCTAGAAAGCTTTGTCCCCATCAGCATTCTATTTTCATTGCCAGAACAATTGAAAATTGTGACGGTCCCGAGATTTATCCTTGTTAACTGATGAGTTAGCCTACCACAGTTTCATGGATTCTTTTGGAAGACATGAGACTCCTGGATCAGAAACAAAGGACATCATTACTCATGGCAATATTAGTAGCCAGAGTGTCAGCATTTGTGCTAGAAAACAGCCCCAGTTTCCCCAGGATACTGCAAAGAGCAAAGTGATGCCTTTGCATACACAGTTGTGTGCATTAGAGAAAAAGTACTCTCAATTTAGGGGACCACATCTTTTATAATGGGCAAAAAACCTTTCTCCTGGAGGGTTACATTAGCTTTATTATATTGGACAGTAAACAATTCTGCCTTTGCTTTCTAAGGAGATGCTTTATTTTCTAAGGCTGTTTACTCTATAAACATCCAGAACGAAGGGAGTTAGTGCATCTTCTCACAAGATGTACAGAAATGATAGATACTCATGGAGAGGTGTCTCTATCTATCTTGGTTTGGAATTGGGATAGCATTTTTGATTAGAAGTTCTTTCTCAATTAAAAAGTTCTGATAAAATAAGACAGAATTGTGACAGATTTGGTTCAAGCATAACATTGAACTGTTCTTTTCCCTGGGAGTACCTTCCCCCCCACCCCGCCCCCACTTTTTCCTGCTTCAGTTCCTATCCTGGCCTCGTCCACCTAGACTACCATAATTGCCCCTTAGTTGGTTTTACTCTCTGTAGTCTTGTTCTTTCTATCTTCAATACCTCTGCTACTGGGATCTTCTTAAAATGCAGAGGTGATGATGCCACTCAATTTAAATTTGTCATCACTTCCTTATTAAGCTGGATTTTAAGTTGTTGAGCGGTTGTATAATTATTTCTCATGTGCTGGCTACTGTCCAGTTTTAAGTTGGCAGCTAAATTAAAAAAAATTTTTAAAAAACCTTGTAGGCCAGTCCTAGGTAGGCTGTGCCAAACAGGTGTCTAGGCTGCTTGCTGACAGTGTATATCTGCTCTTACCATTTTTCTCTCTTAAACCTTTTTCTGCAGGATGTTATTCTCTCTGCCTTTAATATTTTTCATATCCAATTCTTGACTCCTGTTTATCCTTTGAAACCTACGTACTCTTAAAGCCTTTAAATGAACCTTTTCAACCTAGTTAGTTGTCTTGTTCTCAGCACCTTTATAGTAATTTTGAATGAACTGTGCATGTGTCATTATAGCACTTGCCTCATTGTGTTGTAATTACTTTTTTTGGGGTGTGTATGGGGGGGATTCTGCATCACGCTGAATAAATAAAGTGTCAGCTACTCATACCAGGACAACTTTCCCTTTCTGCACATACCAAATCTCTCTTTCTTTTTTTGAGACAGGGTCTCCCTCTGTTGCCCAGGCTGGAGTGCAGTGGCACAATCACAGCTCACTGCAGCCTTCACCTCCCAGGTTGAAGCGATCCTCTCACTTCACATCCCCAGTAGCTGGGACCACAGGTGCATGCCACCATGCCTGGCTGTTTTGTACTTTTTGTAGAGACAGGGTTTTGCCATGTTGCCCAGACTGGTCTTGAACTCCTGAACTCAAGCAGTCCCCCTGCTTTGGTCTAAAGTGCTGATATTACAGGCGTGAGCTACCATGCCTGGCCCACATACCAAATTGTTAGGAAAGAAAACTGCTTTCCAGAGAATTGTTTTAAAATCAAATCCATTACATTAGTTGGTGCTTTAAACCACCACTAAACATTCTCTGCTTTTAGCCTAATATAATTTAATAGTATTCACTGGAAAATAGACATGTGGTGTACAGTCCTGTGGTCCATCCTAAATATGGTCCAATGTATATGGATAGCAAATATATTATGCCAAATAATATTTTCTTGTTTTGTTCAAATTTAAAATATAGACTGTGGATATTCATAAAGAGAAAGTGGCTCGAAGAGAGATTGGTATTTTGACAACAAATAAGAATACGTCAAGAACTCACAAAATAATAGCACCTGCGAATATGGAGCGCCCTGTAAGGTATATTCGGAAACCCATCGATTACACAGTTCTGGATGATGTGGGCCATGGTGTCAAGGTAAGCATTTTATATTACATAAACAAACTAATTTGCATATCCCGTAAATATTTTGGATAGGAAATATTGTGATAAAGATAATTGTAATTAATAGATTCTCTTTAGCAACTAGCATTATAATTTTCATACAATTTTTAATATGCATTTTTACTAAGGTTGGGGTGTAATTTTATCAGTGGAATAGGCTATACTAAAAATGATATTAAAATTTGAAATGGTTATTAAACCATAAATCCTAGACAAATAAATATTATCCATTTGTGTTGTGAATTCCATGTCTTTCTTTCTCTACTGAATATTTAAAAATAAAAATCTACATGCTTTTCAAAATTACTTTAGAAAATAATTTATAAATACTTTAATCATTTCATTTCTAAATATGTATATATATTTGTATACCTGTGTGTATATGTAATGCAGCAACTTATTAAAAAATGAAAATTGTATGTAATTTTGTCTTAAACCCCCACCCTCCCCCCCGCAAAAAAAAACCCCACAGATTTTCAGGAGAGAGATGATGTGTTGCCTGTGTTCATTTCTAAGCATGGAAAATTAGCTGATCTTGAAGGATACCTGTAGTGTGTCAGCTTTTTGGTATTTATGGGTCATTTTGCAAGCATTTGGAATGACCTAAATTCTTTCGCTGTCTCTGCTCAGGATAAACTATTCCTTTGAAATTTGGAAGTTCCTTTCTAAGAGGAC
Source organism: Papio anubis (assembly GCF_008728515.1). NCBI lineage: Eukaryota > Metazoa > Chordata > Mammalia > Primates > Cercopithecidae > Papio > Papio anubis. The sequence goes on from NC_044986.1 coordinate 99,484,517, forward strand.
TGTTTGATTTGGATTCTGGTCTTCAGAATATTTTTTAAGTTGTTAAGGAGTCAGCTAGAATCTTGAAGCTTGTCCTAGCTGATTGACTGGTGCTGTTGCTAGATCTGTTACATTCTGGATTTTTTGGGGTTCCTGGTTGAGAGAAGAGTGTAGCTGAAAGCATTAACCTTTATTCTATTTCTCTCTGAGACTATTGGAATCTCCTCTTCACTTTTTGTGTCTGTAAATTGTATATAAAATTGGAACACATTGCAAATGCAGAGGAGATTGCTTGTTTATTTCTTGTATTTTTATTCAGAGATGTGGCTAGGCTTGTATAAGAGCTGAAATTCAGTTTTAATTCAAGGTGCTTTAAACTAGACTGATCTCTGGGGTTGGAGTTTTGAGAATCTGGGGAAAATGTCTTTTGTGTTACTATCTACCTTAAGATTTAAAGAAAAACAATATATTCATGCATGCATGTATGTATACATATATACCTGTATATGTGCACACACACACACACACACACACTTCCCCATTTTGCCTCACCTTGATTATTCCTACCAAAGCAGTATACATTCATTAAAAATTTTTTTCTGTCATTATGTTAGTAGTGAATATCTTCCATTACCTCATCCCTCAATTAGTAGTTGTGTTTAACAGTTCAAGACATAGTACTTAGCTGAGTATACGATGAATCCAAATTTTACAAGGAAGTTTTGGATGAGAAAATTTAACTATTTCATCGTATATGTGTAAGTGGGAGATATAAACAGCATAATAAATGCTGAAAGTATAGGACTGTGAATTTTGGAAATCTGCTTTCTAGCCATAATATGGATATATTAGACACAAGGGTGGGGGGCTTTGTTTTTGTTTTTAGATTTTTTTATTGTGGTAAGATATACATAACATAAAATGACCATTTAACTCTTTTTAGGTGTATAGTTCTGTGACATTAAGGACATTCACATTGTTATGCAGGCTATTTTAAAATACGTTTTTGGTGAGGGATGAAGGTGCACGGTTTGAGAAGAATATATTTTAGAAGCTGATTATTTGGCATATTTGTCTATAGTTTGTTTCTGTGACTGAAAAATACACACATACACACAATTGCTTCTCCCCAGTAGTCTTAATGCTGCTTTGTTTTCTTAGTTTTGTGTTCTCTCTAAAGGATCATTGTTGGCTTAAATATTTCCAGAATGTTGTAGAGATGTGTGAAGGTAGAAATTTTGGTAGTAGTTAATGAACATTTGCCAGGCCAAAATTATTAGAAGGAAAAGTTTAAGTTTATTTTAAAATTAGTGTTTTGAGGATAGTGAGACACTGCTTACAGCTTTCAAATTATTTTTGTATTTTTTGCCCACTTTTCTGTTTAGAAGTTTGTTTTCTTACTGACTTGTCAGAGTCCTTTTTTTTCTGTTTGAAGAGTTAGTAGCCACTCATATATTGGCAACTATTTACTCATATTGCTGTTTGGCTTTTGACTTTGATGTTTTTTGGTATTTAAAAAATATACATACAGAATTTTTAAAATTGTATCTAAATATATTAATATTTTTCTTATAGCTACTAGGCTTTATGCTTACGATTGCCATACTCCAAGATTAATATTCCATTGCATTTTCTTATTTTGTGATATAAATTTTAGTGTTTTGGTATTTGTATTTAAATATACCTGGGTTTTATTTAAATAGTATTTACTGTGTTAATGCATTTTATGCTGTGAAATAAATGGTACATGTTAGTTTAATAGGAATTTAAAAATATGCAGAATATCCCAAAGTAAATCTGGTTTGATTTTTGGGAATAATAATAAGATATGTATAAGAGAATCCCAGCATAGAGAAACTACCAGAACATATTCATAAAGGAGAATGAAAAGAAGATGATCTTTGTAAGTGAGCACAAGGTTTGAGAGGAAGCTAGAATAGGGAAGGCTTGAATACTTAGCAAAGAAATTTACATTTATTTTGAAGAACACTAATAATAATTAACAGCCTGGATCATAATTTATAAAGGACTTTTCATATGTAGTTGGCCCTTTGTATCTCTAGGTTTCTATCTGTGGATTCAGCCAACCTTGGATAAAAAAAATTCCAGAAAGAAAAAGAGTAAAAAATGCAAGGACAATACAAGAATAAAAAATAATACAGATAAATATCATTACTATTTACATAGCATTTACCTTGTATTAGGTATTATAAGTAATTTAGAGATGATGTAAAGTATATTGGAGGGTAGTGTTGGTTATATGCAAATACTACACCAGTTTATATGAGGGATTTGAGCATCCTTGGATTTTGGTATTCATGGGGGTCCTGGAACCAAGCCTTCTTGATACCAAGGGATGACTGGATTAGTGTGTGCTTGTGTGCTTGTTTTTAAGCTTCAAAAGATTATGTGATCTAGGAGTTGTTAGATTTTATTATTGGTCTTCAAAGATAAACTTAGGTACGTTACTTTTTTTGGAGTTTGAGTTCACAGTGATTCATGAATCGGGCAGCTTCAGACTACAGAGACATGAAGCAGGGGGAAGTTCAAAGAAGCAAGACAAGCAAAATATTTGATTGGTTAGAAGTTAATTGTGGTTTCTGATTAGTAAAGTTCCTAGGTAGAGGTTAGTTGGAGGTTTCTGATTAAGTTACTCTCAGTTGTGTTTTGGTTTGCCTAAGTAGGAACCCAGAATGCGGGAGCTGTCTCAGCTTAATGGCTTTCTGATTAATTTTTTTTAAACAGTGTAGAAACTAAAGCTTTATAATATTTACATAGGAATGATTTTTTTTTTTTTTTAATTTATAAAGCAGAGGAGTGAGTTAAGAATCATTTCAAAGAAAGAATTGGCCTTGGCTGGGCACAGTGGCTCATGCCTGTAATCTTGGCACTTTGGGAGGCTCAGGAGGGAGGATCACTTGAGGCCAGGAGTTCCAGACCAGCCTGGCCAACGTGGCAAAACTCTGTGTCCTAAAAATATAAAATTTAGCCAAGTGTAGTGGCACACACTTGTAATCCCAGCTATTTGGGAGGCTGAGGCACGAGAATTGCTTGAACCCGGGAGGCGGAGGTTGCAGTGAGCCAGGATTGCACCACTGAACTCCATCCTGGACAACAGCCAGATTCTGTCTGAAAAAAAAAAAAAAAAAAAGAATTAACATTAGACATTGAGTGCCTATGACATACAAAGCTATGATGTACTTAGAAGATAGGGAGGAATCAAAGGGAATTTCAAACAGATTCCGGGCAAATGGTGAAATTACTCATCCATAAAGGTAAATGTTAAGGAAACAAAGTGAGATCTTTTTTAAAAAGAGACAGGGTCTCACTGAAGTGCAATAGCTCAAGCACAGCTCACAACCTTCTGGGCTCAAGTGATCCTCCCTCCTCAGCCATGCAAGTAGCTGGGACTACAGGTGTGTGCCACTATGCTTGGCTAATTTTTTATTTTTATTTTTTCAAGAGAAGGGGTTTCGCTGTGTTGCCCAGGCTGGTCTCAAACTCCTGGGCTCAAGCAGTCCACCTGCTTTGGCCTCCCAAAGTGCCGGGAGTTGTAGGCAAGAGCCACTATGCCTAGCCTGAAATGAGATCTTAAGGAAATAAAAAACGGTTTCATTTTGGATATGTTTTGAGGATATTTAAATGGAAAAATTTTATAGATTTCTAACAAAAATATTAGTATTTTGAGATGTAAGATACAGAGGTTATTTCCTACTAACACTCGCCAACATTGACACATCTGCATATATAATAACACTTAATAGAGGAGGCTGAACTTCATAAGAGGTTAAAGCTTACACCATTGCATAGTAGCACAGAGTTCAAGTAGAATTTTCATCCCCAGTCTAATTCTTTTATTCTTTCCATTTGGGACCAACTTATACTTGAATGCTTTTTTTTTGTTACTTATCCACTTGAAATGACAAATGAAGGGAGATACGTGGACATATTTAGAATATTTTCTTAGTGATTTTAGGATAGTATTTAGTGTATTATGTATATACATTATAAGATATACATTGGTATGTAAGTATATTATATATCATAATACAGATACTGAAGTATACATTAGTATATTTTATCTTCAAGGATTCTAATAATGTTACTCAAATTTTATTCTTTAGGTGTGAAATGTCATGGTTGGTAGGGTGCCAGATGTTGTTTCCAGATAGAAGTAAGCAATATCATTTTAAACAAACATTGAAGTGTACCATATTTCTGGCACAGTTTCTATAAATGAGAATGTATCCAAGAGATACCAAATCTCTTCTTTGGATGATTTCCTTTGATATTGCCTTGTGGCCACCTGAAAAATGGTAGTTACTTGTTGAGAATGTCAGATGTTGTTAAAAAAAACTTGAAGCCCCCAAATCTATAAAAAATTAGACTCTAAAACCTGAAGATACATATTTTTTAGTGGCATTGTGCAAGTAGTGATGCTTTAGGACTCCACACATTGTTTCATGTTCTGTAGGCTAGTCAGCTTTAGGATCAAAACAACTTTTCTTCAACTTTGAATTTTGACTTAAGTGGCTCAGATGAAAACTTAGAACTAAAGGTACTTAGAACTTCCTGTTAGTGTTGACCTGCTCAGGATTGGGGTTCAGAAGCTAGGAATGAGAGAGTTTTCCAGACCCTGTTTGTTTATATCTCAGTTAGAATCTGGCTAAGTTATCACTGTGCATGATGAGTTTTTTTAAGCTTCGAGATACTAGGTCCTTTTTTCATTTTTGAAAGCAATGTGTGGTTTTGAATTTTAACATTTGCAGTTTATCACTTTTTAAACTATACTGCCATTGAAATAATGAATACTCATACTTGGACATTCATTATCCAGTAAAGTGTTAGGTCTTATGTACCAATATGTTTAAATAGCTTCACATCTAATGTGTTATAGTATTTGTGTTTAAATGAACATATTTTTTAAATCATCTGTGATTCGGTTGGATTAGCTCCATAGGATAAAATACTGACTTAAAAAATCATTGAGCCTGCATGAGATTGGAATAATTAAGTGGTGGTTTCCTTATGAGTATAATTCTTTTGAAAAATATGTGAAACACATGAGTATTTCCCCAGTACTTATGGATATCTTTTTCTTTACAAAGTATTTGAAACATGGCTGGAAAAAAGCTTGTTAATATGAATTGAATAACTGTAAATGTAAACCTGTCCTATCAGATATAACTTACCTAGCATTAATGTCTACTTTTTCCCCCTCTTTTTTTGCCAACGTAAAGTGGCTAAAAGCCAAGGTAAGAGCCATTACTTATCATTTGATCCACAGTATTTCCTCTGTATTGATACAGGCTGCAGAGCCACTAAAATTTGAAAACTCTTCTTATGTCTGTCTGCTTTTCCCTGTAGGATTTATGTAGATTAAATATACTCAAATTCAGTTCAAATAAGCAACATTTAGCTTGGCTGTGTTAATATATCAAAGATATATTGACATCTACGTTTGTATAGGAACATTAATTTTGCTAACATTTATTGCTTTGCTCATTTTTCGGTAGTTGCCTTGCTTTCATTGACTTACAATTAGGAGGTTTCCCAGACATCATATGTGACTTTGTTACTGAATTGTTAGGATGAAGATGATTTTTCAGATGGGTATTTGAGCAAATTGACAAGTAAGATCTATAGTTTATGTTCATGCACACATTTCAAAAATTTGTAGGAAACCCAGTGTTTGAATGCAGATAAGTCTGATCTCAGTGAACATGTTTAACAATAAAATAAGATAAACAATCCAGTGATCTCACATGTATTTTGCTACAATGTGATATGAATGGCATAAAATAATAGGAAAACCAAGTGCAAGTGGTTCCTTGACTTTTTAAACTGTAGTACCAAAGTCTTTATTCAAACTGTCTGGGAATCCTTAATTCACATTCTGATATTAAAAAAAAATAATACATGGTGTTAAAACACAAAGAGAACAATTTGATATAAAAATAAAGGCATTTCTTTCTACATTTTAGCACGGAAATAACCAGCCTGCAAGAACTGGCACTCTGTCGAGAACAAATCCTCCTACTCAGAAACCGCCAAGTCCTCCCATGTCAGGCCGGGGAACACTGGGGTAAGAATTCAACTACATTTTACAGAAGAAATTCATATGCTAAAGGAAAAGATGTTTCTGTGACTTAAGTAAGTGTATGGGATCCATGCCACACTACCTTCTCTATGTGACACTACCTTTTACAAATTCATTTTAATTCCTGTTTTCCTGAACAGAATCCCAAATGAATCTGCTGGCTTTGTAATACTCTCTAAAATCTGTACCAGGAAAGTTTTTATATACGTATAAATGGCATTGTTTATTTTTTTGTCATCTAATTTTTAAAAAATATAAATCTGACTTGTTTTAAATGGAATGATTAGAGTATTCCAAATGGTGCCTTTGCCTGTGTTTACAGTATCTATATTATAGAACTTTGACCAGTGGTCTGCCTTTGTGTAGTGTGGCTGAGTCCACAGCTCTTCTGTTTCTCCTGTTGGTGTCTGAGACTTAGGGACTCTTTACTTTAGGAAACTATGCACTTTATTTGTAACTATGCTTCTGCTGGTGTTCTTAGGCCTCTTTATACTAGAGTAGCTCCATGGGAAGGCCAGTTGGACAAGTAGAAAAGATAACAGTGGCTTCTTCCTTCTTAATTCTTAGTGTACTAAATATAGCGAATACTTGCCAGGGCATTACGTTTCTTTAAGGTTGCTTTTCTTAACACTGGGAATATTATACTGGATTTCTTATTTTTTGGTGGAGGGGTTGTTCAACAATCAGTCTTCTTTTAAGAAGGTCTTTGTTTTCATTTTTATTAATTAAACCCTCTGCCCCTGAAAAAAAAAATGAAGTTATTAAAGAAAAGTCGAAATCATTTATTGAGAAATTAATGATTAGAATAGAATGTATGTCTCCATTTATTGCCATATTGAGGTAGGAATAAGTTGCAGCTTCCTATATAAAGAAATTTAGCTTCCTGTTTAAAGAACAGTGGCTTATGAGTGACTGGACTGAGAATGATATACATTTTAAAGTTTGATATTACTGAGCATTTAAAAAATTATAATCATAATTTTTAGAAATCAGGTTAGGACTTTAAATTACCCTTTCCTATGTTTTTCTTAGGAAAAGGAAACAAATTTTAGTTTTCATGTTAAAATAACAAAATTCATATATCCCAGTGAAGAATATTTTTTAAAATTACAAACTTTGTTATATATATTTTTAAATCCTGGCATACATGGTCACAAAGGGAAACTCACATATTTTTGGGAAAAATACAATTTTATCTTTTTTATTCATTATTCCTTTTTCCACTATGCTTCTTTAGACGGAATACTCCTTATAAAACCCTGGAACCTGTTAAACCCCCAACAGTTCCTAATGACTATATGACGAGTCCTGCTAGGCTTGGAAGTCAGCATAGTCCAGGCAGGACAGCATCTTTAAATCAGAGACCAAGGACACACAGGTAAGCCTTTAGGTTGAGTATTTGAACATCTCTAAAGTGGGTGTAACTGACTGGTGACAAACTCCTATGGAGGTGCTGAGTAAAGGTGAAGTGCCACTCTAATGCTAATATCAAATGTGAAAGTTGGGGGAATAATATTATATATGTTCCTGTAAATTTGTGTTATAACTTCTGTTTTTTTTTTTTTTTAAGATTTTTAAACACCTGTTTGTACTATTAATGGATTGTTTGTGTTTCCTCCTTTTGATAGAGGTACAGACTCTATCAGACTCTTTGGGTTGAGACTAAAGAATTTTTTTCTTTTTTTTGTGACGGAGTTTTGCTCTTGTTGCCCAGGCTGGAGTGCAGTGGTGCAATCTCGGCTCACTGCAACCTCTGCCTCCTAGGTTCAAGCGATTCTCCTGTCTCAGCCTCCCAAGTAGCTGGGATTACAGGCCTGTGCCACCACACCCGGCTAATTTTGAGTTGAATCAGGGTTTCTGCATATTGGTCAGGCTGGTTTCGAACTCCTGACCTCAGGTGATCCACCCGCTTTGGCCTTTCAGAGTGCTGGGATTACAGGTGTGAGCCACCGTGCCTGGCCCTAAGAATGTTTTAAAATGCTCTTTTGAAAAAATTTAAGGCAAACCACTCAAATACTTTTGGAGAAAAGATTAACTATCATAGGAATTATACAACGTGATTTAAACTTTCAGAGATTGAAGGAAAAGAAGATTGAAGTTAAATCTGAGGGAGACTTTCAAGAGAATCAGTATACTAGAATATGTTATATTATTATTATTATTATCTTTTTGGAGATGGAGTCTAGCTCTGTCACCCAGGCTGGAGTGCAGTGATGCGATCTCGGCTCACTGCAACTTCTGCCATCCAGGCTCAAGCAATGCTCCTGCCTCAGCCTCCAGAGAAGCTGGGATTACAGGGGCACGCTACCATGCCCGGCTAATTTTTGTATTTTAGTAGAGATGAGGTTTCACCAGGTTGCCCAGGCTGGTCTCCAACTCCTGACCTCAGGTGATCTGCCCACCTCGGCCTCCCAAAGTGTTGGGATTACAGGCGTGAGCCACCGCTCCTGGCCTTGTATTTATTATTTTTGAATGTCCTAAAAATCAATTACCTGGTGGATTTTAAAAAATTTATTACAGAGTATAACATTCAGAAAAGTATCCACTTTATTAAGTATACAGCTTGATGGATGGACACACACTCATATAACTGTCACCCAGATCAGAAAATGGAACATTATCAGCAACCCAGAAGCCTCTCAAGCTCCTTCCCAGTTATTGCCTTGAGTTTCTTCCCCCAAAATGTAGCCACTTCAATTTTTGAGTGCTTTATAAAACCAGATAAATTTATTTTATAACCAAATTTGTTTTATTCTTTAGTTTTCTCTCTCACTTAATAACGTGGGCAGGGAACCTCTCTTTCGCCTTCACTCTTACGTTGGTAAATGAGAGATAACTTATCAAAATGATTTATGGGAATTCCACTAAATAGGGCATATCGAGATGCGAGATGCTAGGTAAGTGGTATTTATTACTGTTGCCACTGTTAGTAAACAAATTGTTAAGTTGATATCTGCAGATACTGTATCAAGTCAAGTTCTTTGAGGAACAAAATTGATCTCTTTGTTGTTATTTGAACTATTGGATCAAAGTATAGGTTTTCTCTATAGAGGAAGCATAGTTTAATCATATTCAACAAACTGTTATTAAGTGTTGTTTCATTAGATATTAGGCATTTGCCAATAAGGCATAGTTCTTTTTTCAAGAGCTCATTCTATTAGAACAGGGATCAGCACACTTTTTCTATAAAGGGCCAGATTGTCAATATTTTAGGATTTGTGGGCCATATGGTTTCTGTTGCAATTACTCAGATCTGTCATTATAGCACAAAAGCAGCCATTGACAATACGTAAATGAATGTGGCTATGTTCCAGTAAAACTTTATTTATAGCACTGACATTCTAATTTCATATAATTTTAATGTGCTACAAAATATTATTCCTCTTTTGATTTTTTTAACTATTAAAAAATGTAAAAGACATTCTTAACTCACAGGTAGTAAAAATCGGGCAATGGACCAGTTTTAGCCCACAGGCTGTAATTTGCCAACCCCTTGTTGGAAAAAAGACAGTAATTGAAGAGGAGCATAATAAGAGGATAAATACTCATATGTCTATGATGCAGTGATGGCACAAAACTAAGTGTTGATCACCTGGCTTGAGGCAGTTAGTGAGGTCTTCACATCTAAGCTGTGTCTGTTATATAAATGGCTTTTTTCTTTTTCTTCCATTAGCATATGATAATCTAATTTTAGAATGATCATATTGCAGAAGAAAATAAAAATCTTATCCAGGCATTGCAAATCTTTGCCCTTTAAATTTCTGGGCTCATTGAGCAAATCATGTAGATTTTAAAACATAATTGGGAGCGTAAGGATACATGTGCACAAATATATGTTTTTACACATGTACACACATTACTATAAACAACTAGATGGCACAAGATCTAGTTGTTTGTGCCATACCTTACAAGAAGTAAGGCTTGTGCCATACCTTACTAGAAACAACTAGAGAGAGCCACGTCCTAGAGCTAACAGGACAGTACATCCACAGGAAGTAGAATAGTAGTGAGGAGTTGATTAGAGTTTATCAGTAGCAACTATTCTAGAATGACCACACTGAAACTTCACTATTGTCTTTCTTTGTCATTATGCTTATTTTCCAGAAAATGTTTGTGTTATCACCTTTCTTTGAGATGAGAGGAAGTTTTCATATTAATTTTAGACTAGAATGGATTACCCTTTTAATTTACTTCCACATTATTTGTACTTTCTCTTTTGTTGTATCTGTTACATTACCTTTTCATGTCAGTTTTCCCATTATGAGCTTCAGACGGTGTGGTTCATCACTGCATTGCTCACTGCTCTTCATAGCAGGTTTTGAATAAACACTTGTTGACTCATTGTACTGTAAGATTTTGTTGGTGATAAATATTTCAGCAGAGATGGTTTTAAGTACTGTGTTATCATTATATTGGTTCCAGATAGGTTGAGAAGTAGAGGAAACCATTTCAAATATTAGGATTAAGGTTTGTGATGAATAGTTTAAAAAATTCTTGTTACACGCACACACACGCGCACACATACACACACACCCCCTCCCATTCCCTTCCTCCCTCCCTCTCCCCTCTCTCCCTCCATCTCTCCTTCCCTTCCTCCCTCCCTCCTTCCCTTCCCCGCTTCTTCTCTCCCTCCCTCCCTTCCTTCCTCAGGTTCTGCGTTCCCAGAGTCAGCCCGTCTCAGGTTGAAAATACAGTATTCATGGGATGCAGACCCCGTGGATACAGAAGACCGACTTTTCATATCCGCTGGTTCTGTAGGGCCAGCTGCAGGACTTGAACATCCATGGGTTTTGGTATCCAAGGGGGTTCTTGAAACCAATCCTCCAAGAATACTGAGGGATGACTATATGACATAAAAGGAGTATTCAGTGGCCTTGGGTGATTACAGTTTTTTTTTTAATATGTCTCTAGAATTGGTTTTTCACAATTTTTTTTTTCTTTTCAGTGGAAGTAGCGGAGGAAGTGGAAGTCGAGAAAACAGTGGTAGCAGTAGTATTGGCATTCCCATTGCTGTGCCTACACCTTCGCCACCCACTATTGGACCAGGTGTGTTATTTATTAGTCTGTGTTTAATACGTGATAATATTTATGAGCTTTATTGTGGAAGGCTAAAATAAATTAGTCACATTGAGTAAAATTATTAATTAAATTTGTGATTGTTGCTAGAATAAAGGCTGATAACAAATTTAACAATGTTTTTAGATTGTTTTTCACAAAGTCTATAGGATTTCGCCAGCTGTTTCTCCTTATATATACTGTATATTAAGTAGTTTTGTTAAATAACTTTTTGTTAGCCATTTTGCTTTAGAAATGTATTCATTCCTCAGTGTCCATAGGGGATTGGTTCCAAGGTCCCCTGCAGATACCAAAATGCATGGATGCTCAAGTCCTTTCTATAAACTGGTGTAGTATTTGCATATAACCTACACATATCTTCTCATATTGTTTAAATCATCCCTAGATTACTTATAATACCTAATACAATATAAGTGTTACTTAAATAGTTATACTGTATTGTTTAGGGAATAGTGACAAGAAAAATAAGTCTGCACATGTTCAGTACAGATGTAGCCATCCCCTTTTTTCCCCGAAATATTTTTGATCTATTATTGATTGAATCCAGGGACGAAGAACCCATGGATATGGAGGGCTGACTGTATTTGCCTAGCATACTAGTCAAGAATGACATTTATTATTTCAAGAGCAAACCAGTATTGTATGATACTCCAGCTGGAGAATCAGTGTCTATAAAGGTGAATTATGTTTCTAGGAGTTTTAATGTTGCCTTGCAGGCCAGTATCTGCTCTGGTGTTTGCTTATTTTGTGACTTTACTACATTTATCTGTGATATTCAATATATATTTCAATAAAATGCAATACATGTAAAATAAGATTAAGATAGGAAAGTTACTTTCAGAAAGTATGAAAATTTCAAAAATCCTTGGAGGGCATTAAATTAGCCTCTTGATTTTTAGTAAATGAAATGGAGACTTTTTATATTGTTAAAAGGTATATTTTAAAAATATGATAATGAAAAATGTTAGAAAAAAATTCTTAGCTTTTCAAGCATATTTTTGAAAAAGGAGAAAAAGCCACTTATAAACATAGGCATATTTGATAGTTAAGGCAGGTATAAATTTGGTAGCCTCTTTACCTACAAAATTCATACTCATTTAAGCATGCTTTACATGTGGTTATCTTTTTTCTTTTTATTTCCGATATATTGTACTTTCTTGCTGTTTCAAAATGTTGAGTTTTCTTTTCTTGTACTCTGACCTGAATTATAAACTATTTTATTAGAAAACATTTCTGTCCCTCCTCCTTCTGGAGCTCCACCAGCACCACCTCTGGCACCACTTCTCCCAGTGAGCACTGTGATAGGTGAGATTGCATAGCCATTGCAGCCATTGAACTCACTTTACATAATTCATAATAAACTCCTCTGTGCTAGTAGAGTGCTAGCATTTATAGTTATTAGGTTGCAGGTGATAATACAAAGATTAAAGTATTAAATCTAATATCACTAACTTCTGGTGAAAGGCTTCTGCACTTACACAGTAAACAAATATAAAACAACTTTTTCTATAATATGAAATGCTTGGTTTATAACCAACTTAATGTGTTTTTTATTTGTTGTTTGTTTAGATTTTTCTAGTCTAATCCCCCCGCCCAGCACAAGTGAAACTTAATTTGGAACTCTCTGGTATATACAACAGTCAAAGGATCAGGGTGAAGGTGGGGACAGGAGGAGAAAAATTGAAAGGCAAATGATACATGTGGGATGGGGTACTCTGAGGCTTTCCTGTGAATCATAGTTTGAAAAACTCTGATATGGCCCAGTTTTTATGACATCTCAGGATGCCATGAAATAGTTTTCTCGATAAAATGCATTTAAATTGTTCACAAGTTGGGGATGACTGGACTGAGCATATAAGGAATTTTAAATGTATTTTAAATGTCAATGTAAAAACCATTGAGTCTAGAAATACACAATCACAGTAATCTGGGTAGAAATGGATAATGAGGTGTTCAAATAAGGAGAGCTGAGTTTCAGGTTAGGTGAAATAAAGCTGTCTAACAGCATATCTTTTCAAAACATCTGCACATACCAAGGAAAAGAGAGAAAGGAGGTAATAAAATGAAGACCCTTGGCTCAAGCCTGTAATCCCAGCACTTTGGGAGGCCGAGACGGGCGGATCACGAGGCCAGGAGATCGAGACCATCCTGGCTAACACAGTGAAACCCCGTCTCTACTAAAAAATACAAAAAACTAGCCGGGCGAGGTGGCGAGTGCCTGTAGTCACAGCTGCTCGGGAGGCTGAGGCAGGAGAATGGCGTGAACCAGGGAGGCGGAGCGTGCAGTGAGCTGAGATCCGGCCACTGCACTCCAGCCTGGGCGACAGAGCAAGACTCTGTCTCAAAAAAAAAAAAAAAAAAATGAAGACCCTAAGAATAGAAATTGTTAGTAGAAAATCTGTGAGAAAAAAATGGCCTCAACCCAATTAATAATCAGGAGAATTAAAATTAAAACCACAGTGAAATACTATTTTATATCCAGCAGACAGGTTAAAAGGTAGAAGTTTGCTGGTATCAGTGTTGGTGAGGAAAGCAAATTGCTGGTGGGAGTTTATTAATGTGTACACTCACTTCAGAAAGTAATTTGTTGTTACCTAGTCAAGTTGAACATGTACCTACCCTAGATTTATCAATTTCATTTCTACATATTTACCCTAGAATACTAGTTCTCAAAATATGGTTAAGGGACCCCTGAGGATTACCAAGATCTTTTCATGGAGTTTTTGAGGTCAGAGCTCTATTCATTATTTGTCCTTTTCATTCTCTTTCTGTTATAACTATATGGTGGAATTTTCTAGAAGCTGCATGAAGTATGATAAAGTCATTGCTTTGACTTCTAATGAAATGTGTACTTGTGTATTCATATGTTTTAAAGATATATCAGTTTTAGTATCTAATGTAATTATCTACAGCTATAACCCATGTCAACAAAAGGCTTTTGGGGTTGTCTAAGAGTGGACCCTAAGACCAAAAAGTGTGAAAACTGCTGTCCTAGAGCAGTGGTTTTCAGAGTGTCATCCCCAGACAATCAGTATCTGGGAATTAGTTAGAAATACAAATTCACAGGTCCCTTCTAGACCTAATTCAGTCTGGAAACTGAGGATGGGGCCAGCAGTCTGTATTATAACAAGCTGTCAGGCCGGGCACAGTGGCTCACACCTGTAATCCTAGCACCTTGGGAGGCTGAGGCAGGCGGATTGCTTGATCCAGGAGATCGAGACCAGCCTGGGCAACATAGCAAGACTTCATCTCTGCAAAAAATACAAAAAATGTAGCCGGGCATGGTGGTGCATGCCCGTAGCCTCAGCTACTCAATAGGCTGAGGTGGGAGGATGGCTTGAGCCTGAAAGGTGGAGGTTGCAGACAGCTGAGATTGTGCCACTGCGCTGTAGCCTGGGTGACAGAATGATACCCCATCTTAAACAAAACACAAGGCCTTAAGAAGAAATACTGATCAATGATGAAGTTTGAGAACCACTGTCCTAGAGATTCAGGAATTATATTTAGGAATGTTCATAGTGGTAGTATTGATAGCACAAATCTCAATAAAACCAAAATGTCTAATAGTGGTAGAATGGATAAATAAATTATGATATATTTACACACAAATAAAATAGCAAAAATGAATGACTGATATACATAGCCACATGCATGAATTTTTGAAAATATTATCAAGAAAAAGAGCAATTCAACAATATGTATAGATTCATTCCATTACAAAAGTTTATAAATTTGTAAAAACTATGTGTATTGTTTAAGGTTATATATGTGTATGTGTGTGTGTATATATATATGGTAAAAACTATTTACAAAAGAAAGAAAATGTTTAACATATACCTTGTGGGGGTCGGAATCCAGGAGAGGAGCACCCAGGAAGCCTCAGTGATCTTGTTAATATTCGATTTCTTGAGCTGTATATATTATTTAGATTTTTTTATACACACATGTATGTGTATAATTCACATGTATAACACATAATGATGCATATAAGTCGCACACCGTTTGGCATTATTTATTTTATGATAAAATGTTAAATTCTAAAATAGGCTCAGAATTGCTAAATGATTGGCTTTTGTTCTTGAATCACCAACAAAAATAACTCGGATTCTATACACTTTTTTATACAAGCCAGAGAAATGTAAAATCCTTTTACAGAGATTTCTATTAAAAATGGTTGGCTGGGAGTGGTGGCTCACACCTGTAATCCAGCATTTTGGGAGGCCAAGGTGGGAGAATTGCTTGAGCCCAGGACAAGACCACCCTGGGCAACATAGTGAGACTCTGTCTCTACAAAACATAAAAAATTAGCTGGGTTTGGCGGCGCTCTCCTGTATCCCCAGCTACTCAGGAGGCTGAGGTAGGAGGATTGTTTGAGTCCAGGAGGTTGAGGCTGCAGTGAGCTGTGATCCCACCACTCTACTCCAGCCTGGGCGACAGAGTCAGACTCTTTACCCAAAATAAAAAACTAAAAACAAAAACAGTTAAAGACTTACTCTTTTTTTTTTTTTTTTTTTTTTTTGAGACGGAGTCTTGCTCTGTCACTCAGGCTGGAGTACAGTGGTACAATCTTGGCTCACTGAAACCTCCATCTCCCGGGTTCAAGTGATTCTCCTGTCTCAGCCTCCTGAGTAGCTGGGATTACAGGCGTGTGCCTCCATGCCTGGCTAATTGTTGTATTTTTAGTAGACACGGGTTTTCGCCATGTTGGCCAGGCTGATCTCAAACTCCTAAACTCAGGTGATCCGCCTGCCTTGGCCTCCCAAAGTGCTGGGATTACAGGCATAAGCTACCGCACCTGGCCCTTAAATGCTTATTTCTTGGCTCTCTGGAAAAACCTAACTGTCCAAAATTACTTATTCACAAAGACTTTTGAATAGACAATTATTTTTAAACTGTTTTCTTTTTAGAAAATGAGCATGTGGATGATTCAAATAATTAGTGACTGCCTATGACTTGGGAGTTCCAAAATGTTAGATCAGCACTTGTCTTAATGAACAACCTCTGCTGTATGGTTTTATCTAATACCTTGTGTGACCTCTAAGAATGATTAGACAACTGAATGAAGATAAACTAGGACGCTGGCTTTTTACTTACTCTGTCATTGTTTGTTGTTTAGATGGGGCAAGGAAAATAATTATAATCCCGAAGTTAATCTTGGAAAGTATAGTTAACTTTAGAGGCTTTGAACTCTATTAACGTTTTAAATATGAAACTTTTGAAATGTTGGGAAAGATGGCACTTAATACAATGTTAAGTATTAATATTTTCATCAGTTTCATTATTAACTGATGAAAAAATATATATGAGCATGCTAGTTTTTTTTTTTTAAAAAAGCAGATGCTTTGGATGTACTATGGAAAAGCAGCTCTCCAGGCATGGAGAAAGAGAATAGATTTTCTAAACAAAACTGCCTTAAAATGCCATATTTTATAGAGTCAAAAAATGTTCTGCTTTTGTCAGTTATAAAAATTTAATAGGGAAAATGTATGTTAATCTTAGAAATTTGGAGGTCTACAACAAATCTGACATTACATGAAAGTGCTTTGAAATTAGAAATGGTACTTTTCTTAAAAAATGATTTTACCTAATATGTATTGATACTAATAACTGCTAATTCAATAAAAACTCAAAAATACTAGTAAATAAAAATTTATTGTTTAACTTGGATTTGGCTAGATAGAGTCTTATAATGTGAATCAAAATTCTGAAAGTTTTGTCAGTGGAAAGGAAGAAGTTTGTAAACCAGACATGAATCTACTTACATCTAAAGACTGATGCTTTCTGCCTCACACTGTCTTTTGGTACTTATTTTATTGGAAAGACAGTTTACATATAAAAGCTATATATTTGAAAATGTACAAAAAATTATATATAATATTAGCAAAGTATCATTTGGGATTGTGTTTTTTAAAAGCTTGGGAATATTACTTATTTGCTTTTACAGCTTTCCATGCAGCTGTTTTTTTTTTCTCTCTGTTTTTGACTTTGGAGATAAAGTTACTTGATTTTTATCTTTACTTTTGTCTTTATTTTGTGCCTTGGTCTTGAAAAAGTAATAAATATTTCTTACTGAGGCCCCCTCCTGCTTTGTTCTGCCATCTAAGGTGATTACAATGCTCAAGTCTCTTTGTTGGTTGCCTTTGACTAATGCTTTTCAGCAGCCCCGGGCTCAGCTCCTGGTTCCCAGTATGGCACAATGACCAGGCAGATCTCTCGACACAACTCTACTACTTCTTCGACATCTTCTGGTGGATACAGACGAACTCCCTCTGTGACTGCTCAATTTTCTGCTCAGCCCCATGTTAATGGAGGTCCACTTTATTCTCAAAATTCAAGTAAGCTTGTGCTTTGCAGGCATACAGCAACAGTGGAGCTCCTTTTGAAGGAAATTATTTGAAACTGTTATTCTTGCCAGTGATAGACAACAATTGAAAACCATGCTGTTTCATGTTTATTTTTGTTTTAGGATTTTGTCCTTGAATCATACCATTTTAAGAGTAATCGCTTACCACTTTCTCTTCCAAAATTTAGACCTATCAAGTATATTTAACTAAATTTATCACATGTCTATATTGAGTATACTAAAATTTAACTTTAATATGCTATTTTATTACATAAGTAAAACTAGAGAACAAAAACATTGCAGAAATAAACTGAATTTATTGGCATGTTCGAGACAGCGTACTAATGGTAAAATTAAAGACACAAACATTGTCAAAGTTTTCCTTTAAATTAATATAATGAAATTGCTGGCTATCACTTTTAAGGTCATTAACCTATTCAGAAATGAGTTCAAAAGCAATTAAAACTGTTTGTGATGCCTGCTTAATTACTCTGTCTTTGAATAATTCTAATGGTGGGAATTTCTTCTGATTTCCTTCTGTTTACCTCAAATTGCACATCTCAACACTAATTGCAATCAGTGTTTAAAAGCTGATAAGAGAAGAAAATAGTTTTAGCATATAATGTTAGGAAGTTAGAATAGTGTAGGGTAGTCATTAATATCACTTTCCATATTAAGATGTTCAGTGCAAAAAAGAAAACAAAATCAGAAATGAAACTGTTGTCCACTGTTTGCTTTTAGCTTACAGTTGTGCCTACTGGGCATAGACTGAGACAAGCTTTCCTACATGGCTTTTGTGGCTCTTTCTAGAGCTACATGTTATTTTAGTTTATACAACAACACTTAATACTCAGTGAATTCTCCATATTTACATAGGAGGTTGCTTTAAGCTCTTTGTATTTATAATGAATGACTTGTATATGTGTCTTAAAGCAGAGTTAGGGGAAAGTGTTTTTTTGAGACGGAGTTTCACTGTTGTCACCCAGGCTGGAGTGCAGTGATGCATCTCGGCTCACTGAAACCTCCGCCTCCCAGGTTCAAGCGATTCTCCTGCCTCAGCCACTTGAGTAGCTGGGATTACAGGCGCCTGCAACTACACCTAGCTAATTTTTGTATTTTTAGTAGGGACAGGATTTCACCATGTTGGCCAGGCTGGTCTCGAACTCCTGACCTCAGGTGATCCACCCACCTCAGCCTCCCAGGATGCTGGGATTACAGGCGTGAGCCACTGCGCCCAGCCGAAAGTTCTCATTAGTTTTTTGTTTAAAATTTAAAGATAAATTATGTTATAGCAAAAATTCCTAAGAATTGAAAACCACTTTAGCAGAAATTCAAAATTCACGAGTAATCCCAAAATTTATATAGCTTTTATCCAGACTAAAATATTAAAGCTACTGAGAAGTGTTAAACTTCACTAAATAGGATTTTACCTAAGATTTGGTATCAAAAGGTAGCCAGTGTCTGTCTAAATATTCTAGATTATCTAATAATTCACTTCACTTGTTTTGTCAACTTTATTTTTTTCATATTCTGAATTTTTAGATCCCATCTTTTTGTTTATCATTTTCCTTTTCCCCACTTTAGACATTTAATTTACTCTGCAAATAGGATTTTTGGTGACTCTTTTATATAATACATAGTTTTATAGTTTTATTTTAGCAATGCCTGCGTGGATTATTTTCAAACAGGATACTTTAATGACCACGTTCTTTTGAATATTGGAAAGCAAATTTGGCCTAAAATTTTAAATAAATGATTATGTTTTGTCAAATTAATTATCCTTCAATCTGAGTTACTGTTGGTGTTGTACTACTAGTAGTAGTATGTGAATGTTTTTAGTGTTTTGATGTGCACATTTTCCCTTCTGTCTAAATGTAGTAATGATTAGTATCTTCACAGCATAGCTTTTCTTTTTCATTACATACTAACCAGCATGGCTAGTTACTAAGAGTTGTTTCTAAACACTTTTTTAGCTTTGTGAGAGTTTTCTGTTTTTTAAGTCAAAACCTCTAACCTTTTATTTAAGAGCCTTCTATAGCATATTAGAATGAAATAGGATTGGTTTCATAGTGAATTGAATGTTATTTTTAGCTATACAATGAATATTAATGCACATAATTGCTTTGTTACTTCTTTGAACACTGAACTTCTTTCAAATTTTTATGCTTACCAACAGAATTTGCACGTTAGATTAATTGAAACAACCTTTTGATTAATCCTTGGTAACCAATAAATTGTTTTTCTCTATCAATTTAGTGTTACTACTTGGTGACTACCAACAGATTAAATTTTGCTATCGAGTCCTACTGACTTTTTCTAAGCAATCTTTGGCAATTACTGACTTGTTAAAATGAGACAAAGTCACAAGCATATGAATGTTTACTTCTAGTGTATGTTATAATTTTTAATACATGAGTATTTGGTATTTCCTGTCAATTATGTCATCTCCACAAATACATGTGAATGTGTTTCAAGCTATCCAATGAGTTGTTAAAAATTAATGCAAAGAATTACATATTTTAACTTATTGGAGATCAGGTTTCCTTTTTCAGAACAGTGATAAGGTCACTTTTGAGATATCCCATGAAACTGAATGATTAACATGATATATTCCCTTGTAAATTTAGGACTGATATTTTTAAAAATAAAATTGCCAAATTAAAAAAATCACAACCTTGTTTTACAAACAAGAGTTTTTCCTGGAGAGCTGTGTGTGAATTTAGATATATAATAAGAACTGTCTTTAAAGGAAACCTGTGATTAATAGTTTTATTGATATATGAAATAAACAGCTATTATATATTTGTTTTATTTATTTGGGTCCCAATTTACAACATTACCTTAAAGCTAGACAAACCTGTTATAGTTATGGCAAAGACACAATATTCTGGAAACCTATGTAGGTATTTCATTGTTACCTATTTTAGAAGTCTTTCCTTATAATTTGAAAATTTTATTTTACCAAATAAAGTGAGTGTGATGGTAAATTTAAATCTTTCCCAAACAATATAACATTAGGATTAAGTATATTTGTTCTTTTATAAAATTAATCAATTGGCTAAGCACAACTTGGCCTTTAGGTTTGCTTGTGGGAAATGTACTCGAAGGTTCTGCAGGTTTTTGTTTTGTTTTTTGTTTTGTTTTGTTTCATTTGCAAACTGTTCTTTGCATACTTATGTTTGTGGTCCTTGTAACTGACTTCTGCTTTTTGTTTGTTTCCTTTTCTTTCCTTTATCTGTTTTACTTCCCCCATACTGTGTTGTTGCTACCAGTTTCTATTGCTCCACCCCCTCCCCCTATGCCTCAGTTGACTCCACAGATACCTCTCACAGGCTTCGTGGCCAGGGTGCAGGAAAACAGTAAGTTTGGAAAAACTGAGCTATGGAAGAGTAGAGGCTGTCTCCTTATAGCATGCATGGCTGACGATGAGTCATCGTTTTCCTTACTTTTATTGAGAAGCTAATCTTATCTTGAAAATAGGTGCAGATATGTTACTGAAACTGAAGAGCACGGTCTTCAGTTTTTTCTCTTTGTGTGCATGGTTACTGACCCATATAAATTTCAAAGCTGCAGTTTTCTTATGTCTTTACATGATCCTAAAACAGGAGATCTGATCTTTACATAATCTCAAGGAAAGAATAATCAAACACAAAAATTCAAATTGTATGGGAACTTTTAGCTTCTAATAGTTATTAGAATTAGAAAGCATATTTTATTTTAATAAATTTATCAAGATATAGGTAGATATACTATGAGATTAAATTTAATATGAAATTGGGGCAGGTTTTCCCCCCTTAATTACAAAAAAATTTTAGGGAAAGCTTTGTAGCCTCAGATTTTCGTACATACATGATATTGAATCTACGTAAAGGTTCATTGTTAGGATAAGATTGAATGGCCAAGAATAAGTAAATTACATTGATGCTATCCATTTCAGGGTGAGTGATAAGCAATTTAGCATCCTTTTCACATTTTGGCTACATCCAGGCCCACGAAGATTGTTTCTGAATATGAAAATCAGTTAACTTTTTTAGTTCTTCTCTTGAATGAAGTTCAGGGATTTTTTTTTTTTTTTTTTTTGGCGGGTGGGGGGGAAGTTATTTTGGATATATAGCTTTAATCAGGATAGACTAATTTATATTACTGCCTGATTACTTTTGAAATTCCAGAAGATGTATAATCCTAACTGCATGATCACAGTGAATGTTATATAAAGTGAAAAATACCACTATTTTACTGAATTATAATATGCTAGAATAGCATATTGATGGTAATGTGGTCTATTTTTAATTTACTTCATTTGGACCATCACCATGAAAATAAATCTCAGGATGGTTTGAACAAATGAATAACCCACTTGCCCAGCCTATCCTCCAAGACGATATATTGTGGCAAATTCCATTCTTCAGCTTTTGCTGACCCTGTTATGTTATTCTCCCCATTCCCTCCCTTCTGCCAGTCAAATATTTGTGTACTCGATGTTATGTGCCAGGCTCTGTGAAAAATACCAGCAGTTTAAGACAAAAGCCCCTTCCTTCAGGAAATGTGTGACCCAATTGGCTTGTTATAAAATGTTGTTTCGTAATGTTGACATTTCTGAGTGTAAGCCATCCTTACTGTTAATATGTGTTTGAAAACCCTAATGTGTGCAAACCTTTAAAAAGATATGAATAATCAGCCTGGGCAACACGGCAAGACCCTGTCTGTACAAAAAATAAAAAATTAGCCAGGTGTGGTGGCATGTGCCTGTAGTTCCAGCTACTATGGATCCCGGCTGAGGCTGGGGCATCATTTGAGTCCAGGACGTCAAGGCTGCAGTGAGCCATGATCGCACTACTGCACTCCAGCCTAGGAGTGCAAAAATAAATAAATAGAGTGCAAAAATAAATAAATGCATGGATGGATGGATAGATAGAAGTGAATCTTATTTTTAAAAATAAATGAGTAAGGGTAAACTGCTGGTCATTAATGCTGCAGAGTTTAAAGACAGTGCGAACTTTTGAACTGCCATACCACTAACAATTATTAGGAAATAATTTAAAATAGTCATAATGCACATCAGTTTTGTGAGTCCAATGGTGACTGACTAGCTATTTGGTAAATCTTTTCTTTATATAGAAATCCAGTATTAGTGTGCATTATTCTAGGCATGTGTGGTCTTTGCTAAAGAGGCTCTTGGTATTAGTTCTTTTTACCAAACATACGAACTTGGGTCAGTGATTCTCCTTGTGCCACAGATTCCCTAACTTTATTTGGTTTCTGTTTTCTTTGAAAGTATTTTAGGAAGATTGGTGTTAAAATATGTATCAGTACTTTAAATGTTTTATGAAGTACAAATTTTATGTGTTCTTCTCTTAAATACCCAGTTTATTATGACACTCAAAGTGGGTGATAATGAATGCATGTAGCAGTTAGCCTATTAATAAGTGTTTCAATTTAAGATACCAGCCTCTAAAAAAGTCAGCAGTGTGTTTGCATCTCTTTATGATTATGCAGAGAATTAGATTAACCAAGACTTCTGCCATAATTTGAAGATAAGACATGTAGATTTACAACAGTTGGATATAAAGACAATTTCGTGAAAACATTGAACTAGTGTGATAAATCGAGAGTAAATTCAAGGTACCCACATATATAATTTACACATTAAGCCAAACTAAGGATATGAACTATGGCTGTTTGATGTTAGGAGGGGTCCATACCCATTTTCCTCTCCTCAATAATATTAAAAAGTTTTATAGAGGAAGTTATGGACAAAGATAAAATGGATCTAGGAATGAGGCAGAAAATTTAATTGTAGACCCGTTTGATAGGTATTAGAGTGAGTATTACCATACAAGATTTGTTTTCTAATAGCCCTTTCATCCCTCAAGAGGATAAAATAGAAATCACAGCATTGAAGTGGTTATGAAAATAGGGTCATTATCTGCAAATATTTTAAACCTGGAGCCCTTGGTTGTATATTCAGCACATTATTCCCAGGAGGGTAAACGTTTAAACCTGTATGACAAATAGATTACGGCTGATTTCTTTGATCACGTAAATAGCCCCAGAAATTGGCATTTGATTTAGTGTGTTTGTATTATGAACTTCTCCCCTACAGGAATTATATAATTCCTGTATCAATCTGTATGAAAACATTTTCATATGTCTTTTGAACTTTTAAAGAATTTTATGGATCAGAAATTTAAGTTAAGCACTAGTTGGGTTCCAGCTTTGAATTCTTTAAGTAATAGGAGCATTTTTACCTGATATTATGCTAGTTCATTGAACAGAGCTCTAGCCTGACATTTTCCCATTTCCCTGTTTACACCTTTGACTATGTAAAGCACACACATATATACTGACCACGACCATCTAAAGTTTGAGGTATGAGTCATTTTTATTGTTTTGTTTACTATAAGTTTCTTTTTCTTTGTTTTTTTAATTACATCTTCAACACTTTATGTTTAAATCTTAATTGTTGATGTATTCTTAGAAAATTGAATCTTTAGGATCTAGGCTTGCCCTCATCCCGTGCTTATGTTTTACTAGCAATAATGCAAAATTTTAGCTTGCTTTCTACAAAAAAACTGATTATGAATATAAACATTTTTAAAAATATTCAATTAGATTTTCTACTGGTTGGGGATTCTTTTTCCATTTTTTCAACTTGTAAAATGTAAATAACAGAGTAGAAAATCTATACACAGAAGCAGACCTAATACCACCAACTTTAACTTTCTCTCCATCAAAACAAACAATAATCAGCAAAGAAACAAAAATCTGTCCATGGGAGATTCAATTTTTAGGGAACCAAAGCTGTTTCAAGCCAAAATCGGGCATGAATGAGCAGAGTGAAAAGTGATCAAACCATTAATGTAATGTTACTCATATCGTTTACTGCAGTCCAAATGACAAAAGTGACATAGATTTAGTTTAGGTTGTTAACATTTGTCCGGATCTGAACCTTGGAATAAGGAAACTACTCCTATAATCCTTATAAAAAGAGACATTGTCTCCTAACACCCTGCATTCATTAATTTGTAATACTGCCAGATACACTTATTTTTAGCTCATTTTGTTATTTTTAAATGATTCTTGAGTAGCATAAACTTTAACACACCAAGCTTTTATTTCTAATCATTGCATGTTTTATTATAGTGCATGCTGTACTTAAGTTAGAGCTTTCTTAAATTCTGTTAACTTATAACTTTCCATCTAGACTTATTTGTGATTCAAATCAATCATATGAATCTTTTTAGTTGCTGATAGTCCAACTCCACCGCCACCACCTCCACCAGATGACATTCCCATGTTTGATGACTCTCCACCTCCCCCACCACCACCTCCAGTGGATTATGAAGATGAAGAGGCTGCAGTAGTTCAGTATAATGATCCATATGCAGATGGGGATCCTGCTTGGGCCCCCAAGAATTATATTGAGAAAGGTAAGGTACAATCATTGAATTGATGTGAAGGAATATAACCTAATTGTAGAAATTTAGGACTATAAAGAACATCTAGTCCAATGTTTCTCAGCCTTTTAAACTGCCTTACCAGCCAAGATGATTTACTTAAACCTTAATTCCTAAGCTTTGTATTATTCCCAGTGTACAGGGGGATTCTTTCTTTGTATTTTAAATTAAAATTGCAGTGTTAGATTTGCTTTCAAACTACATATGTGTTCAGCTGAAGATTAACTTGCTGGATGGCATTTTGTAGATGAAACAGCTAAGGCACAAAAATGGAGTTATATGTAATTAGTAAAGATTTTAAAAGTTCTGTCAAGCTCTGTTGATGACCTTTCATATCTAAATATAGATGGTCCCTGATTTACAATGGTTCAGTTTAGGATCTTTTCAACTTTATGATGGTACAAAAATGATATGCATTCAGTATGCTTCTCAACTTATGATGTAGCTTTGTCTGGATAAACCTGTTATAAGTAAAAATTATAAGTTATAGGTTGAAAACGTACTTTCAATTTACAATATTTTCCACTAAAACAGTGGGTTTATTGGGACATAACCCCATCATATGGAAGTGGAGGAGCATCTGTCTTTAAAAATTTATTAGTACTATCATGAGAAAAGCCTCAATTAAGGCGTCAGGTGATTTTATAAAAGAGAAGACCAATTACCAGGATTATATTTCATGAAACTATGAACTACTTTAAAGTCTAATTTACCTACAGTACCCAATATTCACTGTAATTATCTATTAAGAAATATAGGTGGGGAAGAAACAAATCCTGTTTCTAGAGTTTTTATTTTTTCATCCAGTTCTGTGCTATTTTAAAATCTGTATTTCTTTTTGCAGAAATGGGAATCAATTAAAAATAAAATCAAATCTGTATTTCTATAGAGTTCTGAAAAATGCTTGTGATTTAGTTGAACACTTTTGGTTGCCTTTGATATATTTCCTTCTATTGACTTTATTGGGTTAACAGTCTTTAAGCAAGTAGCTGTAGCTCTTGAGACCAGCAGCATTCTTTCCTGCCCAAGTTTTGGATATGTGGCAAAAGTAAATTTGTTTTCCTTTTATATTTTTTTATTTTTTGAGGTGGAGTCTTGTTCTGTCTCCCAGTGTGGAGTGCAGTGGTGCGATCTCGGCTCCCTGCAACTTCTGCCTCCCGGGTTCAAGCAATTCTCCTGCCTCAGCCTCTTAAATAGCTGGGATTACAGGTGCCCGCCACCACGCCCAGCTAACTTTTATATTTTTAGTAGAGACGGGGTTTTGCCATGTTGGCCAGCCTGGTCTGGAACTCCTGACCTCAAGTGATCCGCCCATCTCAGCCTCCCAGTTGTGGGATTACCGGTGTGAGCCACCACTCCTGGCCTTATATTTTTAACTGGTAAATAATTTACATATTGTTAAGAAAGTCTTAAATATTCTACTTTAGATTCCCATATACCTTCAAATAGAGAGCTGTTGTTACTTACAAGGATGATAAACTTGAGTGGCCTTGAATTGTGTTTTTACCCATATTTTCTTTCTTGGTAAAGCAAATTTAACTATGAAAATGGGACCATATTTATAGAAGTTGACAAATTTGGAATGACATATCGGGTAATATACTTGATAGTAGAGGATTAAAAAGTATCTTCCCAAGAACTAGGGGTGAGCATACTTTGTTTGGCATAAAGCCAGATAGTAAATATTTTAAACTTTGCTGGCTATACAGTCTCTGTCACAACTACTCAGTCCTACTGTTGTAGCGTAAAAGAGGACATAGTACATGAGTAAGTAGATGTGGCCATATTGCAATAAAACTTTATTTACAAAAAATGCAGTGGTTTGGATTTGTCCATGGGCCATGATACACTTTAGATTGCATTCCACAGCAGTTTGCAAAGGAAGTGAATATAGGCTGAGCATCGCTATCTGAAAGTCCCAAATTCAAAATGCTCCAAAATCCACAATGAGTTCCAACATGATGCCGCAAGTGGAAAATTCCACACCTGACCTCATGTGATGGGTCACAGTCAGAATGCAGGCACATGACACAGTTTATTCAGTGTTCCCAAGGGAAAAATAAAATTACCTTCAGGCTATGTGTGTAAGGTGTATGTGAAACAAAAATGAGTTTTGTGTTTAGACTTGGATCCCATCTCCAAGATAATATCTCATTACCTATATGTAAAATTCCAAAGTCTGAAAAAAAAACCCAAATCCAAAGCAGTTCTGATCCCAAGCATTTCAGATAAGGGTTACTCAACCTATATCTTGAACTGAAAAGAATTACAGACACCACAGAATTGCCACGTTCTCTAAATATTAATTAAAATCCTTTGAAGTAAGTAAATATTCTTTTTAAAAAATCTGGGAACAGTCCCTTAAATTAGCATGGGTCCTTGAATGAGTAGGATGTGATTTACCTTCCAGTGACTGTGTATTTTCAAATTAGATAGCTTGGGTTGTTACCTGGTTTACTGAATGGCTATGCAGCTTTGCCTGATAATTATTTCGAAAAGCGGTGCTTTGTATATGATAGGCACTTGGTATTTGAATGAATTGAAACATCTAATAAATTCTGAAGTTCAGAGAGCTTTCTTAAAGTGATTGACAGAACCTATTGACCTGTTCAGTCTAATCAGATTGTCATTTGACTCTAAGATTAAGCCAATGATATAAGTACATGGTTGGCACTGACCTACTTATATTGATAGATACAAAAATTAAGAAATCTTCATAAAAATGGTTTTGCTGTGCTATATATTTAATTGGCTTTGTCTTAAAATTCAAGTAAATGTTGGATATAGTGCATTCATGTGATATTTCAACTGTTTTTTCCATAGTTGTTGCAATATATGATTATACAAAAGACAAGGATGATGAGCTGTCATTTATGGAGGGTGCAATCATTTATGTTATAAAGAAGAATGATGATGGCTGGTATGAAGGAGTCTGCAATCGAGTGACTGGTCTGTTCCCTGGGAACTATGTTGAATCAATCATGCACTATACTGATTAATTTTTTTTTTTTTTTGCTTTTAAAGTAGATTCTTATTACTCAGTCATACTGTGGGACAATTATGGTTAACAGAACTGTCTTAATATGTTTTAAAATGTGCCCATATTTTCAGAACATGCTGTTTTATTGGTAAATTGAATGTCTACCTGTAAGCATAAATCTTTGAGGCAGTTTGTGTATTGCTAAATAGCAATTTATACAAGAAGCTGTCCATAACTGATTATGCTTATGTACTTACTTACACATTTTTAACTTTATGACCAGCCTAAATATTCTGGGGGAAGTGGGGTATAATATTTAACGAATCATTATTCAGATTGTACCATTACATGTTTCAGTGCAGCATGATTACTAACGCTATGTCAGACTAATATTAAAATCAGAAAATTTAAATGCTGGTGCTGGTCAGACTTTTTTTGTTAGATTCTCTCATTTAAAAAAAATACTGTTTGTTTAAAGCATGCATAAAAATTTATGTATTGAAATATACTTAAAAATTCCAAGATGCTTCCCATTTGTGTAATATTTACCTGGAGTACTCATACTTAGGTGTCTTAACATGAATTGAGTCTCCAAGGGTCTCCATGTGAAACAAAAGAAGCAAAAAGAGAATTATCTGTAATGTTGTAATTTGTACCTAAGTTTTTTAATGAGTGAAATTTGCATTATAAATTTTTTCCATTCATAAATACATAAGTGAACCAAAGGTTTTTGTCCTTTCCTTCACTGGTTTGCTTTAAAAAAAAAAATAAAAGATAATGATTTATTGCAGAATTATGGTTCTATTTTCTCAATATGTTAACTTGGAAAAAAATTTTAGCCTTATCTTAATCTGTCCCAACAGCAATGTGACGGGTTTTTGCAGATTCAAAATCTGCAATGGTTATTTACAAGTCAATCTACTGAATTCCTTTTTTAAAGAATCTTTTGAAGCTAAGAAAATGTGTCAAATTGTGTGCATTCATTCTGTAAGTAAAATTCGTAAGGATTGCCATGTCCTTCAGTTTTGCAGTGGACTGTTGTACACTGGTTCAATGAAAGGAAGTTAAAAGTACCTTTTACATATTGTAAAAGTGGATACAGTTGATTTGTGAATAGGCACTATTTAATCCATTACCTGGCACTAGCAACATTAGAATTTTAAAATAAAATAATTGGGAAAGAAGGTGGGTCATGTATTAATCAGTGAACAGAGATTTACCTAATGAACAGACTTGTATTGTCTTTTGACATAATCAAAATGCAACACATGCACTTTGTGTGTCTCCTCTTAATTTAAGGGAGGGCTGAGGGATGTTTTCTCTTCTTGTGTATAATTCTATATTGCTTAGGATATTAAAGTAGAGCACTCAAGTGTGGGTTTCTGTGTTATTGAGGGTTTGTTTGGAATTCAAATTACAGTTATGTACTGGACGTTACAGACTTGTAACACCATAGTGAATGGTAAGACTAGTGCAAAACAGTTATTTCTGAAAATTAAAGACCATTACTGCTACCAAATCAATGTGACTATTTCATACGCATTTTGCCTTTGTTAATTTTAAACAAACTATCATTAGTGATCAGTTAGCTACCTTCTACTTTCCATTTTTGAAGTGGATTGTTCTCTTAATTTGTATATAACCTGTTGTCTAAATTTTATGTACAGTCTTTTATAATAAACCATTCTCCTGTATGAAACTTTGGATACTGTTAAAATATAACTGATGTGGACTTCAATGCAGACTTCACATTTTTCTCATCTTTACTCCCACAGTAAATCAAGACAAACCATTTGAATTTTAACATCGATTATTTATTTGTGTAATGGCCTTACATGTGGATATTAACAGTGTAAACAATACCACATATAACCATCAAGATACCTCGATTATAATTTATAGGACTAGAATGACAGATTCAGATGGTTTAATTACATTTAAAAAGTTTTCTGAAAAAACTTTTGCAATAAAAAAAATAAATTGCCCATCAATAAGTTTGATATCTTTTAAAATGATTTTTGGTTATCTGCACATGAAGCAAACAAAGTGTATTCCACAAAATTCTTTAGGCACAGTCTGGTAAGATAGCTGCCAGAAAGAACAGAAAGAGTTGTCATTTATCTCTTGTGAGTACAATTTCTGAAAGTTGAATGAGGGCATCTCTTTCTGGGGATGGTCGAAGTTTACTGATCTCTCTTATTGCTTCATGGCAGTACTGCTGGGCGAGGTAGGTTGTTTGTTGCACACCATCACTCTACGAGATACAGAACAAAACAGAACAGATGCCTGTCACTGACTGAATCAGCATTTTAACTTCCTGCTATAATAAATGAACACATAGTTTTGAGATCAGATGAGCTGAGGGTTACAGTTTCAACAGTCAAACTACATCTCTAATGTTCTTTTCCCGACTCATAGTGCTAACTTCCTTTAGGCCTTTTTCTCATATTGAAGCAAATTTTTATTCTATTAGCATGCAAAGCAACTAGCTCATCAATATTACATGGTCATCCATTTTCCCCTTTTACTTAAGTATTAGACTTTCTCAAAAGTTCTACATACAAAGTATTGTTATACATTTAAATGTAAAAAAAACACAAGTAAAACTTATAAAGAATAAAGACATAACAAAATGAAAGTACAGAGGGTTTATGAAGAAAGTCAGGTTCCTTTCTTCCAAAGGCACTCACTTTATCCATTAGTTTTTCTTTTTCTGTTTTTTTTTTGAGACAGGGTCTCACTCTGTCACCCGGACTGGAGTGCACGGCGTGATCTCAGCTCACTGCAACCTCTACCTCCCGGGTTCAAGCAATTGTCCTGCCTCAGCCTCCCAAGTAGCTGGGACTACAGGCGCATGCCACCATACCCAGCTAATTTTTGTATTTTTTTTTTTTCTTTGAGACGGAGTTTTGCTCTTGTTGCCCAGGCTGGAGTGCAATGGCACGATCTCGGCTCACTGCAACCTCTGCCTCCCAGGTTCAAGCAATTCTCCTGCCTCAGCTTCCCTAATAGCTGGGATTACAGGCATGTGCCACCATTCCTGGCTATTTTTTTTTTTTTTTTGTATTTTTAGTAGAGACGGGGTTTCTCCATGTTGGTCAGGCTGGTCTCGAACTCCTGACCTCAGGTGATCCACCCACCTCGGCCTCCCAAAGTGCTGGGATTACAGGCATGAGCTACCACACCCAGCTAATTTTTTTTTTTTTGTATTTTTTTTTTCTTTGAGACGGAGTTTTGCTCTTGTTGCCCAGGCTGGTCTCAAACTCCTGGCCTCAAGTAATCCGCCCACCTTGGCCTCCCAAAGTGCTGGGATTACAGGTGTGAGCCACCTTGCCCAGCCTAGTTTTTATTTATTGATTGCCAGTTTTAGTTATTATCTGTTACCTTTTTATTAAGATGAGGATTTAGCCCTCCCATATTGTGCCTCCTGATCATGACACTGCTGTCTTTAGTTGTTTTGTTGATTGCTTCTGTTAGGTAGCATCAACTTCTGATTTTATCTTGTATGAGCTCCTGTCCTGTCCTTTAACTATACTGTTAGACTATGGATATTTACATTCTATTCTGTAACCATGTTTTAAAATATTGGTTCTTTCTAAAAGCCAAATACTAATAAAGTATCATTTCTATGATGTAAAAATATTTACTGCAGAATCAAGTCATATACTATAATTCTATTTCCTTCTCCATGGCTCATGATCCCTCTGACATTCATTCATTCATTCATTCATTCATTTATTTATTTATTTATTTAGAGACAGAATCTTGCTCTGTTGCCCAGGCTGGAGTGCAGTGGTGTGATCTTGGCTCACCACAACCTCTGCCTCCCAGGCTCAAGGGATTCTCGTGCCTCAGCCTCCTTAGTAGCTAGGATTATAGGCGTGTGCCACCACACCTGGCTAATGTTTGTATTTTTAGTAGAGACGTGGTTTCACCATGTTGGCCAGGCTGGTCTCAAACTCCTGACCTCAAGTGATCCACCCGCCTCGGCCTCCCAAAGTGCTGGGATTACAGGCGTGAGCCAGTGCGCCCAGACCCCTCTGACATTTAGAAATAGAATATTCCTAACACTGTGGTTGAAAGAAATCTGATTTTCTATACCAATTGCTCAAAACATGACACATTTTAGTTTGCTGTTCCTTTTTGTACAGAAGCCTGCCTTCTCTCAGTGTTTTCCACACATTTTGCTGAAGTACATCTGCAAATAACCTACCCAGAAAGTGTTCACGCAGGCCAGGTGTGGTGCTCACGCCTGTGATCCCAGCACTTTGGGAGGCCGAGCTGGGTGGATCACGAGGTCATGAGATCGAGACCACAATGGCCAACATGGTGAAACCCCCATCTCTACTAAAAATACAAAAATCAGCCGCGCATGGTGGCGGGCGCCTGTGTTCCCAGCTACTCAGGAGGCTGAGGCAGAAGAATCACTTGAACCCGGGAGGCGGAGGTTGCAGTGAGCCGAGATGCACCACTGCACTCCAGCCTGGTGACAGAGCGAGACTCCGTCTCAGAAAAATAAAATAAAAAAGTGTTTATGGGAAGTCAGTGTTTTAGTCCCGACGTGTGGTGACTTTCTTTTGCCTTCAGATTTAATGGATCTTAGGTTTAAAATGTTTAATCATTATTTGCAAGACCTTCCTCCACTGCCTTCTAGCATCCAGTATTTTTGCTATTCATTGAGCCAGTTTTGACACCTGTTTCTTGCGTAAGTGACCACTTTTTAATTTTCTTCCCGAAATACTTGTTACGTGATGGCACCGGTCCTTGTAGCTCTTTTTATTTTTCACTATTTCCCCCTTTCTGTTTTACACTTGGGAGGATTTCCTCAATTTCACATTGCAGACGTTCTTTGGAGTTTGCTCTTCAGTCATTTCCAGTTTCTTAGAACTTGCTCTTACTCATTTAAAAAGTCTGATCCTGTCTTGTTTTGTGAATGTGGTATATTTTTGGATCCTCCTATTTATGTTTTTCCTGAGTTTCCCCCCACCCTGTTATTTTAGTCCCACTCTTTTGTTCAGCAAGCTTTAGTCAACTCATTTGTAACCCTGAGTTGTCTATTCACATTTAATGAGGGAATACGACTAGAAGCTATGTGGGTGAACAGGGAGCTAGAATTTTGGAGAATTTGTTCAGAGAACATTCCCGTGGATTTTTGTTTTCCCTAAATGCGTTTCTGGCTAGGATTGCTGGAACTTTGCTATTTTCCATAGGTGCTACTATTAATTTCCCTCTTTTCAGTTCCACCTCCCACTCCAGCTTTCAATAATACCATTATTTCTGAAGCCAGAACCTCTCCCAGGGATATTGACTTTTATCAGCTCCAGCTCCCTCCCATAGTTTTTAATAGTACTTTTAAACCATTCTCCAAAAAAGCCAATAACCTATAGTGAATGATGAGGCTTAACAGCATAGTCAGTTAAAAGAGAAAAATAACCTTTTAGGGGTTGGGGGTTGCTTTTTAAATGTTTTAAGAATCAGAACGGTAATTATTTGGAAGTCTTTCAGGTACTACACTAAGTACGGATCTCACGGCACACTTGCTTTGTAACAATGTTTTTGCTCACTCCGACTCATCCAGGAGATCTGTTGGCTGCAAATGATGGTGAGCTTGGAAATGGCTCATTCTCAAGAGAGTCAGTCACCAAAACTCAAGTCATGCAAAGAGATCTGGCTTCCACAGAAAGCTTCTGAAGATATGTGGCAATATATTTAAAACAAGCCACTAGCCCCTAAACAGGGTTAAATGGTTCTCCCTTTAAAAGAAAAATGTTTGTATAAATGTATAGTTTGCCTATGTTGGTTTAATTGTTTTCAGTGATCATGTCTTTAGTCACACTTTTATAACAGGTAGGACAGACTAGGAAAGCCCAATTAGGAGTAGCCCATTGCAGCAGTGCAGCTGCAGCCCGCGTGGGGTCACGGATGGCGACACGGATGAGGCTGGGGCCGAGGCTGGGTGACTGGGGTCCTAGTGATTCTGCTGATGGACACAGGGAAGGCTGGTTCCACACCACTCTGCTTCAACACTAACAGTTCACCAGAATCACTTAGGTACCTTTTACCAGACATTAATATCTGTGCCTTACCCAAGACCAGTTAAAACAAAATATTTCCTAAGTAGTCTAGAAGAGAAATGAAAACAAAAAATCTGAAAAATGAGTTTTCCCTTCTCAGTTTTTGTCACATCAAGAGTTGACCAAACAGTCTTGTATCTGTAATTTAATGTTTACATTTTTGGATTAAAGGACTTTGCCACGTTGTTCCTGCTGCTGCCTTTCTTTTAAAAATAGTCTTACCTGTAACACATACTGTCGAGCTCTGTCTACATCTCCCGGCAAACTGAACCTTCGCATGATCATAGCATTCATTTCTGGGAACTAAGAAAAAAGAGAGAAAATCTGTTTATTTCTCTTGGGGGAAACAAGTGTTCTAACACTAGTTTGTAACAATAGGAAATAAGAAACAACAAAAATGTAATTAAATGTCTAGATGATGTGGGGGAGCAATAAACTGTGGCAACAAAAGCTGAGCTAAGAGACATCCACTGTCTATGCCTAGGCACTGTGGTGGTGTACAGGAGGAGAGACACTAGTCCTTGTTTATTCTGATGTTTTATCCTAGTTCAACATTGAGTAAGAGAGGCAGCAGGAATAAAGTACATCTCAACAACAACATGGTTCTGGCTGGGTGTGGTGGCTCACGCCTGTAATCCCAGCACTTTGGGAGGCCGAGGTGGGCGGATCACCTGAGGTCAGGAGTTTGAGACCAGCCTGGCTAACATGGTGAAACTCTGTTTCTACTAAAAATATAAAAAAATTAGCCGGGCGTGGTGGTGCACGCCTGTAATCCCAGCTACTCAGGAGGCTGAGGCAAGAGAATTGCTTGAACCCTGGAGGCGGAGGTTGCAGTGAGCCGAGATTGCGCCACTGCACTCCAGCTTGGGCAACAAGAGTGAAACTCCATCTCAAATAAAAAAATAAAAAACATGGTTGGTAAACTTGAAATTGTATCAGGATCGCCTGTACTGCTTGTGGGGCCTCTCCCCCAGTTTCTGATTGGGTAGGGGTGGAGCCTTGGCATGCATTTCTAACAGATTCCCAGGTGACACCAGTATCTCTGGTCTCTGCCAACATTTTGCGAGTCACTGGCCTAGGATGAGGATGGGAATTAGGCATTCTACTCTAAGTACTAAATTGATTACCATCTGAAAGCTATTGAGGTTTCTGAGCAGAGAGCATTACGTGCAGAGCTCTGCCTTAAGCAGTGTGTACAGTGGATCTGAGCAGTGGTGCATGACACTGACTGCATACTGGGATCAGCTGGGGAGGTTTTTGTGTGTTTTTTTTTTTCCTTCTGAGATGGAGTTTCGCTGTGTCGCCCAGGCTGGAGTGCAATGGCACGATCTCAGCTCACTGCAAACTCTGCCTTCCTGGTTCAAGCGATTCTCTGCCTCAGCCTCTTGAGTAGCAGGGACTACAGATGTGCGCCACCACACCTGGCTAATTTTGTATTTTTAGTAGAGACAGGGTTTTGCCATATTGGCCAGGCTGGTCTTGAACTCCTGACCTCAGGTGATCTGTCCACCTCAGCCTCCCAAAGTGCTGGGATTACAGGTGTGAACCACTGCGCCTTGCCTGGGGAGGTACAGTTGCCTAGATCCTGTTCCCAGAGATTTTGATTATATTGGCTTGGTGCTTAGTCTGGGCACCAGGATTTTCAACCCCCTCCCATCTACTCTGATATTTTTAATGTGCAGCCAAGGTTGAGAACCATGGAACTAAGACAGTCAGAGGTAGATGGAACAAACAGGTTACTAGAGTAGTTTATAAAAAAGACCTGAATTAACCTGATAGCAAGAAGAGGGGAAAAAAAAAGGGTAAAAATTCAATTGAAGGTAAAATCGATATTCTACAATACTTAGCAACTATTTATAACTGTCACCATTAACAGAATACAAAAGCCAGGACACCAAATCACTTCACTTCCTAGATCTGAGCTCTAGTCTTGGTTTGGCTACCAACTGCCACAGCTAAGTGACTTCCTTAGTCCCTGGGGTCTTAGGCTTCTCCTCTTCATGACCAGAAGCCCTTGAGCTCTAACAGTCTATGGCTCCACGGAAGAGGTAAGATGTGTTTGGTTTTGGCCACGTCAGTGCTTATAGCAGTTGCCAGTTTTTCCCTGGCAGTGAACCTGAAGATGAAATAAGTTGTCCTGTAACCATGACCATGGTATTAGTAATCCTAGAAGAAAAAATAGGGCATACATAGAAAAGCCTCAGCCAAGTGATCACAGACGAAGAAAGAATGTTTCTTTCAGACCAAAATATGTGTCAGAACAAAGCTCTAAACATGTAGAGACTGCTAATGTGTTTACAGAATTTATAGAGCCAGCAACTGGTTAGTTCTTACGAAAACCAGTAATTTCCTTTAGTTACTGGTGTTTTAAGAAGAAAACAAGCTACTAGAAAGAAATCAGGGAAGCCCAAATCAACTTCTGTGGTAAAAAAGCCAAATCAAGTAGGTTTTAGTTTTGTTTTGAGACTTGTTCTGTTGCCCAGGCTGGAGTGCAGTGGTGCAATCATAGCTCACTGCAGCCTCAAACTCCTATAGGTTCAAGTGATCCTCCTGTCTCAGCCTCCCAAGTAGCTGGGACTACAGGCATGCACCTGGCTAATTTTTTAAAATTAAAAAAAAATTTTTTTTTGAGATGGAGTCTCACTCTGTCGCCCAGGCTGGAGTGCAGTGGCACAATCTTGACTCACCGCAACCTCCGCCTCCCGGGTTCAAACGATTCTTCTGCCTCAGCCTCCCGAGTAGCTGGGACTACGGGGCACATGCCACCATACCCTGCTAATTTTTTGTATTTTTAATAGAGACGGGGTTTCACCATGTTAGCCAGGATGGTCTCGATCTCCTGACCTTGTGATCCGCCCACCTCGGCCTCCCAAAGTGCTGGGATTACAGGCGTGAGCCACTGCGCCTGGCCAATTTTTCAATTTTTCATAGAGATGGGGTCTTGCCTTGTTGCCTGGGCTGGTGTCAAACTCCTGGCTTCACATGATCCTCTCACCTGGGCCTCCCAGAGTGCTGGGATTATCGGTGTGAGCCACTACACATAGCCTGTTTTCGTTTTTTAATACCACATACTTGCTGGATATCTAGAAGGTTTTATCGTTAACACTAATGTGATCCTCTTGTAGGCATCTGGTGACATTACTGTGTTTATGATGTATAAGCTTTTTCTACAGTACCGGCAAGTGTAGTAAGATGTGCTGATTGGGTGTTTTCACTGATGCTTTTACTATGAAAAGCACTGAGAAAGCAAAATTTGAAAAAATTATTTGCATTGAGTGACTACATCCTTCCTTCCAAACATGTCATGTGTGCAATTATAATATGCAAAACATCAAACTTTTCCCTGAGCACTCCCCAGTCCCCTTCATGTGTATGTGGAAAAGAAAAGAGAAACACAGCACGAAGAACAATTGCCTGCAGATTTAGTGACAAATAAAAGTTCTGTTTGCTCAGGTGGTGTTTTTAAGAGTAGGAAAACCACCTGTGGGTAAATCAGGTTGTAGCGCTGTGAAACCCATCCATACACTGAGCCGCCAAGGTGATCAGTAGATGAGTTTTCCCAAGCAAAACGTGGGTCACTCTAAGGCACCAACTAGTCACCACGACAGCATAAGGCCTGTGCAGCTGGTGCAGGGGCTGGTGATGGCATTTGGAAACGTGGCTACAGCTGACATTTGGGTCTAGTGACTTAGCAAATAAGGAAGAGAAGCAGAAGAAAGGAAAGATTTGTTTTTGTTGAAAAAGATATCTGAAGAGTAATGAAGTTTCATCAGATAAAGTAAAGCACTTCCATTTTGTTCCTGAAGCTTTCAAAATCCAATTAACTTGAGGTTTTTGTTCTTAAAGAGAATATGTACACATATACATACATACACGGGAGGATGCTGTCATCCCTGGGACTTCTCCAGAAATCCCCAAAACTCTTCTTAAATCCTCTGAACCAACTGTTACCAGGAAACCCCTTAAGAGAGATGTTAAAAATAAAGGAACTCCAAAGAGAGGGGGTTTCTGTCAAGTGCTGGGTGGAGCAAACTCCAAGACAACCCACCACACCAAGTTAAAAAGGAAAAGGTGGTTTCCCAAGAATGCTTGCCCTGGCCCAGTGTTCACAAATGGAAAAGCTCAAAGAGCGTCTCATCAGCACACACAACTCACCTACCAAAGGGAAAGGATTACAGGCGTCTTAGAAACTCCTCCACTAAGTAGGTATGTTGTTCACAATAACAAAGACATCGCACAGAGATGATGCTTTGAGTATCATCAGTGCCCGGGTGGGTTAGTTACCTGCTCTGTGGGAAGGCCTGTTTGGTATCATAGCTACTAACTTCTCAGCATTACCCGTGGCAATAACACTGTGTATGATGTAAGAAAATGAATACTGGTCTTAGACTTGTTCAGTTCCCTGCTGTGCCATTTACCAGATGTTTAATTTTGGCGAGGTTTGAGCATCAGTTTCTTTCTTGTAGAATAGGCACCATGATATCTACCACAAAGAGGAGTTGTGAGATTAGAGATAATGTATGAAAGAATCCTTTGTAAACTAAAAACACATTTTCATTAAGTGGAGATACTGCACATTCTTAATGTTATTTTTGGAACTTGTTTTTACCCAGAATGAATTTTAGTCCCCAAAATCTTCTGACACATTTCTTGCTAAGAATCTCTTGTTTGACAGTGTATTCCACAAAAGAGCCTAACCTTGCTGTTTTATTAGAAGGCAACTTATAAATACATATTTGGCTAACGTCTGGCCCACGTGCCACAAGACAGAAACAGCAGTCTACTTTTGAAATGAGTTCTGTCCAGAGTCACTTCCTGCTTGGACTCCATTCTGTGTTCCCTTTTCTGAGGCTGCAATGTGCCTTTTAAACTCACTGCCTTATGGGCCGATGAGAACACTGCTGTCTGGTGACTGTGAGTAGGTGCCTCATGACTGGGATTTCCCAGTAAAGCACACACAAAACCATGGCTCGGGGTACAGTAATCTTTTTTCTTCCTTTTGCTTGCGTTTTTTTTTTTTTTTTTTTTTTTTTTTCCCGCTGTTTCCCCAGGTCGGCCATGCAATGGCGGGATCTCAGCTCACTGCAAGCTCCGCCTCCCGGGTTCACGCCATTCTCCGGCCTCAGCCTCCTGAGTAGCTGGGACTACAGGCACCCGCCACCTCCCGGCTAGTTTTTTGTATTTCTTAATAGAGACGGGGTTTCACCGTGTTAGCCAGGATGGTCTCGATCTCCTGACCTCGTGATCCGCCCGTCTCGGCCTCCCAAAGTGCTGGGATTACAGGCTTGAGCCACCGCGCCCGGCCTTGCTTGCGTTTTTTAACCAGCATTTTTCTTTCTTTCTCTTTTTTTTTTTTGTTTTGAGATGGAGTCTCACTCTGTCGCCCAGGCTAGAGTGCAGTGGTGCGATCTCAGCTCACTGCAACCTCCGCCTCCCAGGTTCAAACGATTCTCCTTCCTCGGCCTCCCGAGTAGCTGGGATTACAGGCGTGCACCACCATGCCCGGCTAACTTTTGTATTTTTAGTAGAGACGGGGTTTCACCATATTGGTCAGGCTGGTGTTGAACTCCTGACCTCGTGATCCACCTGCCTTGGCCTCCCAAAGTGCTGGAATTACAGGCATGAGCCACTGCACCCAGCCTTAACCAGCATTTTTCAATCTCTTATAGATTACTGACAGATACTATGTAGAAGAGGTCCATCTCCCCTGTCCCCCACTATATATGAAGGCAGAGTTAGCCGTTACTCCTTTGTGTGTGGAGGGGAAAGTAAGTTAGTTTCTTTCGAAATATATTCAGAGTGAAACTTAAGGTTTAAGAAGGACTCAACCAATAACTTGGTATTCTGGGGTTCATAACAAGTATTTAACAACTTGAAGATTTTTACAAATACAGCAACCAAAACGTTTTCAGCGCCTTCTCCAGGGAGAGGCTTTTTCCTTCTATCCTGACAATCTTAGAGCCTAGGTAGAGGAATCTTTACCAAGCTAGCTGGATTTCAGCACACTCAGTCCATCTTACTGTCCTTCACTCACGTTTACTAACAAGCATCTGAGAAGTAATGTTCGCAGTTGTATAGGTGGAAGCCAGTGCCTCATTTTTCTAATCCCCGGCATAGTATCTACACGGCTCAAACGTTCCTCACTCATGCCTCAATGTACAAAAGGGGATTTTTAGAAATTTTTGTCAAAACTGGGCACATGTATTATGCTCCTTGATTTTGGGCTGGCAAGTAAGTCTCTTTGGGAGAGAGGACCTATTTATAGCATATCTTTCACTTCTTACGTCAGCCTCCAAAGTCTGAGAGGATGGAAGCCTTGTAATAATGAGGGCAGGTGTTCCTTCAAAGTGCCCTGACATCTCCATTCATAGCCCTAGCAAGCTGCCAAAGTAGCCTGGCCCAGCCACCCAGAACATCAGCCTCCCCTGGGAAGAATCACGCTGCCAATGGCTGTGCTAGATAGTGGGTGAAAGATAATCTTTCCTCTCTCCAATAGAAACCCACCAAAAGCAAGGGTCATGGTTTCTGTATCACAGTGGAATCACTGAATTCTATGGAGGACATGACTGACCTTTGTAAACGTGAAGACAGAATGAGGCAAAATCTCTGAAAGACCAAAAGTTACTATAATTTTAGACCAAAGAGCTAATGTTGAATTTCATGGCACGGTGATGAACATCTTATTGCTTTGCTACATACCAAATTAAATACTACTAAGATGAAAATCTATTAACAAGATGTTCCAACACCAACTAATGTCTCACTTATTTCAAGTAACATTCAGTACAGCCACAAGCCATGTGGCCAGCATCTAGAGGAGGCTGTGAGGATGTCTGCTTTGTCAGTCGAGGGAACATCTTTGAAGCTTCCTAAGCCTTTCATTCACATTAAGGGGGACACGAGGGCAGCTGTACTGACTTCCTCACTTCTCAGTCCCTCAATCCGGAGAAAGAAGGAACTATGTGGGTCTACTGCACTCCACTGACTTCTTGACATTTTGAGGCAATGGCCGAAGTTCTAAGGCCTCTCTCAGAGCAGCAGAGTCTCATTAAACTTCTGAAACTGGAGAATTTCTTATGCTTGGAGGCCCCTGATGCTTCCTGTGCCTTTTAAGGGGCTCTGAGGACCACCAGAGTCCAGTCCTATAATCAACACTTGGAAACTGTTCACTTTGCCAGTGGCCAAAATATATGGAAATAATCATGATGCTACCTCACATGCCTCTGGCACACCACAAGACACAAAGATCTTAAATAGGATCTTAGCGAATCCTCACAACCCCCCTGGGAGAAAGCTGATCTTCTCAGTTTTACAGATAAGGAAACAGGCTTAGCAAGGTGAAATGACCAGCCCTAACATCTCACTCAGAGCCAGGATCAAATGCAGACCTGTCATCTCTTACCCGGATGCCTTCCCATCCATTCCGTCATGCAACCTCCCCATCAGGTGTGTCGCGGGACGTCAGTTCTGTGGGGCTATCAGTGGTGTGTCGAAGGGAGTTCGTAACACTTACCTGCTGACAGGCAAACAGGACAGGACCAGTGGCTAACCCGAGCTTCAGATCAGCTGATGTTGGTTTGCCCATCTGGTCAGAACATGAGGTGAAGTCCAACACATCATCTATGAGCTGGCAAAAGGAAAAATGGGATGTAAGGAGCACCGCCAGGCCAACATCGCTGCCATTGTTCCTGCTATTTTGGCAATTCCACACTAGGGGAGAATGCTGACTGTATCACGGTGCTACCATTCTTACAAATAAAAAGCATACCAACCTGAAAAGCTATTCCTACATTTTTTCCGTACTGATAGGCGATCTCATGCACCACTGGGTCGGGACATCCTAGAACAGAGACCTGAAACAAAAAGAGCATTCTGAGATAAGCTGCTTCCAGCCAGCAGCACAGCAGCTGACCCCTGACTGAAGGAATTCCTTAAAATAGGAGGTAGCGGGGCTAGATTATACACAGTCAGGAGACGCTGACATCAGAGGGACACCAAGCATGTACAAAACCGCATTTCCAATCACAGAGTTTCAGCCTCAGATTGTGTCGTTAAATTCTAAGAAAATTCCCCTTCTCCGGCCCCTGCTTTCAGACAGGATAAGCAGCCTTTCCCACTGCTTAGGAAAAACGGAGCTACAGCTGGACTAATTCTGCTGGTAACAGGCTAAGTAAACCTTCCTGACATGCACAAGAAACAGACCCTCATCTGTGAAATACTGACTTCCAGCACTCGGCAAGCGAGCCCAATTACTGTTGGCTTTAATAATCTCCATCAATGTGTCCCTCATTTCAGGAAGAGATACTCATGTAATCACACACAATTTCCCCATCTGTAGTCCTTTTCATCATCTTTGGGAATTTCACCTGTTTCTGAATGCAGTTATTTCTTGCTTTGTCCATAAAAATCGTCTCAAGCCTCTGCTTCAGACACAGATATCGCTTTTTTATTATCAGAAGGAACTTCACTGGTCCCACTGTTTCCACATTTCTCTCAAAAGGAGTTACTGTATAAAAACCCTTTTCCCTCCTCTCAGTGGGGGAGAAATAAGACTTCGGAAAGTCTTTTTAAAACTCCAAAAAGCTAGCTGGCACCGGCCACTGAAGTGCATTTCCCAGTGCCCTGCTAAGCATGTTAAGCAGGCCCAGCCACATTTTCAGAAAACAAAGCCTGGGTAAAACCAACACGGGGGAGGGGAGAGACGGTCTGTGTCTACCGGAGAGACATCTCTGCTCAATCTCCGTGAGAAAGCCAGCTGGAGCGCTGCACAGTTAGTTGCCTTTCTGAAAGGCTCGCAGATGCTAGGAAACCCTGTCCCCTGACCTTCGGTCCTGCCTCTGTGGCTCTCCGGTCAGGGAGTGAACTTGGCTCAGGCATCCGTGTGGTGCAGCGCTGCAGGCTCTGCCGTGAGACTGTGGGGCTGCATTTGTAACCTTTACAAGTACCACGTGACGTCGGCATGTTACTGAACCTCTCTCGGCTTCAGCTTCCTCATCTGTACAATGTGGAAATCACAAGCACCTACCTTGTAGCGTTACTGTGAGAAAC
The DNA here is from genome assembly GCF_008728515.1 of Papio anubis. Lineage (NCBI taxonomy): Eukaryota > Metazoa > Chordata > Mammalia > Primates > Cercopithecidae > Papio > Papio anubis. The sequence continues at coordinate 99,527,574 of NC_044986.1, forward strand.
AGACATGATGCTGCATTTAAACCCTCAGTATAGTGCCTGGCGCCTGGTTAGAACTCAATGTGTGTTTGCTATTATTATCTCTTTTTAGAAATAGGATGTCACTCTGTTGCCCAAGCTGGGGTGCAGTGGTGCAATCACAGCTCACTGTAACCTTGAACTCCCAGGCTCAAGGGTTCCTTCCGCCTCAGTCTCCTGAATAGCTGGGACTACAGGCACGTGCAACCACACCCAGCTAATTTTTAATTTTTTCGTAGAGATGGAGTCTCACCATGTTGTCTAGGCTGGCCTCAAACTCCTGGGCTCATGATCCTCCCACCTCCACCTCCCAAAGCGTTGGGATTACCACCAGGTGTGAGCCACCGCACCCTGCTGTTTGCCATTATTATGAATAATTGTCCTCCTCCTCATCCACTGGAACCAGAAATAGGAGCCTTGGCAGTGTCCACGCACCTCTGCCAACTGAAGCCAGGTCGCATAATGTCCTCAGCCTGAGAATGCTTTTTGACAACTTAATGAGGTCTGTTGACTATGTAGGGCTTGGCCATAAGTACATGGTAAAATTGCATGCACCATAAAGGTGGCCACGGACTTGAGTGAACAGTAACTGCTTTCAACAGCAAACCCCTTCCCGTGGGCAGGCACTGACCTCTGGGCAGTCAGGCAGGGCTCCTTTTTTCAACTAAAGAGTCTGGGAGACCACATGGGGGACAATTCAGAAACTTCTGAGAAGCTAAGATCAGCTTGGCTCAGAGGAGAGCATGGCAAGATCTGGGCAGCCTGGGATGTGCTGAGCTCAGGCCAGAATGATACTGGGAACCAAGATATTCCTAGATAGAAATCACTGAGAGTGAAGCAGTCTCCTGTAGTGAGATTAATGCTGTTTCCTCCACACAAAGCCATAGAGAATATAAACTTTCTTTTCTAAAAATCCATTTCTTTTTTTGGAGACAGAGTCTCTCTGTCACTCAGGCTAGAGTGCAGCAGCATGATCTGGGCTCACTGTAATCTCCACCTCCCAGGTTTAAGCGAGTCTCCTGCCTCAGCCTCCATGCGCCACCATGCCCAGATAATTTTTGTATCTAGTAGAGACGGGGTTTCACTAAGTTGGCCAGGCTGGTCTCAAACTCCTGACCTCAGGTGATCTGCTTGACTCAGCCTCCCAAAGTGCTAGGATTACAGGTGTGAGCCACCGCGCCCGGCCTAAAAATCTGTTAGTGAACATTTTAATGGAGTAAAATGTGTGGAGCACGTATGATGAGTACTTGGTATGATTTGAGCTAAACCTCACAATATCCCACAAATATGGATTATGTGGTTGGTGATGATAAAAGCTAACAATTCCTGAGTATCCACTATGTGCCAGGCACTGTTCTGAGAATTCTCACCTTTTAAGTCACTTATGAGGTTCGAGAAACTGAGGCACAGACGGTCCCAGGCATTACATGGCTCTGACACGCTGGAACCTGAATTTCATCCCAGACGGTCTGGCTCTAGGTACTGTTCTCTCCATCACTTTGCTGTGCTGCTTCTATGCTGGGCAATAAAATGGAACCTCCAAGAGGTCAAGGAACGTGTCCAAGTACGCACAAAGCTGCAGTCTGTCTGCACTGCCCCCTCTACGCCCACACATGCTGACACAGAGGTTATTTAGTGGGCGGCTTCTGCCTGACACATGGCGAAGGGACATTACTGCTCAGATTTCAACTATCCCAGATTTCCCTGGGGTGGCATAAAGACCATGCCAGAGAGTCCTGCTTCCCCATCCCAGGTCAGGACTGTCTGGATCTGTGGCAGGAAAACAGAAAACTGCCACAAATTAGACACAACATGGCACAACATACAAGGCGGCAAAGAGGTGCGCAGACTTGCGCTCAGCATCAGAGAGATGCCTCACGTCTTTCCGGAAATGGGTGGAGCATGAAGAATGATTAAGTCAAAGAAAGTGGAGCTCGACCGACTGTTTTGTTTGAAGCAGATGCTGCAGCCAGGCTGTGTTGTGCATATGCACTTCTTTCTGGGGAACGTTCACACCTTGCATCACATCCTTACAAGCCTTGTCTCAACAAGATGGGGAAGGGCCGGGCGCAGTGGCTCACGCCTGTAATCCCAGCTACCTGGGAGGCTGAGGCAGGAGAATTGCTTGAACCTGGGAGGTGGAGGTTGCAGTGAGCCGAGATCGTGCCACTGCACTCCAGCCTGGGTGACAGAGTAAGACTCCGATAAATAAATAAATAAATAAATAAATAAATAAATAAATAAATGGCCCTTAAGCATCTGAAAAATGTTCCACTCACTCAGAAAGGAGAGATGTAAATTAAAAGTCCACCGCAATACATTCTCCTCTACCGGACTAGCAAAAACTCAAAAGTGTTATGGCACATTCAGTTAGTAAGGCTGTGGGAAAAGAGGTTCTGAAAAGCTGCTGGTGGAAACACATCTGGTACAGACCCAACAGAGGGAAATGTGGTGCTGCCTAACAAAACCATATGTGCAATTACCCCTAAATTCACCCTGCAGGCACTCCTCTCACAACACAAAAATAGGTTTATGCAAGGCCAGCCCTTGCAGTAGTGTTTGTAATTGCAAAACTGGAAACCTAAATGCCCATGTATAGAAGGTTGGTTGAACAAACCATGCTATGTCCACACAATGGGATCTGATACAGTAGCTTTAAAAAAAGCTTTAATTAATTATTTATTATTATTAATTTTTTTGAGATGGGAGTCTCACTCTGTAGCCCACGCTGGAGTACAGTGACGTGATCTCGGCTCACTGCAACCTCCACCTCCCGGGTTCAAGCTATTCTTGTGCCTCAGCCTCCCAAATAGCTGGGATTACAGCCATATACCACCACAGCTGGCTAATTTTTGTACTTTTAGTAGAGACAGGGTTTCACCATGTTGGCCTCAAGTGATCTGCCTGCTTTGGCCTCCCGAAGTGCTGGGATTACAGGTGCGCACCACCACGCCCAGCTAATTTTTGTATTTTTAGTAGAGAACGGGTTTCACCATGTTGGCCCGGCTGCTCTTGAACTCCTGACCTCATGATTTGGCCACCTCAGCCGCCCAAAGTGCTGGGATTACAAGCATGAGTCACCATGCCCAGCCCTGACACAGCAGTTTTAAAAATGAGGAAGATCCTACAAACCAATGTGGAATCATTTTCCTAATAAACTGTTAAGAAATGCAAAGTAAAGCAGAGTAGTCTAGGGTACTACCTCTTCTGTAAGAAAGAAGGGAAGACTGAGCATACTTGTGGCTGCTTGTTTGTGCGAAATGAAACCCAGGAAGGAGGAACCAGGAACGAACAAGACTGCTTACCTACAAGGGGGCAGGGGAAGAGAACAGGGCAAAAGGGAGAGTTACTGTATTGCATAGTTCTGACTTTTGGAGCTAATTTTTCTTTTTCTTTTTTTAGACAGGGTCTCACTCTGTTGCCAGGCTAGAGTGCAGTGGTGTGATCATGGCTCACTGCAGCCTCAACCTCCCAGGGCTCAGGTGATCCTCCCACCTCAGCCTCCCAGGTAGCTGGGACTACAGGTGTGCACTACCACGCCCAGCTAATTTTTGTATTCCTGTAGAAAGAGGTTTCGCCATGTTGCCCAGGCTGGTCTCAAACTCCTGGGCTCAAGCAATCCGTCTGCCTTGGCCTCCCAAAGTGCTAGGATTACAGGCGTGAGCCACTGCGCCCGGCCACATTGTTTCAAACATTCAAAACAACAGCAACAATAACAAAACGCTCAAAACCAAAACCCGAAATCAGCAAGAATGAAAGGGAATCCCTAAAATGGAATAAAAATGAACCCAACTATTAACCCATTTATGCTGGAGGTTGCAAATTTTTTTGTGTGAAAAATCAGACCTTGGTAATGACATTGAGCAGTAGGATAGAAGTAACTCCACAAGCTTAGCGTTCCAATAGTGGAACACTAGCATAAATGGGTTAATATAGTCCAAATAATAACATAACCACACTGATCCACAGAGAAAGGTAACTTTTGAACAGATAAACTTTGATTCTATTATCCTCAGGCCCAAGACAAAAGGAATGACAAATACTGGAGTCTAGCTACTGGGTTTGCTTTTCACAGAGATATGAGTCATGAATTTGGAAACTCCTGTGGTATATTCTTGGATTGTGCAAATAAACACACCGTGGAGAATAGGAGCCAGGTCTCTCACTGTTTGGGAAGTGAGTTACAAATATGGAAAGATGGAATCCTGGAATAAACCACAAATCCTGTGGTGTTAGATGGATTTAGAACTATCTGTTTGATACCTCATGGTTTTGAATAAGTGCCGATGGGTACAGAAAGATATACATGTATCTACCTACATTACATATAATACATACATGTATTTCCTAGCTCTGTCCATTGGGTGGGTCTAGAAACGGTGACACCCAATACTCAAATTCTGGTTTCTTAACACCGTTTTCCACCAAAAGGAATGTGGGTTCCTTGGAGAACAGTGAATAACAGGGCTGAATATCTCCTGCCAGAAATGGGGTGCTGAAAAAACGATAGGAGGACACAGAACCAGATTAAAGGGCCTCCCCCATGGACCATACGTTGGATAATTGAGTATTAAAATAAATAATGACAGTGTTATAATCTACAGAATCAAATAAGATGGCTGGGCGTAGTGACTCACGCCTGTAATCCCAGCACTTTGCGAGGCCAAGGTGGCGATCACTTGAGGCCAGGAGTTTGAGACCAGCCTGGGCAACATGGCAAAACCTCGTCTCTACTAAAAATACAAAAAGTCAGCTGGGTATGGGGGCGGGCGCATGTAATCCCAGCTACTTGGGAGGCTGAGGTGGAGGATCACCCGGGAGGTGGAGGTTGCAGTGAATCGAGATTGCGCCACTGCACTACTCCAGCATAGGCAACAGAGTGATACCCTATCTCAAAAAAAAAAAAAAAAGATACAGAATAAAATAAGAATCCAAGAGCCCATATAGTTAAGAGCTTCCTTACAATGGAATACCAACTCTTCACCTCTTCTGAGAATGAAATAATAATAATAATAATAAAAATAGAATACCAACTGTCTTGTAGAAGAGTGATATAGAAGAAATGATGAAAATAGAAAAACAGCCATTTGACAACCATCAGAATAATCTTTACATAATCTGAAAACACTTCACCCAAAATAGGTTAAAATAGTAATTTTAGATTGAAGAAACCTGGCAGATGGTATCCCTTTTTTTTTTTTTTTTTTTTGGGGGGATGGAGTTTCACTCTTGTTGGCTAGGCCGGAATGCAATGGTGCAATCTCAACTCACTGCAACCTCCGCCTCCCGGGTTCGAGCAATTCTCCTGCATCACCCTCCTGAGTAGCTGGGACTACAGGCATGTGCCACCATGCCTGGCTAATTTTTGTATTTTTAGTAGAGAAGGGGTTTCACCCACGTTGGCCAGGCTTGTCTCGAACTCTTGACCTCAGGTGATCCATCCGCCTCGGCTTCCCAAAGTGCTGGGATTACAGGTGCCCGCCACCATGCCCAGCTCATTTTTTATATTTTTAGTAGAGACAGGGTTTTACCATGTTGGCCAGGCTGGTCTTGAACTCTTGACCTCAGGTGATCCGCCCACCTCGGCCTCCCAAAGTGCTGGGATTACAGGCATGAGCCAGGGCGCCCAGCCCGACAGTATCCTAATCAAGTGATCCAGGCACACATCACCGGTAGCAGGACAGAGAGACAGCAAGTGCCTCCTGGTGTGAGGAGCTGAGGACGGCACCGCTCTTGTGGTATTCTTGCCAAACATTCATAACCTGGATTGATTCTTGAGAAATATCAGAGAAGCCCCATTGAGAGGCTCAACAACATAACTGGCCTGCACTCTTCCAAATACCAAGGTAAATGAGAGGCAAAGAAATACTGTTGTAGATGACAAGAGACTACAGAGTCATGACCCCTAAATGCAACGTGAGATCCTGGACTGGATGCTGGAACAGAAAAGTACGTTTTCCCTTTTGTTATAACAGTTCACAAGTGGCAAGATCTGAATGAGGCCTATAGATAGATACGAATATTGTAAAAAAAGAGGCCGGGTGTGGCATGTGGTGGTGGGCGCCTGTAATCCCAGTTACCCAGGAGGCTGAGGTGGGAGAATCACTTGAACCTGGGAGGTGGAGGTTGCAGTGAGGTGAGACTGTGCCACTGCGCTCCAGCCTGGTCAACAGAGCAAGACTCTGTCTCAAAAAAATGAATTAAATAAAAAAGAGTGTTCTGCTAACGTTACCCACAATATGCAATTCCATAGTGGTACCGAAGGCTTTGAAAATCAAGTAATAGGAAGACAGCCCATTAATTCCAGGCCACAAGCAGCCCTGGAGAGAACAGAAATTCAGGAAAAAAAAAAAAAGAGAGAGAGACAGAAAAGGTAGGATTATCATACTCAGTTCTGGGTTCAAGTCCCGGCTCAGCTGCTGTCTGGCTGCAGAACTGGGCAGACCCCCTGACCTCTCAGGTCTCATTCCCACCAGATTTTCTGGCGAACAAGCCACAGTCTTCATCACTAAGCTACAAAATGTATTTTGCATGAGTATGTATGTAAATAAATAAGTCATCTTTTGATAATAACATGAATTCTGTTTTTTTTTTTTTGAGAGAGAGTCTTGCTCTGTTGCCCAGGCTGGAATGCAGTGGAGTGATTTTGGCTCACTGCAACCTCCACCTCCCGGGTTCAAGCGGTTTTCCTGCCTCAGCTTCCCAAGTAGCTGGGATCACAGGTGTGCACCATCACGCCCAGCTAATTTTTGTATTTTTAGTAGAGATGGGGTTTTGCCATGTTGGCCAGGCTGGTCTCGAAATCCTGGACTAAAGTGATCCACTCGCCCTGACCTCCTTAAGTGTTGGGATTACAGGTGTGAGCCACCGTGCCTGGCCTAAAATGGATTCTATTTTAATATCAGTCAATCACAAAACAATCCCCATAGATAGCCCTCTCTTAGATGTTAACTAAAAAAAGGAGGGGAGACGAAGAAATGGCATCCTTAGTAGAATGCAGCTGGTAAGTTTCCCTCCAATTCTCAATACATTTTGCAATCCTGTTAGTTCTTCTTCTGTAATAATTCTGCTCTTTCAGTTCTCCTCCTCCCCTCTTTTTGGTGTGTCTAATTTGCTTTGCATGCATTTCTTTGGAGCTCGCATGGCTTTGCATTTTAAATACCAAGAGTACATAAAAATAGCCATTTTGAATCCATAACACCTCTGGAATATTTCCACCCATAGGCACTTAAATATAGAAACTTTTATTCAAATAGCTCACACTATGATTTTGCTTTATTATTCTAAGAGCTCTGGAGTTTAGGAATAAATCACATGAAAAGGAGGTAGTGCTGGGACAATGCCAGCATGCCCCCTAGTGGGCAGCAGGAAACATTTCATTTTTAATAAGGGTCCAGCCACGTTAACATGTTCACTGTTCAGTTGCTAATCTTTGAAGAATGAATTGCATATCTTTATAAAAGAATTCCTGTGCGTTATCTTTGGCTTCTTAAGCAGAGAACGGTGAGCATGAGGAAACCTCTCTATCACGACTCAGGTCCATTTCTTTGGACCATTTGTAAGAGTCCATCACTGAATTTCTGTGCTAGCTCCAATTTGGTGCCGCCCCCTGTGCCTGTGGGATGTCCGCGTGGTGCAGACAGTGTCTTGGTGTTTCCAATTCCAACAGTCTCACTACTACTAATGCTTCTAAGACTCTATTTTTTAAATATTATTTTTAAGTAGAGAGGGGATCTTGCTATGTTGCCTAGGTTGGTCTTGAACTTTTGGTCTCAAGCAAAACTTCCACCTCAGTCTCCCTAAATGCTGGGATTACAGGTGTGAGCCACCTTGCCTGGCCATGCTAATGCTTCTAAGTTTGCAGTCTCAAACTTGTGAAATTATCAATGGGCCTCACTTAACACATCCTCTTCAGGATAAATATTAATAAGTAATATTAAGGCATCCTAATGTGTTAAGAGGATGGATTCTAACCTTCAGGGAGATTTGGGCCATCAAGGGCACGATAATATATAAAGGATTACTGTAAAAGTGTTAGAACACCCATTTAAAATAGGCTATTCTCTTATTTAGTATCTTGTGTCTATACTTTCTTCCATCTCACTTAAAAAAAAAAAGACCCACATAATTTCTTGGAAATAAAAACATAATAGCCCTTTTAATAAAAAGACAAAAGTGGTCGAGACTGTGGCTGGCATGTTCTACATAATTCACATTCCTTAAAGTTTCCATTAAGTCTTTTTAGGAAGAAAAGATTGTCCTCATTTGTTTCTGGCTTGCAATTATACATTTCTTGACACTTTTCAAAACAGAGACACTAACAGCAAGAGACTTTTTCACCTGAGAGGTCTGAGCAAAAGCTCTCTTTACCTGTTAATTATCTTAGGAGTCTATCATGGCAGCAATTGACATGTGACCCTTACAAGTCTTCCTTATTTTGTGGCTGTAATCACACGGGAAGGTCATTTGTCCAGGTTTTATCTCTGTGTATCTGTCAGGCTTAGAGATGGGCAGAGAAACAATTCTTTGGAGAGACTGTTTCTCATTCTTGGACTAACAATGAATACCACACATTTGTCTACAGATTAAAGAAATTACTCATTAAAAAAAAAAATGTATACACGTGTATGCACAGTGGAGGGAAGGCCAGGGAGAAAGCAAGGGGAGAAACAGTTATGGCTTATACTCACTTTGTACTCTGAAGAAATAGGACTTGTTTATATTTCACGTAAAATATTAGAAGGATTGGCCAGGCACGATGGCTCATGCCTATAATCTCAGCACTCTGCGGGGCCAAGGTAGGTGGATCACTCGAGGCCAGGAGTTTGAGACCAGCCTGGCCAACATGGCAAAATCCCAACCCTAGGAAAAATACAAAAATTAGCCAGGCGTGATGGTGCACACCTGTGATCCCAGCTACTAGGGAAGCTGAGGCAGGACAATTGCCTGAACCTGGGAGGTGGAGGTTGCAGTGAGCCAAGATCACACCACTGCTTTGTAGCCTGGGCCACACAGCAAGACTCTGTCTCCAAAAAAAAAAAAAAAAAAAAAAAGTATATAGAATGCTAGTACAATCTAATAGATCTCTTTTCCTGGGTAAATATTATATTAAAGAACAGAGCACTTCATTTTTAAAAGGTAAAGTATCAGAAAGAGTGTGTGTGACATCAATCATTAGAGAAATTACGGTAAATTGTTCAAAATGATACACAGTTTGGCAATCAGATTGGGGAAGGTGCAGGAAAGCTTATTTTGATTCAGTTCTTGGGAAGAAAAGATGAAAAGTTAACACCTGCATACCAAAAGAAGATAGCAAAAATGAAAAGACAGCAGAAGTCCTCTACTGTTTGGGGATGTCATTCTTTTCCTCCTTAACCTCTTGGGATTTTTGGATACTATTTTAAGATTCTTCACTGAAATATTTTCTAGGAGAATTAGCTCCCAAAAAACAGCTATGAGGCTTTAACTTGAAGAAAGACAGAACGTACATACTGCTTTACAACTGTTGGCTATCAGGCTGGCAGTCTTCTTGAAGGTCTTCTCAAGGTAGTGTGCAAATCTTTCATTCTCATTTTCCTTTGACCCAAGCTGAAGAAATTCACCTATAAAGAAGGAAAAGAGTCATTTGAGAGGTGGTTTTATTGCCTAGCTGCACACCAGGACTGAATAACAAAGAAGAAAAATCAGAATCAACGTACCACGCACCAAATCTTCAATAACTTGGGTTAAAATAGATATAACAGTTGTATTTCCAATTCGTGCCAGAGCTATAGATGCTGCAGAAAGAATTAAATCTCCAGCAAGAACAGCCTAGGAAAAGACAGGGGGAAAACAAAACGTTCAGAAAAATTTATCAGAGCAGTAGAGCCAACGATGAACCTGACTGGAGGGGAGCTTCGTGGAAGTGGGGGCTCATCTTGGATGCAGGTGTTTTTACCTTCCTCTTCCTCAACAGGAGTCCGTAACAATCAGCTACAGATTTGGACAGTGTTTGAACTGGATTGGCTCTCAGAGATGACCATGTCACTCTTCCCAGTTCGTAACAACTGGTTACAGATTTGGGACAGTGCTTGAACTGGACTGGCTCTCAGAGATGACCATGTCCATCTCCCCAGTTGACAGCTGAAGAAATCAATGCCTGGAGAGGGAGAGCAGTTTCACCCACCAGCCCCACCAAAATGCAGCTGCCTTCAGTTTCACTACACTGGATGTTCACTCTTCCCTTATGCCTTTCCACTTACTGTTCCTTCTCCTCAAAAAGTTCTGCCCCCTTCTTCACTGAGTGGACTTATTTGCATAATTAGTTCAGTTGCCACTTCTAAGAAGTCACCCCCCAACCCTAAGTCTAGTCAGATGCCTCCCTTTTGTGTGAGTACAACACCCGTGCATGCTGCGACCATCACATCTTGCATACCAGTCAGTGATGCTCTAGTCTCTACACTCCCAGGTCAACGGGGAGGGTGGGGTGGAGCGGGAGCTCGGATTAGGAATCATCTCAGCTAGTACTGAGCACACCCCAGAGCATGGCACGAAACATGTTATTTTCAATGAAAATTAAACCAAAGAATTTTGCCTCCAAGTGAAATGCTTTTTGTACTATGTGACACTGCCCCTCATTCCCAGACACACAAAAAAATTTTTTTCCATTGAACGCTAAGCAATCAACATCTTTCCAGTCTTCTTTAGACTGTGATGGATGTCTACACTGTACTAGCAACTAGTTATAAATTACTGCACAAATAGTTGAATTATATGCTATAATGAAATACGTGCTATGTATATTAATTTGCATATTTAAAGATATATATATGTTATATTCAATTTTTTTTTTTTGAGAAACAGTCTTGCTCTGCTGCCCAGGCTGAAGTATAGTGGCATGATCCCAGCTCACTGCAGACTCTGCCTCCTGGGTTCAAGCGATCCTTCCACCTCAGCCTCATGAGTAGCTGAGACTATAGGCGTATACCACCACGCCCAGGTAATTTTTGTACTTCGACTAGAGATGGGGTTTCACCATGTTGGCCAGGCTGGTCTCAAACTCCTGGCCTCAAGCGATCCAACTGCCTCAGCCTCCCAAAGTGCTAGCATTCCCAAAGTCCTAGGATTCCAGGCATGAGCCACCACGCCCGGCTGTAAGTGTTATATTCTGTAGTAATTAGTCATAAAGACTAGAGTTCACAGAATTTTCAACACACCTATTTTAGGTACTTATCGTCTTAGTTCTTTGGTATCTAAAATAGTGATGTTCAGTGTGTTTACCAATTAATCACCACTTTATGTAATATACATATTATGTAAGAGATCCTGATGTAAGTATATGCTTATAAAGTCATTTTACAAATTATGATATATAGGTACCCACTTATATTCTCCCACCCAGCCCCTACATCATTAGCAGCTCAGGGCTCAGGCTTTTACTTCTTTCTTCTCCTGGCTGGGGGGATCCTAGAGACCAAAAGGTCCAGCATATGACATGGAAGCCACAGGACTGTGGACAGCCAGGGGTGGGAGTTAAAGGAAAGAAGAGATAGGAAGCCCAGGCCGGGCCTAACAAGGGCTCACCGAGAGGGCACAGTGTGTGTGGGTTTTTGTACCGGTAACGTAGCATTTGTGGGTCAGAGGCAGAAACAGGTAGGAACTGGCAAGTAGCCCTGTGCTAAGCAGATGGCTGTCAGAACTGAAAGAGGCAGGTGAGAGCAGCACATGTATCCCTGGCCTGCCCTCAGAAAGAGGCCCCTAATGGCCGAGGCAGACACACAGGGGCTAGCCAAGGCGGAGACCATCATTTGTTCTCTTGATCCTCTTCCCCCACCCAAGGCTCCAAATAAGGCTTTAGGACTGGCCCTGCCTGAAAACAGACACAGCTGATTGCAGGGACGGGTCACAGAGTTACCCACATCCTCTCCAAATCAAAACGCCATCTGCTTTTTTGGCCAACCTTCTGATGTACAGAATTTAGTCAACAGGACGTAAAGCCTTTCCATCTAAAATTTGAAATAAAAGGCATATAAATGAAATTGCAGGACTCCATTTCAAAACAAAGTCATTTATGTTCAAATAACATCAGCACGTGAAGATAATAATAAACATATATATGTGTGTGTGTGTGTGTGTGTGTGTGTATATCTTCTTTTAATACGGACAATAGGAATTAACCAGGAATACTATAAATCTGTGAAAGAAAAGGAGGTGAAGGTGGGGTAGTTCTAGTTGCACAAACCTTTTTTTTTTTTTTTTTGAAATGGAGTCTCACTCTGTTGCCCAGGCTGGAGTGCAGTGGTACAATCTCGGCTCACTGCAACCTCCTTCTCCCAGGTTCAAGTGATTCTCCTGCCTAAGCCTCCTGAGTAGCTGGGATTACAGGCGCACGTTGGCTAATTTTTTTTGGTTTTTTAGTAGTGACAGGGTTTCGCCCTGTTGGCCAGGCTGGTCTCAAACTCCTGACCTCAGGTGATCCGCCCGCCTCAGCCTCCCAAAGTGCTGGGATTACAGGCGTGAGCCACTGTGCCTGGCCTGCACAAACTTTTTGTTTGCTCTTCAGTGGAGGCACGTGTGTGGTGATGGTGATGGATGCCTGTGCATTTTCATTCTCATCTGTTCAACTTTATTCTCATCCTTTAACTTAAACCAGAATCTATGCATCCTTAAACCAAAGTCCCTGTTTCTCATATTCCCAATGCTAATAATACAGAAATATGCTTTAATATATACATATACGAACTAAATCCAATTACAGAACTTCTATTTCAAAAGATAGAATTTTCATAGTAGAACAGTATCTCTGAGGTTTCTTTTTCCTTTTTTTTTTTTTTAGTTTTGTTTGCTTTGACATTTATATGCAGCACTCAAACAAATGTTTAAAAAATTAAACTGAATCTGGGTAATCTAAGCCCAAAAGTAAAATGTTTGATTCCTCATGAAATACACTTTTTGGATACCCATGAAAATCCCTTTCCTCATAACCAAAGGAATTCCATTAGAAATACTAAGTTTATTTTTCCATGGTATTTTTTATTATTTATTTATCAAATATCTGTATATAGACAAGACATGAATACTTCTTTGAAATTCAGAAGACCATATTACATTTGAGCAAACGTATTTTTAATGAGACAAATCTGAGAAACAAATGCGGTCCAAAAAGCGTGTGATTCAGTAAGAGAGATTTAAAAAAAAAAAACCAAAAAAACCATACCTTCTTTTCACCCCAGATCTTATTAACTGTGTGTTTTCCTCTTCGAGAACTTGCATCGTCAATAACATCATCGTGAACCAGACTAGCAGTGTGGATCATTTCTGCAATTAAGGCTATGGTGCGCTGGCTGGCTTGCACATGTCTAATTAACAGAAAGCAATGCTTTTTTAACAGACGCCGCCTAGAACCTTCTCAGCAATCAGCTTGTGAAAACTGGACATCGGATCTAGGATAAAGAATGTTATTTCTCTAAGAGAAACAGTATAAAAACTTTGGCTTCACGATAGAGCCATTTCTATACATTTACAAACGTATGAGAAACCCTGCCACAACTACATTTTATGAATTCCGCATTAAAGAAGTAGAAATTGTACAATTAACCAAAAATGCAGTAAACGATCAGAAGTCTGGCTGATCTTATTGGGCTGAAGAATCATCTGTATGACAGTGTTCTTGGTCAGATGTTTAAGTTTGTAAGTTTACAATTAAATTTTGGGGTGGATAGGGAAGAGAGGTGAAAAGCATTTTTAAAAAGTATTTTAAAGACTCAACTGTCTCAACGTTCAAAGCTTTTAATACTGTCTTTTTTTTTTTTTTTTTTTTTTTTTTTTTGAGACAGCGTCTCGCTCTGTTGCTGAGGCTGGAGCGCAGTGGTGCCATCCTGGCTCACCACAACCTTCGCCTCCCAGGTTCAAGTGACTCTGCCACCTCAGCCTCCACGAGTAGCTGGGACTATAGGTACACACCACCCCACACAGCTAAATTTTATATTTTTAGTAGAGATGGGGTTTCACCACGTTGGCCGGGCTGGTCTCGCACTCCTGACCTCAAGTGATCCGCCCGCCTTGGCCTCCCAAAGTGTGGATTACAGGCCTAGTAATTATAGGCCACGGATTACCGCGGCCTGCGTAGTAATGTCTTAAATTAAACATTTAGTATGACAATCTCAGTAACCAACAGATGTTTGTAAAACTTTCTTCCAACTCACATTTAACCTTCTCATTAGAAATTTAAACTTTTATTTCCCAAATTTAACACAAACTATAGAATAAGTAGGCTCAAGAAGATAGTATGCAGATAGGAATTTTACAGTTCAGAGGGAATGTCCACCATTTTATTTTAATCATTATTACCACCATCATTTACGGGAATTTTTATTTTTATTATTTATTTATGTATTTATTTTTTGAGACAGAGTCTTGCTCTGTCACCCAGGCGCCCAGGCTGGAGTGCAGTGGCATGATCTTGGCTCACTGCAAGCTCCGCCTCCTGGGTTCACGCCATTCTCCTGCCTCAGCCTCCCGAGTAGCTAGGACTACAGGCGCCCACCACCACGCCGGGCTAATTTTTTGTATTTTTAATAGGGGCAGGGTTTCACTGTGTTAGCCAGGATGGTCTTGCTCTCCTGACCTTGTGATCTGCCCACTTCGGCCTCCCAAAGTGCTGGGATTACAGGTGTGAGCCACCGCGCCCGGCCATCTATGGGAATTTTTAAAAACTAAATTTCAAGAAAATCAAACTGGGGAAATAACCATTTGGAATCTAAAACATATGCCTGATTTAAACACACACTACCCAAATGTTGCACTTACTCCAAATGCTTATTTTCAAATATCATCAGGTTACATCTTACAGGGGAAAGAAGGGGGAGGGATTCTGAAATATGACTTTTTATTAAAAAATCGAATCTGAACATCTGCACAAGGTAATGCTCATTCCAATTCCTCAGACCCGGCAGAAAGCAATGAAAAATGAAGTATAACTACATAAAAGTGCTGGAATTTAACGATCGACACTAAATCAGCATGAGAAAAGCTTTCGATCTTGCTTTACACATAATTTTACAATATGATTTCATGCTGGCTCCTCTTATCAGCAGCCTTGGAACTAAACCCTAGACCCTTCCAACTGCTCTCAGCCTGGAAATCGTGTCTACAGTGCTACTCATCCTTTTTTCTTTTTTTTGAGATAGAGTTTCGCTCTTATTGCCCAGGCTGGAGTGCAATGGCGTGATCTCGACTCACTACAACCTCTGCCTCCCGGGTTCAAACCATTCTCCTGCCTTAGCCTCCCGAGTAGCTTGCATTACAGGCGCACACCACCACACCCAGCTAATGTTTATATTTTTAGTAGAGACAGGGTTTCACCATGTTGACGAGACTGGTCTTGAATTCCTGAAGTCAGGTGATCCATCCACCTCGGCTTCCTGAAGTGCTGGGATTACAGGTGTGAGCCACCACACCTGGCCTATTCTTTATTAATATTTCAGTTACAACTTCTTAATATGTCTAGATCACAACAGATTCTTCCAAGGGGGAAGTATTAAAACAAAAGCAGTGGAGGGTAGGGACAAATTAGCATATAAAAACCACTTCCGTAGTCTAGGCACAGTTACAGGCTCCTGCCTGTAATCCTAGCACTCTGGAAGGCTGAGGCGGGCGGATCACTTGAGGTCAGGAGTTCCAGACCAGCCTAGACAACATGGCGAAACTCCGTCTCTACTTAAAATACAAAGATTAGCTGGGCATTAGTGGTGTGCATCTGTAATCCCAGCTACTTGAGAGGCTGATGCAGGAGAATCACTTGAGCTGGGAGGCGAAGGTTGAAGTGAGCCGAGATTATGCCACTGCACTGCACTCCAGACTGGGTGACAGAGACTCTGTCAAAAAAAAAAAAAAAAAAAGAAAAAACCAAAAACCCCAATAAACCACTTCAGTAAATGAGAAAACAGAGGTTCAGGTGACTTTTAGGCCACCTGAATCCCTCAGTGAGATTCAGTTTTTACATTAGAATACTTAAATATTTTTCAGGTAAATTTACTAGGCCCTATCTTCTTTGAGTTGAATGCACAGGAAAAGATATAGACATTTATAGTTGTTTTTTTTTTTTAAATATAAAGGCTATTTTTAAGAATATTTTTACAAGTGAATTTCAGTCTAATAAATTAGACACCTCCTACTAGTTAGTAGTAGACCTTACCTTAAAACAACAGGTGAGGTCTAGCCTTTCTCATGCATTCAGAAGTTGGGCACCACTTCCATTATCATAAATTGTATCAGCAGACGGGGCTCCTGCTGAAAAGTTGCAATGACATTGCCAGCACTCACCAAGATACTAGAGTTGTTTTGGTAATCTGAAGCTATTATTACAACAAAGATTTCTTAAAATATTTTGAAACTTCATAGACCTCTATATATCCATCTAAAAATGTCATTTTGTGCCTGGCGTGGTGACTCATTCCTGTAATCCCAGCTCTTTGGGAAGCTGAGGCGGGAGGATTACCTGAGGTCAGGAGTTCGAGACCAGCCTGGCCAACACGACGAAACTACGTCTCTACTAAAAATACAAAAATTAGCCGGGCGTGGTAGTGGGTGCCTGTAATCCCAGCTACCTGGGAGGCTGAGGCGGGAGAATCGCTTGAACCTGGGAGGTGGGGGTTGCAGTGAGCCGAGACTGCACCAGCCTTGGGGGTAGAGTGAGACTCTGTCTCCAAAAAAAATAATAATAATTTAGAAAATAGAATAAAAAATGTCAAATTGTTGACTGATGAAATCAGGATGAAACTGGAATGTTACACAGTCTCTACATAGACTATAATAGAGAGGTGGTAACTGGTACTGGTAACACAGTCTCTACATAGACTATACATCCTATTTCAGATGCTCCATAGTTTTACCTGATGTATTTTTTTATACAGGTTGGCTTTAGTGTGTGTCAGCTTAAATCTGGAAAATGCTGCCACTGCTTATCCATAACATGAGGGTGGGACAGATGACCAAAATGCACAGATTACAGAAAAACCTCACACTGTCCTTAAGATGACATCTCCAAAATGCCAAACTGAATCAAGCCTTCAAAAAACTGGGCACTGTTTCTACTTCCTACTGTGAAATAGTGGTCACATTTTCCCAGGATCTGGGAGAAGTGACAGGCAAGGTAGCATGGAAAATGAGGCCCTTGGTCTTGAGAGTTGGCTATGTCCTCTGTACTTCACACCTACAAGAGTATGCTACGATTCAGCATGCCTCTCAGGACTTTTCTTCCCCACTTCATTAGATTTTAAAAATTATTATTATTTTTTTTGAGATGGCGTCTCGCTCTTTCCCCCAGGCTAGGTAGAGTGCAGGAGCGCTATCTTGAGTCACTGCAACCTCCACCTCCTTAATTTTAGTCATTCTTCTGCCTCAGCCTCCCAGGTAGCTGAGATTACAGGCGTGTGCCACCATGCCCAGCTAATTTTTGTATTTTTAGTAGAGACGGGGTTTTGCCATGTTGGCAAGGCAAGTTGACCTCACATGATCCACCTGCCTTGGCCTCCCAGAGTGCTGGGATTACGTGAGCCACTGCACCCGGCCAAAAAAATTTTTTTTAATGAAGAGTTTCAAACATACCTAAAAATAGAGAAAATAATATAATGACCCTACCTGTGAATCCTTTACGAGATTTACATGCAGTTTTACAAAATTTATTTTCTCTGTTCATATTAATATAAAATGTGAAGTCTTAAATTGCAAGTAAACCTCTAGTGTGTAGGGAGGGATTCATATCAAGGGCGTCTCCAATCTAAGGAATGGCCCTACAGGGAGAAAGCCTGTGAGCTCCAACTTCAAGGCCATCCTCCCCAGCCACTGCTCATTCACCTTCTAAACTTAAAGAAACATGTAAGGCTCGGAGTAAAATCTGTCTGTCTTTAGTGGGAATTGTTTTAACTTGATCATAACAGTCATAGATTTGTTAGCACTTTAATGTCAAGAGAAAATAATTGGTATCTAAAAGCAGCAACTCCTGAATATTTTTGGATTTAGTTGTGGATATAATGGATGTCTGCAAAGTTGCATCATAAATGGTACGGGGTCCACGCTCTTGCTTATTTGCTTGCCACTGAAGAAGCACTTACAAGAGCTTCTGAATCCTGGGATATGTGGAGAGAGACCCCTATGACGATATCTGGATCTGCAATTTACCCAGGTTGCTCTGCGCAGAGCTTTCTCTACAGGGTCCAGGGTACTATGGACTATCCAGCATTCGGTTCTTTCAAATTGGGCATGGGCAAGGGAAGTGTGGGAGTGCCCAGGCACAGTGGCTCATGCCTGTAATCCCAGCACTTTGGGAAGGGGAGACAGGCGGATCACTTGAGGTCAGGAGTTCAAGACCAGCCTGGCCAACATGATGAAACCCCATCTCTACTAAAAATACTAACATTAGCTGGAAGTGATGGTGCATGCCTGTAATCCCAGCTACTCGGGAGGCTGAGGCAGAAGAATTGCTTGAACCTGGGAGGCGGAGGGTGCAGTGAGCCAAGATTGCACCACTGCACTCCAGCCTGGGCAACAGAGCAAGACTCAAAAAAACAACAAGAAAAGTATAGGAGTTGATTCCTTCGCAGGCAGAATCAGCCTCATCCTGGCATGGAGGGTGCTGAAGAAGGTGCACACACCACGGTCACAAGCCCTGCAGCCCTCTTGTTCTCACTGAGGTTCTTATGCTTGACCTTGCACTCATGCATGAAATGATGACCATCTGCTCATCAAAATCTCCACCTTCGTGAGTGTCCCTTACTGTAGACTGTACTTCAAAGATCCGTTTTAATAGTGATTACGGACATATCCAAAGTGCCATCTTCTAGGTGAAAGACAAAACCATGTCCTTTGGTAGCAACCTTCTTGCCTAACAGCAGCAGCAGTGGCTGGCTCAATGACGCAGAACACACACAGAAACCAAGAATGGTTCTAGAGTTGTTAGTGGCCTGACCTTTGGAATCACTGGAGCCAGTCAGTGCTAAACGACTGTTTTGTTACAGTCTTTCCAGTGATAAGCTGTGGTAATTTCCTTAGTTTTTATAGTGCTATAAAAGTTACCTCCTCTGAATACACGATTGTTCTCAAACCTGGACTCTCAACCTGTTATCTAATGTGAAAACTGTGACTTATAATTTGACCCTCTAAACATCTAGTTCAGCTTTGAAAACTGGACTAATGTAATTCAATGCCATTGACTGTTTGCAAAATTGGTATCAACTCTGTTTTCTGGACATGTCAAGTCTGAATTACCTATTGTGTGGATTCCTACTTTCTCTACCCAGATACCATGGTTAGCAAGATTCAGAAAGAAAACAAACACGGGGTCCTAAGCTTTTCAGGGCCCTACTTCCCTTTGAGAATAAACTGTAAGCCATAGAAACCCTTCCCCAGAAAAATCCAAATATACACAAAATACTGCATACAATGTCAAGTGGTTTACAGATACCCCACAACTCCCCTGAATCTTAAGTTAAGAACTCCCTGTAATCTAGCAGGGAACATTTAATGGACAACTGAAAAGCTTAATAAAGGGAAATATAAAAATCAGTAAGTAGTAGTTTCTCCCTCTTGCTGTTTCTTAAGATATACCTATCGTTTATTAAAATCCCCTCCAAAGTTTTGTTTTAAAAATCCCTCATTTGTTTTGTTTTGTTTTTGTTTTTGTTTTTTTGAGACGGAGTCTCGCTCTGTTGCCAGGCTGGAGTGCAATCGCGCGATCTCGGCTCACTGCAACCTCCACCTCCCGGGTTCAAGCGATTCTCCTGCCTCAGCCTCCGGAGTAGCTGGGACTACAGGTACCTGCCACCATGCCCAGCTAATTTTTTTGTATTTTTAGTAGAGACAGGGTTTTACCATGTTAGCCAGGATGGTCTTGATCTCCTGGCCTCGTGACCTGCCTGCCTCAGCCTCCCAAAGTACTGGGATTACAGGTGTGAGCCACTGCGCCTGGCAAAAAATACCCAATTTAATACACACCTCAGAAGCAAAAAAAAAAAAAAAGACACAGTATCTGATAAGCCTCCTAGGAGCCATTAAACTTTGATTGTCAAAGGTTTAAAATGGTCTCCCTCAATTATGACATCACCAACAAGCAAGCCTGTCAGGTTCACTGATCTGGGGCCACTGAGGCTGGAGGGGCCTCTGCTGGCCCTGAACATAGATGGTGATGCTCCTGAATCTTTAGCTGCCGTTTCCTCCTACTTTCCTAAGCCTTTCTCAGCAAAAGCAAAATCACAAATGGCCCAGCTCTCCAGAAGCCTCGTCCCTTCTTCTTAAGTGGCATGGAGATAATACCTACATATTTAGTCCTTTAAGTGCCTGATCCAGAAGAGTCCGCAGAAAGCAAGTACTGGAGAGCAGAACTGCTAAGGTACTGTACCACCCAAACCCACGCCAAAACCGTGACTTGTCCCCATGCCGGACATTGTCTCTGCACTGTGACTTTCCTAAGCCCTGCTCCAATCACTCACAGGGAGAATGAGGCTGCAGTTCAGACTTCCCCGGGAGAGGGCAGCAGTGAACTTACTATTTAAACTAGCAATGGCTTTTGTTATATTCTCCCATGTTTTCTGCAACTAACAATTTATACAGTTTCCATAAGGCAGACTGAAAAAACTTCCAATTGGCCGGGCACGGTGGCTCACACCTGTAATCCCAGCACTTTGGGAGGCCAAGGCCGGTGGATCACCTGAGGCCAGGTGTTTGAGATCAGCCTGGCCAACATGGCAAAACCCTATCTCTACTAAAACACACAAAATTGGCTGGGTGTGGTAGCGTGCATCTGTAATCCCAGCTACTTGGAAGGCTGAGGCAAGAGAATTGCCTGAACCTGGGAGGTGGAAGTTGCAATGAGCTGGGATTGTGCAACTGCACTCCAGCCTGGGCGACAGAGCGAGATGCCATCTCAAAAAAAAAAAAAAAAAAAAGAAAAAGAAAAGAAAAAGAAAACGAAAAACAATTATGGGGACACTGGGTGATAGTACTTAAAGCAGTTAAAAAAAATTTCCTTCCCATGTTTATTTCTGAGAGCAATGAAGTGTATTATGAATTAAGAGGGAAATTAAAAATATAAACACATTCTCTAGGCCAGTGATTCTCAACCAGGGGTGATTCTGTGCTGTCTGGCACCGTGGGACATTTGGCAGTGTCCGGAGGCATTTCTGATAGTTACCAACTCCGGGGCATCCAGCAGAGACAGCGATGCTGCTGAACATCCTGTAATGCACACGGCAGCCCCACTGACCCCCAACAAAGAACAATGTGGCCCATAATCTCAACAGTCCCGAGGCTGAGGAACTCCGCTCTGGACCACAGGAGATGTTATTTCAAGTCTGGCTCAGAGGGAGCGTTTTTGCTGTTCTGCCTTCCGGTAAAGTGAAAGTGATCCTGATGACGGTTAAAGGTCAATGCCAGAGATTTCACTGCTTGCTACAAATATACGGTGAGCTCTTTGAAAGGCCCAGCTAAAGTGGCAGCCAGCCCTGGGCATGGACAATGTGCTGGACAAGGCAGGGCCAGCAGCAGGGCAGAGAAAGCTGTGGGCAGAGGTGAGCAGCCACTAAGAAGCAATATCTGACACTCATTCTTACAGCGTCATTACTCAGTATTGACACATCTTAGGCATTCCTTAAATATCTACTGAGAAGGGGAAATATAATACAAATGTTCAACACTAGGGAAATGTATTAGTACATTACAGTCTACTGGAATTTCCATCAATAGATTATATGATGTAATTGTTAAGACATTTCATTATTTTAAAAACTTTTTTTTTGAGACTGAGTCCACGCAACAGATGACTTAGACTTGACATGTCCAGAAAACAGAGTTGTGGTGGATTCGAGACATGCCCCCAGACCCCCCGTCAGTGCACGACTCTGCCCCAGCTGCTGTACCAGGTATGGTTGGTACCTGTTGGCCTTCATTCCTTAGCCTCTTCAAGGATTGCCTCGGCTACAAAGCGTCCTCTCACCATAGGCTGTGCCCCTTCGGGAGGCGGCCCACATCCGAGGACTGAGAGATGAAGGGCCATTCTACCTGCACACCCTAGAGGGCGTTTCAGGCTGTTGATTGCAGCTCAGCTTCTCCTGCTCCCCAGTCCTGTTTCCTCTCCCCCTGGCTCAGGTGTCAGTAATCCCAAGGGATAATCCCAAATAAACATCCTGTCCTGAGACTTCATCTCAGAGTCTGCCTCCTGGAAAACCTAACTTGCAACAGAGCTCAGCAAAACGCAAGCTCATTTTATTAAAGAACCCAGATCAAAAAAGAGCTTTATGGGCTAGGCACAGTGGCTCATGCCTGTAATCTCAGCACTTTGGGAGGCTGATGAGGGCGGATCACCTGAGGTCAGGAGTTTGAGACCAGCCTGGCCAACATGGTGAAACCCCGTCTCGACTAAAAATACAAAATTAGCCAGTCGTGGTGGCACACACCTATAATCACAGCTACTCAGGAGGCTGAGGCAGGAGAATTGCTTGAACCCAGGAGGTGGAGGCTGCAGTGAGCTGAGATCGCGCCACTGCACTCCAGTCTGGGTGAGACTCTGTCTCAAAAAAAAAAAAGGTTTATGATAAATGGATTTCTATAAAATTGCTTCACTCACTGAATGCAGCACAATTATGGTGTCTGCATGTTTCTCTGACAAGCCAAACCTAGCCTGCTCGGCAGCCTCACTGAAGACACTGTTATCAATGGCACCTGGATCTTGGCACCATCCATTCCTGTGTGAAACTCTTTTAGCTCGAGGAAGTGAATATCATTGCCAGCAATCAGGATAACAGACTACCCAAATTGTGCTGCACAGAGATCTGTTGATACCAATTTTACAAATAGTCAATGGCACTGAATTACATTAGTCCAGTTTTCAAAGCTGAACTAGATGTTTAGAGGGTCAAATTATAAGTCACAGTTTTCACATTAGATAACAGGTTGAGAGTCCAGGTTTGATAACAATCCTGTATTCAGAGGAGGTAACTTTTATAGCACTATAAAAACTAAGGAAATTACCACAGCTTATCACTGGAAAGACTGTAACAAAACAGTCGTTTAGCACTGACTGGCTCCAGTGATTCCAAAGGTCAGGCCACTAACAACTCTAGAACCATTCCTGGTTTCTGTGTGTGTTCTGCGTCACTGAGCCAGCCACTGCTGCTGCTGTTAGGCAAGAAGGTTGCTACCAAAGGACATGGTTTTGTCTTTCACCTAGAAGACAGCACTTTGGATATGTCCGTAATCACTATTAAAACGGATCTTTGAAGTACAGTCTACAGTAAGGGACACTCACGAAGGTGGAGATTTTGATGAGCAGATGGTCATCATTTCATGCATGAGTGCAAGGTCAAACATAAGAACCTCAGTGAGAGCAAGAGGGCTGCAGGGCTTGTGACCGTGGTGTGTGCACCTTCTTCAGCACCCTCCATGCCAGGATGAGGCTGATTCTGCCTGCGAAGGAATCAACTCCTATACTTTTCTTGTTGTTGTTTTTTTGAGTCTTGCTCTGTTGCCCAGGCTGGAGAGCAGTGGTGCAATCTCGGCTCATTGCAACCTCTGCCTCCCAGGTTCAAGCAATTCTTCTGCCTCAGCCTCCCGAGTAGCTGGGATTACAGGCATGCACTATCATGCCCAGCTAATGTTTGTATTTTTAGTAGAGACGGGTTTCACCACGTTGGCCAGACTGGTCTTGAACTTCTGACCTCAAGTGATCTACCTGCCTTGGCCTCCCAAAGTGCTGGGACTACAGGTGTGAGCCACCACACCTGGCCTAATTACAAAGACATTTCAGAAATGTGCGAAACAGTTTAAAATACAATGGTAAGTAAACAAAGCTGAACACAAAATTATATGTTAATGTCTTGAATGACCGAATACAGAATGGACGGGAAGAGAGGAGGCGATTGCTAGGCGAGATACGAGGGAAAGCCTTTTACCTTTTAAGATTTCCTTTACATTGAAACATTGCAGGCTTTTTTTAATATTACAACTTTTATATATATTCAAAATGTAAGAGTTGAGAACCAATAGCCAAAAAAAGTCTTTCTTTTTGGAGACAGCGTGTTGCTCTGTCACCCAGGCTGGAGTGTACTGGTGCAAGCACAGCTCACTGCAGCCTCCAACTCCTGCATGCAAGCAATCCTCCTGCCTCAGCCTCCCGAGTAGCTGGGACTACAGGCATATGTCACCATGCCTGGCTAATTTAAAATTTTTAGTAGAGACAGGGTCTTGCTGTGATGCTCAGGCTGGTCTTAAACTCCTGGGCTCAAGCGATCCTCCTGCCATGGCCTCCCAAAGGGCTGAGATTACAGGTATAAGCCACCTCGTCCAGGCTCAAAATGTCTTCTTTAAAGATGATTTCGCTTCTGTACAATTCAGAAGGTCACAGAAGGCGGCCACCCCAGTGTGTGAGTTTGTTGCCCAGCATAATGGTGCACTTATCACTTTAGAGCAATCAATCTTTGTTCCCTGTGTATGATGATTAAATGTATTCACCTGTCCTAGTATTACATTGTTTGCTTCCTAACAAGAAAACCAAATTTGGCTCTGAAATTTTTAAAAAATGTTAATTTGCAGTTAAAGTTTTTCTTCCATGAACATTAAAAGGTCTTTTAAAAAAAAGATGCCAGACTAGATTCCAGAGTGACTTTAGTGACTTAAAGTCAGAATCTAAACATCACAAAGTGAATTTTTAGGTACATGTTACTTTTTTTTTTTTTTTTTAAGACAAGAGTCTCACTCTGTCGCCCAGGCTGGAGAGTAATGGTGTGATCTCGGCTCACTGCAACCTCTGCCTCCCAGGTTCAAACGATTCTCCTGTCTCAGCCTCCCAAGTAGCTGGGATTACAGGCACCTGCCACCACGCCCGGCTAATTTTTTTTTTGTATTTTCAGTAGAGGTGGCATCTCACCATGTTGGCCAGGCTGGTCTCAAACTCCTGATCTCATCATCTGCCCACCTCGGCCTCCCGAAATGCTGGGATTATAGGCGTGAGCCACCGCACGCAGCAGGTATATGCTAATTCTTAAATGGGAAAGAAACAGTAACCTTGGGAAGAAAGACTTCCCAAATATAAGAACCAAAAAGGAATGAACAGAAGAGCTCACCGGGAGTTGTTATGATGAATATTGCATGCTCGGGCCATTAGCGCCACAATAATTGGTCGAAAGGCTTTCCCTTTTCCATCAAAGTAGTACTCAGACATTTCCTTAAGTTCTGATGTTGATATAAGCAGTTCCTGAAATAAAGTTTCTCTGTGTCACAATGGCATCAAAACTGCACAGAAAGCCATCAGGATTCTTTTTTTTTTGAGATGGAGTTTCGCTCTTGTTGCCCAGACTGGAGTGCAATGGCATGATCTCAGTTCACTGCAACCTCCGCCTGCCGGGTTCATGCGATTCTCCTGCCTCAGTCTCCCAAGTAGCTGGGATTATCCGCCACAATGCCTACTTTTTTGTATTTTTAGTAGAGACAGGGTTTCAACATGTTGGCCAGGCTGGTCTCAAACTCCTGACATCAGGTGATACACCCGCCTCAGCCTCCCAAAGTGTTGGGATTATAGGCATGAGCCACCGTGGCTGGCCAAGATTTCTACTACAAAACTTTGGTTTGATTTAAGTGTATTCATTTCAATTGAGAAATTCAACACTCCGTGGGCAAGGCTCCCACGCTGCAGGGCCATCCACCTGGCTGTCCTGAAGGCTAGAACATAAACAACGCCTGGATCAGCAACAAGTGGCCTGAGTGCTAGAACAGATACTGCCACCTGCCCCTGCTAATAGCATCAGACACCAGAAGACTCCAAGAGACAGCAGGAGAGGGAAGAAAGCACTAGGTGGCTAAGGGACTCTGGGCTCATTGACAGCCGGACAGCGAAAGGAACAGGGGCTGGTTCGCAGCTTGAAAGATGGAGGCGGGAGGAGAAAGATGGGGAAGGTGGAAGCCAGTGGCCGTCGGGAGCCTGTGAAGCAGGTGGGGGGTGTCGGTGTCCTGGGTAGGGTGGCAACGTTGTTTAAATTTTTTAATTTTTTAGAGACAAGGTCTTGCTTTGTCACCCAGGCCTCAGGGCAGTGGCACGATCGTAACTCACTGCAGCCTCAAACTCCTCAGGGCAAAGCTGTTTATGAGGGGCAGGAAGATAGTAAGGTCACAGCCAAGGAGAAGAAGCAGGGCTCAGTCTATCTGGCTTTGCCTTTATTTGGCAAAAGACATTTTGAGGGTTCACAGAGGCCCATGTAAGTGCATAGAGCCCATATAAGGCATGGGCTGCCTGATTATAAGGAGCCTACAATTGAACTGGAGAGAGAAACATTTTGCAAATATGAAACAATCAATGACGAATCCAGTGGTAGCATGAACAATGCTATACATTAAACACATTAAAAGTTCAGGGAAGGAAGAGATCAGTGCAGGCTAGAAAAACCAAGTATTTCATGGAGGAGATGGGCTTTAATGTGGGATTAGAAGCCTAAACAGGGTTCTGACTCACAAAGAGGGCGAGAGCCTTCCAGCTGACAGGTATGTGTCGCTTGTATCTGCCACTCCAGGACATGCTTGACTAAGTCAGAGTTTATCCCCCGGACGCAGTGGGAGCCAATGAACCCTCAGCCCAGCACAGGTGAACACAACAAAGTGGGCCCATCGTTAATTCAGCAAATTACCGACTTAGTGCCAGGCACTGTAACAGACACAGAGGTCAAAAAGGTAAGACAAGCCTTGCCTACAAGGAGCTCAGGGTCTAGATGGGGAGAAGTAAAACAATCACTGCCTTTGACACAACACAGTGTGATGGGTGCGGTGCTGTCACCCAGGTAAGCTGTCCCCTTGGAAGCTGAGACAGGAAGGAGAAGAGCACAAACAAAAGGACTAGGGGCATGGAATTGCCTGGCCTGTGGCAGTGGGGACTGACAAAGGGCAGACTAGAAGCACATGGAGGGGAAGGAGAGAGACAAGTCCTGGGTTCTTCCCAGATTCTCCAAGGAACAGGAAAACAGCAGAACAACTCGTGGGGGAAAAGTAGAGTCTCAGCTGAGTTAAGTCTGAGACCGTCATGACCGCCCCATGGCGTTCCCCGTGAGCAGTTAGCTACCTGGGTGTGGGAGATGTGATTCAACCTGGAGTAGTGATATTATTTGGGAGACGTAAGTATGGACACGGGTATATAAAGAATAGAGAGAGGAGGGGGCCCATGGAACCCCAGGGAATGGCAGAATGAAAGGAAGTGAGGTGGAGGTGATAAACTGAAGAACATTCTCAGGACAAGGAGGAGGAAGAAAGTGCAGCATGAAGGGAATCATGTTTCAAGGAGGACTTACAGTTAATAGTGCTCAATGGTCAGAAAACCAGGAAGTGTCTGCTACAGTAGGCAGCTAGTCAGGTATGAGCAGGGCAGGAGGGGGCTCCCCCATCCACAACAGGAAGGTCAGGTGACCATCAGGTGATGGTCAGGCAGTTGTTAACTGTGTCTCTAAAATACTAATTGGTCACAGCTGGTGCCAAGGGACGGCAGTCTCTCGTTAGAAAAACCTGAAACTGGTGATCAGCTTCCCAATAAGATCTCAGGAGTTGGGTGAGTCGGCTCAACCATGCACACTAAGAGGCAAAATGGCAGAGCTTAATTGGTATATGTCCTTCTAGGAACACTGGGACTGGTATGGGAAGAATGCCTCAAGTGAGCATGCGCAAAACTCCGGTACCCACACTGAGCATGCTCCCCTCAGAAACACTGGCGCGTCACTGCGCATGCGGGCAGCCCATCCCAAGAGAAGAATCCGGGGAGACCGGATGCAAGTCCCTGGAAGTATGCCAACATCTAAAACCCAAATTCCAACCTCAAACCACACACTTGATTTCTCAGGTCACCAGCTTGGCCCTCTTCCAAGTGTACTTTACTTCCTTCCCTTCCTGCTTTACACTTTTCTCTCCTGCTCTAAAACTCGCCTCCAGTCTCTCCTGCCTTAGGCCCCTCAGTCGAATTCTTTCTTCTGAGGAGGCAAGAACTGAGGATGCTGCAAACCTGTACAGATTTGCTGCTGGTAACACATCCATTGGATTGAGCACAGGGAAGCTATCAGTCACCCAAGCAAAACCAGCTTCAGAGGAGAGGCTGGAAAGGGGGGCCCAGTACAATAGTGGAGGGAACCTGAAGGCACTGGAGAGAGGCAGAGGGCAGGGGATTCTGTGACGGAAGGGAGGGAGTGAAACACTGGGTCAGTGGATGGGCCTTTTAAAAATGCAGGTGAAGAAACTGAACACCCAATGGATATAGAAGAGAACATGCCAATGAAAGTTTGCAGACAGAGGGAGAGGCCATGTCTGGGGAAGTTCCTAAGGAACTGGGGAAGTGGCTAAGGGATTACCCCTAGAGAGGGAAGGGACATGACTTCCATGGGTGGAAGGAGAGCAGGCAATCGCCAGAGAAGGCGCAGGCAAGCTGGCCAATTGCAACATAACAGGAGCTGAAGGAGTTCTTCTTCCACAGCCCCTACTGTCTATGAAACAGGAAGTAGTGTTGTCATCAGAATATGACAGTCGTCAGTGTACTGGGGACTTGAGGAGGAAAGGAGAAAAGTGGGGACTTGTAAAGGGTGAGCAAGCTGAGGGGGGGCATACAGACATTTCTGGGAAGCATTTTATTCTTTTATTTATTTATGTATTTATTTATTTTTTGAGGTGGAGTCTCGCTCTGTCACCCAGGCTGGAGTGCAGTGGCGGGATCTCAACTCACTGCAACCTCCACCTCCTGGGTTCAAGCAATTCTTCTGCTTCAGCCCCCATAGTAGCTGGGATTACAGGCGCATGCCACCACCCCCAGCTAATTTTTGTATTTTTAGTAGAGATGGAGTTTTCGCCTCCTGGGTTCAAGCAATTCTCCTGCTTCAGCCTCCCAAGTAGCTGGGATTACAGGCGCATGCCACCACCCCCAGCTAATTTTTGTATTTTTAGTAGAGATAGAGTTTCACCATGTTGGCCAGGCACTTGAACTCCTGACCTCAAGTGATCCCAGCCTCCCAAAGTGCTAGGATTATAGGTGTGAGCCGCCGTGCCCAGCCAATTTTTTTCTAAAGACAGAAAAAATGTCTTGCTCTGTCACTCAGGCTGGAGTGCAATGGTGGGATCATGGCTCACTGCAGCCTCAAATTCCTGGGCTTAAGCAATCCTCTTGCTTTGGCCTCCTAAATTGGTGGGATTACAGGCACGAGCCACCGTGCCCAACCACATGAGGTTGGGAACTACTGAAAGTTTTCAGGAAAAAGAGTTGAATGAAGACAGCCATATTTGGGGCAGACTGGCAATGACATTCAGAATTAGATAAGTAAGAGACAGCTGGAGTCACTGGGAGGTGGTGGGTTTTAAGAGGAAAGGTGGGATAACTCATTGGACAAGCATGAGCTACCTGGACCTTTTTTTTTCTTCAGGTTCACAATCCTGCCATAACCTCTTTATGGATATTAATACATATTGCCTGGCACTGGGTCACATGTGGTTCTTGCTCAAGAAACATTTGAAACTTGACCATACATGAATCAAGACTGCAAACTGCATTGTACAGATGTGAAAACCTGCATTGCTTTTTTGTAATCCCAGCACTTTGGAAGGCCAAGGCGGGTAGGTCACCTGAGGTCAGGAGTTCAAGACCAGCCTGGCCAACATGGCAAAATCCCATCTCCACTAAAAATACAAAAACTACCCAGGCGTGATGGCACACGCCTATACTCTCAGCTACTGAGAAGGCTGAGGCAGGAGAATTGCATGAACCCTGGAGGCAAGGGTTGCAGTGAGCTTAAATTGCACCACTGCACTCAAGCCTGGGCGACACAGTGAAACTCCATCTCAAAAAAAAAAAATTATTATAATAATAAAAAATAAAATAAAATTTTAGTAAGTTTTGGTAAGCTAAAACATCACATCACAGCAGAATAAAAAACTCACCTTTCTAATGTCCTCATACAGACCTTTCAAGTCTCTCCAACCGAGTTTGAAAGGATCGGTGTATTTTTCACCACTGTGTGTTTTACTGTCCGGGGTTGTGTGATGAAACCTGGGACATGCAAAAATGCACATGACTTCATTTTCAAGTAAGTTTTATATACATATATATTTAGTAGACTCAGATATGGAAAATTCAGCCCAAATACTTGCTAGAAATTAATCATGAATCTGAAAAGGTCATTATGATTTGGAAAAACATACAGAATTCTGTTCTTGCTAAATGACAGATCAATAGATCACTTTTATAAATGGGACCTCGAGAACCCACAAATTCAAAGATAAACTAAACTATGTTCATTGTGTTCTGCGTTGAGCTCAAACTTTATTACATTCCTGTTTTTTGAAAAGGCAGAGATCTACAATTTAGAATAGAAATTTACAGGCAATATAATTAACAATTTTAGGCCGGGTGCTTATGTCTGCAATCCCAGCACTTTGGGAAGCTGAGGGTGGGAGGATCGCTTGAGGCCAGCAGTTCAAGACCAGCTTGGGCAACATAGTGAGCTCCCCATCACTACAAAAAAAAATTTTTAATAACAATAAATTTAAAAATGGATAATTTTAGTAGTTGCAGTATGGACTGTAAACTTACCGTGATATACTATATACATTTGGACAGGCAGATGTTAAATGCTTCACAAGATTAATATAGGGTATCTATAAAATAAAAATGTCAAGAAATTTGTAAGAATATTCCTGAAAAACTGTAACATTGGATGATAATACCCCCATAATTATAATCTTTATCTTCTAATCACCCATTTATAGGCAGATTGCAAACTTTAGAGAAAGAATAATTTTAAAAGTTTCCTTTTGTTATTACAAAATACTTGTATTGCAGAAGACATAAATAAGAAAAAAGGAGAAAATAAAAACCATCTTCAGTCCATCCCTTGCCCCAAAGAAAGTCAATTTCCATATTCACATCTATCTTTCCAGACCTGAAAAGTAGTTTTAGAACAATTTCCTTCCATTTAACTAAGACTGGTCAGAGGAAAAAGATTTCAATGGCAAGGAAGGAATTTATATTTATATAAACACTGTCTACTTTAAGTTCTTGTTCCTCAACATACTTTGGAAATGGTACTTTTGGATAAATATTGTCAAAAAAAAACCAACCCACCTCAGGACATTTTGATATTACACATGGGAGAACAGAGTTTGAAAGCACATAAACCAGGGTGTTAAAAGTAGTTATTCTGGAATGAATTGGATTGTGGGGGTGTTTTGTTTTATTCCTTCTTTTGGTAGATATTTTCTGATTCTTCTCTAATGAACATGTATCGCTCTAGCCATATTACAATGACAATGAAGGTTGACTTTGCCAGGCAGCAGTCAAAGTAGTTGGTCTGAGTTTCCTTCTTTCCCTGGCAGCATTACATATTCATTAAACCAGTAAGAACTTTCATGATGTCCCAGGCAATTACCATGTAACAAGAAAACAAAGTGACAATCCTTCCTCATGCTTTACATGACAACCTATGTCTTTCAGTCTACCTGGGTAATTAATTCATATGAGTTCAGTATTTTATTACAATACTTATCAATAAGGGCATCTTAATGGAAGAGTAAAAGTTCTTCAGTAAGAGACTTAATAATTATTATCAGGTCTCTAGTAATAGTTATTATTATTAGAAATCCTGAGCAAAAGTGATCCTCCTGCCATGGCCTCCCCAAGTGCTGGAATTACAGGTGTGAGTCACTGCACTTGACCAAATAACTATGATTAGTTATAATAACTAACTGAACTAACTGAATAACTTTTTAGTTATTCAGTTAGAGAACTCTAATCTGGGTTGAAGGATTAAAATTACATAGCTAATTAGTACAGGGGGCGCTTTTTACCACCGAGTGGCCTAAAATTTATTAGTAGCATGGACTTTGGAAGACAGATCTCGATTCAAATCTCAACATTTGTGTTACTTTGTGACGTCTTTCTGATAATACCCACTCATGGAGACAGGTGGAGATTAATTTAGAGAGCATATATAAAGCTCTTAGCTCAGAGCCTAGTACACAGTATACATTATATCTATTCAATCAAGCTACTATTTTCTGCTTTAAAAGTACTTTAGAGCAGTTTTCCAATGTGAGGTTAGAAGTGCTCAGAAAAGCAATGAAGTATGAAAAGAGAAGGGCAATAGTCATTTTCTAATTCCGATTTTGTTCCTTACCTTTCCCTCATACACTCTCTGAAAGTCAACCTTGCCTCTCATGAATTTACTTTTATTTTATTTTTCCAGGCTGGAGTGTAGTGGTGCAATCATAGTTCACTGCAGCCTCAATCTCCTGGGCTCAAGCTATCCTCCCACCTCAGCCTCCTGAGTAGCTGGGACTACAGGGACATGCCACAACGCCTAGCTGATTTTTAAAATTTTTAGTAGACACGAGGTGTATCAGTACATTTTCTCATTGCTATAAAGAAATACCCAAGACTGGGTAATTTATAAAAGAAAGAGGTGTAATTGACTCACAGTTCTAAACGGCTGGGGAGGCCTCAAGAAACTTACAATCATGGCAGAAGGAAAAGGGAAAGCAAGGCACCTTCTTCAACAGGCAGCAGGAAGGAGAATGAGCACAGGAGGAACTACCAATCACTTATAAAACCATCAGCTCTTATAAGAATTCACTATAACAAGAACAGCATGGGGGAATCTGCCCCCATGATCCAATTGCCTCCACCCAGGCCCTCCCTTGACACATGGGGATTAAAATTCGAGATGAGATTTGGGTAGAGACACAGAACCAACCATATCATTCTGCCCCTTGCTCCTCCCAAATCTCATATCCTCACTTTTCAAAACCAACCATTCCTTCCCAACAGTCTCCAAAAGTCTTAACTCATTCTAGCATTTAACTCCAAAGTCCAAGTCCAAAGTCTTACCTGAGACAGGTCAAGTCCCTTCCACCTATGAACCTGTAAAATCGAAAACAAGTTAGTTACATCCAAGATACAATGGGGGTACAGGCATTAGTTAAATGTTCCCATTCCAAATGGTAGGAACTGGCCAAAACAAACGGGCTTACAGGCCTCATGCAAGTCCAAACTCAGCAGGGCAGTCATTACTTAAAGCTCCAAAATGATCTTTGACTCCATGTCTCACATCTAGGTCACACTGATGCAAAGGGTGGGCTCCCAAGAACTTGGGTAGCACTGCTTCTGTGGCTTTGCAGGGTTCAACCCCCACCACTATTCTCATGGACTGGCATTGAGTGCCTGCAGCTTTTCCAGGTGCACCGTGGAAGCTGTTGGGGGATCTATCATTCTGGGGTGTAGAGGATGGTGGCCCTCCTTTCACAGCTCCATTAGGCAGTGCCCCAGCAGGAACTCTGTGTGGGAGCAGCAACCCCACATTTCCCTTCTGCACTGTCCTAGCAGAGGTTCTCTAAGAGGGTTCTCCCTCTTCAGCTGACTTCTGCCTGGGCATTGAGGCGTTTCCATACATCCTCTGAAATCTAGGCAGAGGTTCCTAAATTGTTGTCTTCTATGCACCTGCAGGCTCAACAGCATACGGAAGCCACCAAGGCTTGGGGCTTATAACCTCTGAAGCAATGGCCCAAGCTGTACCTTGGCCCCTTTTGGCTACAGCTGGGAAGCAGGGCACCAAGTCCCAAGGCTGATCTTGCACAGCGCAGCAGGGCCCTGGGCCCAGCCCATGAATCCATTTTTCCCTCCTAGGCCTCCTGGCCTGTGATGGGAGGGGCGGCAGAGAAGGTCTCTGCCGTGCCCTGGAGACATTTTCCCCATTCTCTTGGCTATTAACATTGGGCTCCTTGTTACTTATGCAAATTTCTGCAGCCAGCTTGAATTCCTCCCCAGAAAATTCTTTTCTATCACATCTTTAGGCTGCACATTTTCCAAACTTTTATGCTGTGCTTCCCCTTTAAATTTAAGTTCCAATTTCAGATGTCTCTAAAGCTCAAAGTTCCACAGACCTCTAGGGTGGGGCAAAATGCCGCCAGTCTCTTTGCTAAAGCATAGCAAGAGTGACCTTTGCCCAATTCCCAGGAAGCTCCTCATCTCCATCTGAGACCACCTCAGCCTGGACTTCATTGTCCGTATCACTTTCAGCATTTTGGTCAAAGCCATTCGACAAGTCTCTAGGAAGTTCCAAACTTTCCTACATCTTCCTTTCTTCTTCTGAGCCCTCTAAACGATTCCAACCTCTGCTTGTTACCCAGTTCCAAAGTAATTTCCACATTCTCAGGTGTCTTATATCAATGCCGACTACTTTGGTACCGATTATCTGTATTGGTCCGTTCTCACACTGCTATAAAGAAATTACCCATGACTGGGCAATTTATAATTATAGGAAAGAGGTTTAATTGACTCACAGTTCTGGATGGCTGGGGAGGCCTCAGAAACTTATAATCATGGGGAAGGAGGAGAAACAAGCACCTTCTTCACAAGGCGGCGGGAGAGAGAATGAACACAAGAGGAACTACCAAACATTTATAAAACCATCAGATCTTGTGAGAACTCCCTATCATGAGAACAGCATGGGGAAATCCACCCCTATGATCCAATTACCTCTACCTGGTCTCTCCCTTGACCCTCCCTGGTCCCCAGTTGTAACTGGGGATTACAATTCGAGATAGATGTGGGTGGGGACACAGAGCCAAACCATATCAGGAGGTCTCACTAAGTTGCCCAGGCTGGTCTCGAACTCCTGAGCAAAAGCAATGCTCCTGTCTCAACCTCCCAAAGTGTTGGGATTACAGGCGTGAGTCACCACACTCAGCCAAAGAGAAAGTGCTAGGTAAGAATCAAAGACATAGCCGTGTGCCAATCCTCAAGCATGGAGGATTGCTTGAGTCCAAGAGTTCAAGACCAACCTGGTCAACACAGAAAGTCCCCATCCCTAAAAAAAAAAATTTAAAAAAAAAATCAAAGATATACTGAGAAGTGATTTGGCATGATCACATGCACACTGGTTTTTATCCTATTACAATATTTGTTCACACTACTAGTGAAGTCAGGAGAATGTACAACCATTAGGAGGTAGTAGAGCTCTGGTGGAGAGCAAGACTTGGCTTAATTATTGCTGCTATTTGTCCCTGTGGCTTAGTTATTGTAGTTCTGTGTCCCCAAGGACTATCAGGCCCTGAAGAAACCAAAACATACATGCTTGAGGCAGACACCAGAATGCTAACATATTAACGTACAGTGAAAAGCATCACTGACACACACACATCAGAAATACATGGTCTTGGCATCACGAGTCCACACAATCCCTCCTTGTCATCATTCAGGCAGACAGGAAGGCCATAAAGCATATTCTCTCCAGAAAAGCACACTTTCCCTGGCTAAAGTTGCTTGGTGGGCATGAAATTTTTTTCAAAAGAAGTGTCAGGCCAGGTGTGGTGGCTCATGCCTATAATTCCAGCACTTTGGGAGGCTGAGGGGGGTGGATCACTTGAGGTCAGGAGTTCCAGACCAGCCTGGGCAACACAGTGAAATCCCATCTCTACTAAAAATACAAAAATTAGCTGGGCCTAGTGCTGTACACCTGTAATCCCAGCTACTTGGGAGTCTGAGGCAGGAGAATTGCTTGAACCTGGGAGGTGGAGGTTGCAGTGAGCCCAGATTCCGCCACTGCACTCCAGCCTGGGAGACAGAGTGAGACTCTGTGTCAAAAAAAAAAAAAAAAAAAAAAAAAGCATGTGGATGCACCCATCTCTTCAAATACTGGCCTCATCTGTGGAACTAGAAATATCTGAAGTCTGGAGAGAACGGTCCTGAAATGGATCCCAGCAAAGCCTCCTTTAAGCCTCTTTTTCCACGTGCCCCTCACCACCCCCCATTCTGTTCTCTTTACTGTCTAGCCTTGTCTAGTTGCCCAGCTGCCATTTGGTCTCCAAATGTCTTTTTTGCTTTTGATTTTTTAGAGATAGGGTCTCACACTGTTGCCCAGGCTGGAGTGCATTGGCACTATCATAATAAATAGCTCACTGTAATCTTGAACTCCTGAAATCGAACGATCCTCCTCCCTCAGGCTCCTGAGTAGCTGGGACTACAGGCATGCACGACCACACTTGGTGATTTTTTTTCCATATTTTGTAGAGACAGAGTCTCGCTATGTTGCCTAGGTTGGTCCCAAACTCCTGGCCTCAACCGATTCTTCCACCTCAGCCTCCCAAAGCGCTGGGATTACAGGTGTGAGCCACTGCACCTGGCCCAAGCCTCGTTTTGGATAATTTGTGCTATGCATCCACTTTGGTACAAAGTAGATATTTATAAGTGTTATATATTTCATACTGGGAAATTATGTTTGATGAGAACACGGACACAAAATCTGAATTTAAAGAGTACTAAATTCAAATAAACTTAAATAACAGTGAGTCCATAGATTTTGTACGGTTATGCTAATAGCATGGGCCTACCCCATGGCACACTGAGAATCATCACAAAGTGCAGAAGGGCTCACAGGGGCTAAACTGACCAGAAGTGGAGAAAAAGGAGATTGGAACCCAAAGGCAGCAGAGGAGACCCTGAGAGAATGGGCTATCGCTGAGACTCTGACTTTAGAGGACTCCAGGGTTTCTCTCCTCCTGATGGCCTCGGGCCTTTCTCCTTCCAGTGCCATTCCAGCCCCATCCAGGTATGCTCTCCTTCCGAAGCCACTGCTGGACACCTAAGGTCCGGTCCACCCTAGCACCAGCCCTGCATTCTCCACAAGACCTTTTCGGACTATTCCGAGGCCGATTTGATCCTCCGTTTCTCGGAGACAGCTCTGAGCACCTTTGACTCTAAAATTTCAGGCGAGATCTGTCTTCCTCTAACTCGAAAGTAAATAGCTGCAGCCGCTCTCCAGGCTTAACCTTGTCCACATCGCAGCAGTCAATCTGATCGCTCCCGCGCTTCCCCCAGGACCCGGCTACCACCGCTTTTTCCACTGCCCCAAACGCTCCCGGGATGCCCAAGACACCGCTTTCTGCAACCCCGTGTAGGGCGCCCCTACTTCAATCCAACGCTCGGCTCCGTCATACCGCGGGCACCCCTCCGCTCTGGAGTCCCACCCCGGAGCTACCCCGTGCGCCCCCGCGTCGCGATGCACGTGCTCCCTGCTCCCATTCATTCCGCCCGCCGCTGTCATTGGAGCCGTGACCTCTGAGCCCCGCCGGGCGCGCGCCTCCCAACCTCACCTGCGCGTGGGCGTCCGCAGCTGCCTGCGGCCCCCGCGGTCCCGCAAGGCCGGGGCAGCCGGGCCCGGGGCTCCGCGCCGCCGGCCTCCAGGAGCAGCCGCGCAGCCACCGCCACCAGCGGGAGGCCATGGTCGGAGTCTGAAAGTCGCGGCAGGACGGCGGCTCCGCCTCTGGTCGGCGATCCTCCTCCAGGGACCCGGAGCCGGAAACCTGGCACAGGAAGCGCGTCGGCCACACCCGGGCCCGCGGTTCGCTCCTCCCCGCGTATGGCCCGGCTGCCAGCGCCGGGACCTCGGGTACCTGCCACTCCGCAGCCAGCGGGGACCACGGCCGCTCCCGAGAGGCAGCGGGGCAGGGGCGCGCGTAGATCCGGTCTGGGGACCCCGGGCGTGACCTTCCCCGGGGCAAGCCTCCTATCCCCACCCCTTCCCGGAAGCCGTGCAGGGGGACTGGCCACGCCTCCAGTCATAGCAAAATGTCCCTGTGGGGACCTTTTATTAGCAAGAAATAGCACCGCGCGCGACTCTTGCAGTCACTAACTCTTGTTCTGCGTGTTTAGGCAGAAACATAACTCAGAGAATCGGGTTCCCGCTCCGCAGCCTAAGCCAGAGGCGACGGTTTCCGCCACGCTATGGTCGGCTGCCTTTGCAATCTGTTCTTGAAGGAAGTTCCAGCCCATCGCATCTTCCTAGGAACATGTCGACCACGATCAGGGCTGTTGTGAAATAGGAGCTAAAGTAGCCTAGTGTCTTGACTTTTGGACTCTCCTCCGAACGCCTTGTAGGTATAGTTTGGCAATCTTGCTCACACATGGGTGTGAACCTGCGTGTACCCAGCCCGGGAGATACTGGAGTCTTTACAGGATTAGTACCCCTCATGGGTTAGAAATACCTTTTTTCCTTAGCTCTAAGGCCAGATCTACTGGTGCTAAGAGATAGCGTGTTAGTTAAGCATTCGGTGCATGCACTCAAACACACAGAGCCAGTGAGATAGAGGGTAAGCATTAGAGATACGGAAATGCAATTTAGTACTCAAAAAATTCACTCTAATGAGGAAATAGTCCAGCAAATAGGTAATTGCAGTTCCCTGATTCATGTATTTTCTCGTTCTTCTTGCGTTAAAGAATGCGGTAGCCTCATAGCTGGGTACATTAATTTCATATTTAGTCGTGTGGGTTTTTATGGAATGAAGACATCATAGACTGTATAAAGACATCTATAAAAATAAGCCAGTTTGATGGGTTTTTTTCATCTTGAAGAATGGCATGTAAAAATATGCAAAGTGCTTTACGAGCACTTTGTAGATTATCTTGGATTAGGTTTATATATTAAGAAACATCCCACAGGTAGAACTTGCCAAGTAGAGTGTGGCAATAAGCACTCAGGTTGTACTTGACAATCCTATGACTAAGACATTATCATTTGCCCTCTTTTGTATATAAAGATAAGGAAACATATAGAGAAAATACCGTATTGTCAAATAAGTATCACATTCAAGCTCACACAGTTGACAAGTATGGCACTACACAATTTTGTTAGACCATGTTCATTTACAGATTGCTTGACCACATTAAAACAGACAACATTGCTCTTAAAAAGATGCTGTAGGTTGGGTGCATTGGCTCAACCTGTCATCCCAGCACTGTGGGAGGCTGAGGCAGGTGGATCACTTGAGATCAGGAATTTGAGACCCGCCTGGCCAACATGATGAAACCCATCTCTACTAAAAATGCAAAAATTAGCTGGGCATGGTGGTGCAAGTTCTGTAATCCCAGCTACTTGAGAGGCTAAGGCAGGAGAATTAGTTGAACCTGGGAGGCAGAGGTTGCAGTGAGCCAAGATTGTGCTACTGCACTTCGCCCTAGGTAACAAAGTGAGACTCTGTCTTTTAAAAAAGAGAAAAAAAGATGCTGTAGTATTGCAAGGCTAAGTAGAGAAAGCAAATGAAGTTCCTCAAGACTTCCAACATTATAGCTAAACTCTTGAGAAAAAACAGTAACCTACCAATTGGACATGCAGAATTCATTTAACCCAGCTAGGCCAAGCATCAGTTGAGGAAGTTAAAAACATTATCTGAGTTTTGCAGGTAACTGCTAAAGAACAGACTTCTTTAGTCTATTTTGCTGCCCTTAGACAAATGTAAGAGCCAGTACAGATGGAACAAAATGGCCTATGTGTAACTGAAAGTGATCAAGGCTGTCGTTTTGATGTTGGAGTATTAGGTACCCACGAAGACATTTTCTTGCCATATTGATGATACTATTTAAAACATAATATCTACAATAGGACCAGGTTTTATAGCCAAAGAGATTGTAAATATAATACCAGGTCAGACAGAGTGGGTCATGCCTGTTATCACAGCACTTTGGGAGGCCGAGGTGGCAGGATTGTCAAAACAGGTCAGGATGTCAAAACCAGTTTGGGTAATATAAGCAAGACCCTGTCTCTACAAAAAATAAAATTAGCCAGGTGTGGTGGTGTGTGCCTGTAGCCCTAGCTACTCAGGAGCCTGAGGCGGGGAAGTTTGCTTGAGCCCAGAAGTTCGAGAGTTCGAGGCTACAGTGAGTTGTGATCATGCCACTGCACTCCAGCCTGGATGAAAGAGTGGGACACTGTCTCCAAATAAATAAATAAATAAATAATCATATGTGTTACTGTGTCTTGATTTACAGTACTGTGTGAAACATCTCATCCTGTTGTTACTAAATAAATGATCAATGAATTATCCAAATTATCGTACTCTGGTAAGCACATTTATTGAGAGAAAAGGTTCAAACACTTGCAGTGAAAGCTAGTTTCACTCACTTTTTTGTTGTTGTTGTTAGTTTTTGTGGATTTCATAGCCTTGTGCAAAACTGAATTCTAAAGAATTTAATGTTGCCAGTACCGATTTTCCTGAGATCTTAAGACAGGGGGTTAGTATGCTTTTGGAATTTTCTCTGGGGTTTTTAGTCTATGACTTATTAGCTTGTTAAAGCATCAAATGAGTGAGGATTGAATATGCCTGAAATAGCCTTCTTTGTTCCACGGCTGGTGATCACATGTATTGACCAGCAGCTGTCTTGCCGGGACATGCATCAAGCGGTAACAACATGACAACTACTAATGGAACGTGATATGCTGCCCCTGCCCTACCAATGTTAGATCATCATAAAGGAGATTGTGCTAATTATATAATCTAGTTAATTCCACACAAAGGCTCTCCCACAAAAGAAGAAAATATACTGTTGGTTCTTCCACTTATAATCATATTGTCCAGTTTTCTGGTGTGAATGCTAAAATCTGCCACTTTTTGATTGACTACACGTTTATTCCCCCAGGATGCTACCTTATAATACATCATGGTCTTAAGGGAACATATGAAGGGCTAAATATGGCCCATATGGCCCATGTTAGCCTGTTTTTATTACTCATTTGAGGAAGCTAGAAAATTGCTGTTGTAACTGACATTTAGTTCACTTAAGCCTGGATGGAATAAATTGGCGTTACTCCACACATGGGAGCAAATTGTCCTGATGCTACCTTTCTCCAGTGATTTGAAATGTTATTTTCACTATATAGAAAATATTTTACAGCTTTTTGTTGTTTCTGTGCTTTTTATTGAGTTCCATTGATCTTTGCATCTATTTTTAGAATAGCAATATTTTTTATTGTATTCTTTTAATTTTTAATATAAGCAAACATGTTTATCTTGCTTAAAAAATTTATCTGTTTATTTTTTCAGATTTACACACTAAGATTGTCTATTTCTTCAAAAAAAATCCTGCTAGGCTATTAATTGGATTCCCATTATGTTTATTAAATAATTTAGTGACACATTTTGACAATAAATCTCTATCCAGAAACAGGATTTTTGTCTCTTCGTCTTAAAGTTTTATTAATACACCTACTCTCTTCTATTTTTTTTTTTTTTTTCTGTTTCAATGCTTTGGATTGGAAAAACAGATTACGAGTTTAGGTATTGTTTATAAAATAAGAGTAAATACATTCTGAGAGTCTAAAGCGTGTTCAAAGCTTTCTTTTCCTCTACAGCTTTGAAAATACGGTACATGTGTTTCAGTGTATGGACTTCCTGAGACATGGTTTGTCTCTGCAGAGGCAATTTCTAAACTTTCAGCTTTGTGGGTGGGCATCTATCAAATGTGGGATCTACAGCAGTTTTATGCATCTAGTAAGGCATGTATTACCCGGTCTTAAATTATTTGTGTATCTTCTATACCTGTTTCCTTTTGCTAATTGTGTTTCCAAAGGGCAGAATGCCTGTGATTATGTGCCTAATGGATTTTGGTTCCATTGAATTAACTAGTACTATACTTGTAATTCTGTAATGCAGCTCACCTCCATTTAAAAATATATATTTTTGGGCTGGGTGCAGTGGCTCATGCCTGTAATCCCAGCACTTTGGGAGGCCGAGGTGGGCGGATCGCCTGAGGTCAGGAGTTTGAGACTAGCCTGACCAACATGGTAAAACCCCATCTCTACTAAAAATACAAAATTAGCCGGGCATGGTGGCATATGCCTGTAATCCCAGCTACTTGGGAGGCTGAGGCAGGAGAATTGCTTGAACCTGGGAGGTGGAGGTTGCCGTGAGCCGTGATCACGCCATTGCACTCTAGCCTGAGCAACAAGAGAGAAACTCCATCTTAAAAAGAATATCTCTCTCTCTCTCTCTTTGATTTACCTTCCGTGAGTGAAGATCTTTGAAGACAGGGTATGTGTCTTCCCGTTTTAAACTTTTTCCATTCCCTAGCCTCTTGAACAGTTCCATGACGTACTGTCCTAAATTCATGTTGGCTAGGTCGTGTTGAAATGACAAAGTAGCCTTTAAATAACAAAGCATGAAGAAAATAGTGACTTGGGTTTCTTGAAGAACCAGACTTTCTAAGGGATATTAGTGTTGTATATGTAACAAATGAGAACATTAAGAAAGATGTTTTATTTTATCAGCTATGTTGCCTGTTGATCGTGTTAAAGAAAATTATGTTCATAAAGTGAAAAACTGTATTTTTTCAATCTCCTTCCCAGCTCCTTTCAAATCAAGAGTATGTCTTGTAGCAGTTTCAAAGGTTAGGCATTATTTTTTCACAATACAAATACTTAAGTCACTAAAATATTTACTTAAAATAATTTTTTAGAGTTAATATTATTAGTCTAATTATACATGACTATCTGTGTTTAAAATTCAAATACTAGATGTCATTCTTAGAAATCACACTTTGATACTTAGTTTCAACTTAAAGTTGTCTTACAAGGAAAATACGCTTTTGTGAAAAAGAGGAAAATGAGTTAAATTGTTATCTTAGATATCCTTTATCTAATGGTCTCTCATAAATTCTCAATTTTTTCTCATAATATAAATGAATTTGGGTTAAAAATAGGACTTTTTTTGTAGTTTCTTAAGTGAATTTGTCCTAGGAAAAATATTGTTTTACCATGCATCATAAGAAATCCATAAAAACTTTAGAACCATCTAGTAGAACTAATTTTTCCCAAACAGCATAAACATAGACAGTGTGGTACATCTCTTATGAAAAAAATTAATAATATATTTTCAGAAGAGGTTTATTCTTTGAATTTTCTTCCATTAAGTCTCTATTCTTAAAAATTATTAGGCCAGGTGCAGTAGCTCCGTCCTGTAATCGTAGCACTTTGGGAGGCCAAAGTGGGAGGATCACTTGAGCCCAGGAGGTTAAGGCTGCAGTGATCCATGATTGTGCCTCTGCACTCCAGCCTGGGTGACAGAGTGAGCCTGTGTCTCAAAAAAAAAAAACAAACAAACAAACCTGAAAGATGACTTCAGTTTGTAAATTTGTTTTTCCTGCCTCAGGAAGTTCTAGAAAATATTTTGGACCTTGATTTATCTGTTTCAGAAACAGACGATTTTATCCAGCTTGTAAGTGGCGAAAAGACAGTGTTTGGATCCATTCCACTGGCTCACCAATATGGAGGCCACCACGTAAGAGTAGCAACAGCACCACTTCCCTTATGCAAATAGAATTATTTGATGGAAATGCTGTCCTACTAAAGAAATTATTTTACATTAAGTTTTAAATTAGTGCATTGGGAGTTCAACAAGATGTGTCTAAAGGAATATGCCATCAGAGGATGTTTCTAGATTAGCTGATGTGATTTCTTCCTGTGCTAAAGCTGGAGGCTAATTCTTTGAATGGAATGGAGAATACTGGAGCAGCATAAATATAAATTTCCTGTGGATTATTGCTAGAGAACTCATTGAGTGCACTTTTGGCACTTTTGGCAAAATGAGGTAGTACAATGTGTCAATATAAAAGGACAAATAAGCCGGGTGCAGTGGCTCATGCCTATAATCCCAGTACTTTGGGAAGCTGAGGCAGGCAGATTGCTTGAGTCTAGGAGTTCAAGACCAGACTGGGCGACATGGCGAAACCCTGTCTCTACAAAAATTAGCCAGGCATGGTGAGACGTGCCTGTGGTCCCAGCTATTTAGGTGGCTAAAGTGGGAGGATCGCTTGAGTCTAGGAGGCAGAGGTTGCAGTGAGCCGAATTTGTGCCGCCACACTGCAGCCTAGGTGACAGAGTGAGACCCTGTCTCAAAAAATAAATAAATATAAAACAATTAAAAAGAAGGACAAATAGACTATAATTATATCAAGATAGCCATAAAACAATTTACAGCTACTAGAATGGGAGTAAATCAAGATTCCTTCGGGGTGTTATTTGTACTGCAGAAATCAGGAAGGAATTAAGGAACATTC
This sequence comes from Papio anubis, assembly GCF_008728515.1. Lineage (NCBI taxonomy): Eukaryota > Metazoa > Chordata > Mammalia > Primates > Cercopithecidae > Papio > Papio anubis. The sequence goes on from NC_044986.1 coordinate 99,571,444, forward strand.
TGGAAATTCAGCAAGATGTTAAGCAAGAAATTAAGCAACAAGTTCAGGGTGTGGTATCTGACTAATTAAAAACAGAAACGAGAACATAGAACCAGTTGTTGTGACTGTGACTTTCCTGTAAGCTAGATAAGATTAACACTCTCTGGTGGTTTGGGGGCTTTTTGGTGATGCTGGTTTGCTCAGAAACAATTTTTAAGACACATAGTAAAGTATCATAAGATTGGTATAGGATTAAATGAGGAAATACATGTAAAGTGCTTAACATGTTAACTATTACAATTATTATAACATCAGGTTCTGGTTTGCTGGGTTAGTTATATCCTTTCTTCTTCAAAGTCCTATAGACTAAAAGACAAAGTAACCAGCCATTAGGAGGACTTTAAGGATCACCTGTGACAAACTTGAACATCAATTTCTTTTTCTTTTCATCTTTTAAGTTCAGGGGTACATGTGCAGGATGTGCAGGTTTGTTACATAGGTAAATGTGTGCCATGGTGGTTTACTGCACAGATCATCCCGTCACCCAGTTATTTATTTATTTATTTATTTATTTAATGTATTTATGTTGAGATGGAGCTTTGCTCTGTCACCCATGCTGGAGTGCAATGGCACGATCTCGGCTCACTGCAACCTCCACCTCCTGGGTTCAAGCAATTCTCCTGCCTCAGCCTCTCAAGTAGCTGGGATTACAGGTACACGCCACAATGCCAGGCTAAATTTTTTTTTTTTTGTATTTTTTCTAGAGATAGAGTTTCACCATGTTAGGCAGGCTGGTTTTGAACTCCTGACCTCAAGTGATCTGCCCGCCTCGGCCTCCCAAAGTGCTATGATTATGAACATGAGCCACTGTTCCCAGCCCCCATCACCCAGTTATTGAACTCAGTGTCCATTAGCTATTCTTGTTGATGCTCTCCCTGCCCCCAACCCCCTACAGGTGTCCAGTGTGTGTTGTTCTCCCTGGCGTGTCCATGTGTTCTCAGTCAGCTCCAACTGAAAACTGAGAAGATGCAGTATTTGATTTTCTGTTCCTGTGTTAGTTTGCTGAAGGTAATGGCTTCCAACTCCATCCATGTCCCTGCAAAGTACATGATCTTATTCCTTTTTGTGGCTGTCAAGGGTCAGGCTCTTGACAATACTCAGTGATTCACCAAGCTCACATTTCATGTTTATTATACTTTATGCATAGTATGTATCCTACTCTGTTCGGGCTGCTGTAACAAAATGCCTTGGACTGGGTAATTTATAAACAACAAAAGTTTATTGCTCCCAGTTCTGGAGTTCAGGATGTCCAAGATCAAAGCACCCACACATGTGGTATCTTTTGAGGGTTCTCTGCTTCATAGATGATGCCTTCTCACTTGTCCTCACATGGCGGAAGGGGAAGGCAGCCCTCTGGAGCCTCTTTTATAAGGACACGAATCCCATTCATGAGGATGGGGCCCTCGTGACCGAATCACCTCCTAAAGACCCTAATTTCTAATACCATCACTTTGGTGATTGGTTATCAACATAGGAATTTTGGGGGGATGAAAACTGTCAGACCGTAGCAATGTGTTTTTATAAGATTTCCATTTAAGAAATTCCCTCAAAATATTCATGTTTAAATAAATTATGGGTTATTTATTTTTACAGCATCTCTTTCTCTCTCTCTAATTTCATCTGGATGAAATGATACCATTACATGTGGGCCTATAATAACTGTGTAGGTCTTTTTGCTTCTGGTGATTGGATACGACGTTCCAGTCACAGACTATTGGTATGACTGGTATAACACTACTAACTTTTGCGGCTGTGACATGTATATTCAGTTTATCTGAATTCCAAGCCACAATCTTAATGGTTTAAATGGTCTCAAGTATTACTTCTAATAGGACATTAGTAGAATTTTCATCTCTAGATCTTCACATATGCAGAGATATTTCCATTGTGTTTTTGTCCTAACATTTGCCCAGGAGCCACTGTGGTACAGTGAGAATAGTGCTAGATAGGAAAAAAGAAAATGTGAAACCTAGAGCTGGCCCTGCAGGAACTCACTTTGTGACTTGGGCAAGTCACTTAAACAGTCCGACCCTCATTTTCACCATCTAAAATGAGGTTAGGCTGGGCACAGTGGCTCATGCCTGTAATCCTAGCACTTTGGGAGGCCAAAGTGGGAGGATTACTTGAGCCCAGGAGTTTGAGACCAGGCCAGGCAACATAGGGAGACCCTGTCTCTGCAGAAAAAAAAAAAATTAGAAAAATAATTAGCTAGATGTGGTAGTGCACACCTGTAGTCCCAGCTACTCGGGAGGCTGAGGTGGGAGGATCGCTTGAGCCTGGAAATCAAGGCTTCAGTGAGCTATGATCATGCCACTGCCCTCCAATCAGGGCAGTAGAGTGAGACTCAAAATAAATAAATAAAATAAAATAAAATGAGGTTAGACTAGAGCCCCCCTATGTCTTTCAGTGTTAATATTGAGGAATGTGATCCAGTGGCTGTTCATGAAGTAACGTTTAGAATAACAGATTAAGCTCGTATGTTTTCTCAAAGTGACTACATTTTATTGCTCAGAAAAAGATACATGAAAATAAATATCCAGATTAGTATTGTGGATGAGTCCTGACTATATGAATAATCCAGTCAACTGAAAACTACTTATTGGCCCTTTCCTGTGCCTACCATTGGACGACACTTTCAGGGGTCCAGGAGTAATCAGTATTTCCTTAAGTAATTAATTGATTACTGTAGAGATGAGTTCTTGCTATATTGCCCAGGCTGGTCTTGAACTCCGGGCTCAAGCAGTCTTCCCCCCTTGGTCTCCCACAGTGTTGGGATTACAGGTATGAACCGCCACGCCCAGCCTGGGAGTAATAAGTATGTCATAGTCCCTGGTCCAAAGAAAATCACAGTCTTTGAAAGACTTAAACACATCGAACAAATGAACTATAAAAAATCAGAGGTCAGTTAAAGAGAGATGGATCAGTTTGGCTTTATGGAGGAAGAGGAAATTGATCTTGAGTAGAAGGTTAGGTAGGATTTCAGTCGGGGGAGGACAGGGAGTGGGTTGTGTGGCAGAGGGGAGAATAGCATCAAAAAAGGCCCAGAGGTAGTGAGTGTGGGAGTCTATTGAAGGACAGCAGCCACAGGGCAGGGGCTCTGTCACCCTGGTGTGGAATTCATCTTGACATCTAAACACCTGTAAGTACAGCATTCCTTATGACAAATAAACGTGAGTTCTAGTTACTGATTGTATTTATGTTAGGACCTATGCGAAATAAATAGCTCATTCCCTTATTCAGGATCGAATACAGGGGAAAGGTCACTGTTGCTGAGACTAGTGGGGAATCAAGAGTTTGGAGCCCCACAGCTCTGTCTCAGCCTTTAGCTGGATTAGAGGCTTGCTGGCTGTAAAAGTGTGGTTCTGGACATTCAGATTCATTCTTTAAGGAATAAAGAAATGCCCTTGATCCTTTATGGATGAAATTAGTTATTTTTCTGATAAATTCAGATAATATATTATTTTTTATTAAAATAATTTTTTAAGAAAACGTATTTTGCCATATTCCTATAGCCTAAAAGACTTTTATGCTAAAATAAATGTTTCCTTTTTTGTTTTGTTTTGAGATGGAGCCTCACTCTTGTTGCCTAAGTTGCAGTGCAGTGGCGTGATCTCGGCTCACTGCAACCTCAGCCTTCCTGAGTTCAAGTGATTCTCCTGCCACAGCCTCCTGAGTAGCTGGGATTTCAGGGGCTCGCCACCACACCCAGCTAATTTTTATTTTTATTATTTGTATTTTTGGTAGAGATGGGATTTTACCATTTTGGCCAGTCTGGTCTCAAACTCCTAACCTTGTAATACACCTGCCTTGGTCTCCCAAAGTGCTGAGATTACAGCCGTGAGCCACCGTGCCTGGCCAATAAATGTTTCTTTTTAAGGTGCGGTAGTGCTGCGTGCTGCAGGATCATGGTTCAGAATTGGATTGTTAGAAATTTTGGCTCATTATGGTGAACTAGATTTATCGAGGTTAGAAAATTACATTTTTCTTTGCTTGTTTTATTTTATGTCTATGATTGATGACCAAGAATTTATGGAAATTATATTTTTTAAGCTATGAAAGTGACTATGACTATTTTTCCCCAGCTTTACTCAAGTATAATTGGCATAAAAATTGTGTACATTTAAGGTGTAAAATGTGATGTTTTGACATATGTATATGTTTTGAAATGATTACCACAATGAAGCCAATTAACACATGCATTACCTCATATGGTTACTTTTTTTGGTGAGAATACTTAAGATCTGCTCTCTTAGCAAATTTCCAAGGTACAAGGTGTTATTATCAACTATAGTCTATCCATTTGGTCTTCAGGACTTATTCATCTTATAATTGCAACTTGGTGTCCTTTGAACAACTTCTCCCCATTTCCCCTACCTCATTGACCCTGATCACCACTGTTCCACTCTCTATTTCTATGAGTTTGACTTTTTAAGATTCCCCGTATAAGTGAGCTTATGCAGTATTTGTGTTTCTGTGTCTGGCTTATTTCACTTTTAACGTAATGTCCTTGAGCTTCATCCATGTTGTTGCAAATGGCAAGATTTTCTTCTTTTTTTAAGCCAGAATAAGAAATTACATTTTAAAAAATGGTACAACTGGAAAAAATGCTTATTTATGTGCTGTGAAGTTAAATATTTTCTCTTTTCTTATAAATAAGATGCAATATTTCAAATAAATATTTGTCACATTTGCTATTGCGCTGAACACTATGTAAGTTTTTTAGGAGATAAAAAAAGAAGTATAAGACCCAATAGTCCCATTTCTCAAAAAACTTATAATGTAGGATGCAACCCAGTTACAGATGAGGGCCTCCATACCACTCACACACTGCGGGGTGGGGAAGTGACTCAAATTTCTCAATTCTGCAGCCTCCAGAAATCCAAAACTCTCTTCCCAATTCCTGGGATTCCCTGGGTGTATCCTCTGTCTTGGGTCTCCCTCCACCTGGACTCCAGCTTTGATATGTGTGATAGCACCTATTTCACACTGGGCTGACCCGGATGTGAAACAGCCCCATCAAAAGGGTGAACACAAACAGCAAACCAAATGTACACAACGTCTTTAAGAACAGAGAGCGTCTTGCTGAAGATTTCTGTGGGGAAGATGGAGGAGGGATTTTTTTTTTTTTTTCAAAAGAGCAAAAGCAATAAATTCTTCCCCTTGAATCATGCAGTACCTGCTGGCATCTCTGCTTACAAAATCCCGTCTTCCTCAAGCAGACTTAGCAAGATGTTCCTTCAAACAAAAAACCTTTATGAGGAGTTCTGTTTCCATTTGTTAAATTAATACAGTTTTTAAAAGTTATTGGAAATACTTAAGGAAAAATACCTTACACAAACTAGGATCATTTAAAATATGGATCCTATATTATAGTTTTCAGCATAGTAAATACGGATTTGGACCAGGAAGAATGTGCAATAAATGAAGGAAATGTATAAGAGCAAAGAAGTCATCGCACTTGTCACAGCTGCTCTGTCTCTTACTTCAGCAACATTTACGGAGTTTCTGGTCATCCTGGCCGGTGGAGAGTTGTCTACTTTCATGAGGCATTATTTGTTTTTTTTTTTTTTTTTTTTTTTTGAGGCGGAGTCTCGCTCTGTCGCCCAGGCTGGAGTGCAGTGGCCGGATCTCAGCTCACTGCAAGCTCCGCCTCCTGGGTTTACGCCATTCTCCTGCCTCAGCCTCCAGAGTAGCTGGGACTACAGGCGCCCACCACCTCGCCCGGCTAGTTTTTTGTATTTTTAGTAGAGACGGGGTTTCACCGTGTTAGCCAGGATGGTCTTGATCTCCTGACCTCGTGATCCGCCCGTCTCGGCCTCCCAAAGTGCTGGGATTACAGGCTTGAGCCACCGCGCCCGGCAAGGCATTATTTGTAACCACCCATTTGCTTTCTGGGTCAGTTCTGCCTGGATTCACACCATGTCGCTGAAATTGCTCCATCTAGTGGTCATGTTTCAGTTATAGTTCAGGAATCTCTGGCGTTTAATGCATATCATTAAGCTCTTCATCCTTGACATGCCTCCGCTGGCTAATATGACATACTCTCATATACAGTGTATGGTGTGTGTGTATATATATGACATAGATAGATATTAGACAAATGCTAATCTACGCTTACTATTTTAACTTGGTTTTAGTAATTTCCGAATCATATCTACAGCTGAAATTTGTTTCCAGATTTCGTCTTATTCAATGCAGTCCATACTAGTGGTTAGTCAGGTAACTAGAATAGTTGGTTAAAATGGGAATAGAACATATGATACATATACAATTTATATATTTTATTTATTACATGTTTGCTAAATCCTAGTACAACTTTAAGTATTTTAATTTCAGACATTTGCCAATTCTTTGTCACCTCATGTGTGAAGCCTTAAGTGACCTACCACAAATACTCATTCTCTGCTCTGTTGTCGCTGTTCATTTTATATAATTCTGGTATTGCATTTATTATAAAGTAGCATCATGATTTCTTCATATGTTCTTCTCCCCTAGTAGAGAATGTGCTCTTTGAGGTCTGGGTTCTGGGTCTTACCTTTCTGTTTCCTAGCACTTGCCCCAGGCTTAGTATATAGCAGGTATAGCAGGTACTCAATGGATGTTTATTGAACTAATCAAATTTGACACATAATAATGTAGAACCTCATATGATCTTAGAAACATATTTTCATTTTTGATTGGTATTGAAGAAATATTACTTTCTGGCTGTTTTGGTAGTAAAACCTTATTCTTCAAGTTTTAACATCTTGAGCCTGATCTAATGAATTCATAGATGTTGAGGGATTTAGGTACTTGGATATTGGATACTGTGTTCTGAGGGACACTGATGCTACCTCCTTTTTTTCTCCAGGGGATTATTAGGCTTCATCATACAGGAACATTATCCCTCGATGGATGTCAAAGAACCTAGATACCTGGTAAGTATTTATTTATTTGTTTGTTTGTTGTTTTTTATAATTGCAACTTTTATTTTAGATTCAGGGGCAATGTGCAGGTTTATTACTTGGGTATATTGCATAACGCTGAGGTTTGGGGTATGACTGATCCCCTCACTGAGGTAGTGAGCATAGTACCCAATCGTTTTTCCACCCTTCCCCTCCCCAGAAGTCCCCAGTGTCTATTGTTACCATTTTTATGTCCATGAGTACCCAGTGTTTAGCTCCCACTTATAAGTGAGAATATGCAGTATTTGGTTTTCTGTCCCTGTGTTAATTCATTTAGGATAATGGCCTACAGCTACATCTATGTTGCTGCAAAGGACATGATTTCATTCTTTTTTTATGGCTGTGTAGTATTCCATGATTTCCATGTACCACATTTCCTTTATCCAACCCATAGTTGATAGGCTCTAACTTGATTCCATGTCTTTGCGATTGTGAATAGTGCTGTGATGAACATACGAGGACCGGTGTGTTTTTGATAGAATGGTTTGTTTTCTTTTGGATGTATACCCAGTAACGGGATTGCTGGATTGAACAGTAGTTATGTTTTAAGTTCTTTGAGAAATATCCAAATTGCTTTCCACATGGGTGACCTAATTTACAATCCCATGTGGTAAGCATTTAAAGAGAAAAGACAATTCTCTGTTTTCTCTTGCTGACCTGCCAACACTAGAGATTCCAACTTAGAATTTAAAACACTAACGCTAGCAAAGGAAGTGCAGAGCCGTTTGAACATTTTGCTACAGGAAGTTAAGATGCACCACTTCTTAAACAAGGCATAGACAAGACAGTTATTTTGTTTAAAAGATGCCTAGAAAAAAAGAACAGGTGTTCCTACATCCTGACGGTGTACGTTATTTTTTGAGCAGCATTTATAACTTGATCACATACATTCTTTCGTCACACATTAGATATATAATATTTCTGTTGTAGTAGTTCTAAAGTAAATAAAATACATAACAGTAAAATGTGTTTTTCTATTGTTATGGAAATTTTTTGATCTCACTAAAGCTTTTCCATTATTTTAACAGTCACTGAGAAGGGAATTCCTTTATTTTTCTTGGTGACACATTTGAAGTTTAATAACTCACATTGCTGAAACTTAACTCCCTCGGGCTGAATTCTGTTGTTTTTACTTTGGTTATTGGCCATGGAGAGACTTGATCATGATACTGTGTCTAAGCCTCTTATGTATTATTTCCGGATGAATAATTTTACTTTTCTCTATTTTTCTTACAAGTACTAATTTCCACTCCTTTAGTCATCTTTTGACCCACCTTTGAAGTTTTCCTGTACGCTTCTCGTGACTTATCGGAGGATCCTAAAAGAGTGTACATTGCTAAAAACCTGAGAAATCTCTAAATTTCATTTTAGGATTTTTTTTCTATTGTGGTATCTGAGATAGCACTACTTATTGCCTTGTGGACATCTGTTAGTTTTGCTCAGACAGTAGATATCAGTAGATATATCAAGTTATACATATATATATAGAAAAGTTGTCTACTGATATATCATTCTTCTGATGAGAAAGTAGAATTTGTTGAAGCAGAAAGCTTCATTTTTTGTGACTTTAAAAAATTCCTATTGATGAGCTTCTTAACATTTGTAATATGTAAGTTTCCCCCTTATCTGCATTCTCACTTTCCACAATTTCAGTTACCCGTGGTCAACCATGGTCTAAAAATATTAAATGGAAAATTCTAGAAATAAGCAATTCCTAAGTTTCAAGTGCTCACAATTCTGAGTAGCATGATGAAGTCTTGTTCCGTCTCGTCTGGGATGTGAATTCTCTCTTTGTCTAGTTTATCCATGCTGGAGACACTCCCTGGCCATGAGTCACTTCGTCCCATGAGTCACCTAGTAGCTGAGTAGTTCTATAGAGCATTGCAGGACTCAGTGCTCGTGTTCAAGTCGCCTTTATTTTACTCAATAATGGTCCCAAAGTGCAAGAGTAGTGATGCCCGCATGCTTTTATCATTGTTCTATTTTATTATTATTGTTTTTAATCTCTTACTCTACCTAACTTATAAATTAAACTTTATCCTAAGTATGTTTGCATAGGAAAAAATCATAGTTTTTAGAGAGTTTGGTACTATCTGTGGTTTCAGGCATTCCCCTGGGGGTGTTGGAACACATCCTCTGCAGATAAGCGGGGACTACTGTCTACAAATTGGTTTTTAATGATAGAGAAAGATGTTTTTCATGTTTTAAATAGTTTTGAACAGATCAGGATGATGTTACCTGTAAGATTATGTATATGATTATGTATCTCTTTAAAGCAATTTTAAAATTTTTAATAAATACGACATACTTATGGTAAATAATTTACAATATACAGAAGTGAGTAGAGTTTTATTCTCCAAAGTAATCACTGTTAACCACTTTATTATTAAATTTTCTGGACTTTTTTCTATGATGTACAAATATCTCCAGCAATAAAAAGGGAGCTACCTATTTTCCTACTGTCCCAAAAACGACTCATATTTTTAGTTTTTCCTCTTCTCACAACCTCCAAAAATTACTCTTATTCCTCCACTAGTCTCAAGTTCATTTTAAGTAATACATATTTTTAAACAACTGCTAGGAATTTAGGATAAATAAAAGAGAAACTTCTATTTCTTGGCTTTTTATTACTATAGTATTTGAAATTTGAGACAGTTTTGCTCTTGTCACCCAGCCTGGAGTGCAATGGAAGGATGTTGGCTCACTGCAAACTCCGCCTCCCGAGTTCAATCAATTCTCCTGCCTCAACTTCCTGAGTAGTTGGGATTACAGGTGCCTGCCACCATGCCTGTCTAATTTTTATATTATTATTAGAGATGGGGTTTCACCATGTTGGCTAGGCTGGTCTCAAACTCCTGACCTCTGGTGATCTGCCCCCCTCGACCTTCCAAAATGCTGGGATTACAGGCATGAGCCACTGTGCCCGGCCTTGCAAGGATCTTATAATGTGAGCAATATATTGTTTATATATGTATAAAGCATCTTGTTATAGCCTGGGCCTTAGTACTCATACAGTAAATTAGAGCTGTAGAAATCAATCACTTGGCTATAATACTCAGTAGTAAATCAGAGCTGTAAAAATAAATCACTTCTATGTTTTGATTTCCTTTTCTTTCTTTTTGTTTTTTTGAGACAGAATCTCACTCTGTCTTCCAGGCTGCAATCACTGCTCACTATAGCCTTGACCTCCCAGGCCCAAGTCATCCTCCCATCTCAGCCTCTTGAGTAGCTGGGGTTACAGGCATGTGCCACTATGCCTGGCTAATTTTTTTGTACTTTTAGTAGAGATGAGGTCTCACTATGTTGCCCAGTCTGGTCTTGAATTCCTAAGCTCAAGCCATTCTTCTACATCAATCTCCAGTGTTGGGATTACAAGTGTGGGCCACCATACTTGGCCTTGATTTTTAGTTTACTGTGTTGACTTCACACTTGGCTTGGAGAAGGGAAAAAACAGGGCTGGGTGTGGTGGCTCATGCCTATAATCCCAGCAATTTGGAAGCTGAGGCAGGAGAATCGCTTGAGCCCAGGGGTTCGAGACTAGCCTGGGCAACAGAGGGAGATGCTCCTCTCTACAAAAAATTTAAAAATTAGTTGGGAGTGGTGTCACATGCCTGTAGTCCCAGCTACTCAGGAGGCTGAGGTGGGAAGATCACTTGGGCCTGGGAGGTCGAGGCTGCGGTGAGCCATGATTGTGCCAGTGCACTCCAGTGTGGGCGACAGAATGAGACCCTGTCTCCAAACAAATAAACAAACAAACAAAACAAACAAAAAAAGAAAGGTAATTCTTTTTGCAGTGCAGGTTCTAGCAAGATTAAAGAAGTTAAGGCAGAAGGATCTGAGCCTTTGAGTGCTTCTGCCTTAGGACTTGTATAGAGAGCACGTGTATCGGGGTGGCTGGTTGCTGCCCATGAAAGAAGGATGACACTGACATTCCACGTTAGGTTAGGGAATGAAATTGCTTCGTGAACTCAGGACATTATTGTAGACATAAAAGCAAGTTTAGTTCTTACAGTGAAGTGGGTGAGCTCTTTGGGGTTCATTTCGTTGCAGCCATTTATGCCCGTTTGGGCAATCATACAGAACTTCCAGGCCAGCTCAGAATGTGCACAGTCCCAGAGGTTGAGAGGAAGAAGTCTAAAATATTTGTAAATGCCATGTGGTGGCCATCCTTAGTATTTGGATTTACTTGGTTAGGATAGACTGGATGAAATGGCAAAATGAAAGAAATGAGGTGGGTTCACGGCTACAGCTTTGCTTCTGTAATTTTAGAGAAATAATAAATGCTAAACTGTGTGCTCTCAAAGAAGGGAAGAAATCAATTTCCACGAAGAACAACGGTATCATAAGAGTTTATAATGATAGTTCATTTATTTTTTAAAGGTACACTTCCATATATTCTTATATATTTAATTGATCTGTAAATGGAAATATATAAAATATTGGTTGCACATGTTTATGTAACAATGTATAGCAGGGATGTGGAGTTAAAGAATTATACACACATGAACAAATAAACATCAAAGCAGGAGACAGCTGAGTAAAGTCTGATCCTCATTTCCCTAATGGAATCTTTTTATTTCCATGTAGCTCCTTTCTTTGGAGTAACAGCTGTGCGGGGGTCCAGAGTCAGACCAGCTATGCTTCAGTTCTGGATGACCCAACATTTCCTAGATGACAGTAAACCTGTCACTTGATGCCCCACTTCTTTCTTTCTCTCTGGTGTGTAATTTTTGACAGCTTTATTGACATATAATTTACATACCATAAAATTCATTCAAGCATAGAATTTTTTTTTTTTTACTAAACTTAAGAAATTGTGCAATTACAGCAGTCCAATTTTAAAATATTTTTATCTATTTAACTGCCCTAACTTTTGTGTCCTCATTTACACTATACAGTGCATATGTATAATGAGTTGCTGCACAAACTGAGTAAGATAGTGGTTGGCTGGCTCGTGCCTGTAATCCCAGCACTTCCACCTTAGTCTCCCAAGTAGCTGGGACTATAGACAGGCATCATCATGCCTAGCTACTTAAACAATTTTTTTGTAGAGATGCAGTCTCACTATGTTGCCCAGTCTGGTCTTGAACTCCTGGGCTCAAGCAGTCCTCCTGCCTTGGTTTCCCAAAATGCTGACATTACAGGAATGAGCCACCATGCCTGGCCAGATTATTTTTTCACTAACAATAAACCAGGTGCCATCGCTCACTTGAGGTCAGGAGCTCGAAAACAAAACAGCCTAGCCAACATGGTGAAACCCCATCTCTGCTAAAAATACAAAAATTAGCCAGGCGTGGTGGTGCACATCTGTAATCCCAGCTACTCAGGAGGCTAAGGGACCAGAATCGCTTGAACCCGGGAGGAGGAGGTTGCAGTGAGCCAAGATTGTGCCACTGTACCCCAATCTGAGTGACAGGGTGAGACTCCATGTCAAAAACAAACAAAAAAAAAGCATTTTTTTCTTGCTGCTTCATTCTTTATAATGTAACATTTTTAATGGCTCCGTAATATTGATTTGAAAGTACACGTTTTACTTATTAAGTATCCAGTTGTTTCTAGTTTTTCCTTAATTTAAATAATACTTTTTAATGTTTACATTTGTTTCCTTAGACTATGTTCCAGGAGAAGGAGAATTACTGGATCACAGGGCACTTCATTTTTAGATTATCTATCACGGAGGCAGACCTTCAATACCAAATTGAAATGGAATACGTAGTCCATTCAAGTAACTTGGGAACTTCAGTTGAGAGTCAATAACTGGGGTCTGCAGTCCTCTCAGAATTTCTGTTGTACCATTGAGGATAGCATCTCCCCTCCCTGACCAGTTGATAAATCATCTTGCAAAAGGCTCATCTCAAATGAAGATGTAGTTCCTGGAATTAAAAAAAAATGTGTCATTTTTACAAGACTTTTTAATAGGAAAAAAAATGCATGGTTATTGTCAAAAATACAAATTTATAAAGGTTTTTAATTGCACGAGACCTTTCCTGCTTACTCTCAGGCAGCACCAGCAGGACGTGGCTCTACAGTGTCAGACCTTAATTCTGGGCGTTAAAAGCAGCAACTGTTTCGTTTTGTTTCCTCCTCTCCACTTAGGCTGCAGGGCCTAATTCAGATGAATTACCTACTTCATTGGCCTTATAAAATGCTTACTGAGCTGCAAATGATGAAAGAAAAAGCAGATTGTGATGAAACACTGAAAACAAAAACAAAATGTTCATGAAAATGCTCACAAAAGGTTTTTTCTGCACCAAAAGTTAATAAATGCTGTACTTTGTGTATAAATAATTAATGGACCGATAGTGATAATGTCTTCTCTTTTGACTCTTCCAGCAAACTTCTTAAAGGTTATAAAATATAGTGGTGATTTCGTATGACTTAATTTATAGTTGTTGTTTGTAATTTAATAATTTGCTGTTTCCAGATGTGCTCTCTCCCGACCTCGTTTAAGCTGTTAACACTAGGTATGTGCTGAGGAACTGGATGGCAGAATCTGCAGTGCAGAAAGCAGAAAGGAATGATTTCTCAGAGGTAAGATGGTTGACTTTTCTCAGTTCATTTTTATTAATTAAAAGTCCATTGCCAACACCAGCTTCCTGGATTTCTCCCTGCTTAGTCTCTCTTTGGTTTATCAGTTGAATTATTTTCTCATATTTTCTATTTATGCTTCATTAACATTTTTAAATATTTATTTAAAAACACACACATATACATTATTTGACCTTTCAAGGGTCTGATTCTGCTGTTCATTGTTTGTGTTTTGGAATTGTGGATTTCAGTCTCTGTTTGAAATCCAGTGAACTGGAATTTGAGGGTATGTCTCTCCAGAGGGCAGCAGCATTTGCTCCTTTCAGATACCCATGGTACTACCAGCCTGGGTCCACTTTAACCCTGACAGCAATGAAGATGGATAAACTAGAGCTGCATGTATTAGCAAGAATGACTCTCCCAATTCAAATAAAAACTTTTAGACATGGGGTCTCGCTCTGTCACCCAGGGTGGAGTGCGGTGACATGAATCATAGCTCACTGCAGCCTCCACCTCCCAGGCTCAAGCGATCCTCTCTTGACAGCCTCTCAGAGACTACAGGTGTGCACCACCACACCTGGCTCATTTTTTTACTTATTGCAGAGACACAGTCCCACTATGGTGCCCAGGTTGGTCTGGAACTCTCGGGCTCAAGTGATCCTCCTGCCTTGGCCTCTCCCAAAGTGCTGGGATTACAGACGAAGCTACTGTGCCCAGCCAAATCTCACTTCTAATGTTAAGCAAAACAAGCAAATGGCAAAGGAATTCAAACAAAGTGTTACTACTTAAATATAGCATAAAAATAAGCAGAATTCTATCAATATCATGCAATATGGCTTCAACCACATTGAAAGTATTTTATTGCTGAAGTTGAATGGAGGATACACAGGTGTCTATGATGTTATTCTGTACATGTTTTCTGCCTCAAATATTTCATCATTAGCTGTTTAAAAACGCATCGCACGTTATGTATTTTGTACAACAGGAATGGCCCTGGCTCTCATGCTGCCACTCTCCTGTCCCATGCCCCGAGGGTACGTTATTGGTAGTCATGACCCTCTTTCTCTCTCAAACCGGTCGTAGCCTCAGAACCATTTTCATCACAGAATGCCCTGACATCATCAGCCACTGATCAGAGTTGGAGTAAGAGAGAAACCATTTTGCTCTTTCTAATTTGGAACTTGTATTCGCTTTTTATCTCAGTAGTTTAATTAGCCTCACATTTCATTTCAGAAAGTATAAAATTTTTAAATAGAATCTTTTTTTGATCTGAAGGAGAAACAAAGAGAAGGGAGACACCTCAGCATTTATCATTAGGTAAATGTGTCTCCACAGGGGAAACTACACAGTGTTCAGTAAGCTGTTTTGTTGGCCTGTGTCTCCTTTCTTCCGTATCTTTTATGTCCCCCCCCTTCTTTCCATCCCTTCCTCAAAATTATATTTGAGTATTGGGGCAGCGCCCCTGGGGCAGGGTGGGAGGAGGTGTTTTAAGTCTTAGGGTCAAGTAAACATTCAGATTCAAATGACTATCACAGGCCACACACCTGGCCCCGGCCAGCTGAAAGAGACAGAGCACAGGAACAAAGCTTCCCAACAGGGCACCACCAGGTTCTCCACGTGCAGGGGACCTTGGAGCAGTCCACACCAGCAGTAAGGCACGGCAGCTCCACTCATGTGCAAGGATCTGAGAGCCCCACCGTGAACCTGCAGGGGCAGCCCTGCCTTAGAAGCTTCAGGCTCTGCAGAAAGCAATGTCTCTTGTAACAACTCCATAGGCAGAATTTCCAGCATCCTCACAAGAGACCTGCCTCACAGTAGGAGTCGCCAAGCTTAGGAAAGCCCAACGCATCCTATCAGGTATTTGCAGTTCTCCCAGTCCAGGACTTACTTGTCCTTCTCAGGCAACGCTGTATAGTGATAGAGTTGACATACCACCTTATCAGGACACCAGGGGAACAGAACCAGAAAGGTAACTGAATGTCAACTTCTCATGCAGGAGAAGAAAAACATTTTGTCAAGCCTTTCTACATGCAATCCTTTATACATGGAACTGGTGTTTACCTTCTGTCCTCAAACATTTCTTGAGAATCCATTCAATGCAAAATGCTATGGAGAAATGTAAAAATTAGAGGGGCTCTTAAATTAGTAGGTAAGTGAGAGCAATAAGTATACAGCCAACTTTAATAAAAAGAGGTGTATAGAAAGTACCCAGGAGAAGTGCTAAGATGGGCTCCAAAAGCCCTGTATTTATGATGATGCAGTCTTCATATTTAAAATATTAGTGACACAATAATATGTTCTACTTGATCTCCCACCTTTAATTTCTTAGTATAGATAATCGTCCACCTTTTCTGTCATAACCAAGCATTTCTTTTGTAATACCCAAGAAATAGCAAAAGCACTGAAAATATACATTTTGATCTCAGATTGATTGTGGAAAAAGGTGTGTTCTTTGGTGCCTCAGATTTTTACCATGGGGCCAAAGTACCAGTAGGAAGCAGCATGAGCTGGAATTCATGGCCTTCATTTGGAAAGATTGCAAATCATTGACATCCTTTTATTTCTGTAAATATTTTAGAAAATTACAATTGCCTAAAATCTGTAAAGAGGTATTAAGATTAAAATGGACATCTTCATTCACTTAGTTTAGTACAAAAACTTAGAAAGCACTCTTAAGGAGTGGTTTAATGGAATAATAGAAACTCCAAGTAACAACTAGAGTTGAGGTTTTCCATAAAACTTAAAATGTATAAACTTTTTTTGTTGTTGATGTTGTTGTTTTCTCTGAGAAGGAGTCTTGTTCTGTCACCCAGGCTGGAGTGCAGTGGCGCGATCTCGGCTCACTGAAACCTCCGCCTCCCAGGTTCAAGCATTTCTCCTGCTTCAGCCTCCCGAGTAGCTGGGAGTACAGATGTGTGCCACAACGCCTGGCAAATTTGTGTAACTTCCAATGAGACAGGGTTTCACCATGTTGGCCAGGCTGGTCTCCAACTCCTGACCTCCAGTGATCCGCCTGCCTCGGCCTCCCAAAGAATAAACATTTTTAAACATTTTAAATTGACCTTGCCTTTTAGAAATGGAGAAATTTATCAGGGTCCTGAGCAATACTAATCTACATTTACTTGCTCACATTGTTTACCAGGTGCATCTTCTCCAGCAAGTTCTTCAGCATCCTTTCCAGAAGCATTCGGCAGCCGAGAAAGCAGGCTACACCTCACCTATTCCTTCCTGGGCTAAAGATCTCAGACTTAGTTGCTCATCTTAATTTGGGAAAAATAAATTAAGGAATTCTTCTATCATTAAGCACAACATAAAATAATCTGTTTAATAAATTCTTTCTTATCATCCACATTTTGATGCCAATCCCACATTTGAAAATAATGATTATATATGCAAATATTTTTAGCCAATTAAATTGGAACTTATTCTTTGAAACATCTTCATGATCATTTTTGTTCTAATTAGTAACTTTAATGGAATAATAAGGTGTTTTTGATAAATCACATGAGTTATTCTCATTATCTTATGACAGTTGTTATCAAAATGGATTAGTACATATTAATCTAGTATTTTCTGTAAGCGCAGCAGTTTGGAATACATCAGTATTTAGTTTTATTATGCTACTAGAATTTTTTTTCCTATCATAGAATTTTCAAACATTTACTAAGGTAGATAAAATTTTAATAGTTTAAGGAACCTCATTTACCATTTAATCAGCTTATTTATTAATAATCAATACACGGCCAATTTTGCTTCATTTACACCTCCACACACTTCCCTCATATTCCTTGTTATTGCCTAAATTGAGATATAATTTACATGTCCTCAATTATGTTTTGGGAAATGGAGACATTGTTTCATTTCCTCTACAAGTATTTCTGTATGCCTCTCTAAATGTTAATGACTTAAAACACAAACAGACTCTGACACCATATGACCGTAAGACAAATTAGCAATAAATTCCTAATGTATAAAATTAAATATCCAGTCAGTTTTCAAGGTTTTTCTATTGTCTTGTAAATTGGTATCATCATCTTTATTTTATAGTTATTTTAATTGGGATCCAAATAAGGACTATACATTAAAATTAGATGAAAAGATGTCTTAAGTTTCCTTTCATATCTTTGAGTATCTCACCCGTGTGTGTCACCTACATCTTTTTTCACTTGCACTCTTTTGGTTTATTTTGTTTTGATTGAAGAAACCGATATTATTTATCCTGTAGTATTTTGACACTCTGCATTTTTTGGATTGCATTTTGTGGTATTTATTAAACCTGTGATATAATTTGAATGTACGCCCCAAATCTCATTGATATGGTTTGGCTGCATGTCCCCACCCAAATCACATCTTGAATTTTGACCCCCATGTGTGGATGGAGGGACTTGGTGGGAGGTGATTGGATCCTGGGGGCGATTCCCCCATGCTGTTCTTGTGACAGTGAGCGAGTTCTCACGAGATCTGGTTGTTTGATAAGGGTCTGGCATTTCCCCTTTGATCTCTATCTCTCCTGCTGCCATGTAAGATGTGCCTTGCTTCTCCTTCACCTTCTGCCATGATTGAAAGTTTCCTGGCCCGGCGCGGTGGCTCAAGCCTGTAATCCCAGCACTTTGGGAGGCCGAGACGGGCAGATCACGAGGTCAGGAGATCGAGACCATCCTGGCTAACACGGTGAAACCCCGTCTCTACTAAAAAATACAAAAAACTAGCTGGGCGAGATGGCGGGCGCCTGTAGTCCCGGCTACTCGGGAGGCTGAGGCAGGAGAACGGCGTGAACCCGGGAGGCGGAGCTTGCAGTGAGCTAAGATCCGGCCACAGCACTCCAGCCTGGGCGACAGAGCGAGATTCCGTCTCAAAAAAAAAAAAAAAAGAAAAAGAAAGTTTCCTGAGACCTCTCCAGCCATACATAACTCTGAGTCAATTAAACTTTCCTTTCTAAATTACCCAGTCTCAGGTAGTTTCTTTATAGCAGCGTGAAATTGGACTAATGTATTCATGCTGATCTGTAATCCCCAATGTCGGAGGTGGGGCCTGCTGGGAGGTGTTTGGGTCATGGGGTCAGATTCCCCATAACTTGATGCTGTCCTCCTGGTAGTGAGTGGGTTCTTAGGAGATCTGTTGTTTAAAAGTGTGTGACATCTCCCCTCACTTGTTCTTTTGCTCCCACCCTCTCCATGTGAGAAGCCTGCTCCTGCTATGCCTTCTGCCATGACTGGAAGCCTCCTGTGGCCTCCTCAAAAGGTGAGCAGATGCCAGTACCATGCTCCCTGTAAAGCCTGCAGAACTCAGCCAATTAGACCTCTTTTCTTTATGAATTACCCTGCTGCCCGTATTTCTATATAGGAACAGAAAAACAGCCTAGCACAACACGTTTCTCTGCCCCTGTATTTCTGTAAATATAGAGCTTCAGTCAGTTTCAGAACTGTTTTATTTGGCAAAAATACTTGAAATACAGAGCAAACATCTGCCTTGGTGAATTGCCACTATTTCTTCTGTAACTACATTTATGTTCTATTTGAATTTCACTTTGTGTTATCACTTTTATTTTTCTGTTGCAGTTTTAGCCCTGTTGATTAATTTCCACTTTTGATTATTCCTTTTTGTAAAACATCACATAGGCTTCTCACTGGGAGAGAAGGAGGCAAGACAATGACATGCTTTGCTCTCTGTATGAACTCAGTAACAAATATGCAGTGATTGGCAACCTCATACTTTGAAAGGAGTGTTGGGTCACTGATCATGACTGCATCTGTTATTTAGGCTGTGATCTGTGGACTGAAGAACTAATAATAAGTTTGTACTTTATGTAATTGCAGGTAAAATACCATGATAAGTGAAATTAGAACCATGTTGGGGAACTCATGTCACTTAATTAAATCATGGTTCTCGGAACTAGGTAGAGTGTGATGGCCTATAACTCTTACCTTCCTGATGTTTTCTTTTTTATCTGCAATAAACATTTATATCTTTCCTTATATAGACTTTGAAATTGTCTATCAATTCTAGACATGTAGTTCTTGTTGCTATTGTGAATCACTTTTTATGCTACATTTTATAAATGAGCATCACTGGTATGTAGTATATAGGACAGTTTTTGGTTTCTAGAATTAATAGGTTGACTTTATTAAATTTTCAGTAGATACATCATCTGAGAATTTAAAAGTCTGTCTTTTTCATTCAAATAGTTGTTCATCCTATTGTTTTTTGGTTGTATGCATTGGCTAGAGACTTCAGGATAATGTTGAATAATATTAATGATAATATTGACTTTAATGGTGTATTAGTCATGTCTGTTATTTTCTGAATTCGATACTTTGACATCCAGGGCCTTGTTGCCCCTGGAGGGACTGCCCCTCTCAGGATAAGCTAATTCCTGGACGTAAGCAGCTTGCTTGCATGTATGTTCACATATATAAACCAACCAATCCAGAGCTCATACTCCCTTCTTCATCCTTTATCACCCTCTATTCTTTATATCTCTTTATCCATCTTGATCCTTCTTTTTTTTTTTTTTCAGTTTCCAAGTCATTTTATTCAGAATTTTGTGTTTGTTTCCTGAATCAATAAATACTATACAAAACAATGTAAAAATGGCTACCATCACTGTCATATCCCTGCCCACTATCCGCCTGCCCTAATTGCCTCAGGGCCAGGTAGCCGACAACTAGGGACAGCCTCGCCTCCCCAGGATGCCATGAAATTATTCAAACTAGCCAATCCTAAGACTGGTTGCCCTGCCTTGCTTGTTCCTTCCTGTGGAAAGTGAAGTAAATATTCTTGCTTTTGCTTCCCCCATCTCCTCTGCCTCCTGACTGACCTTGATGTTTCCCTGTTTTGCCTCTTCTGGTGTGAAGTGCCTACAGCTTCTAGGGAACCCTGAGTAGCAAAATAAACTACTTCCCTGATGACACTCATTTCTGTGTTCATGTGTCTTACCATACTGATTAAAACAAATCCTGGGTACCAAGAAAATAAATGACATTTCTGTTCATGCTTTATTATTAAATATGCCTTTTGCTGTAGGTTTCTAATAACTTTTATCAGTATAAAAACATCTTCCTCAATTGCTAGCTTCTTCTGAAGTTTTAATTTTTTTTAACAAGGAGTGGTGTTGAATTTTATCAAGAGCCTTTTTTACATTTATTGAAATAACTGTTTTTTCTCCTATGAGTTTTTCTAATAAAAACTATACTGATTGAACAAGGTTAAAATTAAAGTTTCATCAAAGACTCCCAAGACATAATAGCTGTGATAGTCTAAATCACCATATGTAGGTTTTCACAGCAAATATCTGAGAACCTGCTCCACAAGTATTAATTCCCCTCACTTGCTTTAACAATGTGAAAGAATGTGGAGTGGAGAAGACTGCAGGGACCTGTTGCCTCACACTCTCCCCTACCTTGCCTTTGATAGTCATGTTTATGGAGACGAAAATAATGCACACTCTTAACCCTGGGTCTGGAGGAGGACTCTTTGGGAGGCCACCAGGACAACTGACCAAAAAACTCCTGGAACTAATAATAAACATTGATAGCAAGGCTGCAGCATACAGGATTAGTATAGAAAAACCCATTGCAGTTGCTCTCCAGCACACCAACAATGAGCAATTGGAATTTGAAATTAAAAACACAATGCCATTTATGTTAACATTCCCACCACCACCAATGGAATACTTAGGTATACATCTAACAAAATATATAAAAGATCTATGAGGAAAACTGCAAAATTTTGATTAAAGAAATAAAAGAAGGACTAAATAGAGAGATATTCCATGTCCACGGACAGGAAGGCCTAGCATTAACAAAATATCAGTTCTTCCCAACTTGTTCTCTAGATTCAATGCAATCCCCATCAAAATTCCAGAAATATATTGTTTGGATATTGACAAATTGATTCCAAAGTTTATATGGAAAGGCTAAAACAAAAACAAAAACACAAACAAAAGCCAAAAAAAACAAAAAAAAAAAAAAAACAAAAAAAACCAAGAATAGACAACACAGTATTAGATGAAAATCAGGGGGAGTAACACTACCCAGTTTCAAGATTTACAAGAAAACTGCAGCAATCAAGACAGTGTGGTATTGGCAAAAGAATAGATGAATAGATCAATGGAACAGAACAGAAAGTCCCAAAATAGACCTATACAAATATTTGACAAAGGGCCTAAGGCAATACAATGAGGAAAAGATCGTCTTTTCAACAGATGGCGTTGGAACAACTTAATATCCATATGCAAAATCAAAAATCTAGACACAGATCTTACATCTTCCCCAAAATTTAGCTCAAAATGGATCATAGACCTAACTGTAATACACAAAGTTATAAAATTTCTGGAACAAAGAAGAAAACCTAGATGACCTTGAGCATGGCAATGACTTTTAAAATACAACACCACTAATGGCATGATCCATGAAAAAAGTAATTGATAAGCTGGACCTCATTCAAGTTAAAAACTTCTGTGAAATGCACAGTCAGGAGAATTAGCAGACAAGCCACAGACTGGGAAAAAACATTAGTGAAAGACGTACCTGATAAAGTACTGTTATCAAAATATACGAAGAACTCTTAAAACAGCAATAAAAAAAGGAACAACACAGTCAAAAAATTGACAAAAGATCTAAACACACACCTCACCAAAGAAGATGTACAGATGGCTAATAAGCATATGAAAAAATTGCTTAAAGTCATGTGTCATTAGGAAATACCAAATTAAAACTTATACCACTACCTACCTATTCAAATGCTTAAATACAAAACCCTGACAATACCAAACAATGACAAGGATAGGGAGCAATAAGAATTCTCATTTATTCTTGGAGGGAAAGCAAAATGAAACAGCCACTTTAGAAGACAGGTTGGCAGTTTCTTATACAACTAAACACACTTTTTCCATATGATCCTGCAATTGCACTCCTATTTGCTTAAGTGAGTTGAAAACTGATATTCACACAAGTGTCTGCACACAAGTTTCTAGCTGCTTTATCCATAATTGCTAAAATTTGGTGGCAACCAAGATGTCCCACAATAGGGGAATGAATAAATGAACTATGGTTCATCCAGACAATGGAATGTTATTCAGTGATAAGAAGAAATGAAGCCAAGATCATGCCACTGCATTCCAATCTGGATGATAGAGTGAGACTCCATCTCAAAAAAAGAAAAAAAAAGTTAAAGAAGAAATGAATTATCAAGCCGTGGAAAGATAATGGAGTGCTATGGTTTGACTATGGATTGGCCCTTCCAAAACTCATGTTTAGGTTTGGTCCCCAAGGTGGCAGTGGTGGGAGGTGCTTTAAGACTCATTAAGATGGATTAATCTCTTTCAGGGGCTATGGGGTTAGCTTTCATGGGAATGGATTAGTTCTCATGAGATTGGGTTGTTATAAGCAAGGTTGCTGCTCCTGTTTTGTGCCCTTCTGCACGCAGCCACTCCTCCTTCCGCTTATCTGCCATGTGATGATGCAGTCAGCAGGCCTTCCCCAGACACTGGCACCATGCTGTTTGGACTTCACAGCCTCCAGAACCATGATCGAAAATAAATCTCTTTTTAAAATAAATTACCCAATCTCACGTATTCTGTGATAGGAACGGAAAATAGACTAAGATATGGAGGAACCATAAATGCATATTATTAAAAAAGGAAATCAATTAGAAATGGCTACATATGGTGATTCTAACTATATATTTTGGAAATGGTATAATTACAGAGACAGTAAAAAAGACCAGTGGTTTCCAGGGTTTAAAGGGGAAGGAGACATTGATAGGCAGAACCCAGAATTTTGGGACAGTGAAACTAATCTATATGATTCTATAATGGTGGATACACGCCATTGTACATTTCTGAAAACCCATAGATTGTGCAACATCAAGAGTAAACCTGAAGTAAACTGTTGACTTTGGATACTAATGATGTGTCAATGTAGGTTCCTCAATTGTTTCAGTATGATTTTTGTAGCATTTAGGTAGTGGAGGAGGCCATGCATGTGTGGGCACAAGGGACAAATAGGAACTCCCAATACTTTTTGCTCAATTTTGCTGTGAATCTAATACTGGTCTGAAACATAAAGTCTATTTCAAAAAACAAAAAACAAAAATGGATGGCTTTAATGTAGATTAGATTGTGTTAAAGAAAAGAATTAGTGAATAGAAGTTAATGTCTGATTAATATACCCAGAATGATAAAGAAATGGAAAATATACACAATTAAGAGATAGGGGGGCTAGAGTTAGAAGTCCTAACATATATTTCATTAGAGTTTTGGAAGAAGCGAATTAGGAGGGGCAATGTTTGAAAACAATATAAATTACATTTTTCTGGAATAGTGAAAGACAGATATTTCTAGATTCAGAAACCTCAGTAAAATATCAGGCAACTTAAAAGAAACCCACAGTTATACCCACTGTGGCACCAAAGACAAAGGTCTTAAAATCATGCAGAGAGGAAACAAAGAGATGACCTAATAGAAATAATAATTTCACAGCTGACTTCTCAACAGCAACAGTGAAAGGGAGAAGACAGTGGGGACAATTCCCTCAAAAAGCTGAGAGTTTTTACTGTCAATTGAAATTTTACATCTGTTGAAACCATCTTTGAAGAATGAGGGTGAAGTAAAGATAATCTAGGAAAAAAAGAAGTCAGCCATAACTCAACTCCTAGGCAACAATGTGTGTGTGTGCGTGTGTGTGTGTGTGTGTGTGTGTGTGTGTGAAACCAAAGTGTTCCAAACTCCGTGCATTTCCTAGGTTAAAGTTGTTTAACTTGGGACTTTATTGAGTATGGATATTATCATTATAACTAGCCATTCAAAAAATAGACACAGTATAGAACTTTTCAACAAGAAGCTTAAAAAGGGGAGTAAGAACTCTTAAAACAGCAATAAAAAAAGGAACAACACAGTCAAATGAAGTAGACTAATCACATGAAGTAGACAAGAAAGGAAGATAAAAACTCCAGAAAAATCCAGGGTAATAGGAAATACAAAACAAGATGTTAAAAACAAATACACATATATAATCACAGTAAGAGTAATAAGAAGAGTCCACTCGTGGTGGCTCATACCTGTAATCCCAACACTTTGGGAGGCCAGGGCAGAAGGATTGCTTGAGGCCAGGAGTTAGGGACCAGCCTAGATGACATGGTGAGACTTCTATCTCTACAAAAGATAAGAATTATCCAGGCTTAGTGGCATAAGCCTGTAGTACTAGCTACTCGGGAGGCTGAGGCAAGAGGATGGCTTGAGCCCAGAATGTCGAGGCTGCAGTGAGCTATGATCACACCACTGCACACCAGCCTTGGTTACAGAATGAGACCCTGTTTCCAAAAAAAAAAAAAAAAAAAAAGAAGAAGAAGACAGAAAGAAAGAAGGAAAGAAAGAAAAAAGAAAATTTAAAAAGTAAAAAGAATAAACTTGCAGTTCAAAGATAATAATTCCTGAACTAGATATAAACACAACAAAATCCACTAGATGTCATTTACAAGTAACAAACATAGAACATAAAGGCATAGAGAGTTTGAAAGTGCATGAATAGATTTGTCAGGCAAATACCTGAAAAAAGACAATACAGTTGCATGAGTACGAGATAAAAAGCAGAAAGCATTGCATGGTGATAGACGGTTCAATTCACCAGGAAGTCACATACAGAATTTTTGTTTACACTTAATAATAAAGTGTCAGAATATATAAGGCACAATTCGCCAGAACAATGAAAAGATATTGACAAATCTGCCCTCAGAAGATTTTAAAACGTCCTTCTTAGTTATTGATGGATGCAACAGACCAGATAACAGGCTGCAGGCAGAAGATTTGTGCAACATGCTTAACAAGCTTGTGCTAAGGAACATGTATAGTACGTTGTACCCAAGCACACATAAACCATCTGTAAAAATGGATCACACATCAAGCCATAAGTCTCAGGCACACTTCAAAGGTTCAATTCTCATGGACTTGGGTCATTTCAGTATCATACTAGCCAAGATTCCTATGATCAAACAAAATATGAGGCTTAAATGTTCATTCTCCTCCTTGAGGACCTACTGTAAAATCTTAGTTCATAGTCTATCATGTGGCAGGTTAAATCATGTTTTCTGTAAACTCTACCAAACCCTGTGGTTTGTGTTGCAGTTGGCCTATTACATGGGTCTTTGCCCCAGTGGCAGCATTATAAAAGAAATTATGGAGTTTTCATAAGCTGTGATGTAGTATTACTGCCCTATACTATTAATTATATATTGTTCATGATATATTGTACTCCCTCTCTAATGTCCAATTTCCCCCAGCTTTTGCACTTCCCCCCACCTCCAGTATCTCACTAAAATTTTCATAAAGGAACAAAGTTTACTGCATTTTCAGGATAAATCTAAATAACCCCACTCAGGTATAGCTAGTACTTGTAAAGACCTCTCAGCCAGACACCAAAGATTGTGTTCCACTTGAGTGAAAATCACAGAGTTGACGATAATCATGAGAACCCTCTATTCAAGGACTTGCCTGGTTCTATTTGTCAGCATTTTCTTAACATGAGTGACTCCATTTTGATTCTGACACCTTTCACAGCTCTCTTCACTGAACCTTTCCTGTATTGTACCAGAGATCTGCGTAATGACCATTATGTAATCAGGTGTCAGAAAAGCTGTTTTTCACATGGACACAAGGAGGGGAACAACACACACTGGGACCTGTTGTAGGGGGTTGAGTGGAGGGAGAGGATCAGGACAAATAGCTAATGCATGCTGGGCTTAATATTTAGGTGATGGGTTGATAGGTACAGCAAACCACCATGGCACACGTTTACCTATGTAACAAATCTGCACGTTCTGCATATGTATCCTGGAACTTAAAGGAAAACGAAATTTAAAAATTTTTTTAAAAAGAAAAGTCGTATTATTACTGTATCTGACATCAAAAGAACATAATATACTAAAACTGGAGAGTTACTGTTCCTGAGATAAAATTTAATGTAAAGCAAATTTGCCTTCTATCATATTTCAAGCATATGCTCAAAAAAATTAAGAACACCTTGCCAGTTTTAATTACTAAATATTTTGGTTTTAAAACTAAATTTGTTTCATTTTAAATTTCCATTTAGCCTGCAGGGGTGTCCAATCTTTGGCTTCCCTGGGACACACATAAGATGCACTAACACTAGTGATAGCTGATCAGCTAAAAAAAAAAAAAAATTGCAAAAATCTTATAATTTTTTTAAGAGAGAGTCTTGCCCTGTCGTCCAGGATTGAGTGCAGTAGCAGGATCTCAGCTCACTGCAGCCTGCATCTCCTGGGTTCAAAGTATTCTCCCACCTCAGCCTCTGCAGTTGCTGGGATTACAGGCATGCTCACTGCGCCTGGCTCATTTTTGTATTTTTAGTACAGACAGGGTTTTGCCATGTTGGCCAGGCTGGTCTTGAACTCCTGACCTCAAGTGATCCACCAACCTTGGCCTCCCAAAAGTGCTGGGATTACAGGTGTGAGTCACCGCGCCCTGCCAAGAGCTTATAATGTTTTAATATTTGTCGGGCAGCATTCAAAGTTGTCCGGGGCCGCGGGAGCCCATGGATTGAGACAGCATGATCTACAGCTTACTCTTCCCCAGATATTAAAACATACCATTAATTATCTTTCTTAATTTTAAGAAAATAGCCTTTTAGCCCATCGGAACCCAATTTGAAAGAGAAGAGACACAGGTAACAAAAGCCTAGGATAAACTGAGCATTAAATCTATCTCTGAGGGAAAACATTCCAGATTGAAATATACATCAATAAGATTGCTTTTGCCTGTCCCTACATTCTTATTTACAGGATACTTACAGCATTGTAATAATAGAGAATTCAAAAACTGTCTGAATAACTATTTTGTAAATTACTGTTATTCAAGCATTAAAAAGCAAAACCAGGCCAGGCGCGGTGGCTCATGCTTGGAATCCCAGCACTTTGGGAGGCCGAGGCGGGCAGATCACGAGGTCAGGAGATCCAGACCATCCTGGCTAACACGGCGAAACCCGTCTCTACTAAAAATACAAAAAATTAGCCGGGCGTGGTGGTGGGCGCCTGTGGTCCCAGCTACTCAGGAGGCTGAGGCGGGAGAATGGCGTGAACCCGGGAGGCGGAGCTTGCAGTGAGCCGAGATCACACCGCTGCACTCCAGCCTGGGCGACAGAGCGAGACTCCCTCTAAAAAAAAAAAAAAAAAAAAAGGCAAAACCAAAACAGCCTGTGTCCAGGGCTCCAATCAATCAAGCGACGGGAATCTCAGAGCAAGGGAACAGGCTCTGCTTGTCATGTTTTCCCGTTTTCCTCTCTCGATTTTCCTGAAAATTCTGAAGGTCGCAAAGGTAGAGATGAAAATCCAAGGTCACCAAGACTTAAGAAGGCATGGGATGGTGAAAGCTATTTTTAATTATAGTGTTGACCTCAAGATTGACTGACCCAGTAATCCTTACAGAAATACTGTAGGAAGAACGTTTAACTTTTATTCATTTATTTTATTCATTTGCTGCTTGTGAACACTGATGCCTCGTGCCTGTTGGCGGGGTGGGGCATAGGAGGCCTCTTGACGACTGCGGCGGGAGGGGGCACAAAGTCCGGGGGCGGCGGCGGGAGCTCTGGGTCGTCCAGGGGCGGTGGCGGTGGCTGCGGCGGCAGGAAGTCGTCGGGCAGGGCGAGGAAGCCCCCGCTGCCTGTACCCTTGGCTTTGGGGGACATGGCGGGGCTGTCCCTGGTGTCCCAGGACCTCTGCACCGGACGGGGTGGGGCAGGCTGGACTTTGGGCCCTGCGGGGCCGGGGTACTCCTGGCTCCTGGTGGTTCCTGAGGGCTGGCTTCTTATCCTGAAACCAAGGGACAGCAGCATTCATTATTTTAAAATTTTTGAAATTTAAATTTATTGTGATTAATTAATGGAGACAGAGTCTCACTCTGTCGCCCAGGCTGAGTGCAATGGAGCGATCTGGGCTCACTGCAGCCTCGACCTCCTGAGCTCAAGCGATCCTCCTGCCTCAGTCTCCTGAGTAGCATTCTTTATTCTTGACAAAACAGCCCCAGTGGACAAGACCATGCCATAGATAGGTGAGTCTCTGTCTGTCCCTGCGGGGAGGGGGGGGCCTCCGTCCCTCCGTCACTGAGACTCCTGGTTGTTCATGAACTCATCTTTGCTCTGGAATAGGGAAATGACTCTGAATGGCCATTATTATTATTATTATTATTACTATTATCATTATTATTGAGACAGAGTCTTGTTCTGTCGCCCAAGTTGGAGTGCAGTGGCGCCATCTTGGCTCACTGCAACCTCTGCTTCCTGAGTTTAAGCGATTTTCCTGCCTCAGCCTCCCTAGTAGCTGGGACTACAGGCGCTGGCCACCACGTCCAGCTAAGTTTTGTATTTTTAGTGGAGATGGGGTTTCACCATGTTGGTCAGGGTGGTGTCGAACTCTTGACCTCATGATCTGCCTGCCTCTGCCTCCCAGAGTGCTGGAATTACAGGATAAGCCACCGCGCCTGGATTTTTAATTTTTAAATTTTTATTATTTATTTATTTATTTTTTGGGACAGGATCTCGCTGTGTCACCCAGACTGGAGTGCAGTGGCACAAGCTCGACTTACTGCAACCTCGACTCTCTGCAACCTCTGCCTCTAGGGCTCAGTGATCCTCCTGCCTCATCCTCCTGAGTAGCTGGGATGACAAGCATGTGCCACCATGTCCAGCTAATTTTTGTATTTTTTGTAGGATGGTTTTTTGCCATGTTGCCCAGGCTGGTCTCCAACTCCTGGGCTCAAGTGATCTGCCCACCTCGGCCTCCCAAAATGCTCAGATTACAGGTGTGAGTCACCTCACCTGGACAGTTTACCTTTTCTCAACTGCATGAAAGTTGACTGGTTCACCGGGTAGAAATTGAACCCCGTAGTCCCTAATATGACCTGTGTCTCAGGTTGTGATGAGATCAAATGAGACACATATGAGTGCTGAAAAGAAAAATCACCAGTGCGCTATTGGTAGAAACCAGAGCGCCAAATTTGGCTGAAGTCTTATAGAGGCATAGCCCTTCCTCTGCCAATACTGGAATACATAATAATAATTTGTATTTATATAATGAAACGTCCCCAGGCAGCTGGATTGAATCCCTCTGTTTTAGTGATAATTATCATTCCAATTGACATTTCATCAGGGTTCCAGTTTTTTTCTTCCTCTGCTTAATAGCCTCTTACCACTGAAGATTAAATTTGGAAGTTTTTTTTTTTTTCTAACAAAGTGCCTTCCAATTTAGTTTCTATTTTATTTAGTTTATTTACTTATCATGATAAGCTAATTAACTGGCAATGTACTTTTTCCTTTTTAAAAAATCTCTGAGCAGGCAGCTTGGGAATTGATGTTCACATATAGTTAAGTGATTTCTATTCTGGGATTCTTTTATTTTTTTTCAGCATTTTTAAATGCTTTCCTTCGATTGACATTATAGAAATAATGAAAATAATAATAGCTGAAAGCACATTGCATAAAGAGATTGTCAGGCTTGAGAAGATAATGAAAACACTAAAGAAATAGAACTTTTACAGGCCTGCAGTGGTTATCAAAATTATAAGAAGTTCAATAAATACCAAGATTTAGTTGTTTTCATGACTGGCTGATGGACAAAATGAAGGGGTGAAAGAAGTGAAAAATTGCTAAAGTGAAGCACCCTGCCTGTCCTAGCTGGGAGACATTCTGTTGTCACAGTTATTTAAGGTTGTTTTGACTCACACATGAGAAATATTCAACAGAATTTATACAGTCAACTGAGAGGTTTTGAACTAAATTAGTAACTAAATCATAATTATTAGCTATGATTTTAAAGTAGATTTAAGTGAATGCTCATTGATCTAATCAGTTGAAAAAATGTGGAGGATGTCATACTTATTGGCTATTATTTTATAATGTATTTTCTCCTCCATCACCCTGGGGATGTATGTAGGACATTAATGGAGAAAATAGAAAATGCAACCCTTTTTTTTCTGTTTTTCTTGTTTTATGACAAGGTCTTTTTTTTTTTTTTTTTTTTGAGACAGAGTCTTGCTCTGTCGCCCAGGCTGGAGTGCAGTGGCCGGATCTCAGCTCACTGCAAGCTCCGCCTCCCGGGTTCACGCCATTCTCCTGCCTCAGCCTCCCGAGTAGCTGGGACTACAGGCGTCCGCCACATCGCCCGGCTAGTTTTTTGTTATTTTTTAGTAGAGACGGGGTTTCACCATGTTAGCCAGGATGGTCTCGATCTCCTGACCTCGTGATCCACCCGTCTCGGCCTCCCAAAGTGCTGGGATTACAGGCTTGAGCCACCGCGCCCGGCCGACAAGGTCTTTATCTATCATACAGGCTGGAGTGCAGTGGTGTGATCACAGCTCACTGCAGCCTTGAAATCCTGGGCTCAAGCAATTCAAACACCTCAGCCACCCAAGTAGCTAGGACCACAGGTGCACACCACCAAGCCTGGCTAATTTTTTGATTTCTAGTAGAGATGAGCCCTTGTTCTGTCATCGAGGCTGGTCTGGAACTCCAGGGCTCGAGCAATTCTCCTGCTTCGGCCTCTCAAAGTGCTGGGATCACAGGCGTGAGCCACCGTACCCAGCCTGTTTTCTCTTTTTAAAAGAGCAGTTATTGGAACAATGCGAATGGTTGAGAACATGGGCTTTGGAAACATGGGCTGATGGAATGTATGTCAGCTGCTTGCTGGTTTTACCTTGGATGTTTCAGCGTGTGTCTGGGCCTCTTGCAGAACAGCACTGACAGAATGTGCAGCCTGGGGCATCTGTCCATTGGGCTGGGCGGTGCCATTTATAGGTCCTGAGAGGGAGGAAGCGAGAAGAGTGAGCAAAGCATTTTCAACATTCTTGAAAGTTAATCTGAAAATAAAAGCAGTTTACATCTCTACAGCAAGAAAGATACTTGCCGGCTACTTCTTACAAAAATAAAAAATAAAAACAAAGCAAAGAGAACAATTCACAGGCATGGCATGGTACACAAAATCTTACAAAAAAATCTGAGGTTCTGTGACAAAACTGTATAGGAGATTCAGCAAAAGGTTCAGGAAGGTGAGTGCGGTATTTGATAAAGCCCACCGAGGAGGGTCTGGATTAACTGGGATCGTGGAGAGGAATAGTATGTTTTACTTTTGAAAAGCTTTTGATAATTGAAGAATAAACCTTGAAAACCAATTTCCTTTCAAAAAAATTCTATTGTTGATTTCCCTAAAATGTATTTATCTAGTTTCGTACTGTGCTGAGTACAGGAACAACTTTCGAACATTGTCCTCAACAAAGAGTATATTGGGCCGGGCGCGGTGGCTCAGGCCTATAATCCCGGCACTTTGGGAGGCCGAGGCGAGCAGATCATGAGGTCAAGAGATTGGGACCATCATGGCCAACATGGGGAACCCCGTCTCTACTAAAAATACAAAAAGTAACTGGGCCTGGTGGCGCACATCTGTAGTCCCAGCTACTCGGGAGGCTGAGGCAGGAGTATCGCTTGAACCTGGGAGGCGGAGCTTGCAGTGAACTGAGATCACACCACTGCTCTCCAGCCTAGCGACAGGGTGAGACTCAGTCTCAACAACAACAACAACAAAAAACAGATAAACAACAACAACAATAAAGAGTACATTGGACACAGAAACAATAGACAGAGATTTGGGCAAAATGTGCGGGTCCCTGAACTAATCTGGAATTAGATGTGGGTTTTTTTGCTTTGTTTTTTTGCCCCCAAAAGTCCTGGTATTATGATTTTATTTTCTTGCCTTTTAATTTGTCCTTTTGACACAAAGCTTGACTCATGGAAAGTCTGCAGTTGTTAGAGAATCAGACAGAAGAAGCTCTACGTTGATTTCTCCACTCCTTAGAAAGGATCCTGCCAAGGATGGCCACCTCTCCACACCCGGGCTGTTTCTCCTGCAAGTGAATTGCAGCCCAGCCCACACCAGTCTCAGCCTGGGTGACAGAATGAGACTCAGTCTCAAAAACAAAAAACAAAAAACAAAAAACAAAAAACGAATGATACTCATGGGAAAATGGTGGGAAGGGGAAGAAAGATAAGAGACTACAAATTGAATTCCGTGTGTACTGCTTGGGTGATCAGTGCACCAAAATCTCACAAATCACCACTAAAGGAGTTACTCAAGTAACTAAATACTACCGGTTTGCCAAAAATTTATGAAAAGAAAAATTAAATTTTTTAATGGTGAAAATTGAGTGTCGTAGTTTCAAGTTACAAAAGGCACATCTATCATGAGACTTAATTATTCTAATGTTTAAAGAAATGAAGAGAACAACCAGAGTTTAAATAGAAAAGCTGTCAGACATTTCGTCTACAGCAATGAAATGTGTAGCATGCGTTTTGTATTTTGAAACCTAGTTTTCAGCCAGCCCGGGGGAAGAAGAAGAGGAAACAGAACTGAGCATTGGGGTAGGTAGGAGGAAAGTAAGAAACGGGCTGGAAGCAGCAGGAAAAGAAGAAGCAGTGAGGACTCCAGGCAGAGCCAGTCCTCCTGCTTGGGGCCTGGGCATAGGAAAGCAAACGCCGGGCAGAAGGAAGGAGCCCCAGGCTGTGGATGCCTCTGGGGGAATCTTGGGTCAGCGATGGCCAGAGGGGCTCCTGAACTTAAGCAGTATCTGCCACCTCCCTACCTTTGGGTGTCTTCTGGTGGCCAATGTGCTGCTGTCAGGATCCTTGCTGGCTCCCAACTTCGACTGGGCAGGCTCCAAAGCAGTGGAGTTGGTGCTACTGCCACCTCTACCTTGTGGATCACAGAGCTGGAGGATGGCTTCACCTGCTGCAGCCTGAGCTGGCCCCGCTTGCGGCTGGCATTGGGGGACAGTGTGTTCCAGGCACTTCTGCTCCTGTATATCGCGTCCTGCATCTTTGCTATCTGTACGCTGGTAGAAGTCAGAGCCACAGGCTGGCTCTGCAGAACCCTTGTACCAGCCCTGATTGGGGCTGGCTTTGGTGCATATGTGACAATTCAGTGTGGACCCCATGGGGCACTTGTGCTCTTCTCAGGCAGCTTGGGCCTTCGCTTACCCCCAAGTCTGCAGAGTTCAACACCTATTGCCTTTTCCTGGCCAAAGCAGTGCTGGCACGGGCAGTCCTGGGCCATGGGGGCAGCACTGCACTAGCAACTCGCACCCCATATCACCCCCATACTCTGAGCTGACTTGTCTGCTGAAAAAACCTGCCAACCCCTGTCCAGTTTATTTTAGAAGGGCCT
Source organism: Papio anubis (assembly GCF_008728515.1). Taxonomy (NCBI): domain Eukaryota; kingdom Metazoa; phylum Chordata; class Mammalia; order Primates; family Cercopithecidae; genus Papio; species Papio anubis. The sequence continues at coordinate 99,605,172 of NC_044986.1, forward strand.
GGATGCAACAAGCCTGAGAGCTGTGACTGGGGGAGGAGAAAACACAAACGGATTCATCCTCCTTCCACCACTGCCCAACAACTGAGGACCACCAACTGAAGAGAAACAACTGAGAGAACCAACTGAGGGCACTAACTGAAGGAAACCAATGAGGGCACCCACTGAAGGCCACCAAGTGAAGGCCAGTTGCCCTGCCAACCAGACCACATCCTGGATCAGAGGAAACAATCAAGTCCAGAATCCCCTGCATGCCTCCCCACAATGCTGGAACTTGAGAGCACAGGCACATGGCTCACAAGGCCCCGCCCTGCCAGCGGCCCTGCCCCACCTTTCATTCATTGCTGGCTGCTGGGCACTTTCAGGTTTCTCACTGTGAAGAAGTTCCTAGGGATCATCCCTTACAATGAACGATGCTAAAATTACTGAAACCAAATCTGCCTCATGCAGTGTCTGGGTTTCATAGAATCCCCTTTACCCCATAACCTCTGGGATTTTTACAAACTGGAAAAATGACAGATTTCTGCAACTGCTGTCAGAAAAATACATTCCCATAAGCTAAGCCTACACTATAATGTCAAATCATATTTCATATAGATGTATATATACACATATATATTCAATCCACATATATTCCATTTACATTTTTGAAAATAATACACGTATTCAATCAAATTAACATGAGTAATAGAAGACATTTTCTAAAATTTATACACTAAGTATATCACAGTTTTCTAGTGATCATTTTGATGCAGCAACTTAGACTCTATGGCTTCAACGAACAAAGAGGTTTATGTAAGAGAAAAGCACCACATAATACAAGAATTTAAATGTGATCATCGTTGCTACTTTTAACTGGTAATTACACACTAAATGTATTGTGAACTGCTCTGTGACTATGGTGACTCATTTAATCTTTGTAATCCTTGGTTTGATTATCTCAAAAATATGAGTAACACCATTTTATAAACTTGCTCTAAAAATTAAATGAGAGAAAAATAATCCTTCTCTGTGTATTGAACACTTACAAAATTGTAGGCATTCTGTCCAGATTTTTACACACTTACCTTATCGAAGCCTCATAACAAACCTATCTTTTAAATTAAAGGCATTTTGCCCACCCAGATTTTTACTCATTTACCTTATGGAAGCCTCATAAGAATCCTCTCTTTTATAAATAAGCAAAGTGAGGCTCTGAGGAGTTAAAAACACATGCACCATCACGTCCTAATGAGTGTTGGAACTGGGATTCAAATCCAGTTCTCTCTGATGCCAACAGTGGTGCACTTTAATGAAGACCAAGTTATACCCAGCACATGGAGGGATCAAAACATGTGGATCCCCTTTCTCGACCCTCTTATGTGTGGATTTCAATGGGTTTCATGGCCTCAGAACAATCTTAGACTCCCTCCCAGGTTGCCTTGCAGTCATTCCCTTCTTCTTGCTAATGAATGGGAATCTGCACATTTAGACCACAAGCATCTCCTTTGAAACAGGTTTCTTAATTAAGAAATGACATTTTTGGCAGGGGATGGTGGCTCACACCTGTAATCCCAGTGCTTAGGGAAGCTAAGGTGAGCAGATCACCTGAGGTCAGGAGTTTGAGACCAGCCTGACCAATGGTGAAACCCTGTCTCTCCTAAAAAGGACAAAATTAGGCACGATGGCGCATGCCTCTAATCCCAGCTACTGGGGAGGCTACGCCAGGAGAATCGCTTGAATCCAGGAGGCAGAGGTTACAGTGACCCAAATTATAGGTATCGTATCCAGATTTTTACACACTTACCTTATAGAAGCCTCATAGAAACCCCCACTTTTAAATTACAAACATTTTTGCCATGGTTTTCACACACTTACCTTATGGAAGCCTCATGACAATGACACCTTTTATAGATGAGAAAGCTAGGCTTTGGATGCCTCTGGGGGAATCTTGGGCCATCAGCGGCCAGAGGAGCTCCTGAACTTAAGTGGTATCCGTTGCTTCCCTACCTTTCGGTGTCTTCTGGTGTCCAATGTGCTGCTGTCAGGACTCTCGCTGGCTCCCAAATTTGACTGGGCAGGCTCCAAAGCAGTGGAGTCCTGCGCTACTACCACCTCCAGTTCGTGGACCTCAGAGCTGCAGGACAGTTTCACCCACTGCACCCTGAGATAGCCTGTCTTGTGGCTGGCATTGGGCGATAGTGTATTCTGGGCACCTCTGCTCCTGTATATCGTGGCCTGCGTCTTCACTGTCTGCATGCTGGTAGATGTCTGAGCCACAGACTGGTTCTGCAGAACCTTGTGCATTTGCAACACTTCGGTGTGGACCCCATGGGGCACCCCTGCTCTTCTCAGGCAGCTTGGGCCTTCGCTTGCCCCCAGGTCTGCAGAGCTGAACACCTCTGGCCTCTTCCTGGCAAAAGCACGGCTGGCACAGGCAGCCCTGGGTCATGGGGCAGCATTGGGATAGCAGCCCTCACCCCATGTCAGCCCCGTACCCTGAGCCGACTTCTCTGCTAAAAAAACCTGCCAACCTGTCCAGTTTATTTTAGAAGGGCCTGGATACAACAAACCTGAGAGCTGTGACTAGGGAGGAGAGAACACAAACGGATTCATCCTCCTTCCACCACTGTCCAACAACTGCGGACCACCAACTGACGACCACCAACTGAAGAGAAACAACTGAGGGTACCAACTGAGGGCACTAACCGAAGGCAACCAATGAGGACACCCACTGAAGGCCACCAAGTGAAGGCCAGTTGCCCTGCCAACCAGATCGCATCCTGGTTCAGAGGAAACAATCAGGTCCAGAATCCCCTGCAGGCATCCCCACAAACTTGGAACTTGAGAGCACAGGCACATGGCTCACAAGGAGCCGCCCTGCCAGCGCCCCGCCCCACCTTTCATTCATTGCTGGCTGCTGGGCACTTTCAGGTTTCTCACTGTGAAGAAGTTCCTAGGGATCATCACCAAATTGAATGATGCTAAAATCACTGAAACCAAATCTGCCTCACGCAGTGTCTGAGATTCATAAAGCCTCCTTTCCTCTATAATCTCTGAAAGATTAACAAACTAGAAAGAAGAGAGATTTCTGCAGATACTTTCAGAAAAAACCGTTGCCATGAGCTAAACCTACTCTATAATATCAAGTCATGTTTCATATATACACATATATATCCAATGCACATATGTTCCATTTACATTTTTGAAAATAACACACGTTCAATCAAATTAACAAGACTAACAAAAGAAATTTTCTAAGATGTACACACTAAGCACATCACATTTTTCTTTTCTTTCTTTTCTTTTCTTTTCTTTTTTTTTTTGAGACAGAGTCTTGCTCTGTCGCCCAGGCTGGAGCGCAGTGGCACGATCTCGGCTCACTGCAAGCTCTGCCTCCCGGGTTCACGCCATGCTCCTGCCTCAGCCTCCTGAGTAGCTGGGACTACAGGTGCCTGTCACGACGCCTAGCTAGTTTTTTGCATTTTTAGTAGAGAAGAGGTTTCTCCGTGTTAGCCAAGATGGTCTCGATCTGCTGACCTCGTGATCCACCCGCCTCGGCTTCCCAAAGTGCTGGGATTACAGGCGTGAGCCACCGCGCCCGGCCAGTATATCACATTTTTCTAATGATCACTTTGATAGAGCAACTTAGAATCTATGGTTTCAAAACACCAAGAGGATTATGTAAGAGAAAACCACAGCATAATGCAAAAATTTCAATGTGATAATCATTGCTACTTTTAACTAAAAATTACCCAGTGAATGCATTGTGAACTGCTTTGTGACTTTAGTTATCTAGTTATTCTTTCTCATCATTGGTTTGATTGTCTAAGATATATGAGTATCACCAATCTTATAAACTCATTCTAAAAATTAGATGAGAAAAAATAATCCTCCTTCTACATTTACTGAACACTTAAAAATTATAGGTATTGTGTCCGGATTTTTACACACTTACCTTATAGAAGCCTCACGGTAACGCTCTCTTTCAAATTACAAGCATTTTGCCATGGTTTTTACACACTTACCTTATGGAAATCTCAAAACAATCACGTCTTTTAATAGATGAGAAAACTGAGGCTTTGGATGCCTCTGGGGGGAACTTGGGCCAGCAACGGCCAGAGGAGCTCCTGAATTTAAGCAGTATCTGTCACCTCCCTACCTTTGGGTGTCTTCTGGTGGCCAATGTGCTGCTGTCAGTACCCTTGCTGGCTCCCAAATTCGACTGGACAGGCTCCAAAGCAGTGGAGTCCGGCGCTACTGCCACCTCCACCTTGTGGATCCCAGAGCTGCAGGACGGCTTCACCGACGCACCCGGAGCTGGCCCCGCTTGTGGCTGGCATTAGGGGACAGCGTGTTCCGGGCACCTCTGCTCCTGTATATCCCGGCCTGCGCCTTCACTGTCTTCACACTCTTAGATGTAAGAGGCACAGGCTGGCTCTGCAGAACCCTTGTGCCGGCCCTCACTGGGGCTAGCTTTGGTGCACAAGCGACAGTTAAGTATGGTCCCCATAGGACACCCCTGTTCTTCTCCAGCAGCGTGGGCCTTTGCTTGCTCCCAAGTCTGCAGGGCTCAACACCTATTGCCTCTTCTTTCCAAAAGCATGGCTGGCATGGGCAGCCTTGAGCCATGGGGTGGCACTGCACTAGCATCCCGCACCTCACATAATCCCTGAACCCTGAGCGGACTTGTCTGCTAAAAAAAAACCCTGCCAACTGGTCCAGTTTATTTTAGAAGGGCCTGGATACAAGCCTGAGAGCTGTGACTGGGGAGGAGAGAACACAACGGATTCATCCTTCTTCCGCCACTGCCCAACAACTGAAGACCACCAACTGAGGACCACCAGTTGAAGAGCACCAACTGAGGGCACCAACTGAGGGCACTAACTGAAGGAAACCAATGAGGGCACCCACTGAAGGCCACCAAGTGAAGGCCAGTTACCCTGCCAACGAGAACGCATCCAGGTTCTAGGAAATAATCAGGTCCAGAATCCCCTGTGTGCCTCCCCACAAACTTGGAACTTGAGAGCACAGGCACATGGCTCACAAGGCCCCGCCCTGCCAGCGGCCCCGCCCCACCTTTCATTCATTGCTGTTTGTTAGGACGTTTCAGGTTTCCCACTGAGAAGTGCCTAGGGATCATCGCCTTATGATGAATGATGCTAAAATTGCTGAAATCAAATCTGCCTTATGCAGTGTCTGGGATTCATAGAATCCCCTTTTCCCCATGATCTCTAAAACATTTACCAACTAGAAATAAGAGAGATTTCTGCGGATGCTTTCAGAAAAAAACATTCCCATGAGCTAAGCCTACTTTATAATGTCAAGTCATATTTCATATACACACATATATCCAATCAATATATTTTCCATTTACATTTTTGAAAATAACACGTGTTCAATGAAATTAACAAGAGTAACACAAGAAATTTTCTAAAATTTACACACTAATTACATCACATTTTTCTAATGATCACTTTGATAGAGCAACTTAGAATCTATGGTTTCAAAACACCAAGAGGATTATGTAAGTGAAAACCACAACATAATACAAAATTTTCTTTTTTTCTTTTCTTTTTTTTTTTTGAGACAGAGTCTCGCTCTGTCGCCCAGGCTGGAGTGCAGTGGCCGGATCTCAGCTCACTGCAAGCTCCGCCTCCCGGGTTCACGCCATTCTCCTGCCTCAGCCTCCCGAGTAGCTGGGACTACAGGCGCCCGCCACCTCGCCCGGCTAGTTTTTTGTATTTTTTAGTGGAGACGGGGTTTCACCATGTTAGCCCATGTTGGGATGGTCTCGATCTCCTGACCTCGTGATCCGCCCGTCTCGGCCTCCCAAAGTGCTGGGATTACAGGCTTGAGCCACCGCGCCCGGCCACAAAATTTTCAATGTGATCATCTTTGCTACTCTTAACTAGAAATTACCCAGTGAATGCATTGTGAACAGCTTTGTGACTTTGGTGATCTATTTATTCTTTCTTATCATTGGTTAGATTGTCTAAGAAATATGAGTATCACCAATTTTATACACTTGCTCTGAAAATTAGATGAGAAAAAATAATCCTCCTACTCCATATATTGAACACTTAAAAAATTATAGGTATTGTGTCCAGATTTTTACACACTTACCTTATAGAAGCCTCATAGAAACACTCTGTTTCAAATTACAAGCATTTTGCCATGGTTTTGACACCCTTACCATATGGAATCTTCATAACAATCACATCGTTTATAGATGAGAAAACTGAGGCTTTGGATGCCTCTGGGGGAACCTTGGGCCAGCAGTGGCCAGAGGAGCTCCTAAACTTAAGCAGCATCAGTTGCCTCCCTACCTTTTGGCGTCTTCTGGTGGCCAATGTGCTGCTGTCAGGTCGCCTGCTGGCTCCCAAATTCGACTGGGCAGGCTCCATAGCAGTGGAGTCCGGCGCTAATGCCACCACCACCTCGTGGATCTCAGAGCTTCAGGACGGCTTCACCCGCCACACCCTGAGCTGGCCCCATTTGTGGCTGGCATTGGGGGACAGCGTGTTCCCGGTGCCTCTGCTCCTCTGTATCGCAGCCTGTGCCTTCACTGTCTGCACACTCATAGACGTCAGAGCCACAGGCTGGCTCTGCAGGACGCCTGTGGCAGCCCTGACTGGAGCTGGCTTTGGTGCACATGTGGAAGTTTACTGTGGTCCACATGGGGCACCCTTGCTCTTCTCAGGAAACTTGGCCTTCGCTTGTCCCCAAGCCTGCAGAGCTCAACACCTATCGCCTCTTCCTGGCAACGGCGTGGCTGGCACAGGCAGCCCTGGGCCATGGGGTGGCACTGCACTAGCAGCCCGCACCTTGCATCACCCCCATACCCTGAGCTGACTTGTCTGCTAAGAAAAACCTGCCAACATCTCTGGTTTATTTTATAAGGGCCTGGAGGCAACAAGCCTGAGAGCTGTGACTGGGGGAGGAGAGAGCACAAACGGATTCATCCTCCTTCCACCACTGCCCAACAACTGCAGACCACCAACTGAAGACCACCAACTGAAGAGAAACAACTGAGGGAACCAACTGAGGGCACTAACAGATGGCAACCAATGAGGGCACCCACTGAAGGCCACCAAGTGAAGGCCAGTTACCCTGCCAACCAGACTACATCCTGGTTCAGAGGAAACAATCAGGTTCAGAATGCCCTGCATGCATCCCCACAATGCTGGAACTTGAGAGCACAGGCACATGGCTCACAAGGCCCCGCCCTGCCAGCGGCCCCGCCCCACCTTTCATTCATTGCTGGTTGTTAGGACGTTTCAGGTTTCCCACTGAGAAGTGCCTAGGGATCATAGTCTTATGATGAATGATGCTAAAATTGCTGAAATCAAATCTGCCTCACGCAGTGTCTTAGATTCATATTATCCCCTTTTCCCCACGATCTCTGAAACATTTACCAACTAGAAATAAGAGAGATTTCTGCGGGTACTTTCAGAAAAAAACATTTCCATGAGCTAAGCCTACTTTATAATGTCAAGTCATATTTCATATATACACATATATCCAATCAATATATTTTCCATTTACATTTTTGAAAATAACACATATGTTCAATCAAATTAACAAGAGTAACACAAGAAATTTTCTAAAATTTATACACTAAGTACATCACATTTTTCTAATGATCACTTTGATAGTGCAACTTAGAATCTATGGTTTCAAAACACCAAGAGGATTATGTAAGTGAAAACCACAACATAATACAAAATTTTCAATGTGATCATCTTTGCCACTCTTAACTAGAAATTACCCAGTGAATGCATTGTGAACAGCTTTGTGACTTTGGTGATCTCTTTATTCTTTCTTGTCATTGGTTAGATTGTCTAAGAAATATGAGTATCACCAATTTTATACACTTGCTCTGAAAATTAAATGAGAAAAAATAATCCTCCTTCTCCATATACTGAACACTTAAAAAATTACAGATATTGTGTCCAGATTTTTACACACTTACCTTATAGAAGCCTCATAGAAACACTCTGTTTCAAATTACAAGCATTTTGCCATGGTTTTGACACACTTACCATATGGAATCTTCATAACAATCACATCGTTTATAGATGAGAAAACTGAGGCTTTGGATGCCTCTGGGGGAACCTTGGGCCAGCAGTGGCCAGAGGAGCTCCTAAACTTAAGCAGCATCAGTTGCCTCCCTACCTTTTGGCGTCTTCTGGTGGCCAATGTGCTGCTGTCAGGTCGCCTGCTGGCTCCCAAATTCGACTGGGCAGGCTCCATAGCAGTGGAGTCCGGCGCTAATGCCACCACCACCTCGTGGATCTCAGAGCTTCAGGACGGCTTCACCCGCCGCACCCTGAGCTGGCCCCATTTGTGGCTGGCATTGGGGGACAGCGTGTTCCCGGTGCCTCTGCTCCTCTGTATCGCAGCCTGTGCCTTCACTGTCTGCACACTCATAGACGTCAGAGCCACAGGCTGGCTCTGCAGGACGCCTGTGGCAGCCCTGACTGGAGCTGGCTTTGGTGCACATGTGGAAGTTTACTGTGGTCCACATGGGGCACCCTTGCTCTTCTCAGGAAACTTGGCCTTCGCTTGTCCCCAAGCCTGCAGAGCTCAACACCTATCGCCTCTTCCTGGCAACGGCGTGGCTGGCACAGGCAGCCCTGGGCCATGGGGTGGCACTGCACTAGCAGCCCGCACCTTGCATCACCCCCATACCCTGAGCTGACTTGTCTGCTAAGAAAAACCTGCCAACATCTCTGGTTTATTTTATAAGGGCCTGGAGGCAACAAGCCTGAGAGCTGTGACTGGGGGAGGAGAGAGCACAAACGGATTCATCCTCCTTCCACCACTGTCCAACAACTGCAGACCACCAACTGAAGACCACCAACTGAAGAGAAACAACTGAGGGAACCAACTGAGGGCACTAACAGATGGCAACCAATGAGGGCACCCACTGAAGGCCACCAAGTGAAGGCCAGTTGCCCTGCCAACCAGACTACATCCTGGTTCAGAAGAAACAATCAGGTTCAGAATCCCCTGCATGCATCCCCACAATGCTGGAACTTGAGAGCATAGGCACATGGCTCACAAGGCCCCGCCCTGCCAGCGGCCCCGCCCCACCTTTCATTCATTGCTGGCTGCAGGGACCTTTCAGGTTTCTCACTGTGAAGAAGTTCCTGGGGATCCTCCCTTAAAATGAATGATACTAAAATCTCTGAAACCATATCTGCCTCATGCAGTGTCTGGGATTCATAGAACACCCTTTCCTCCATAATCTCTGAAACATTAACAAACTAGAAATTAGAGAGATTTCTGCAGGTGCTTTCACAAAAAACCATTGCTATAAACTAAGTCTACACTCTAATATCAAGTTATATTTCATATGTACACATATATATCCCATCCACATATATTCGATTTACATTTTTTAAAATGACACATTTGTTCAAATTAACAAGACTAACAGGAGAAATTTTCTAACGTTTACACACTAAGTACATCACATTTTTCTAATGATCACTTTGATAGGGCAGCTTAGAATCTATGCTTTCAACAAAGGAAGAGGCTTACGTAAGAGAAAACTACCACAAAATACGAATTTTCAATGTGATCATCATTGCTACTGTTAAGTAGAAATTACCCAGTGAATGCATTGTGAACTGCTTTGCGACCGTGGTGATTTATTTAGTCTTTCTGATCACTGGTTTGATTGCCTAAGAAATATGAGTATCTCCAATTTTACAAACTTGGTCTAAACATTAATGATCTAAAAATGAGAGAAAGATAATCCTCCTTATACACATATTGAACACTTACAAAATTGTAGACATTGTGTCCAGACTTTTACACACTTACCTTTTAGAAGCCTCATAATCCTCTCTTTTAAATTACAAGTATTTTGCCATGGTTTTTACACACTTACCTTATGGAAGCCTTGTAACAATCACATCTTCTATAGATGAGCAAACTGGGAGGCTCAGATGAGTTAAAAACACATTCACCATCACATTATAAAGAGCGATGGACCTGGGATTCAAATCCAGTTTTCTCTGATGCCAAAAATGGTGCAATTTAAGGAGGACCAAGTGATACCCAGAACATGGAGGGATCAGAACATGTGAATTGTCTTTTCTACCCCCTCATGTGTGAATTTCAATGGCTTGCACTGCCTCAGAACAATCCTAAACTCCCTCCCAGGTTGCCTTGCAGTGGTTCCCTTTTTCTTGGGGATGATGAGGAATCTGCATATTTAGACCACAAGCATCACCTTTTAACAGGTGTGTTGATCAAGAAATGAAATTTGCTAGGCCGTATGTTACTAAGTGTGAATTGTCCAGCTTCTCTGCAATAAATAAAGGGGCTATTCCATGTAAAAAATCACAGCATCCACTGAATTTGCACAGAAAGATTTGGAACTATGCTGCAGGAGCATCTTACTGACAGCTGCGCAGAAGACCAGCCAGAACACACCAAGCAGGAGCAGCTCCCAAGGCCAGGTGTGGTGGCTCTTGCCTGTCATCCCAACAAAGTGGGAGGCCAAGGGGGGTGAATCACTTGAGGCCAGGGTTTGAGACCAGCCTGGGCAACACAGTGAGACCCTGTCTCTACAAGAAATCATTTTTTATTATTAGAATGAAAAACAGTACTTCTAACCGTCTATCATTACTTTAGGAGAGAGAGCTCTGCTCTAGAACTCAAGATATGAAATTGGGAGTCCCGATGTGGCTACTTAAGTTTAAATACAAGAGCTGTCAGACATTTCCTCTATCATAATGAAATCTGTAGCATCCATTTTGTATTTTGAAAACTTAGTTTTGACCAGCCTAGGAAAAGAAGAAGAGGACCCAGAAGTGGACATTTGGGCAGGGCAATGAAAAGTAACTGGCTGGATGCAACAGGAAAGAAGAAGGGGTGCGGAGTCGAGTCAGAGCAAGTCCTCCTGCTTGGAGCCTGGGCCTAGGAAAGCGAACTAGAGGCAGGAGGGAGGAGCCCTAGGCTGCGGATGCCTCTTGGGGCAACCTTAGGTGAGCAACGACCAGAGGAACTTCTAAGTTCAAGCGGTATCTGTAGTCTCCCTACCTTTTGGCGTCTTCTGGTCGTCATGGCTCCTGAATCAGACTAGGCAGACTCCAAAGCAGTAGAGTCTGGCGCTACTCCCACCGCCACCTCCTGGATCTCAGAGCTGCAGGACGGCTCCAAACACCACAACCTGAGTTGGCCCCGCTTGTTGCTGGCATTAAGGGACAGTTTCTTCCCGGTGCCTCTGCTCATCTCTTCTGGGGCCTGCGCCTTTGCTGGCTGCCCACTCATAGATGTCAGAGCCTCAGGACGGCTCTGCAGAAGCCCTGTGGTGGCCCTGCCTGGGGTTGGCTTTGGTACACTCGCGACAGGTCAGCGTGGTCCCTATGGGGCACCTGTGCTCTTCTCGGGCAGCTTGGTCCTTCATTTGCCCCCACGCCTGCAGAGCTGAGCATCTGCCACCTCTCCCCAGGAACGGCCACCAAATGCTACCAACTGAAGGCACCCACTGAAGGCTCTAACTGAAGGCCGGTTGCCCTGCCAACCAGATGGCGTCCTTCTTAGGAGGAACCAATCAGGCCTTGGGTTCCCTCCACGCTCCGCCCTTCCATTTGTGATGTGGGAGTCCAGGCACTGGCTCACAAGGCCCCGCCCCCACAGCTGCCCCACCCCACCTTTCATTTATTAGTAGCTGGGAGCAACTTTCAGGTTTCCTCACTGTGAATTATGAATATGACTTATGCTGAAATTACTGTATGCCAATGTACCTCATGCACTATCTGACGTTCAAACACCCCCTTTGCCCCATCGCCTCTGATTTTTTTGGAATCTACAAAAAGGACAATTTTCAGCAGGTGCTTTCAGAAGAAAACATTGCCATGAGCTAAGATTATGATGTCAAGCCTTATTTCATGTATCAATACATATTCATATTCATAATCCAAAACACACATATTCAAATTAACAAGACTAACAGTGGAAATGTTTCTAACATGTATACACTAAGTACATCACATTTTTCTAATGAACACTTTGACAGAGCAACTTAGATTCTATGGTTTCCACCAATAAAGAGGCTTATGGAAGAGAAAACTGCCACATAATAAAAGATTTTCAGTTTGGTTATCATTGCTGCTTTTAAGTAGCAATTACCCAGTAAGTATATTGTGAACTGCTTTGTGAGTATGGTGACTTATTTAAACTTATTGGTCCTTTGATTATCTTAAAAATAGGAATAATGCCATCTGTATAAACTTGTTCTAAAAATAAAAGGAGAGAAAAATAATCCTCCTTCTCCGTATATTGAACAATTACAAAATTAAAGGCATTGTGTCCAGATTTGCACACACTTACCTTATCAAAGCCTCATCACAACCCCGTGTTTTAAATTACAGGCATTATTCCCAGATTTTTACACACTAAGCTAATACAAGCCTCATAAGAGTCCCTTCTTTTAGAGATGAACAAACTGAGGCTCAGAGGATTTAAAAGCTCATTCACCATCACTTCGTAATGAGTGTTGGAACTGGGATTCAAATCCAGTTCTCTCTGACACCAAAGGTCGTGCACCTTAATGAAGACCCAGTTATACCCCGCACATGGAGCGATCAAAACATGTGGATCCCCTTTCTCTGTCCTCTTATGGGTGAATTTCAACAGCTTGCACCGCCTCAGAACAATCCTAAACTCCCTCCCTGGTTGCCTTGTAGTGGCCATGACTTCTTTTTCATGATTAGGAATCTGCATCTTTGGACCACAAGCATCTATAAACAGTTGTTTTGATCAAGAAACAAAATTTTCTAGGCCTTAGGTTACTAACTGTGAATTGTCTAGCTTCTCTGCAATAAAAAAAAAAAAGGGCTCTTCCATGTAAAAATATCACAGGATCCACTGAATTTGTGTAGAAAGGTTTGAAACTATACTGCAGGAGCATCTTACTGACAGCTGTGCAGGAAGATTAGTTGAAACACACAAAGCTAGAGCACCTCCAAAGGCCAGGTGTGGTGGTTCTTGCTGATCATGCCAGCAAAGTGGGAGGCCAAGGTGGGTGGATCTGTTGAGGCCAGGAGTTCAAGACCAGACTGGGCAACACAGCCAGAGGATCTTCTGAACTTAAGCAGTATCTATTGCCTCCCTACCTTTGGGTGTCTTCTGGTTGTCAGTGTACTGCCGTCAGGTCCCTCGCTGGCTCCCAAATTCGACTGGGCAGGCTCGAGAGCAGTGGAGTCCAGCACTACTGCAACCTCCACCTCGTGGATTCCACAGTTGCAGGACGACTTCATCCTCTGCACCCTGAGCTGGCCCCGCTTGCAGCTGGCATTGGGGGACAGCATGTTCAGGGCACCTCTGCTCCTGTATATCGCAGCCTGTGCCTTTGCTGTCTGCACACTTGTAGATGTCAGAGCCACAGGCTGGCTCTGCAGAACCCTCGTGCTGGCCGTGATTGGGGCTGCCTTTGGTGCACATGCGACAGTTTAATGTGGTCCACATGGGGCACCCCTACTCTTCTCAGGCAGCTGGACCTTCACTTACCGCATACCGACTCTTCCTGGCAAAGGCATGGCTGGCACAGGCAGCCCTGGGCCATGGGGTGGCAATGCGCTAGCAGCTGACACCACGCATCACCCCCATACCCTGAGCTGACCTGTCTGCTAAAAAAAAACCCTGCCAATCTGTCTGGTTTATTTTAGAAGGGCTTGTATGCAACAAGCCTGAGAGCTGTGACTAGGGGAGGAGAGAGCACAAACGGATTCATCCTCCTTCCACCACTGCCTAACAACTGAAGACCACCAACTGAAGACCACCAACTGAAGACCACCAACTGAAGACCACCAACTGAAGAGAAACAACTGAGGACCACCAACAGAAGACACCAACTAAGGGTACAAACTAGGGCACTAGCTGAAGGCAACCAATGAGGGCACCCACTGAAGGCCACCAAGTGAAGGCCAGTTGCCCTGCCAACCAGTCCGTATCCTGGTTCAGAGGAAAAAATCAGGTCCAGAATCCCCTGCAGGCATCCCCACAAACTTGGAACTTGAGAGCACAGGCACAAGGCTCACAAGGCCCCGCTCTGCCAGCGGCTCCACCCCACCTTTCATTCATTGCTGGCTGCTGGGACGTTTCAGGTTTCTCACTGTGAGGAAGTTCCTAGGGATCATCCCTTACAATGAACGATGCTAAAATTACTGAAACCAAATCTGCCTCATGCAGTGTCTGGGATTCATAGAATCACCTTTGCCCCATAATCTCTGAAACATTTACAAACTAGAAACAAGAGAGATTTCTGTAGGTGCTTTCAGAGAAAACATTGCCATGAGCTAACCTTACTCTAAAATGTCAAGTCATATTTCATATATACACATATATATCCAAACCACATATATTCGATTTACATTTTGAAAATAATACATATGTTCAATGAAATTAACAAGAGTAACACAAGAAATTTTCTAACATTTACTCACTAAGTACATCACATTTTTCTAATGATCACTTTGATAGAGCAACTTACAATCTATGGTTTCAAAACACCAAGAGGATTATGTAAGAGAAAGCCACAACACAATACAAAATTTTCAGTGTGAAAATATTGGTACTTCTAACTAGAAATTACCCAGTGAATGCATTGTGAACTGCTTTGTGATCTTGGTGATCTATTTATTCTTTCTGATCATTGGTTAGATTGTCTAAGAAATATGAGTATCACCAATTTTATAAACTTCCTCTGAAAATTGGATGAGAAAAAATAATCCTCCTTCTCCATATACTGAACACTTAAAAAATTATAAGTATTCTGTCCAGACTTTTACAAACTTACCATATAGAAGCCTCATAGAAACCCTCTCTTTTAAATTACAAGCATTTTGCCATGGTTTTTACACACTTACCTTATGGAAACCTCACAACAATCACGTCTTTTATAGATGAGAAAACTGAGGCTTTGGATGCTTCTGGGTGAAGCTTGGGCCAGCAATGGCCAGAGGAGCTCCTGAACTTAAGCAGTATCTGTCACCTCCCTACCTTTGGGTGTCTTCTGGTGGCCAATGTGCTTCTGTCAGGACCCTCGTTGGCTCCGTAATTTGATTGGGCCGGCTCCATAGCAGTGGAGTCCTGCGCTCCTGCCATCATCACCTCGTGGATCTCAGAGCTGCAGGACGGTCTCACCCACTGCACCCTGAGCTGGCCCCGCTTGCGGCTGGCATTGGGGGATAGCATGTTCTGGGCGCCTCTGCACCTGTATATCATGGCCTACGTCTTCACTGTCTGCACACTCGTAGACATCAGAGCCACAGGTTAGCTCTGCAGAACGCTTGTGCCAGCCCTGATTGGGGTTGCCTTTGGTGCATATGCGACAATTCAGTGTGGACCCCATGCAGCACCCCGGCTATTCTTGGGCAGCTTGGGCCTTCACTTGCCCCCAAGTCTACAGAGCTAAACACCTTCCACCTCTTCCTGGCAAAAGCATTGCTGGCACTGGCAGCCCTGGGCCATGGGATGGCATTGTGACACCAGCTCACACCCTGTGTCACACCCATGCCATGAGCTGACTTGCCTGCTAAAAAAAACCTGCCAACATGTTTGGTTTATTTTAGAAGGGCCTTGATGCAACAAGCCTGAGAGCTGTGACTGCGGGAAGAGTGAGCACAAACGGATTCATCCTCCTTCTACCACTGTGCAACAACTGAGGACCACCAACTGAGGACCACCAACTGAAGAGAAACAACTGAGGGAACCAACTGAGGGCACTAACTGAAGGAAACCAATGAGGGCACCCACTGAAGGCCACCAAGTGAAGGCCGGTTGCCCTGCCAACCAGAACGCATCCTAGATCAGAGGAAACAATCAGGTCCAGAATCCCCTGCATGCCTCCACACAAAGTTGGAACTTGAGAGCACAGGCACATGGCTCACAAGGCCCTGCCCTGCCAGCGGCCCTGCCCCACCTTTCATTCATTGCTGGCTGCTAGGACCTTTCCGGTTTCTCACTGTGAAGAAGTTCCTAGGGATCATCCCTTACAATGAAGGATGTTAAAATCACTGAAACCAAATGTGCCTCACGCAGTGTCTGGGATTCATAAAAGTCCCTTTCCCCCATAAGCTCTGAAACATTAACAAGCTAAAAATAAGAGAGATTTCTGCAGGTGCTTTCAGAAAAAACCATTGCCATGAGCTAAGCCTACCCTATAATGTCAAGTCATATTTCATATATGCACATATATATCCAATCCACATATCTGCGATTTACATTTTTGAAAATAACACATATGTTCAAATTAACAAGACTAACACAAGAAATTTTCTAACATTTACTCGCTAAGTACATCACATTTTTCTAACGATCACTTTGATAGAGCAACTTACAATCTATGGTTTCAAAACACCAAGAGGATTATGTAAGAGAAAACCACAACACAATACAAAATTTTCAATGTGAAAATCATTGCTACTTCTAACTAGAAATTACCCAGTGAATGCATTGTGAACTGCTTTGTGACCTTGGTTATCTATTTATTCTTTCTGACCATTGGTTAGATTGTCTAAGAAATATGAGTATCACCAATTTTATAAACTTGTTCTGAAAATTAGATGAGAAAAAATAATCCTCCTCCTTCATATACTGAACATTTTAAAAAATTATAGGTATTGTGTCCAGATTTTTACACACTTACCGTATAAAAGCCTCATAGTAACACTCTGTTTCAAATTACAAGCATTTTGCCATGGTTTTTACACACTTACCTTATGGAAATCTCAAAACAATCACATCTTTTATAGATGAGAAAACTGAGGCTTTGGATGCTTCTGGGTGAAGCTTGGGCCAGCAACGGCCAGAGGAGCTCCTGAATTTAAGCAGCATCCGTCACCTCCCTACCTTTGGGTGTCTTCTGGTGGCCAATGTGCTTCTGTCAGGACCCTCGTTGGCTCCGTAATTCGATTGGGCCGGCTCCATAGCAATGGAGTCCGGCACTACTGCCATCATCACCTCGTGGATCTCAGAGTTGCAGGACGGTTTCACCCACTGCACCCTGAGCTGGCCCCGCTTGCGGCTGGCATTGGGGGATAGCATGTTCCGGGCGCCTCTGCACCTGTATATCCCAGCCTGCGCCTTCACTGTCTGCACACTCGTAGACGTCGGAGCCACAGGCTGGCTCTGCAGAACGCTTTTTCTGGCCCCGACTGGGGCTGGTTTTGATGCACATGTGACAGTTTACTGTAGTCCACATGGGGCACCCCTGCTCTTGGGCAGCTTGGGCCTTCGCTTGCCCCCAAGTCTGCAGAGTTCAACACCTATTGCCTCTTCCTGACAAAAGCATGGCTGGCACAGGCAGCCGTGGGCCATAGGTGGCACTGTGCTAGCAGCCCACACCCCGCATAACCCCCATACCCTGAGCTGACTTGTCTACTAAGAAAAAGCTGCCAGCCTGTCTGGTTTATTTTAGAAGGGCCTGGAGGCAACAAGCCTGAGAGCTGTGACTGGGGGAGGAGAGAGCACAAACGGATTCATCCTCCTTCCACCACTGCCAGACAACTGAAGAGCACCAACTGAGGGTACCAACTAGGGCACTAGCTGAAGGCAACCAGTGAGAGCACCCACAGAAGGCCACCAAGTGAAGGCCAGTTACCCTCCCAACCAGACCACATCCTGGTTACAGGAAACAATCAAGTCCAGAATCTCCTGCATGCAACCCCACAAACTTGGAGCTTGAGAGCACAGGCACATGGCTCACAATACCCAGCCTTGCCAGCGGCCCCGCCCCACTTTTCATTCCTTGCTGGCTGCTAGGACATTTGAGGTTTCTCACTGTGAATAAGCTCCTAGGGGATCATCGCCTTATGATGAATGATGCTAAAATCACTGAAACGAAATCTGCCTCACACAGTGTCTGAGATTCATAGAACCCTCTTTTCCCAATAATCTCTGAAACATTAACAAACTAGAAATAAGAGTGATTTCTGCAGGTGCTCTCAGAAAAAACATTGCCATGAGCTAAGCCTACTCTATAAAGTCAAGTCGTATGTCACATATACACATTTAAATCCAATCAATATATATTCCATTTACATTTTTGAAAATAACGCACATGTTCAATCAAATTAACAAGACTAACAGAAGAAATTTTCTAAAATGTACACACTAAGTACATCACATTTTTCTAATGATCACTTTAATAGAGTAACTTAGAAGCTATGGTTTCAAAAACACCAAGAGGATTATGTCAGTGAAAACCACCACATAATACAAAGTTTTCAATGTGATCATCTTTGCAACTTTTAACTAGAAATTCCCCAGTAAATGTATTGTGAACTGCTTTGTGACTATGGTGATTTATTTAGTCTTTCTGATCGTTGGTTTGATCGTCTAAGAAATACAAGTATCCCCAATTTTATCAACTTGGTCTAAAAATTAATGGTCTAAAAAATGAGAGAGGTCAGGTGTGGTGGCTCACACCTGTAATCCCAGCACTTTGGGAGGCTGAGGCGGATGGATGACGAGGTCAAGACATTGAGAACATCCCAGCCAACATGGTGAAACACCGTCTCTATTAAAAATATAAAAATTTGCTGGGAATGGTGGCGGGCACCTGTAGTCCCAACTTCTCAGGAGGCTGAGGCAGGAGAATCGCTTGAACCCCTGAGGCGGAGGTTGCAGGGAGCCGAGATTGCACCACTGCACTCCAGCCTGGGTGACAGAGTGAGACGCCGTCTCAAAAAAAAAAAAAAAAGAGAAAGATAACCCTCCTTGTCCACGTGTTGAACATTTACAAAATGGCAGACATCGTGTCCAGTCTTTTACACACTTACCTTTTAGAAGCCTCATAATCCTCTCATTTAAATTACAAGCATTTTGCCATGGTTTTTACACACTTACCTTATGGAAGCCTCGTAACAATCACATCTTCTATAGATGAGCAAACTGAGGCTCAGACAAGTTAAAACCACATTCACCATCACATCATAAAGAGCGATGGACCTGGGATTCAAATCCAGTTTTCTCTGACGCCAAAAATGGTGCCAGTTACAGAGCACCAAGTTATACCCAGAACATGGAGGGATCAGAACATGTGAATTGTCTTTTCTATCCCCTCATGTGTGAATTTCAATGGCTTGCACTGCCTCAAAACAATCCTAAACTCCCTCCCAGATTGCCTTGCAGTGGTTCCCTTTTCTTTGGGGATGATGAGGAATCTGCATATTTAGACCACAAGCATCACCTTTTAACAGGTGTATTGATCAAAAAATGAAATTTGCTAAGCTGTATGTTACTAAGTGTGAATTGTCCAACTTCTCTGCAATAAATAAAGGAGTTAGTCCACGTAAAAAATCACAGCATCCACTGAATTTGCACAGAAAGATTTGGAACTATGCTGCAGGAGCATCTGACTGACAGCTGCGCAGAAGACCAGCCAGAACACACAAAGCAGGAGCAGCTCCCAAGGCCAGGTGTGGTGGCTCTTGCCTGTCATCCCAACAAAGTGGGAGGCCAAGGGGGGTGAATCACTTGAGGCCAAGGTTTGAGAGCAGCCTGGGCAACACAGTGAGACCCTGTCTCTACAAGAAATCATTTTTCATTATTAGAATAAAGAAGAGTACCTCTAACCCTCAGCCATTACTTTAGGAGAGAGAGCTCTGCTCTAGAACTCAAGATATGAAATTGGGAGTCCCGATGTGGCTACTTAAGTTTAAATACAAGAGCTGTCAGACATTTCCTCTACCGTAATGAAATCTGTAGCATCCATTTTGTATTTTGAAAACTTAGTTTTCGGTCAGCCTAGGAAAAGAAGAGGACCCAGAAGTGGACATTTGGGCAGGGCAATGAAAAGTAACCGGCTGGATGCAACAGGAAAGAAGAAGGGGTGCGGAGTCGAGTCAGAGCAAGTTCTCCTGCTTGGGCCAGGGGATAGGAAAGCGAACTAGAGGCAGGAGGGAGGAGCCCTAGGCTGCGGATGCCTCTTGGAGGAACCTTGGGTGAGCAAGGCCAGAGGAGCTCCTAAGGCCAAGCGGTACCTGTCGCCTCCTACCTTTTGGCGTCTTCGGGTCGCCAATCTGCTGCTAGTCATGGCTCCCGAGTCAGACTGGGCAGGCTCCAAAGCAGTGGAGTCTGGTGCTACTCCCACCGCCACCTCGTGGATCTCAGATCTGCAGCACGGCTCTGAACACAGCACCCTCAGCTGGCCCTGCTTGGGGCTGGCATTGGGGGTCAACGTGCTCCGGGCACCTCTGCTCCTCTGTGCTGGGGCCTGCGCCTTTGCTGGCCGCCCACTCATAGACGCCAGAGCCACAGGATGGCTCCGCAGAAGCCCTGTGGGAGCCCTGCCTGGGGCTGGCTTTGGTGCACATGCGACAGGTCAGCGTGGTCCCCATGGTGCACCTTTGCTCTTCTCAGGCAGCTGGGGCCTTCGCTTGCCCCCACGCCTGCAGAGCTGAGCACCTGCTACCTCTCCCCAGGAAAGGCCACTAAATGACACCAACTGAAGGCTCTAACTGAAGGCCGGTTGCCCTGACAACCAGATCACGTCCCGCTTAGGAGGAACCAATCAGGCCTTGAGTTCCCTCCACGCTCTGCCCTTCCATTTGTGATGTGGGAGTCCAGGCACTGACTCACAAGGCCCCGCCCCCACAGCAGCCCCGCCCTGCCTTTCATTCACTGATAGCTGGGCGCAACTTTCAGGTTTCCTCACTGTGAATTATGAATATGAACTATATTAAAATTACTGTAACCCAATGTGCTTCATGCACTATCCGGCATCCAAAGGATCCTCTTTTGCCCATGTTGGGGTTTTTGAAACTGGAAAGAAGACTGATTTCTGCAGATGCTTCAGAAAAAATCTTTGCCATGAGTTAAGTCTACTGTGTGATGTTAACATATATATATATATAATATATATATATATCACATGCATTCAATAATTATATATTCAATTTATATGTTTTTGAAAATAACACACATACTCGAAGTAGCATGTGTAATAGGGAAATTTCCTAAAATTCGTACACTGAGTACATCGTATTTTTCTAATGATTTCATTGGTAGAGCAGCTTTCTTGATGCAGCCCTTTTCACATGTTACTGGTATCTACCGTCTTTCATCAAATATGTCTTTAGAGTCGACTGAAGGCAAGATGTGGTAGAGAAATGTAAGAATCAATCAGAGGAGCCGTTTAACTAGTAGGCGAGACTGACAGGTATACAAGCAACTTCAATAAAATGAAATGTATTGAACGTACCTGGGGAGAAGTGCTAAGATGGGCTCCAAAAGCCCCGTATTTATGATGATGCAATCTTTATATTTAAAATACTAGTGATGCAATAAAAAGTTCTACTTTTTATCTCTCACCCTTAATTTCATGGTATTATCATCCACCCTCTATATTCTAACTAAGCATTTCCTTCATAATCCCCAAGAAATAGCAAAACCACTGAAAACAAACATTTCAATCTTAGGTTTACTGTTGAAAGAAGTGTGTTGTGGCCGGGCGCGGTGGCTCAAGCCTGTAATCCCAGCACTTTGGGAGGCCGAGATGGGCGGATCACGAGGTCAGGAGATCGAGACCATCCTGGCTAACACGGTGAAACCCCGTCTCTACTAAGAAATACAAAAAATAGCCGGGCGAGGTGGCGGGCGCCTGTAGTCCCAGCTACTCGGGAGGCTGAGGCCGGAGAATGGCGTGAACCCGGGAGGCGGAGCTTGCAGTGAGCTGAGATCCGGCCACTGCACTCCAGCCTGGGCTACAGAGCGAGACTCCGTCTCAAAAAAAAAAAAAAAAGTGTGTTGTTTGTGCCTCAGTTTATTATTATAGAGCCATATTCCCAGTGAGGAAGCAGCATGAGCTGGAATTCATACCCTTCATTTGGAAAGACTGCAAATCATTGACATTCTTTTTTTTTTTTTTTTGCTAAATATTTTAGAAAATTATAATTCTCTTTATGCTGTAAAGGGATCTTAAAATGACGGGGATATATTTGTACTCTCCATGACAGTGTACACATTCCTTCTCTTAGTACAAAAATAGTACTTAAGGAAATTCTGTGGAATGATAGAAATTCTAAGTAACAACTAGAGTTGAGATTTTTCATAAAACAAAATGTACGAACTTTTATTGTTGTTTGTTCGATTTGAGACAATCTAACTCTGTTGCCCAGGCTGGAGTGTAGGGTCGTGATCTCGGCTCACTGCTTCTTCCACATTCAGTTTCAAGACACTCTCCTCCATCAAACTCCGAAGTAGCTGGGAGTACAGGCAGATGCCGCCACATCTGGCTTATTTTTGTGTTTTTAGTAGAGACAAGGTTTTGCAATGTTGGCCAGGCTCGTCTCCAACTCCTGACCTCCAGTATCTGCCTGCCTTTGCTTCCCAAAGTATGAACATTTTTAAACATTTAAAGTTGACCTTGCCATTCAGTAATGTTAAAATTCATCAGGGTCCTGAGTAATTATAATCTGTATTTATCTGCCCACATTGTTTACCAGGTGCATCTTCTCCAGCAAGTTCTTCAGCATCCTTTCCAGAAGCATTCAACAGCCAAGGAAGCAGGCTACACCTCATCTACTCCTTCCTGGGCTAAAGATCTCAAACTTAGTTGCTTAATTCGGGAAAAATAAATTACAAATGAATTAAAGAATTCTTCTATCATTATACACAACATAGAATAATCTGTTTAAGAAATTATTTTTGATCATCTACATTTTCATGCCTATCCCACATTTGGTAATAATGATTATATGCAAATATTTTTAGCCATCTAAATTGGAACATATTCTTTGAAACAACTTCATGATGATTTTTGTTCTAATCCGTAAGTTTAATGGAATAATAAGGTGTTTTTGATAAACCACATGAGTTATTCTCAATGATTACAAGATCTTATGACATTGTAATCAAAATGGATCATTAGAGCCTGGCGTGGTGGCTCACGCCTGTAATCCCAGCACTTTGGGAGGACGAGGCAGGTGGACCACCTGAGGTCAGGAGTTCAAGACCAGCCTGGCCAACATGGTGAAATCCCATCTCTACTAAAAATAAATAAATAAATAAATAAATAAAATTAGCTGGGTATGGTGGCGGGCGCCTGTAATCTCAGCTACTCAGGAGGCTGAGGCAGGAGAATTGCTTGAACCCAGGAGACAGAGGTTGCAGTGAGCCATGATAGCGCCATTGCACTCCAGCCTGGGCAACAGGATTGAAACTCTGTCTTAAAAATTGGATTATTAAATATTGATCTAATATTTACTGTAAACTCAGCACTTTGGGGTACATCTGTGCATATTTAGTTTTATTATGCTCGTAGAGTTTTTTTTTTTTTCTGTTATAGAATTTTCAAAAATTTACTAAGGTAGAGAAAATTGTAATAGTTTAATGAACCAATTTACCATTTAATCCGCTTACTAACAATTAATACATTGCCAATTTTGCTTCATCTACACCTCCACACACTTTCCCCATATTCCTCATTATTGCCTTAATTGAGGCATTCGTACACTGAGTACATCGTATTTTTCTAATGATTTCATTGATAGAGCAGCTTTCTTGATGCAGCCCTTTTCACATGTTACTGGTATTTACCGTCTTTCATCAAATATGTCTTTAGAGTCGACTCAAGGCAAGATGTGGTAGAGAAATGTAAGAATCAACTAGAGGAGCCATTTAACTAGTAGGTGAGACACATATCCTCATTTTTTTGGAAATTCAGGCATTTTATTATTTCCTCTGCAAATATTTCCATATGCATCTCTAAATGTTAATGACTTAAAACACAAACAGTCCTTGACATCATATGACCTAGAGCAAATTAGCAGTAACTCTTAATGTATCAAATGAAGTATTCAGTTTTCAAGGTTTTCCTATTGTCTTGTAAATTATTATCATCATCCTTATCTTATAGTTATTTTATCTATTTATTTTTGAGACGGAGTCTCACTCTGTTGTCCAGGCCGGAGTGCAGTGGCACGATTTCGGCTTACTGCAATTTCTGCCTTCTGGGTTCAAGCAGTTCTTTGCCTCAGCCTCCCAAGTAGCTGGGATCACAGGCGCCTGCCACCACGCCTGGCTAATTTTTGTATTTTTAGTAGAGAGAGGGTTTCACCATCTTGGCCAGGCTGGTCTTGAACTCCTGACCTCGTGATCCACCCGCCTCAACCTCCCAAAGTGCTGGGATTACAGGCATGAGCCACCATGCCCAGCCTCTTATAGTTATTTTAATTGGGATCCGAATAAGGAGTATACATTCAAATTAGATGATAATATGTCTTTAATTTCCTTTGATATCCTTGAGTATATCACCTACATGTGTGCCTACATCTTTATTCACGTGCATTCTATTGGCTCCTTTAGTTTTGATTGAAGAAACCAGATTATTTATCCTGTGGTGTTTCAACACTCTGCATTTTTCTGATTGCATTCTGTGGTATTATTTGTTGAACCTAGGATATAGTTTGGATGTCCCCTCCAAATCTCGTTGATATGGTTTGGCTCTATGTCCCCACCCAGATCTCATCTTGAATTATGACCCACATGTGTGGACGCAGGGACTTGGTGGGAGGTGATTGGATCATGGGGGCAGTTCCCCCATGCTGTTCTTGTGATAGTGAGGGAGTTCTCATGACATATGGTAGTTTAATAAGTGTCTGGCATTTCCTCTTTGCTCTGTCTCTCCTGCTGCCATGTAAGATGTGCCTTGCTTCTCCTTCACCCTCTGTGATGGTTGTAAGTTTCCGGAGGCCTCTGCAGCCATGCATAACTGTGAGTCAATTAAAACTTTCTTTATAAATTACCCAGTCTCAGGTAGTTTCTTTATAGCAGTGTGAAAATGTACTAATATACTCATGTAGAGATATAATCCCCAGTGTTGGAGGTGGGGCCTTGTGGGAGGTGTTTAGGTCATGGGGACAGATTCCTCATAACCTGGTGCTGTCCCACTGACAGTGAGTGAGTTCTCAGGAGATCTGTTGTTTAAAAGTGTGTGGCACCTCCCCCACTTGCTCTCTGGTCCCAGTTTCTCCATGTGAGAAGCCTGCTCCCACTCTGCCTTCTGCCAAGAATGGAAGCCTCCTGAGGCCTCCCCAAAAGCTGAGCAGATGCCAGTACCATGCTTCCTGTAAAGCCTGCAGACCTGTGAGTCCAGTAAACCTTTTTTCTGTATAAATGACCCAGCCTCAGGTATTTCTTTACAGCAACAGAAAAACACCTAACACAACACGTGTCTGTACCCCCTGTGTTTCTGTAAATACAGAGCTTCAGTCAGATTCAGAATTGATTTATTTGTCAAAAATAATCGAAATACCAAGCAAACATCTGCCTCAGTGAATGGCCACTATTTCTTCTACAACTACATTTATGTGCCATTTGAATTTCACTTTGTGTTATCCCTTTTCTTTTTTCTTTTCTTTTCTTTTTTTTTTTTTCAGTTTCATATTTGTTGACCACTTCCCTCTTTTGATTATTCATTTTTGTAAAATGTCACGTGGATTTCTCACTGGGAGACAAGGAGGCAAGACAATGACATGCTTTGCTCTCTGTATAAACTCAGTAACAAATATGCAGTGATTGGCAACCTCATACTTTGAAAGAAATGATGGGTCACTGATCATGATTGCATCCGTTATTTATGTTGTGATTTGTGGACTGAAGAGGTCACACAAAGTTTATACTTTATGTAATTACTCACAGTTGAAATAGCATGGCAACTGAATTTGGAACCATGTTGGGGAACTCACGTTATTTAATTAAATCATGGTTATTGGAACTAGGTGGAGCAGTGATGACCTGTACCTCTTTTTTTCCTGATGCTTTCTTTTATACCTGCAATAAACATTTACAATTTTCCTTATAGACTTTGAAATTGTCTATCAATTCTGAAAATATTTTAGTTCTTGTTGCTCTTCTGAATCACCTTTTGTACTACATTTTATAAATGAGCTTCACTGACATATAGTATACAGGACAGTTTTTAGTTTCTATAATTAATAGCTTTTAATAGATTGCTTGACTTTGTTTTTAAATTTTAAGTAGATACATCATCTAAGGATTTAAAAATCTGTCTTTTCCATTTAGATATTTGTTATCTTATTGGTTTTGCTGTTGTGTGCATTGGCTAGAGACTCCAGGATAATGTTGAATAATATTAGTTATAATACTGACTTTAACGGTGTATTAGTCATGTCTCTTATTTTCTGAATTTGATGCTTTGACATCTGGGCCTTGTTGACCCTGGAGGGACTGCGCCTCTCAGGATAAGCTAATTGCTGGATGTAATAAACCACTTGCCTGCACGTATGCCTTTCCTATATATCCAACCAACCCAGAGTTTATACCCCCTTCTTTCTCGTCTCTTCATCACTCTTTATTCTTCTTTATCTCTGTTTATCTCTTTTGTAGTCTTTATTCTTCCTTATCACTCTTACATTTCTGGCCACTATTCTGCTTCCCTAATTTCCTCAGGGCCAGATAGCAGCCTCTTCTTTCCAGAAGCCAATGAAATTATTCAAACTAGCCAATGCCAAGCCTGATTGCCTTGACTTGCTTGTTCCTTCCCATGGAACTGCAGTAAAGACTCTTTCCCATGATTTCTCCTGTTCCCACTGCCTCCTGACTGACCTTGATGTTTCCCTGTCCTGTCCCTTGTGGTGTGCTGTGCCTCCAGCTTCTAAGGAACTGTGAGTAGTAAAATAAACTACTTCCTTCATGACAGTCATTTCTGTGTTTGTGGGTCTTACCATTACTGAGTCAAACAAATCCTGGGTACTGTGAATGTAAATGACATTCCTGTTTGTGCTTTATTATTAAATATGTCCTTTGCTGTGGTTTTAGACAACTTTTATCAGTATAAAAACATCTTCCTCAGATGCTAGCTTCTTATGAAATTTTAATTTTCTTAACAAGGTGTGGTGTTGAATTTCAACAAAAACCTTTTTGCCATTTATTGAAATAATTGTTTTTTCTCCCATGAGTTTTTCCAATAAAAAATAATACTGATTGAACAATAGGTTAAAATTAAAGTTTCATCAAAGACCACCAGAATATAATAGCTCTGAAAGTCCAAATCACCATATGTAAGTTTTCATAGCAAATATCTGAGAACCTGCTCCACAACTGTTAATTCCCCTCATTTACTTTAACAATATGAAGGGATATGGAGTGGAGAAGACTGCAGGGAGCTGTTGCCTCGCACTCTCCCCTATCTTGCCTTTGATAGTCCTATGTAGGGAGAGGACAATAATGCAAACTCTTAACCCTGGGTTTAGAGGAGGAATCCTTAGGGGTCCACCAGGACAACTGAACAAAAAACTCCTGGAACTAATAAGCAGTTACAGCAAGGATGCAGCATACAGGGTTAATATAGAGAAGTCAATTGCAATTGCTCTTTTTAATACCAGTGATGAGCAATTGGAAGTTGAAGTTAAAAATATACCATCTATGTTCACATTCCTCCCTGCAAATGGAATACTTAGGTATAAATCTAACAAAATATACAAAAGATCTAGTAGGAAACCTACAAATTTTTGATTAAAGAAATCAAAGAAGTACTAAAAAAATAGAGAGATATGCCATGTTCACAGATAGGAAGGCCTAGCATTTGTGAAATGTCAGTTCTTCCCAACTTGCTCTATAGATTCCATGCAATTCCCATTGAAATCTCAACCATTTATCTTGTGGATATTGACAAATTGAATCCAAGGTTTATATGGAGAGGCAAAAAAAAAAAAAAAAAAAAAAAAAAAAGAAAGAAAGAAAAAAAGAAACAAGAATAGCCAACACAATATTAGAAAAGAAGAAAATCAGGGGACGAATGCTACCCGATTTCAACATTTACAAGAAATCTACAGCAATCAAGACAGTGTGGTATTGGCAAAGAAGAGACAAATAAATCAGTGGAACTCCAAAATAAGCTTATACAAAGGGGCAAAGGTAATAAAGAAAAGATAGTCGTTTCAACAGATAGTGCTGGCACAAGTGGCTATCCATGTGGAAACACAAAAAGAACCTAGACATAGATCTTGCATCATTCAAAAAATTTAACTTAAAATGGATCAGAGAGCTAAGTAAGCTATAAAACTTCTAGAAGATAATATAGAAGAAAATCTAGATGACCTTGGGTATGGCAGTGACTTTTTAGATACACCACCACCAATGACATCATCCATGAAATAAATAATTGATAAGCTAGACTTCATTCAAATTAAAAACCCTTGTGAAGTGCAAAATCAAGAGAATGAAAGGACAAGTCACAGATGGGCAAAAGCATTTGCAAAAGCCATATCTGATAATAAAATACTGTTATCCAAAATATACAAACCATTAAAACTCAACGGTAAGAAAATGAACAGTCCAATTAACAAACTGACAAAAGGTCTGAAAGACACCTCACCAAAAAAGATACAGATGGCTAATAACATATGAAAAAAATGGTCAACATCATATGTCATTAGGGAATTGCAAATGAAAAATGACACCACTACATACTTATTACAGTGACTAAAATTCAAAACACTGGCAATACCAAATGCTGACAAGGATGTGGAACAATAAGAACACTCATTTCTTGTTGGAGGGAGAACAAAATGGAGTGGCATCTTAATAAGACAGTTTGGCAGTTTCTTGTAAAACTAAACACACTTTTTCCATATGATCCTGCAATTGCACTCCTGTTTGCTGAAGTGAGCTGAAAACTGATATTTACACAAATGTCTGCACACACATTTCTAGCTGCTTTATCCATAACTGCCATTGGATGGCAACCAAGATGTTCTTCAATAGGT
Source organism: Papio anubis (assembly GCF_008728515.1). NCBI lineage: Eukaryota > Metazoa > Chordata > Mammalia > Primates > Cercopithecidae > Papio > Papio anubis. The sequence goes on from NC_044986.1 coordinate 99,633,902, forward strand.
GAATGAATAAATGAACTGTGGTTCACTCAGACAGCGGAATATTATTCAGTGATAAGAAGAAATGGGCTGGGCACGGTGGCTCACACTTGTAATCTCAGCAATTTGGGAGACCGGAACAGGTAGATGGCTTGCGCCTAGAGTCCAAGACCTGCCCGGGCAACATGATGAAACCCCATCTCTACTAAAAACACATAAATTAGCTGGGCATGGTGGTGCACCTGTAATCCCAGCTACTGGAGAAGATGAGTCCAGAGAATCACTTGAATCCAAGAGGTGAAGGTTGTCATGAGGTGACATTGTGCCACTGTATTTCAGTCCTGGGCAACAGATCGAGACTCTGTCTCAAAAAAAGAAAAAAAGGAAAGAAACAAACAAAAAAGGAATGGGCTATCAAGCTGTGAAAAGATAAAGATGTATGTACTATGCTTTGAATACGGATTGGCCCTTCCAAAATTCATGTTTAGTCTTGATTCTCAATGTGGCTGTGCTGGGAGGTGGTTTAAGAGATGATTAGATCATTAAAATGGATTAATCTCTTTCAGGGTTAGTTCTCATGGGAATGGATTAGTTACCACGAGAGTGGGCTGTCATAATCAAGGTTGCCTCTCCTGGTCGGTCCCTTTTTTGCATGCACCCACTTCTCATTCTGCTCATCTGCCATGTTATATGATGCAGTCAGTGGGCCTTCCCCAGGCACTAGCACCATCTCTTTGGACTTCCCAGCCTCAGAACCATGATCTAAAATAATTCTCTTTCTTTATGAATACACAATCTCAGGTATTCTGTTATAGTAATAGAAAATAGACTAAAATATGGAGGAACCATAAATGCATATTGCCAAGGAAAATAAATCAATTTGAAACGGCTACATACGTATGATTCCAACTATATGATATTTTGCAAAAGGTATAATTACGGAGACAATGAAAAAGATCAGTGATTGCCAGGGTTTAAAGGGGAGGGAGAGATTAATAGACAGAACACAGGATTTTTAGGACACTGAAACTAGTCTATTTGATCCTATAATGGTGGATACATGTCATTGTACATTTCTGAAAACCCACAGATTGTGCAACCTCAAGAGTAAACCCTAAGTAAACTATGGACTTTGGATGCTAACAATGTGTCAATGTAGGTTCATCAATTGTTACAGTGCTATTTTTGTAGAATTGTGGTAGTGGAGGAGACTGAATGTGTAAGGCAGGCGGCAAATGGGAACTCCCTGTACTGTTTGCTCAGTTTTCCTGTGAATCTAATACTGGTCTAAAACATAAAGTCTATATCAAAAAAAAAAAAAAAAAAAAAAAAACAAAACCAAAAATGGTTGGCTTTAACATAGATTAGACTATGCTGAAGAAAGAACTGGTGAATGGGAATTAAGATCTGATGAATATATCCAGAATAGATAAAGAAATAGAAAATACACAAAATTTAGAGATAAGGAAGCTAGTGTTAGAAGATTTAACACATTTCATTAGAGTTTCAGAAGAAGTGAAAAAGGAGAAGCAATGTTTGAAAACAAAATAAATTACAATTTTCCGGAATAGTGAAAGGCAGATATTTGCAGATTCAGAAAACTCAATGAATTATCAGGCAACTTAAGTAAAAGAAATTCAGAGTTAGACCCACTATATGCACCAAAGACAAAGAAAAGGTCTTAAAATCATGCAGAGGGGAAACAAAGCGATGACCTAATAGAAATAATAATTTGATAGCTGACTTCTCAACAGCAACAGTGAAAGGGAGAAGACAGTGGGGACAATCCCCTAAAAAAACGAAGAGTTTTTACTGTCAATTTAAATTTTACGTCCACTGAAATCATCTTTGAAGAATGAGGCTGAAATAAAGATATTGTAGGAAAAAGATACTCAGCTATACCTCAAATACTAGACAATAATGTGTGTGTGTGTGTGTGTGTGTGTGTTTGAAATCAAAGTGATCCAAAGTCCATGCGTTTCCCAGGTTAAAGTTGTTTAACTTGAGACTTTACTGAGTATGGATATTATCATTACAGGTAGCTATTAAAAGAATACATACAATATATAAGTTTTCAACAAGAAGCTTCAAAAAGAGAATAAGAGAAAAATTCTAATCACATGAAGTAGACAAGAAAGGAAGAAAAAAAAACCCCAGAAAAATCCGGGGTAATAGTAAGTACAAAATAAGATGTTAAAAACAAAATATACAGTCATATTCAGAGTAAAAATAACAGGCTGGGCATTTTGGTTCATGTCTGTAATTCCAGCGCTTTGGGAGGTTAAGACAAAAGAATTGCTTGCGGCCAGCAGTTAGAGACTAGCCTAGGCGACATAGTGAGACCCCCATATCTACTTTAAAAAAAATTAGCCGGGCATGGTGGTATGAGCCTGTAGTCCTAGCTACTTGGAAGGCTGAGGCAAGAGGATGGCTTGAGCCCAGAAGGTTGAGGCTGCAGTGAGCCATGATCGCACCACTGTCCTCCAGCCTGGGTGACAGAATGAGACCCTGTCTCTAAAAATTAAAAAAAAAAAAAAAAAAAGAAAATTTAAAAAATTTAAAAAGAATAAACTTGCAGTTAAAAGATAATTACTAACTAGATATAAAGACAACAAAATCTGCTTATATGTCATTTACAAGTGGCAAATGTAGAACATAAAAGCATAGAGAGTTTGAAAGTGAATGAACAGATTTGTCAGGGAAATACCTGAAAAAAGACAGTACAGCTGCGTGAGTACAAAATAAAAAGCAGAAAGCATTGCATGGTGATCGATAGTTCAATTCACCAGGAAGTCACATACAGAATTTTTGTTCACACTTAATAATAAACAGTGTTGGAATATATAAAGCACAATTTGCCAGAACAATGAAAAGATATTGACAAATCTGCCCTCAGAAGATTTTAAAACGTCCTTCTTAGTAATTGATGGATGCAACAGACCAGATAACAGGCTGCAGGCAGAAGATTTGTGCAACATGCTTAACAAGCTTGTGCTAAGGAACACGTACAGTACGTTGTACCCAAGCACACATAAACCATCTGTAAAAATGGACCACACATCAAGCCATAAGTCTCAAGTACACTTCAAAGGCTCAATTCTCATGGACTTGGGTCATTTCAGTATCATACCAGCCAAGATTCCTATGATCAAACAAAATATGAGGCTTAAATGTTCATTCTCCTCCTTGAGGACCTACTGTAAAATCTTAGTTCATAGTCTATCATGTGGCAGGTTAAATCATGTCTTCTGTAAACTACCAAATGCTGTGGTTTGTGTTGCAATTGGCCTATTACATGGGTCTTTGCCCATTAGTAGCATTATACAAGAAATTATGGAGTTTTTATAAGCTGTGATACAGGATTACTGTCCTATATTATTGATTATATATTATTCATAACATATATTATCCACATACTCCTTCTCTAGTTCCCAATTTCACTCCAGTTTTTCCACTCCCTGCACCACATGCAAATATCTCACTAAACTTTTCATAAAGAAACAAATTTTGCTGCATTTTCAGGATCTAAATAATCCTACTCAGGTATGGGTAATACTTGTAAAGACCTTTCAGCCAGACACCAAAGATTGCATTACACTTGAATGAAAATCACAGAATAGGATCCTCACGAAAACTATTTTCCTGGACTTGGCTGGCTCTGTCTGTCAGCAGTTTCTTAATGTAAGTGACTCCATTTTGATTCTGACAATTTTCACACGTCTCTTTGCTGACATCTTTCCTGTATTGTACCAGAGATCTGCATAATGACCATGATTTAGTTAGGTATCAGAAAAATGGTGTTTTTACCTCATCTGATATCAAAAGGAACATAATAAAATGAGAACTGGAGTTACTGTTGACGAGATTAAATTGAATGTAAAGCAAATTTACCTTCTATCCTATTTCAAGCATATGCCCCAGAAAAAATTAAGAGCACCCTGCCAGTTTTAATTACTAAATATTTTGCTTTTAAAACTATTTTTTTTTCTTTTTAAAGGTTCATTTAGACTTCAGGGGCGTCCAATCTTGTAGCTTCCCTGGGGCACACTGGAAGAAGAATTGTCTTAAGCTACATATAAAATGCACTAACACTAGTGATGATAGGTGATGAACAACAACACACACAAAAAAAATTGAGAAAAACATCGTAATGTTTTTGAGACAGTGTCTGGCTCCGTCTCCTAGCAGAGTGCAGTAGCATGATCTCAGCTCACTGCGGTGTCCGCCTCCTGGATTCAAGGGACTCTCCCATCTCAGCCTCTGGAGTTGCTGGGATTACATGCATGCGTCACTACACCTGGTTAATTTTTGTATTTTCAGTATAGACAAGGTTTTGCCATGTTGGCCAAGCTGACCTCAAACTCCTGACTTCAATTCATCCATCTGAGTCCGCCTCCCAAAAATGCTAGGATTACAGGTGTGAGCCACCGTGCCCTGCCAAGAGCTCCTAATATTTTAATTTGTGTTGGGTAGCATTCGAACGGGTCCTGGGCCACCTGCAGCCCGTGAGTTGAGACAGCATGATTTAGAGCTTACTTTTCTCCAAATATTAAAACATAGCATTATCTTCCTTTATTTAAAAAAAATGCATTATTATTTTCCACTCTAAGAAGATTTTGAGGAGTTTTACAGTTAAAAAAAAAAACAAAAATACAAAAACAAAAATAGAGCCATATAAATAAAATTAAGACAATGTAAAAGGCCTATCAGAAGCCAATTTGAAAGAGAAGAGATATAGGTACCAAGAACCTAGGATAAACTGGGCGTTAAACTTATCTCTGAGGGAAAACATTTCAGGTTGAAGAATATACATAGGATTGCCTTTTCCTGCCCCTACATTTTTATTTACAGGATACTTACAGCATTGTAATAATAAGAGAATTCAAAAACTATCTAAATAACTGTATTTTTCAATTACTGTTATTCAAGCATTATAAAAGCAAAACCAAAACAGCCTGTGTCCAGGACTCCAATCAATCAAGCAACCGAATTCCAGGGAAAGGAAACAGGCTCTGCTTGTCACGTTTTCTCATTCTCCTCTCTCGATTTTCCTGCAAATTCTGAAGGTTATAGAGGTAGAGATGAAAAATCTATCTGAGGTCACCAAGACTTAAGAAGGCATGGAATGTTGAAAGCTATTTTTAATTATAGTGTTGATTTCAAGATAGAAGAATAATCTTTCTAGAAATACCATCTTCAGGAAAAACGTTTAACTTTTATTCATATGATGCTTCTTAACATAATAAAATAAATGAACCTAAAACAGCACTTTAGGTAACCTGGAAGGGAAGGTACATTCTGTTTAGGTGAAAATACATAGGAGCAATATGTACATTTGGGCAGATATTCTGAACTCTATTGGGTTAATGTTTATGGCTGCACTTGAGCACAACAGTGAGAAGTTTCCCATCACATTTTATCTGAAATGAACAAAATGTCAGGGTAATCTACTAGCAAAACCTGCGCTCCGGGTCAGCGGTGCTTCTCCCTCTGGCACACTCACCATGCCCCTCCCTAGGACACGTTACCTCTCTTCTTTTGCAAAGCTTTCATGAGGTCTGACATGAAATCTTGCTCCCCGCCTCCTGCCCCGCTGGGGGTCCCTGGGTTCTCGTGCCTCTTGGGGGGCATAGGAGGCCTCTTGGCCACCGCGGGAGACGGCCTGGCGGAGTCGGGGGCGGGCGCGGGCGGCGGCGGCGGCGGCGGGGGCAGCTCCGAGCCCGCGTTCCCTGCACACGACGGTGGGGGCGGGGGCACGAAGTCCGGGGGCGGCTCCAAGAACTCCGCGGGGGGCGGCGGGAGCTCAAGGTGTTCCAGGGGCGGCGGCGGTGGCGGCGGCGGCAGGAAGTCGTCGAGTGGGGCGGGGAAGCCCCCGCCGCCTGTGCCCTTGGCCTTGGGGGGCGTGGCGGGGCTGCGGCTGGTGTCGGAGGACCTCCGCACCGGAGGTGGCGGGGGCAGGCTGGACTTGGGGGCGTGCGGGGCCCGGGGCGCTGCCGGGTCCTGGTGGTTCCCGAGGGCTGGCTTCTTATCCTGCAACCGAATGACAGCAGCATTCTTTTTTTTTTTTTTAATTTTTGAAATGTTAAATTTATTGTTATTAATTAATGGAGACGGGGTCTCACTCTGTCGCCCAGGCTGAGTGCAGTGGCGCGATCTGGACTTACTGCAGCCTCGACTTCCCGAGCTCAAGCGCTCCTCCCGCCTCAACTTCCCGAGTCGCATTCTTTATTCTCAAAACAGCCCCAGTGGACAAAATAGCCCTAGTGGACAGGACCATGCCATAGATATGGGAGTCTCTGTCTGCCCCCTGGGGAGCCTCTGTCCCTCAGTCACTGAGACTCCTGGTTGTTCATGAGCTCATCTTTGTTCTGGAATATGGCAATTATTCCAAATGGTCTTTAAAATTAAAAATAATCATTTTTCTAATTTTTAAATATTTTGGCTGGGCATGGTGGCTCATGCCTATAGTCTCAGCACTTTGGGAGGCCCAGGCAGGTGGATCACTTAAGTCTAGGAGTTCAAGACCAACCTGAACAATATGGTGAAACCCTGTCTCTTTTAAAAATACAAAAATTAGCCTGGTATGGTGGCACACACCCGTAGTCCCTGCTACTGGGGTGGCTAAGGCATAAGAATTGTTTGAACTTGGAAGGTGGAGGCTGCAATGAGCTGAGATCATGCCACTGCACTCCAGCCTGGACAACATAGCGAGACTATGTCTCTCTCTCTCTATATATATTTTTAGAGACGAAGTCTCACTGTGTTGCCCAGGTTAGTCTCAAATTCCTAGCCTCAAGTGATCCTCCTGCCTCAGCCTCCTGAGTAACTGGAATTACGGCCACCCCACCTGGCCCAAATGGCCTTTAACAGTATTTCCTGTTGTCACAGTGGAACAGCATAAAAACAAATGTAACTAACTTCATTTTTGTTTAAAGTGGCCTTTACCCATTCCTGCACATAGGCAAGGATAATTTTAGAGCATTGAGATAAACATGCAAACCCAGCAATCACGTAGTTTTAAAAACTAACTCTGGGATTAGAGAAGTAAACGAATATGTTTTGTTAAAGATTTATATGACCATTGTGACCTGACCAAGGACAGAGAAGTTCCCAACCTCTTTGGACCCTTGTTGGCACCCAGATGTCTGCAGTCTCTGGTCATCCCTTGATCTCAACTCTTTCCCCAACTCACTCCTCTTCCCCATATCCCACACCCATTAAACTCCTCCAGTTAGCCTGAAAAATTGAAGATTGTACTTCAGAACACTAGTCCACCATCTTCATAGTGTTACTGGCTTTCCAAATAAACCAGCTTTTCCTCCCATCATCCCTAATCTCTTGAGTCTGGCTTTTAAGTGGTGAGCAGCCGAACCTGGGTTCAGTTACCCTGTGGCACTCATCTACCAAGTCTACTCTAAATGGAAGATCTGGCCATGTTCAATGAGGTGTGTTGTATTTAGATCATACGAGTATCACCTCCTTGGAACCTGCCTTATCCAGGAGCTGCTGTGTGTCTCTAAAGGGGCTTTCATGGTGTATCTCCTGTGGGGTTGCCTCAGTCTATAAACCACCCTTGGCTCATTCATTCCTTCAAAATGGAAGCCAAATGACTTCACTCTTTGGTTCCCAAGCCAAGCCACCAGAGTCCTCGGCATATAGGAAGGGATGCATTTTTTCTTGGTCTGAGTTGAGCTGGTTGTGAAGCTCGTGTCAGGAGTAAGCAGCTGTAAAATTATCTTGCTCCTATTCCACACAACACACAGTAGAAACACACGGCAACTCCTGGGGGTTGAGGACTTCCCAAAACCTCCACACAGTCTCCTGGCTTAAATGTACTACTCTGATTAGGATGGGGGAGAAGTGAATGGAAACAGTTCTCTCTTGGCTACAGCTTTGTGCAAATGTAGGCACAAAGGATATGTTTCCTGGCAAAGACCTTTTTGCCTGATCTTGGGGACAATGTCTCCTTGTGTTGATGAGCTGAGAACACAGGTGCCTTTCGCCAGGACTGTGGGCTTTTAGGGAGGAGCCGATTGCAAGCTTGGCTCCAGCTGGCCTCACAGCTTCAGGGAAGGCAGTGTGGTGGGCCAGAAATCAGAACAAGGCATCTGGTGTCTGTAAGTTTACTTTTTCTTTATTTTATTTTTATTTATTTATTTATTTATTTACTTTTTGAGACAGAGTCTTGTTCTGTCACCAAGGCTGGAGTGCAGTGGCAGGATCTCCCCTCACTGCAACCTCCACCTTCCGAGTTCAAGCAATCCTCATGCCTCAGCCTCCCGATTAGCTGTGTGCCAACAGCCCCAGCTAATTTTTGTATTTTTTTGTACAGACGGGGTTTCACCATATTGGCCACTCTGGTCTCCAACTCCTGGATTCAGGTGCTCTGCCCGCCTCAGCCTCCCAAAGTGTTGGAATTATAGGCATGAGCCACCATGTCTGGACAGTTTACCATTTCTCAACTGCATGAAAGTTGGCTGGTTCACTGGATATAAAATTAGCCCCATAGTCCTTATTATGACTTGTGTCTCAGGTTGTGATGAGATCAAATGAGATAAATATGTGAGTTCTGAAAAGTAATATCACCAGCATGTGCTATTGGTAGAAACCAGCACGCCAAATTTGGCCTAAGTCTAATAGATGCATAGCCCTTCCTCTGCCAATGTTGGAAGAGATGATAATAATTTACATAATGAAACATCGCCAGGCAGCTGGATTGAATCTGTTTTAGTGATAATTATCATTTCAATTTACAGTTTATCAGGGTTCCAGTTTATTTCGTTCTCTGCTTAGTAGCCTCTTACCATTGAAGATTAAATTTGGAATTTTTTTCTAATAAAGTGCCTTCTGATTTAGTTTCTGTTTTATTTAGTTTATTTACTTCGCATGATAAGCTATTTAACTGGTGATGTATTTTTTCTTTTTATTTAAATTTCTGAGCAGGCAGCTTGGGTATTGATGTTCACATATAGTTAAGTGATTTCTATTCTGGGATTCTTTGATTTATTTCAGCATTTTTAAATGCTTTCCTTCAACTGGCATTATAGAAATAATGAAAATAATAATAGCTGAAAGCGCATTGCATGAGGAGATTGTCAGGCTTGAGAAAATAATGAGAACATTAAAGAAATACAACTTTCAAAGGCCTGCAGTGATTGTCAAAATTATAAGAAATTCAATAAATACCAAGATTTAGTTGTTTTCATGACTGGCTGATGGACAAAATGAAGGGGCAAAAGAAGTGAAAAATTGCTAAAGTGAAGCACCCTGCCTGTCCTAGCTGGGTGACATGCTGTTGTCACAGTTATTTAAGGTTGTTTTGAATCACACAAGAGAAATATTCGACAGAATTTATACAGTCAGCTGAGAAGTTCTGAACTAAATTAGTAACTAAATCATAATTATTAGCTATGATTTTAAGATAGATTTAAAGGAATCCTCATTGATCTATTTGGTTGAAAAAATTTTATGGAGAATGTTATACCAATTTGGCTATTATTTTACAATGTATTTTCTCCTCCGTCACCTGGAGATGTATGTAGGAAGGACACTAATGGGGAAAATAGAAAATGCACATTTTTAGTGAAACCCTTTCTTGTCTTTTTTCTTTTTTTTAAGGCAGGGTCTTTATCTATCACCCAGGCTGAGTGTAGTGGTGCAACCAGAACTCAACTGCAGCCTTGAACTCCTGGGCTCAAGTGATCTTCCTGCCTCAGCATCCCAAGTAGTTGGGACTACAGGTGCTCACCACTGTGCCCAGCCCTATTTACAGTGTAACTCTTTTAACAGTCTTCTAATCTGATTTTGGGGGCCAGTTAACGCTTCATATAGGGCTTCAGACTACTAGTTGCCCTATTTTACTCAAAAAAGGCAAGTAAAATCCCAAGCATTTAAAACTTGGATGTGCTACTATCAGAGAGGGCTAAAATCACTTGACTAAACCAAGAAAACCACTTTGGTCAAAGTAAACATAGCTAATTAACTTCAGAATATTAAGGAAATGCTTACATTTTTCCTAGGCAGTGTGATAATAGCTGGTTTTAACTTTTGATTCTAGCATATGTAACTTTAAGATTACAAATATCAAGCAATGAACTAAATTAAATTGTAGTAACTTCTCAGTTGTTGGAACTACATTTTCTATTTATTTATTTATTTGACTGGATCTTACTCGGTCACCCAGGCTGGATGCAGTGGCGTGATCACAGATCACTGCCGCCTTGATCTCCTGGGCTCAAGCCAGTCAAACACCTCAGCCTCCCCAGTAGCTGGGATTACAGGTGCATGCCACCACACCTGGCTAATTTTTTTTTTTTTTTTTCTAGTAGAGACGAGCTCTCTCTATATTGCCCAGTCTGGTCTCGAACTGAAACTCAAGCAATCCTCCTGCCTCAGCCTCCCAAAGTTCTGGGATTACAGGTGTGAGCTACTGCACCCGGCTTTTTAAAAGAGCAGTTATTGGAACAATGCGAATGGTTGAGAACATGGGCTTTGGAAACATGGGCTGATGGAATGTATATCAGCTGCTTGCTGGTTTTACCTTTGACGTTTCAGCATGTCGCTGGGCCTCTTGCAGAACAGCACTGACAGAATGTGCAGCCTGGGGCATCTGTCCATTGGGTTGGGCGGTGCCATTTATAGGTCCTGAGAGGGAGGAAGCGAGAAAAGAAGAGCGAGCAAAGCATTTTCAACATTCTTGAAAGTTAATCTGAAAATACAAAGCAGTTTACATCTCTAAAGCAAAGAAAGATAGTTGCTGGCTACTTCTTACCCCAAAAAAATAATAAAAACAAAGCAAAGAGAGCAATTCACAGGCATGGCATGGTACACAAAACCTTATGAAAAATCTGAGGTTCTGTGACAAAACTTTATAGGAGATTCAGCAAAAGATTCAGGAAGGTGAGGGTGGTATTTGATAAAGCCCACCGAGGAGGATCTGGATTAACTGGGATCCTGGAGAGTAACAATATGTTTTACTTTAAAAAACTTTTCAGTAATTGAAGAATAAACCTTGAAAACATGTTTTAAAAAATTCTTCTTGATTTTTTAAAAATGTATCTATCCAATTTCATACCACACTGAATACAGGAACAACTCTTCAACATTGTCCTCAACAAAAAGTACATTGGACACAGAAACAATGGACAGAAATTTGGGCAAAATGTGCAGGTCCCTGAAATAATCTGGAATTAGATGTGGTTTTTTTTCCCCCCCCAAAAGTCCTGGTATGCTATTTTATTTTTATGCCTTTTAATTTGTCCCTTTGACACGGAACTTTGACTCATGTTACCTTCAAATATGCTGTTCAGGACTGGGTGCAAGATGTCAAAACACTGGGACATAATCTCATTCTTCATGTGGACAGTTTTCTGGGCACTAATGGAGCCTTGGATTAATATAATATTTGTACTCTGATAAGAAACATCCACCTACGAGCTCACCCTAAACAGGAGATCAGCACCTTATCCACAGAATATCATAAAATAAGTGGTCAAAACTTTCTTAAAAGTCACTTAAAATAGACACAGGGCTCCAGTCTGGGAGACAGAGCAAGACCTTACCTCCAAAAGAAAAAAAGCAAAGAAGAAATAGAAAACAGGTCGGGTGCGGTGGTTCACGCCTGTAATCCCAGCACTTTGGGAGGCCGAGGTGGGTGGATCACGAGGTAAGGAGATCAAGACCATCCTGGCTAACACGGTGAAACCCTGCCTCTACTAAAAATACAAAAAATTAGCCAGGCGTGGTGGTGGGCACCTGTAGTCCCAGCTACTCGGGAAGCTGAGGCAGGAGAATGGCGTGAACCCAGGAGGCAGAGCTTGCAGTGAGCTGAGATTGCGTCACTGCACTCCAGCCTGGGCGACAGTGCGAGACTCTGTCTCAAAAAAAAAAAAAAAGAAAAGAAAAAGAAAAAGAAAACATATTCCGAAGCCGTCTACAAAGTTCTGTTTGTATAGATGTGTTGGATACGTTTTGAACAGGAGCACTGAGCTTTGATTATGTGTTGGAATTTCTCCTCCATTTAGTACCTGTAGATGGCTGAGCTGGTGCAGCTGCATTGACTGTCCCCAAGTTTGTCCACCGAGAGGCAAGTCCAGCCTTTGCCACTGCCCGCTGGTAGTTATCATAGAGAGTCTTCCCATACTGGGGAGAGAACACAAAGAAGGAAAGGAATCCATTTATCCCAAATTCTGCACTCAATTGCAATATAAACATAGAGAAGAAATAAATACTCCACGGCTACTCTGTTCACCACTTGTCTGAGTTGGTGTTTTTGGATATTTCCATTAAAATTTAACAAATACACATTCAATCATCTTCCAGATTGGTAGAGTCAGTTAATTTTTTCACCAACATATTAGAGAGAGCTTTGGCCACTCAGTTCTGATTACGTATGTCTTTATGTAACTCGATCATAGATTCCATCTTGCGTTTTTTTTTTTTTTTTTTTTTTTTGAGACCGAGTCTTGCACTGTCGCCCAGGCTGGAGTGCAGTGGCGAGATCTCCTGCTCACTGCAAGCTCCGCCTCCCGGGTTCACGCCATTCTCCTGCCTCAGCCTCCCGAGTATCTAGAACTACAGGCGCCCGCCAACACGCCCGGCTAATTTTCTGTATTTTTAGTAGAGACGGGGTTTCACTGTGTTAGCCAGGATGGTCTCGATCTGCTGACCTCGTGATCTGCCTGCCTCGGCCTCCCAAAGTGCTGGGATTACAGGCGTGAGCCACCGGGTCCGGCCCCATCTTGCATTTTTAATTGCACACTAAGCTTGCAATACTCGCCATGAGTAAATATCCGGTTACTGGAGAGGTTCGTGTTTCTATCGCTCTCCTCATTTAGAAAACCCACTGGCGAATACACTTGATGATGTCTGTGGCTGAACCCAAGGGTAGGCCAACTGTTTCATAGTACCAGGAAAGCTGCGCCCGGGTCACTAAGTGGGCTGGCAAATGCAAGACAGGGTGAAGTCCGAACGCTCTCTCACCTTGGCTATCCGTATTCCCATCACCCACTGGTTAAGGGTTCTTGCGTCATCACAGCAGAGATACTTGATATACTGGGACTCCTTCTGAATTTGGGGGTGCTAGAAAGAAGCAGTTTCGAGACAATGTATTCACTTGTCATGTATTAGGAAGTCAAAGCACCTGTCAGGAAATTTAAAAAAAATCTCTAAAAATATATGTGATTTATGTGGTAAAAATTACTGGTTGTAAAATTAGGAAGGTAACTTTTAAAAATGACTAAATTTTGAAAGGATTTGAGAAATTTGTTATATGTTGGGAGGCTGAGGCGAGTGGATCACTTGAGGTCAGGAGTTCGAGACCAGCCTGGCCAACATGGTGAAACCCCGCCTCTACTGAAAAATTAAAAAAAAAAAAAAAAAAAAAAAATTCCTGCCGAGGCAGGGAAATTGCTTGAATTTGGGAGGTGGAGGTTGCAGTGAGCCAAGACTGCACCACTGCACTCCAGCCTGGGGTGACAGAGCAAGACTCTGCTCTCCCCCCCGCCCCCCAAAAAAAAGAAAAAGAAAAAGAAATTTGTTTTATGATTTATCATAAGCACATCTTTTAAAAAATTTTTTTAGAAACAGGGTGTGACTCTGTTGTCCTGGCTGGAGTGGCACAATCACAGTCCACTGCAAACTTTGAAATCCTGGGGTCAAGAGATCCTCACTCCTCAGCCTCTTGAGTAGCTAGGACTACAGGTGCACACCACCATGTCCAGCTAATTGAAATTTGTTTTTTTAAAAAAATATTTTGTGGAATTGGAGTCTCACTACATTAGCCAAGCTGGTCTCAAACTCCTGGCCTCAAGCAATCCTCCTGCCTCGGCCTCCCAAAGTGCTGGGATTACAGGCATGAGTCACCATGCCTTGCTTGTAAGCACTTCTTACTATATTATCAATAATAATTTTCATTTATGCCCTTTTAACTTTTGGAAGGTTTTCACATCTATCATGTCTCTATCCCCATGAGAAATCTGAGCTGCTTCTCCATTTGTCAGATAAGGGAACTTACCTGAGGTAATTCTTATGTCATAGAATTAAAGCCTATGAGAACTGTGGGTTTATAACTCCCAAAACCTGATTCTAGGGTTATTTCTGCTTCTAAAAATTCAGAGTTTTGTGATGACCTTTCCTTCTTAACTGCTATCTGCTGCCCAAGTGGGCCAGTGGCTTCCAGATGGACACCCTGGAGAAGGACTATTTCTGTCTATTACACTTAGTGCCAGTGGCACTAAGCAGTGGTTCCGGTTGCTGAACAGGCCTTTTAGGAGCTCACAAAGATAACAAGGAAATGGGCAAGCGTGAAAGAGAAACACCTTGCATTCCTCTTAGTCCTCATTGCTTTTGTTGTTTCTGGTTTAATTTTTATTTTTTAAGACAGGGTCTCACTCTGCCGCCCAGGCTACAGTGCAGTGGTGCCATCATGGCTCAGCCTCTAATTCCTGGGCTCACACAATCCTTCCACCTCAGCCTCCTCTGTAGCTGGGACCACAGACATGCATCCATGCTTGGCTTTTTTTCTTTTTTTTAAAGAAACACTCTTGCTATGTTTCTCAGGCTGGTGCTGAAACCCTGGGCTCAAGTGATCCTCCCACCTTAGCCTCCCAAAGTGCTGGGATTACAGGCGTGAACCACCAAGCCCAGTTAGTTTCTGTTTTATGTGTCTGTCTCAGATAGACTGTGTCTTCCATGAGGGTGGGAACTACATCTGTCTTACTCACTGCTGAAGACCCTCATTGCTTAGCACATGGCCAGCGCATGGCAGGTGTTCCAGTCCAGATGTCAGAATACTTGAAGAAAAGAAACAAGCACAACATCTCGTGTTGAGTCTGAAATCTTGCCATCATCAGGCAAGGGGCCGGCAACCAAACATAGGTTCTAAGATATTAATATGTGCCATGTAAATTTTCATAGGTCATTATAAGGTTTATTATAGTACATTTTATTACGTAGAAAAATAATTAACAACCACAAGCATCGTGTGTGTGTGTGTGGAGGGGTATGGTACCACCTCTGTCTTTTTCCTCCTGTCCTCAGAGGATTTATTAATCCTGCTAGGATAATCCTCATTTGCTGGTGGGGCTGAAAGTGGAAAGGAAAGCCAAGAGAGCTGGAAGCATCTGTCTGCTCTTCAGTTGGCAGGAAAGGTGGAAAGCTGTCCAATTCCTCTCTTTGGGTATTGCACGGACCTCTCCACTTCTCTTTTGCTTTCCATCTTAAATCACTGACCTCCAAGGAAATGGCTATTCTCAAAGTTGATCTACGCAAAGGGTCTCATGTCTTTAGACTTCAGTTGGAATCTGACTGGCAGTGTCTAGTCACTCTGCTGGACTTTCTAATGACTCAGCCTGCAAGAACCTGTGGGATTGTTACCTTTGTCCAGAAAAGATAACAAGACCTTTATAGACTCCAAGAGCTTACACCCAAATCTCAGACTTGGAAGAGACGACAGAAAAAATTCCTCTTTTTGTTTTTTTCAGGCAATTGAGGAAAGTCTACTCATATTTTTGCCTTTAAATATGTATTGCTTATGTAGCTCGCTCAGGCCTCAGAAATTGCATCACCATTGCTCGAAGAATGGTCAGTTCCTATTTGCTTGGGCATAGCAAACAGGAACACAGACATTCTCTCTACCAACGGTGACAACTTCACATCAGGCGCCTGAATGTTGCTGTAGTTTTGCAGTCTGGCCAGCAGATGACAGCAAACACTTTTGAATGGCTGCTGGGCATTTTATTGATTTTGCGGTTCAATGCTTATTCCCTCATTCTGAATGCTAGATTTTATTTTTGCAAATGTTACTCCAATAATGATCCTCTTTGGAGGCCCTTAAAATCGAAAATATCTATCAACTCAGGTAATATGGCCCGGTAGCCAAAAGGATTTGTTGTCTTAATTAATCTGAAGGACATATTGATGAAAAATACACTAAAGCCAGCACTCACTGGCTGGAATGTAACAGCCCACAAATGCCGCCAGCATTGCCTTCAACGATAACACGTGCAAAGCCAAACCAATGCCCTTGCCTTTCAGCACCAGAAACACGGCTCTCTGGCCAACAAACAGCATTTGTGTTCTGATTGTCATGTAAGAGAGGCAAGCATTGGTCTCTTCAGCAATTAAATGTTTACAATTGTTCTTAGAAAGCAACTATTCTGCCCCACCCCCCAGATATTTAAAAAGCTGACATTGCGACCTTCAAGTTAATCTATTACTTTTTTTTTTGGTAGATGTCATGTGAGAGCCAAGTTTCCAGAGCAGACTAAATCTCATCGTGTTTGCAACAAAACGCAGAAAGCAACAATTATCCATTTAAGAAGCACCATAAACAATTTCTTAAGTATGTGATTCATTGAAATAGAGTAAAACATAGTCATTCCCTTAAAAAAAATGACTTTTGAACATAAAACAGTCCCTTGATGATGGGGTGATGTATAGACGTTGCTATAGGTCAGGTCTCACCAAGTTCCTTCCTTACACTACATGTGTGCTGTGGATGTATACAGGAGGATTATATGACCTCTAAGTTGTCTAGCAATCCTCAGATTTTATGGTTCTAAAATGAGCTACCTAATGGGAACAAGCTCCTTTCTGGCTCCCTTGGTGATGCAGAAGTCGTTCAGGCTTGCAGACATCATAGAGCAAGTCACTGAGCTTGTTCTACACCGTGATTGAGACTTTGCCAAGGAGATTATTGCCTAACCGAGCCTTTTGCTGAATAATCATTTGCAAAGAGGTTTCAGGAAAATGCTGGTGCAATGTCACTGGCCAGGCTCTTTTGCAACTGATTTGATTGTTCCTGACCATAAAGAGAGAGAAGCTCTCTTGGGACATGAGAACAGCACACAGAGGTCAGGGCGATTGTGGAATGCCACTGCTTAAAGGGCTCTTACAGACCCTCTGAACTTAGGAAATGAGAAAACAGGGTGAGAGAGGCTAAGCAATTTATCCAAGGCCAAAGGTAGTGAAAGAACCAAGGTCCTATATTGTTCAACAAATATCTCTGGGTGCTAAGAAGTATGCTAATTCCCAGGTACATTAAGAAGAGTAAGAGAGGCAGGGGCCAGTGGCTCACACCTGTAATCCCAGCACTTTGAGAGGCCAAGGCAGGCAGATCACTCGAGGCCAGGAATTTGAGATCAGCCTGGGCAACATGGTGAAACCTTGTCTCTACAAAAAGTACAAAAATTAGCCGGGGGTGGTGGTGCACACCTGTAGTTCCAGCTACTGGAGAGGCTGAAGTGGGAGGATAGATGCAGCCAGGTGTTCGAGGCTGTGGTGAGCCATGATCGTGCCACTGTGCTCCGAACTGGGTTGGAGAAGACCCTATCTCAAACAAACAAACAAACAAAAACAACAAAAAGAGGAATAAGAAAGCTCACGTGATAATTGGACAATGCTCGCTGGAGGTGTTTTAGGGAGAGATGTAGGGAGAGATGTAGGTAAACACATGATGTAATCAAATGTGTAATCAAATCACATATGTAATGTGATTATGAAATAGTATGGTCCATACTAAAAGTTTGAAAATGGGCCAAGTAAGGGTCTTTGGAAGAAGTGACAGAATGCTGTAATATACATGGAGAACATGGAGAAATTCTATATGGCAAAGGTCTGGAAACCATGGAATGAAGAAGCAGAAATTAAGCTGGAGAGGAATCTGAGTGAAGACCCTTGAGTCAAACTAGAATCTAGACATGATCCCCTGGGCAGTGGGGGGCACTGGAAGTTTTAAAACAGCACAGTGACACAGGAAGTCACTGGGCGCTATGAGGAAGATGGATCTTGAGTGAAGAATAAGATCGAACTGAGGGAGGGCTTAGTGGGAGACCTTGATGGGAAATAAAAGAACTTGCTCATAGATTAATGAGAAATGGGGAGAGGAAGAAAATCAAGCATGCTTTCTCTGTTTCTAGCTTGGTAGAGCAGGTGAATGTTATGGGTTTAATTATCTCCCCCTCCCTAAAAGCTATGTTGAAGTACTCACTCCTGGTACCTATGAATGTAACCTTATTTGGAAATAGGGTCTTTGCAGATGTAATAAAGTTCAGATAAGGTCATCCTGGATGAAAGTGGGCTCTAAATCCAAAGTGACTGGTGTGAGCTGGGTGCGGTGGCTCACACCTGTAATCACAGCACTTTGGGAGGCCAAGGTGGGTGAATTGCTTGAGTCCAAGAGCTCAAGATCAGCCTGGGCAACATAGCGAAACCCTGTCTCTGCAAAAATACAAAAAATGAGCCAGGTATGGTGGTGTACACCTGTAGTCCCAGCTACTTGGGAGGCTGAGGCAGGAGGATCACTTGAGCCCAGGAAGTTGAGGCTGCAGTGAGCTGTGATCACACCACCACACTCAGCCTGAGCAACAGAGTGAGACTTTGTCTCAAAAAAACCAAAAAACAAAAAACACCAAAACCAGCAAAAAACAAGCAAACAAAAACCACCACCAAAATGACATGTTCTTATAAGAAGAGAAGAAACAGACACAGACACAGAAAGAAGATGATCATGTGTTGAGGGAGGCAGAGACTGGCACCACGCAGCTGCAAGCCAAAGAATGCCAGCATTGCTGGGAGCTGCCGGAAGCTAGGAGAGGTGTGGAGGCAGGGTACAGATTTTGCCTCTGAGCCCTCAGAAGGAACACAACTCTGGTTTTGATTTTGGACTTCTGGTTCCAATATCACCTTGATTTGGGACTTCTGGACTCCTGAACTGTGCAAGAAATAAATTTCTGTGAAATTACCTAGTTAGCAGCAGTTTGTTACGGCAGCTCTAGAAAACGAATAGAGTAGGTGATGGTGCCATTCATCTTTAGGGGACTGTGGAAAGCAGGGCATGGAGGAAAGGTTGAAATCAGTGTCTGTAATAGAGGTACCCCTCGGACATGTGGTTACCGCACGTGTAGGGCTAGGGAAGAAGGTGAGACTGTCCACTACGGATTGGGAATTATTTGTCTCCAACACAGACAATGATTGGGGCTGTGGCTGTGACTATGATCTCAGCCAGAGCACAGGGAATCTGGTGAGAACTGAATTTAGGACCTTGGAGGGCATTACAGCGTGCAGGGAAGGAGGAGGCACCAGCAGAAACAGAGCAGCGGTCCAGGCTGAAGATTATAAAATGAGGATGCCATCATCAATGCAAAAGATGCCGTGAGGACTGGAGAAAGCCACTATTCTTTGGAAATCTTAATAATAGCAGTTTCCACAGGGGTGCAGGGAGAAGCCTGGTAGCATGCAAACTCCACAAAGCCAGAGGCCTTTGTTTTGTTTACTGATGTACCCCAAGGTCTGAATAAAGAAAATTCAAAAGGTATATGTATATATTCGTAGAGAAAGGGTCTGCCTCTGTTGCCCAGTCTGGAGTGCAGTGGTGCAATCATGGCTCCCTGCAACTTCCAATGCTTGGGCTCAAGTGATTCTCCCACCTCGGCCCCCTGAGGAGCTGGGACCACAGGTGCGCACCACCATGCCCGGCTAATGTTTTTAAATTTTTTATCGAGAGGAGGTTTCACAATGTTGCCCAGGTTGGTCTTGAACTCCTGCCCTCAAACAATCCCCCTGCCTCGGCCTCCCAAAGTGAGGACATGGAGCGCATCATCACTTTCTCATGAAGTCTGAGTTAAAGAGAAGACAGAGGCCAAAGCTGCTGCTTGATGAGGTGGGGCAGATACAACTGAGGGGAGTGAGTGAGTGAGTTAGAGCCCCCAAACCAAGGAATATTTGAAAATGTTTGTGGCCCAAGGAAAAGAGAAGAATTGTTTGGAAAGGGGTTTGAAGATGCTGAAGCCAAAGAGAGTGGCTGACAATGTGGTTCCAGAGGCCATGTTGGAGATGGGAGCCATCTTCTCTGAGATACAGAGTCAGGAGGTAGGAGAGTTACTGCGTGGGATAAATTTAGAAGTAAAGAGGAAGTAAACTGGGACATTCAATCCTGTTCTCTATTTTCTTTTTTAGCCTTCCTTTTTCTCTCTCTTTTTCTTTCTTTCTTTCCCTTCTTTTTTAGAGATCTTGCTCTGTTGCCCAGGCCACAGTGCAACGGTGTGACTGTGGCTCACGGCACCCTCAAACTCCTGTCCTCAAGCAATCCTTCTGCCTCAGTCTCCTGAGTAGCTGGGACTATGGGTGTGCACCACCACACCAGGCTGATTTGTAAATATTTTGTAGAGATGGGCATCTCCCTATGTTGCCTGGCTGGTCTCGAACTCTTGGGGTCGAGTGGTCCTCCTGCCTTGACCTGCCAAAATGCTGGGATTACAAGCATGAGCCATAGTGCCCAGATAATTAAGCATTTCTTTAGGGACAGGATCTCACTCTGTTGCCCTGGCTGGAGCATAGCTCACTGCAACCTTGAATGCAGGCTCAAGCAATCCTCCTGCCTCAGCCTTCTGAGTAACTGGGACTGTAGGTGCATGCTACCACACCCTGCTGATTTAAAAAGTTTTCCTGTAGAGATGGGGTCTTGATATGTTGCTCAGGCTGGTCTCGAGCTCCTGGGCTCAAGTGATCCTTCTGCCTTGGCCTCCAAAAGTGCTGGGATGACAGGCATGAGCCACTGTGCCTGGCCTGAACCATGTTTTAAAGGGCACAATGGTGCAGGGGGCTTTGATCTGCATTCCATCCGTCTGTCCATCCATCGATCCACCCACTCATCTGTCCATCCACCCATCCATTAATCTCTCCATTCATCTGATATGTATCGAGAATTTACAATGTGTCAAATATCACTCCAAGCTCTGGAACACAATAGTGAACACAATAGAAAAAGTCCTTGCTCTCTGACAATTATATTCTACTATGGGAGAAAGCCAATAAAAATACAAAACACTAAAGTAATGTAATTTTCCATTGTGAAAAATACTGTAAAGAAAAATATAGCTGAGTAAGGGGTAGGAAGCAAGTGAGCGACAGGGCAGAATTCCAGCGCTCCTTCCATGATATTCCACTACTTCCTAACAGGTCTCCATAGAAGCATAATTTCTCCTGGAGGATATTTACTTCTGCCCCATTGCATATAGCCCCAGAATGGAATGAGAAAGAATACAGGAAGGAATGGCTTCTATCCATGCACAAAACTGCCTTTATGCGGGCTAAGGAAACTGAACGTGAGTGAGACTGGGAAGCCCCATTGGACTGCAAAAATGGGTGAAACCGCAGTTGGACGGTAAGGGGATAGTTGCCCCTCCCCCGAGCCACTGCAGTACCCACACATGGAAAGTCCCCCCGGACTCACACTCAGGTTTCTTACCATACTGGGTCCCTCTGTGGGAGGCTTGCTTCTGCCTGGGCCTATGGAGAGCACTGTGAGTACCAAGTACCAATGGGACTGAAACACATGAGGCCAGCAAGGGACAAAGAGAGGGGGTGGGGCTAGCAGCAGCCAGGTGGATAAATTTGGCAGCGGCTCACCATCCTTGCCAGATGAAATGATGCACCACATGTGCTGTTTATGCTGTGCTGTGGGAGGCATGGTCCACAGAACCTCTGGATTTTAGAGCCTGACCGGCTTTCCCACACCATCCGGTGGGCCCTCTGTGGGTGTCCCAGGGCCCATGCAGTTTGGACAGTGTATCCTCGGCAGAATTAGTGTAGGATTCGGGTCTAACCTGGACTTAGGAGGCCCTCTAGTGCTGAAATAATATACAATAGTCAATCTGCTCACAATTTCTACATACGCCCACTGAAAAAGAAGGGTCACAAACAAATCCAGACAGGGAAGACTGAAACAAATACCTAATTCAACAATGGGAAGACAGAGCCCAATGTCTATAAGGAGTAAGAATAGCCTAGAAAATATGGTCTCTCTAAATGGACAAAAAGAGGTGCCAGCTATCTGGCAGACAAAGAATTCAAAAATAGCTGTTATGACAAAACTCAGCAAACTTCAAGAAAACACAGAGAAGCAATTCAGAAATTTATCAGAAACATTCATCAGATCGATAGAAATAATTAAAAAAACAAACAAATCCTGGAGCTGAAAAGTATAACAAACAACATGAAACAGAGAACATCAGCTGCAGAATTCATCAAGCAGAAGAATCAGTGAGCTTGAAGGCAGCCTATTTGAAAATACATAGTCAAAGGAG
The DNA here is from genome assembly GCF_008728515.1 of Papio anubis. Taxonomy (NCBI): domain Eukaryota; kingdom Metazoa; phylum Chordata; class Mammalia; order Primates; family Cercopithecidae; genus Papio; species Papio anubis. Next base: position 99,655,963 of record NC_044986.1, read on the forward strand.
AAAAAAGGAAAAAAATGAGAAGGAATAAAGAAAAAATTACAAGTCCCATGGGACACCATCAAAAGAGCAAATCTACATATCCTTAACATTAAAGAGAGAGTAAAGAATGAAAAGGGATAGAAAGCTTATTCAAATAAATAATAATAGAAAAGTTACCAAATTAGAAGAAAGATACAAATATCCATGCACAGGAAGGTCAAAGGTCACCAACCAGATTCAACCCAAATAAAATACCCCAATGTATATCATAATCAAATTCTCAAAGGTCAAAGACAAAGAGATGTACCTGAAAGCAGCAAGAAAAAAAACAACCACAAATAACACATAAGGGAGTTCTAATACGCCTGGCAGCAGACTTAGCAGAAACCTTGCAGGCCAAGAGAGAGTGGGATAATATATTCAGAGTGATGAAAGATAAAGAAAAGCCTGTCAACCAAGAATACTGTACCCAGAAAAGCTATTCTTCAGAAACGAAGGTGATAAAGACTTTTTCAGCCAAAGAAAGATCTCAAATAAACAATCTAATGATGCATCTCAAGGAACTAGAAAAAATAAGAACTAAACCCCAAATTAGTAGGAGAAAAGAAATAATAAAGATCAGAGCATAAATAAATGAAATAGAGATTAATTTCATTCATTTGGAAAAGAAATATTAAGGCTAAAAGAGGCTAAAAACAAATATTAAGAAAACAAAGAGTAAGTTTTTTTGAAAAATAAATAAAATTGAGAAACCTTTAGTTAGTCTAAGAAAAAAAGAAAGATGACTGAAAGAAAGAAAATGAAAGATGAAAAAAAGACATTACAATTGATACTACAGAAATACAAAAGATCATAAAAAAACTACTATAAATAATTACACACTAACAGAATGGAAAACCTAGGAAAACATGACTAAAATCCTAGATGCATATGATCTACCATGATTGAAACAGGAAGAAATAGAAAACCTAAAAAGACCAATAATGAGTAATGAAATTGAAGCTGTAATAAAAAGGCTCCTATCAAAGAAAAGCCCAGGACCTGATGGCTTCACTGCTGAATTCTACAAACATATAAAGACGAATTCTTCACAAACTATTTCAAAAAACTGAAAAGGAAGAAATTCTTCCAAACTCATTCTACGAGGCCTGCATTACTCCAATTCCAAAACCAGAGATGGACACAACCAAAAAGAAAAGCTACAGGCCAACATCCCTGATGAATGTAGATATAAAAGTCCTCAACAGAATACTAGCAATCTGAATTAAATAGCATATTTAAAAGACCATTCATCATGATCAAGTGGGATTCATCCCAGCAATACAAGGATAGTTTAGCATATACAAATCAATAAATGTGACACATCACATTAACAGAATAAAGATTAAAAACCAAATGCTTATTTCAATAGATGCAGAAAAAGCATTTGACAAAAATTCAGCGTCTCAACAAATTAGGTGTAGAAGAAACATACCTCAACACAATAAAGTTTATATATGTTAAACCCACAGCCAACATCACACAGAATGGGAAAAAATTAGAAGCTTTTCCCCTAGGATCTCAAAATCTAAGGATTCCCACTTTCACTGCTCCTATTCAGCACAGTACTGGAACTCTTAGCGGGACCAACGAGGCAAGAGAAAGAAAGAAAAGGCATCCAAATTGGAAATGAGGGAGTCAAATTGTCCCTGTTTGCAGACAACATGATTTCATATGTAGAAAATCTTAAAGACTCCACCAAAAAAACTGTTAGAACTAATAAACAGATGAACTAAAGTTTCAGGATACAAAATCAGCATACAAAAATTAGTAGCATTTCTATGCAACAGTAGCCAACCATCTGAAAATCAAGAAAGCAATCCCATTTACAATACCTACACAAAAATAAAATACCTAGAAATAAATTTAACCGAGGAGGAGAAAGATCTCTATGACGAAAGCTATAAAACATTGATAAAAGAAGGCGAAGAGAATATAAACAGAAAGATATCCTATGTTTGTAAATTGGAAGAATTAATATTTTTATAATGTCCATGCTACCAGAAGTAATTTACAGATTCAAAGCAATCCCTATCAAAATTATGATGTCAGAGTTCACAGAGAAATAGAAAAAACAATCCTAAAATTTATATGGAAACACAGACTCCAAATAGCCAAAGCAATCTTGAGCAAAAAGAACAAAGCTGGAGGAGTCACACAAACTGATTTCAAGATATACTACAAATCTATAGCAGTGTGGTGTTGACATAAAAACAGACGCATAGGCCAATGGAACAAAACAGAGAGTCCAGAACTAAATCAATGCATTTACAGCCAACTGATTTTAAACAAAGGTGCCCACCCCCCCAAAAGAACAAGAACAAGAAAAACAAACCAAAAACTCACAATGAGGGAAAGATAGTGTCTTCAATAAACAGTGTTGGGTTAACTGGATAACTTCATGCAAAAGAAGGTAACATGACCCCTATGGTGAAAAATCATCTCAAAATAGATTAAATAGTTAATATAAGACCCAAAACTGGCCTGGCGCAGTGGCTCATGCCTGTAATCCCAGCACTTTGGGAGGCTGAGGAGGGCAGATCACCTGAGGTCAGGAGTTCGAGACCAGCCTCGCTAACGTGGTGAAACCCCATCGCTGCTAAAAATACAAAAAATTAGCCAGGAATGGTGGCGTGCTCCTGTAATCCCAGCTACTCGGGACGCTGAGGCAGGAGAATTGCTAGAACCCGAGAGGGGGAGGTGGTAGTGAGCCGAGATCTCGCCATTGCACTCCAGCTTGGGCAACAAGAGCGAAACTCTGTCTCAAAAAAACAAAACAAAACAAGCAAAACAAACAAACCAACCAACAAAAAGAAAGACCCAAAACTGTGAATCTGCATAGCAAGGAAAACAATCAACAGAGTAAAGAGACAACCTACAGAATGAGAAAAAATATTTGCAAATTATACATTTGACTAAGGGTTAATAAGCAGAATTTATAAGGAACTCAAATAACTCACTAGCAAAAAACCCAAATAATCCAATTTTAAAAAAATGGACAAACAACGTGAATAGATATTTCACCAAAGAAGACATACACATGGCCAATAGGAATTTAAAAAATGCTTAACATCACTAACCATCAAGGAAATGCAAATCAAAACTACAATGAGATTTTGCATCATCCCAACTAGAATGACTATGATAAAAGGACAAAAAATAACAAATGCTGACAAGGATGTGGAAGAACAAGAACTCTTATGCACTAATGGCAGAAATGTAAATTAGTTTAGCCATTACGGAAAACAGTATGGAGGTGCCTCAAAAAACTGAAAATACATCTACCATATGATCCAGTATTTCCACTGCTGGGTATATATACAAAGGAAATTAAATCGGTATGTCAAAGAGACATTTGCACTCACATGTTTATTGCAGCACTGTTCACAATAGCTAAGATATAGAATCAACCTAAATGCCCATCAGTGGATGAATAGATAAAGAAAATACAAAAATATTTATATTCCACTCATATGTGAAATCTAAAAAAAATGATCTCATAGGAGTTGAGAGTAGAATAGTGGTTACTAGAGACTGAAGAGAATGGGGAGAGAGGTTTGTCAACGAGTACAGTGTTATAGTTAGGAGGAATAAGTTCTGGTACTTTACTGCAAGGCAGGGTGACTATAGCTAACAATAATGCATTGTATATTTTAAATAGCTAGAGGAGAGGATGTTATGATAAATGTTTGTGCTAATTACCATGATTTGGTCATTACACAATGTTTACATATATCAAAACAACACATTGTGTGTCATAATGTACAATTACTATGTGTCAATTAAAAAGTAAAAGAATAAATACATAGGAAAAAAAGAAAAGCAAATTTCTGCACCCAATCCCAGACTTACTAAATAAAAAACCCTGGGGGCCTAGCAGTCTGTGTCTTAACAATCTAAATGGTTCTGATGCATACTAAAGTTTGAGAAACACTGGTTAATAAAGAGATTTATTTAATACTAGATGGCAATAATAACTACCACTTACTAAGTGCTGATACATTTTTAGACATTGCACTAATGATTTTGTAGGCATATCATATTTAATTCTCAAAAGAAGGGCTGGGTGCTCTCATCTCTTGAAGATGATGCAATGAGGCTTAGCATCTCAATAGTGACCCAGTTACTAGGTGACAGGGCCAGGACTCAGACGCCAATCTTTCTGACAGCACCTCTCATGAACAGCCATAGTCATCAAGCTCATATTGAAGGATAAACTTTAGCCTGGATTTATCAGGCCACGAAATGAAATAATGCAATCTTCTTTTGTTTTGTTTTGTTTTGTTTTATTGAGACAAAGTCCTACTCCGTCACCCAGGCTGGAGTGCAGTGGCGTGATCTTGGCTCACTGCAACCTCCACCTCCCAGGTTCAAGCAATTCTCATGCCTCAGCCTCCCGAATAGCTAGGATTACAGGCGCGTGCCACCATGCCAGCTAATATTTGCATTTTTAGTAGAGATGGGGTTTCATCATGTTGGCCAGGCTGGTCTCAAACTCCTGACCTCAGGTGATCCATCTGCCTTGGCCTCCCAAAGTGCTGGGATTACAGGCATGAGCCACCGCACCTGGCCTAAATCTCTTAACATTCCTCCCTGTATCCTTAATCCCTCTTGCCATCTACATACACATTCTTTGCATTTTGGAAACTGGCTCACCCTAATAAAGAATAGCAAGAGTTTTTACTTTTTTAAAACAGCAGACAAAAAGGGAAATAAGTGACCACAATGTTCATAAACAAATTAGGTTCTCCAAACCTCAACAGTAACCCTTTTACTCAGCAAGTTAATAAGAATTCTCAATATTTTGGGAAGGAACTGAGAAACATGCTTAAGAACAAAATGAGCAGGGTGATTGCACATGAGGAAATTGGCTTCAGAACAGAACTGATCATCATCCTGAGAAAAAAGGAAATACACATTCTGCAAGGGTTGCTCATGACTCTTACTCCCAGATCCATCGATCCTGCTGGTTTCTCCACCTCTGAGCCCCCTTTTTCCTTTGGGGAGATCCTCAACTCTCTCTTGACGACCCAGACCTTGGAGAGTAGGAATTTTTAGAAATTCTAGTTCAATATTCTGGGACCCAGGATTTCTATTCTTGGTGTAATCTCAGGATAACCTCACGTTCTAGGTCAGACAGTTCAAGTCCTGGCGATTGTAGGTCCTCATCCCAAACTTATGTGTCAGTTTGAGAAACTGAGTCCCTCCCCTGTTCACTGTGTCTAAATCCCCGTGCTGGGAACCTCTAGTCAGAGACCTTGTCTTTTTCTTGACAGACATCCCTGCTCTGGCTTCTGGACCCCAGCCCTGGGATTTGGCTCCTGCTTCCTTCTGCTAGACTTTCATCCTGTCTGCCCACTCTGAAGGCCATTTCATCATCAGCTAAGCCATGACTACTACATGAATCCTCATTAGAGTGAGGATACGTTCTAACACTGGGTAGAAAACTTGACCATGTTTAGGAAAAATGAAGATTCCTAGGCTCCATCCTTAAACCCTAACCCTAACCCTAGGTTCCATCATTATTTTGATTTAGTGGGCCTAGGGCCTGGGAACCTGCATTTGTAATGAGTCTCCAGTGACTCTGATTCAGCCAGTTTACTGACCCGCGTTTCAGAAACTTTCTCCAAAACCTTCTCCTGATTTAAGAAGTGTGGGCAGTGCTTTGGTGATAAAGTGTGTTGCAATGCTCCATTTTGGTGATTTATCAGGGTCTTAGGATTCCAAACACGGGAAGACGTGGCTCCAAGGGCAGGTGGCCTTGTGGGAGGGGCAGGGTAGTGGGCAACGCTTCGTGTCCAGATCTCTGGGGGCCTGAGAAACTGTCTGAGAGAACGGCCTCTGAGCCACGCTGCCTGAGTTCTCATTCTGACTTGGCCACTTCCTGGCTGGGGAGTCTCTCTGCACACATACCACATTTATAAAGAAGATGCGATGTCAGTGCTTGCCGTTCTTCTTATTTTTCCTATATCAGGAACAGACAAGGAGGGGCGAGGACCAGAAGCAGGCAGGGCATGCTCCTCATCTCTCTTCCTTCCGACCAAACAGACCTCTCTCACCTCAGGGCTTTCCACTTCCCGTTCTTATTCCTGGAGGGCTCGTACTGCGGGTAATTCTTGCTCCCTCACTTCGCTCACATCTTTTGTCAAATGTCACTTCCTAGAGGGCCTCTCTGTGAACACCCCATCCAAAGGAGCCCTGGCCCCAGCCCTACTTCATATTGCTCCTTGTTACTACCTGACATTACAGTACATAGTTTTCGTTCTTTACCATTTTCCTCATGTTGAATGTAAACTCCATGAGGACAGGAACTATTGTATTTTTTTCATTGCCCCACCACTGTTTCAGGTGATGGGAATGCGGCAGTAAAAATAATAATAATAATAATCCTTGTCATTCAACAATAGTTGTCATTCAACAAAATTTTTTATTTATTTATTTATTTTTTTAATTTCTTATTTTTTTTTGAGACAGAGTCTCTCTCTGTCGCCCAGGCTGAGTGCATATTGGTGGGATCTCGGCTCACTGTAACCTCCACTTCCCGGGTTCAAGCGATTCTCCTGCCTCAGTCGGGACTGGGCTGGGACTATAGGCATGCACCACCACGCCCAGCTACTTTTTGTATTTTCAGTAGAGACAGGGTTTCACCATGTTGGCCAGAATCCTTGGTAGGTGGATTGCCTGAATCCGGGAGTTTGAGACCAGCCTGGGTAATATAGTACAGCCCTGTCTTAACTAAAAATACAAAAATTAGCTGGTGTGGTGGTGCGCACCTCTAGTCCCAGATACTTGAGAGGCTAAGGCAGGAGGATTGCTCTTAAGCCTGGGAGGCTGAGGCTTCAGTGGGCTAGAATCCTTGGCCTCAAGTGATCCATCCGCCTCAGCCTCCCACAGTACTGAGATTACAGGTGTGAGCCACCGCGCCCGGCCGGCATTCAACAAATATTAAATGAATAGATGAATGAGTGAGTGAATGGATCTAGCCTTCTCCCTGCCTTCAGCGCCTTCACAGTCATTATTCTAGGGCTTTTCTTTCTAGGGCAGGCTTCTTGACAGCAGCACTGTTGACATTGGGGGTCAGAGAAGTCTTTGGCATGGAGGTTTTCTTGTGCACTGCAAGGCATTTAGCAGCATACCTGGCCTACTAGATGTCATTAGTCCCTGCTCCATGCCCCAAGCTATGACAATCAAAAATGTCATTAGAATTGGCCGAACAACCCTTGGAGGCAAAATGCCTGGTTGAGAACCACTGGGGGAGTATCAGGCTGACTGAGCTAGTATAATGGTTTTTATTATTAATATTATCCATAAATAGTTAAAAGTGGATGCTTAGGAATTAAAAAAAAAAAGTTAGGACATCTGAATGAAAGCCACTGAATATCCTGAGTCCTTGATAAAGCCAAGAATTTCAACCAATTATTATTTGATGATTACAATAAGTGGTTGTAATTGTTCAGGGAGTCAAAATTACTAAACATGATTGATTTGGCCTGGTTACTGTATTTGACTAAAAAGAAACACAGACAAAAACTTACCATAGTCCTCAATCCAGAGTTCTGTAGGCATACAGAAAGGCTCTAACACATCACATGTGTGGTTGTAACAACTCATCTCCTGATCAGACTGATCTGAGATTCTAATTTTAAAAAATGTAAATTGGCCAGGAGTGGCGGCTCATGCCTACAATCCCAACGCTTTGGGATGCCAAGGTAGGTGGATCTCCTGAGTCCAGGAGTTTGAGACCAGACTGGGTAATATAGTAAAGCCCTGTCTTAACTAAAAATACAAAAATTAGCTGGTGTGGTGGTGTGTACCTCTAGTCCCAGATACTTGAGAGGCTAAGGCAGAAGGATTGCTTAAGACTGGGAGCCTGAGGCTTCAGTGGGCTATGATTGCACTACTGTAGTCCAGCCTGGATGACACAGTGAGACTCTGTCTCAAAAAAACATAAACCATATCTAACATTTGATAATACATATTGCCTTTTGACAATATACACCTTAAGTTTCATGACCCAGTAATTAAAACAATTTTTTTTGTTATTTTCTATACATTTTCTAGGACATCTTGCAAGTTTCTAATTTCCAAAAACTTACTATGTTGGAATGAGCCCAATAAATAAAGAACTGAAAACTTTTTTTAGTCTTATCAATAAAATTATAAATTAATTTGTTTAAAATGTGGAACTTTCATTTTCAGAAGTGAAGAAATCCCCAGACAGATTTACCTTAAAGTTTTAGGTTCAGATAGGAGGCTTTGGGGAAAATGCCCCAAATTGATAGAAATGTTTCCCTCATTGCTATTTTGGTTGAACAATTTCTTATTGTTACACATGTGGCTAACTACATAACATTTAACATTTTCTTCCTTGAAAAAATGATTAACTCAAATTGCTTATAAATCTAAATGAATGACTTCTTATAACATACCTTTAAAACAAAGCAGTAGTCAGTGGGCGCTTTATATTTCATTTTATGCTGAGTCCCATAGTAAATGTTGACATTTTCGAACTGTATAAAACATGCCAGATCTCGAGATGTCTGAAAGACAGGGAAAAAAATAAAACTTCAACTGAGATAATCCAGAGTTGTCCTTCATGGCATAACTAAGGATTACGTTTTAGTAAAGAAAATATTGACTTTTAGGTAATTTATATAAACATCTGCCACGTATGGTTCTTCTCAAAGGCAAGTCTGAAAGGTTGGAATGGAAACAGATATGGCCAAATTGGGGGACAATTTAGTAAGATCTATGCATAAATCTTTCCCAGTATAAAAGATATTGAATGTTCCCAACACAAAGAAAGGATAAATGTTTAAGATGATGGATGTGCTAATTACCTTGATCTGATCACCATACATCATATGTATCAAAACATCACTGTGTACATTGTGCATATGTACAATTATTATTTGTCAGTCAAAAAATAAAATTAATTTTTAAAAAAGAGTACAGCCAAGGAAAATCGGTGCCACTGACCCAGAAATGGAGTGAAAGATTATACTGCTGTTCTAATGCCTATCTGGGGACTCCCAGAGTCAGGATGGACTGTCCTGGAGATGTCATTATTGATGCCGTCGAGACAAGGTGACCGCTTAGCCAGAAATTTCATTTTGACTTTTGCCATTCTAAGTCCGTGATGGATTTTGTGATTGAGCATTAAAAAAAAAAGTCCCCCTCAGGACGAACAATGAGAGATAAACTTATGCTCAGTAAATTAGCACACACTTCATGCACTTCCTCCTGAGAAAAAGGATTTCTTTCACAAGTTCTCTCTACTGCAGGCAGTGTTGCCATGGAAACAGAGACCTCTCCTCCACGGATAACAGGCACTGTGAAGGCTGCAGCCTGTAATCTACATATTTGGTTACACTTCAATTACAAATGTGTTGCATTATTTTTTTCTTTTGCCTTCTATAATTCTTTACCTAGTTAGTGAATAGATTAATAGATGGCAGAACTATTTACACCTTAGTGCACAATTATTTCTTTACATATGCTTGTACATTCTTTTCTTGCAAGATATTTTCTTCTGGATGTTCAAAGTTTACATTCTTAAGTTACAAACTAAGGCATATTAGTCACAATTTAAAAAAAATATATATATATTTAAATAATAAAATGCATATCTTCCTTTACCACCCCTTTTTCTTATTTTGTTCTTTTCTCCAAATGTACCATAGTTAATAGTTTGGTAGTATTCTATTCTGTTCTATTTCCCCACGTTGCCCAGGCTGGTCTTGAATTCCTGAGCTCAAGCGATCCGCCTTCCTTGGCCTTCCAAAGTGTTTGGGATTAGAGCTGTGAGCCACTGTCCCCTGCCTTCTTTTTCTTAACATTGCATCTAGGAGTCTTTCTATATCAAGACACATGAATTAATAGATGACATTCATTTTATGACTGCAGAGAATTCTACTGTACAGGGGTAACGATTTATTTAACTATTCTACTACAGAGGATTAGAAGTTATTTCAATATTTAGCTATTACAACAAATACTGTGCATATGCGCTTATATTTCTGTGAGATAGATTTGTCAAGCATGGAGCTGCCAATTGAAAGGATTTTTCCTCCCTTTTACATTTACATAGATTTTGCTAAATTGTCCCCCAGTTTGGCCGTATGAGTTTCCATTCCAACCTCCTAGGTGTGAGTGTCCCTTTTTCTTACCCACTTCCACCAAAATTTGGATATTATCTATATTGTTTATTGTATCAATCTCATGTTTAATTTACATTTCCTGATTACTAGTGAGACGGAGCAACTTTTAGTTATGCGGTGGCTACCAGTACTTCTTTTTCTGTAAATTTTCCCTTTAATGCTTTGCCATTTTTCTGTAAGTATGTTTATCTTTTTCTTATTGATTTGTTGAAGTCTTTATATTTTATGGATATTCATACTTGTTTATACATGTTGCAAATGTACTCTGTCACTGTAGTCAGTCTTTCACTTCTTGTTTGTTATCTTTGGCCATAAGGTATTAAAAATAACTTTATAAGGTCAAATCTGTCCATTTTTTCCGTTATAATTTTGAGTTTTTATTCTTGCTTAGGAAAGCTTTCTCCAGCTCAAAATTATAAAAACATTAACCTATATTTTCTTTCTTTCCCTCTCTCCCTCCCTTCCTTCCTCCCGGCCTGCCCGCCCTCCCTTCCTTCCTTCCTTCCTTCCTTCCTTCCTTCCTTCCTTCCTTCCTTCCCTCCTTCCTACCTTCTCTCTCTCTCTCTCTCTTTCTTTTTTTTTTCAGGGTCTCATTCTGTCACTTAAGCTGGAGGGCAGTGGCACAAACACGGCTCACTGAAGTCTTGACCTCCCGGGCTCAAGTGATCCTCCCTGATCAGCCTCCCAAGTAGCAGGGACTACAGGCATGTGCCGCCATCCTCGTTAATTTTTTTATTTTTTTTGTAGAGACTGGGTCTCCCTATGTTTCTCGGGCTGGTCTTGAACTCTTGGGCTCAAGCTATTCTCCCACCTGGGCCTCCCAGGGTGCTGGGATTATAGGCATGAGCCACCACACCCAGCGAACCTCTATTTTCTTCTAGAATTTTATACCATGTTTCTCTAAAGATATTTTAACCAATCAATAATTTAGTTTGGTACATGGAATGAGGTAGGAAATTGTATTTCTAAATGGATATACAGTTATTTCAATGCTATTTGTTGAATACCATATTCTTTCCCCACTGCTGTGATATAAAATTCTAACTTTAACTTCTCTTATATTAGATGGCTGTCTGTCGACCTGTTTGTCTCTAGCCGTGCTGTTTTTATCTAATGTTTTGGCACGGCAGGAAATCTACCTTGATGTTCTTCACAATTTTGGGAAGGTCTATTTTGGAACAGCGTCTTTTTTCCATGAATTTTAGAATCAGTCTGTGAATTTCAAGTAAATAAAATCCTACTGATATTTTTATTAAAATTACCTTAAATTTATAGAAAACTGGGAAGAATTAATAACTTTTCATTTAGCAACATGGTACCTTTCTTTTCTTTTTCTTCTACTTTTTTTTTCTTTTTTCTTTCTTTTTTTTTTTTTTGAGGTGGAATCTCACTCTGTCACCCAGGCTGGAGTGCAGTGGCGTGATCTTGGCTCACTGCAATCTCTGCTTCCCGGGTTCAAGCAATTCTTCTGCCTCAGCCTCCCAAGTAGCTGGGATTATAGGCGCCCGCCACCATGCCTAGCTAATTTTTGCATTTTTAGTAGAGACGGTGTTTCACCATATTGGCCAGGTTGGTCTCAAACTCCTGACCTCGGGCCTGCCTCGGCCTCCCAAAGTGCTGGGATTACAGACGTGAGCCACCGCGCCTGGCCTGCAATATGGTACCTTTCTATTGATTCAGTTCTACTTCATTCCTCTTAATAAATTTTAAATTTTATGCCATATAGATCTGGAACATTTCTTGTTAAGTTTATTGTTAGGAATTTTGCATTTTCTGTTTCTAGTCTGCATGGATTCTTTTGCATTGTAGTTTGCATTATATATAGTGTTTGTGTAAAGAAAAACTTTCTTAGTTAATGTATTTATTTGGTTCTAACAGTTTTTCAGCTGAGTATCTCATATTGCTGGTAGACGATCATGTCAACTGTGAAAAATCAGTCTTTGCCTCTTCTTTTCTATTGGTTATACTTATTATTCTTCTCTTTAATGTACTAGTTAGTTCCTCAACCCAGTGTTAATGGTAACAGTGAGAGAAGGTATTCTTGTCCAACTCTACTGTAAACACTTTTTTTTTTGGAGACATAGTCTTGCTCTTTCATGCAGGCTGGAGTGCAGTGGCATGATCTCAGGCCACTGCAACCTCCACCTTCCAAGTTCAAGTGATTCTCATGCCTCAGTCTCCCCAGTAGCTGGGATTACAAGTGTGCACCACCACACCCAGCTAATTTTTGTATTTTCAGTAGAGATGGGGTTTCACAATGTTGGCCAGGCTGGTCTAGAACTCCTGGCCTCAAGTGATTCATCTTGCCTCAGCCTCCCAAAGTGCTGGGACTACAGGCATGAACCACCACACCTGGCCAAATGTAAACACTTTTAATTCTCATCACAGAGTATATTGTTTGCTATATGTTTATTTATATGTACCATTTATATTCAAATGCCTAAGACATAAACATTTCAAAAAGAACACAAATTATTTGTGGGTCAGTTGTGAGGTGCCCAGCGTGGGACTGGAATGAGATGACAGAGATGGGAAAGCATCAGATCTAAGGCCGGGAGCAGAGTGGAAGAGGCTAAGGAGAACAGTAGCTGTCCTGGACCAAGAGTTAGCCATAATGCCCATCCTGCCTTCCGGCAGAGACAAGAGTCTCCTTACTGGAGGTAGCGGACCTGGACGTTCACCATAACTTCATCGGCTTGGAAGTGTGGGTTAAGCTTTATCAGAGGAAGTTGGCAATGCATGAATATACCACTGGTGGTGCCCTGCATTTGGAAGGGAAGGCAAAATGCTTCTGCGTACCCAAGATACAGATTAAACATATATTAATGGTGAACAAAAGAGTGAAATGTCCTAATCCTCTAAGAAAGATCTTAGAGAGACTTGATGGTCAGAATAAGAGTTAAAATTACATTTCAAGGAATAATTTATTACATATAAATTTGAGGCAATAATCCCAAATCACCAAGTAAAAGTTAAATGATGTCTAAAATATCCTGCTAAATTAAGCAGGGAAATTCAGAGTACACCTCAGAGAACGATTTAAAAATATTCAGAGTCTAAGGACTAAAATCTCAAGGAAAATCTAGTCCAGAGCCGGTGCAGTGACTCATGCCTGTAATCCCAGCACTTGGGAAGGCTGAGTGAGGCGGGCGGATTGCTTGAGTTCAGGAGTTCAAGACCAGCCTAAGAAACATGGTGAAAACCCATCTCTACAAAAAATATGAAAAATTAGCTGGCCGTGGTGCCATGCACCTGTAGTCCCAGCTACTTGGGAGGCTGAGGTGGGAGGATGGCTTGAGCCTGGGAGCCAGAGGTTGCAATTAGTCAAGATCATGCCACTGTACCCCAGCCTGTTGGTTAGAGTGAGACTCTATCTCAAAAGAAAAAAGAAAAAAAAAATCTTATCAAGACTTCTAATATCTCTATGATTCCAGATAAAATAAATTTAACTATAATGACTATAGAACTACAGGGGTAAAAAGTCCTTGGAAATAGATAGGTAAAGAAACAAAATAATCTCTAGAAAAGTGCTTTTGCCATCATTTTTGAAACCTGACTTTAAAATAGATAAAATACTTTTACCTTCAAGAGAGCTACGGAAAAACTCAAGAAGATTTCAGTAATACTGTCCTATTTGTATACATGTTGCAGGATTATGGAATCTGCAGCAACAGCGAATGTATTTCACTTGCCACGTAAGGATTTCTTTAGTTTCACGCTCATGAAATGCTTTATTGCTAAGTGTTTTTTTTTTTTTTTTCTGACCTTAGTCTTCCCTTTGGGTACATAATAAATTCCAGAAGCCCGTAAAAGAAAATAGCGCCTTTTCCAGGATTTCTTTCCATCTTCTTTCAAATAAAGAGCTCCTTCCAGTTCTGGTACAATGATAGATGTTCCACAGAAACTTTCCTGAAATTGAGATTCCGACGACACAAGACACACACGAAAGATAAAGCACGCATTTTTATTCACATTTAAACAAACTCGCAAATTAGCTTTTAAACTAAAAGTCAATTGTGTGTACAGCTCTGATCGAATGCATATGTTTATATTATATGCTATTTGCCAGAAAAGGGGAAGAATCACACATCGGTCAAGAATCCTGGCTCCTGAGTTACGCCTCAAGGCCTCCTCACCACTTAGCTCTGTGACTGTGGGCCATTAAACCTCAGTCCACTTACTTGTCAAAATGGAATAATAATAGCCCAACTTCATAAGGTAGGTACAGTCTTGGCATATTGTAAAAGTAAGCATTTAATAAAAGCAATTAATGTTATTATAAAATGGAAGACAGAAAAATTATTACTTTCCTGGTAAGTAAAATAGTTACTATTTCATTGCTTGTAAGTAGAACAATTATTATATATAATTCAACACATAAAATTGGGGAGGATAGTTAACGGGTACAAAAGAATAGAAAGAATGAATAAGACCTACTATTTGAAAGCAAAGCAGGGTGACTACAGTCAATAATAACTTAATTGTACATTTAAAAATAACTAAAAGAGTGTAATTGGATTGTTTGAGGGGATGGATACCCAATTCTCTATGATGTGATTATGTCACATTCCTTGCCCATATCAAAATATATTATGTGTCCTATAAATATATACATATTATGTACCCACAAAAATTAAAAATAAAAAGAATAAAAATAAATAAGTTAATATTTTATTTTTGGGATAGTTTTCAAAGAAGGAAGAAGGCAGTTATTAATACATCAGTATCAGAAAAGAATAACAAAGCACATCTAGATGTAGATTTTTAAATCTCAAAACTTGCATAGAATTACAGAATTCTTAATAAATTTTGTCTTAAAAATCAATAGAATAAAATTATATATTATTCTATTTTACAATTCAAATAGTCAAATTTATATTTCACTTTCTTTTTTATAACTTTCAATATCTTCTCATTTAGTTTCATAAATGCGAAATAACTGGATTTTGCATCCTCCAAGTACATTTTTATGTAGTAGAGCTGGAAAACATTTCTGTTCACACTCCCCAATTTCTCCCCAAATTTGGCTAGTATTAGTCATCCTGTTAATAATCTCTTAAATTCAGGTTTTGACCCCCATTAGACAGCAGGATAATGATTTTTCATAGCACAGCACGCTTTGTATTTTCTTTTACATGCAGCTGTAAAACATTGCTGAAGTCCTGGGACAAGGACTCTCTTGTTGTGCCTCCCTGGGAAATGCCCGCTGTGCTCATGCTCCCAGGAACCAGAACCTGCAACACCTGAGCTCAGCATCTTGGGAGTGGCAGCTGGCTGTGGTAGCTGCTTTCTTTGGTATTGGGCTGTGAACGCAGGCAGGCAATAGACATGCGCAAGGTCTGGACGGAACCTTAGTGAACGCGAGAGGGCGCTCTTCAGCATGAGCCAATTGGCTCCAGGTAATGGGGCCGAGGGCATCACCAGGTCTTCTGATTTTTCAAGGGAGGTCCAAAATTTACTAACTCAGGAAAAGGTCCATGGATTGTCTCAGGGAAATACAACCTGGGCAACTCTAGCATGGCCATTTGTGACTTGAGATCTGGCACTCATTTCAGCTGCGTTATGTGCTGCAGAGCCTCGATTTTTTTTTTTTTTTTTTTTTTTTTTTTTTTGAGACTGGATCTTGCTTTGTTGCCCAGGCTGGCCTTGAGCTCCTGGACTTAAGTGATCCTCCCACCTCAGCTTCCTGAGTAGCTGGGATTACAGGTGTGTGCCCCCATGCGAGGCTCAGAGCCTTGATTTTTAGCACGTGAAAACTCACTACAAGTTTCCAAACAATCAATTGCCAAATGAACTTCTGGAACACGCCCTAATAGTGTCATCACAGACATCTGTATGGTCATCAACACAGTGCTTTCGCCAGCTCCCTGAATCTCTGTGATGATTCAATACAATTCGGAAACTGAGGCTCTCAGGGGGGCGGGGACTGTCCCATTAGCAAATGAACAGTGTTGGGCAGGGCCACCTCCTGTAACGGGTCCCTGACTCCGAATCTCATGCTTCCTACCACATCTGAGATGTTGGGAGAGCATCTTAGAGGTCCCTTTAAATAAGATTTGGAAGTCTTATGTCTGACTTCCGTGGAGCACTTAAGTGATGAAACATATGGAATGCCAGAAGATGAGTTTTATGAGGATTTGTCAAGTCTTTTTAAAAGTCAAGAATTATGAATCCCACTTCATTTGTCTAAAGCCACATGTTGTAACAAATGACTCAAAAAAGAAAAACAGTTGAATGATCTAAACAGCTCTAATTTAGTAATAATTTGATTTTAACACCCCAAATTGAAATTTCAGTGTGTCTTTAGATTTTTCCATTGTTCTGGGAAGAAAATGACTTAAAAATAGATAGAGCAAACGTCATTCTCTTTTCTTCCATTCTGCAAAATTAACCTTACCTCGAGTAAGGATTCCTTGTTCTTAGCATTCATTTTCTCACTGGTTTCCTTGCTTTCTTTTTTTCCTCTGTTATCCAAGTAGAAATTCTAAATAAAATGTTAAAAGATCAGATCAGTAAGTGTTCATTACCATGCTAGACGCTGCAAGGAACTCACAGTCTTGCAGGAAAGAAGATGTTAATTGTGTGAAATAAACAGGGAACCAGAGCATACGCTATCTATCAATCATCAGGGCCTTCCCAAATGCTGATACCGCATGGCAAGGCAGGAGTGAAACCTCCTCACTCTCCCATAGTGTACAATCGATCAAAAAATGAAGATAGAAAACAGTAGTGAAAAATACATCATTTAATTGCTGAAGTCCATGCGTGCACCATGCATGTTAAATGCTGGAAGCTGGAAGTCCTCAAGGCACTGGCAAGAGCTGGAGGCTGGAGTGAAGGTCAAGCTCATGTCCTATGCTCAAGAGGGGAACTGCTCTGGCAGGCAGATGCCACATGGCAGCTCAAGGCCTTGTAGGGTAGCAGGATTCTGGCTTATCAAGAGAATCCAGAAATATAGATGTTAGTAAATGTTAGCGACCTCTTTTATTTTTTAAAAGAACTGCCTGGGTTAATCACAACACAAGGTTTACTATTTAGCAACTTCTAAGGACAGAAAGAAGCAGAAAGGGCATTTCTGGAAAGAAAACCAGCCTAAACAAAGACAGGGAGGACTATGAGCTAAAAGCACTCATAGGCTGGGTGTGGCTCACGCCCATAATCCCACCACTTTGGGAGGCTGAGGCAGGAGGATTGCTTGAGCCCTGGAGTCTGAGACCAGCCTGGGCAACATAGTAGGACCCTGTCTCTACTAAAAATAATAATAAAAAAATTAGCTGGGCATGGCGGCATGCATGCCTGTAGTCTCATCTACTCGGGAGGCTGAGGCTAGAGGACTGCCTGAGTCCAGGAGTTCGAGGCTGCAGTGAGCTATCATCACGCCACTGCACTCCAGCCTGGGAAACAGAGTGAGGCCTTGTCTCAAAAAAAGAAAATAAAAAAATAAAAGAACTCACAAGTGGATTCGTGGTCTCTGAGCATGGTTTGTATTAATTTCTGGATCATACTTTGTTAATACTGAATATCAACGGGATGGCTAAAAATAAAGTGTGTGAGTTTCCAAAAAATCACGAGCACTCAAGGACTAATTTTTACACAATAAGCGCAGCTGAGGTAACCATATGCACAGTGAAGATAATGAGTGACCACTGTTATAGTTAAAGTGCTGAGGATTTTATGTAAAAACATGGAGTTTTACAAAATCATACATAACAAATGTATTAAAGGCAGACAATGTATCACAGAAGCACTGTGACTAAATTAAGGACCCTCCCGAATCTAGGCACAAGTGTTTATTTACACCATAGGAGTGTTTCTCCAAGTATAACTCCCAGACCACCTTGAAACTTGATACAATGCATGTTCCTGGGTTACACTGGAATCTCTGGGATGAGGCCTGGAAATCTGCATTCCAATATGCTTTCCAGATGATTTTTTTGCACACTGAAGTTTGAGTTTTTCTTTTCGTTTGCTTTCTTTTTTAGAGACAAGGTCTTGCTCTGTTACCCAAGCTGGAGTGCAGTCACATGATCATAGTTCACTGCAGCCTTGAACTCCTGGGCTCAAGTAATCTCCCTCACTCAGCCTCCTAAGTAGCTGGGACTACAGGCATGGTGGCACATGCCTGTAGTCCCAGCTACTTAGGAGGAAATACGTCAAGTACAATTTTGTTTTTTTGAGACACAGTCTTGCTCTGTTGCCCGGGCTGGAGTGCTGTGGTGCAATCTTGGCTCACTGCAACCTCTGCCTCCCCGGTTCAAGGGATTCTCTTTCCTCATCCTCCCGAGTAGCTGGGATTACAGGTGTGCACCACCCTGCCCAGCTAACTTTTTTTTTTTTAGTAGAGATGGATTTTGCTATGTTGGTCAGGCTGGTCTCAAATTGATCCCTCAGCCTCCCAAAGTGCTGGGATTACAGGCATAAACCACCATGCCTGGTCAAGTACAATTCTTTTGGTAATTCTTATTGAAAAAAGTTTATTTTAATATGTTTTTCCAAGACTTTTAAACTTTTACTTGTTATTTGAAAGGATGTTAGTGCAGTCATAATATAGAATTCAGAAAACTATTTAAATTTTAAATGTTTTGCTTGAAGACCACGACTAGCCATATTAGGTAGCACCTGCCAGAAACCTGTGCTAAGGCTTTACAGGCATGATTTCATTTCATCCTCACAAGAACCCGATAACACAGGTACCACTGCCCTTGTTACTTTACAGACGACGAAACAGAAGATTAGGTGATTTTCCCAAGGCCGATTAGTGGCAGAACGTCGAGTTATTAAATATATATATATATTTTTTTGAGATGGAGTCTTGCTCTGTTGCCAGGGTGGAGTGCAGTGGTGCGATCTCAGCTCACTGCAACCTCCAAATTCCAGGTTCAAGCAATTCTCCTGCCTCAGCCTCCCAAGTAACTGGGATTACAGGCATGCACCACCACGCCTGGGTAATTTTTGTATTTTTAGTAGAGACGGGGTTTCACCATATCGGTCAGGATGGTCTCGATCGCCTGACCTTGTGATCTGCCCACCTCGGCCTCCCTAAGTGCTGGGATTACACACATGAACCACCATGCCTGGCCAAGTTATTAAATACTTTTTCTCAGCATTAAAATTCTCTGAGTACAGAGCCAGGCACAATGGCATGCACCTATAGTCCCAGCTACTCTAGAGGCTGAGGCGGGAAGATTGCTTGAGCCCAGGTGTTTGAGTCCAGTCTGGGCCACATAGTGGGGCCCTGCCTCAAAAAAAAAAAAAAAAAAAAAAAAAAAGAAAGAAAAAGAAAGCTTTAAGTACCATAGGGGAGAATCTAGCACAACAATGTGAATGTACTTAGTACCACAGAAGGGTACACTTGAAAATGGTTAAGATGATAAGTCCTGTGTTACATATATTTTTCCACAATAACAAAAAATGTGATCCAACACGAGTTTGCCCTTTCATACAAGAGTGATTTCAGGGTGCTGCTAGAAAGCAAACCTTGAGGCTGGGTGTGGTGGCTCAAGCCTGTAATCCCAGCACTTTGGGAGGCCGAGACGGGCGGATCACGAGGTCAGGAGATCGAGACCATCCTGGCTAACACGGTGAAACCCCGTCTCTACTAAAAAAATACAAAAAACTAGCCGGGTGTGGTGGCGGGCGCCTGTAGTCCCAGCTACTCGGGAGGCTGAGGCAGGAGAATGGCGGGAACCGGGAGGCGGAGCTTGCAGTGAGCCGAGATCGCGCCACTGCACTCCAGCCTGGGCCACAGAGCAAGACTCCCGTCTCAACAAAAAAAAAAAAAAAAAAAAAAAAAAAAAAGAAAGCAAACCTTGGCTTAGGAAGGCCAGATATTTGAATCATGTATGATGAATTGGAAGCATGAACAGAGAGCATAGTGAAGACTCCAAGCCCGGGGGCGGTGGCTCACGCCTGTAATCCCAGTACCTTGGGTGGCCGAGGTGAGTGGATCACCTGAGGTCAGGAGTTCGAGACCAGCCTGGCTAACACGGCGAAACCCTGTCTCTACTAAAAATACAATTATTTGGGTTTGGTGGTGGGCGCCTGTAATCCCAACTACTAGGGAGGCTGAGGAAGGAGAATCACTTGAGCCTGGGAGGTGGAGGTTGCAGTGAGCTGAGATTGTGCCACTGCACTCCAGCCTGGGTGTTCCAGAAAAAAAAAAAAAAAAGAAAAGAAAAGAAAAAAAAGACTCCAGAGCAAGTGTTTGTCATCATCTGGGAAAGACAGAACATTTGTCACTCTCTGCAGGGAAGAACCTGTCTAAACCGTGAAGGGCCACATTTCACCAGGGTGCCCTAAAGAGGCAGGATACGTAGCTGTACCT
The DNA here is from genome assembly GCF_008728515.1 of Papio anubis. Classification (NCBI taxonomy): domain Eukaryota; kingdom Metazoa; phylum Chordata; class Mammalia; order Primates; family Cercopithecidae; genus Papio; species Papio anubis. The sequence goes on from NC_044986.1 coordinate 99,676,465, forward strand.
TTCTCTGAGAACTTTCTCTGACATGCTTCTGACTTTTTCAGCTCCAGAATTTCCTTCTAAGTGACCATGCTACACTATTTTTGTTTTTTATTTTAACGAAACAGCAAAAAACACAAAGTAAATCTGTGCTAGAGGAGGGCAGTCCTTAGAATAAGAATAATTCTTAGAATAATAAGACTGATTGCTTTCGGATCGGAACTTCCGCCTGTGGTGTGGGCGCCCACTCAATGCGGGCTGCTCTGGAGAAGTAGTGAGCAGAACTCAACATTTAGTCATTATATCCTGCAAATGGAAACTGGGTAAACCTGAGTCGAATAATAAAGGAACTTCAAAATGGGAAATGAGACTCTTGGTCACAGCTTGCTGTCTTTTCTCACAGCTTCTGGGAGTGCAACATTTGGGAACAGCTGGATAGGAAAGAAACAGCAAATACTTTTTAAACATCTTCTTGGAATAAAGAGTAAATCAAGCAAACAGTTATCAGGTCATGAAGAAATATTTGCGAGTGCCCTTTGTACATGTAAAACATCCCTGTTCTTTTTTTGGGGAGGGACATGATCTCACTTTGTCACCCAGGCTGGAGTGCAGTGGCGTGATCATAGTTCACCGCAACCTCCGCCTCCCAGGTTCAAGCAATTCTCCCACCACAGCCCCACAAGTAGCTGGGGCTACAGGCACATGCCACCACGGTCAGCTAATTTTTAAATTTTTTTGTAGAGATGGGGTCTTGCTATGTTGTCCAGGCTGGTTTCAAACTCCTGAGTTCAAGTGATTCACGTGCCTTGGCCTCCGAAAGTGCTGAGATTACAGGTGTGAGCCACCATGCCCGGCCTCAAATCCCTGTTCTTAAGAAGGCTGCTATCACATGGAGAAGATAAATACAGATAGAGCATAGCGAGATGGACGGATGACTCTTTATCTATTGATGGGGAAGATATAAGAGACTACAAAAATTCAAAATGAGCCACCATCTAGAGATTTTCAGGAAGGAAAAAAAAAACTATGGACTGAGATGGTCAAGAAAATGTTTACAGAGGGGGTCAAAGTTTGAAGGAGGCCTTGAAAGTTGTTCAATGTTCAGCTAGGGAAAAAAGAATGAGAATAGATTTCCAGGGAGGAGAACAAGCATGCACAGAGGCACAGAGGTGTCTTTGGAGGACCAGTGAGCAGCCAGTCAGGCTAGAGCTGTGGGGTTAATGCAGCTCACTGAGTGAAGATCAGATCAGACCATCACTCCCAATTCTCTGCTTGCTGTCAGGTGACTGGGCAGTAACTTTCCCCAGAGTGGGTGAAGCTTATTTCCTTGCTTCACTTATGTTGGGTTTGGTCATGTGACTTGCTTTGACCAATAGAATGTGGCAGACGGGACGATGCATGGATTCTGAGCAGAGGGCTTGAGGTGCAGAGTGTGTTTCTGTCATTCACCTGTACTCTTGTTATTGACTGTGAGAAGAATATGTCACAGGTCTGTGCTGTCCAGGGCCAATCAGAGACACATGGGGCCGGATGCAGTGGCTCAGGACTGTAATCCCAGCACTTTGAGAGGCCAAGGCTGGTGGATCACCTGAGGTCAGGAATTCGAGATCAGCCTGGCCAAAATGGTGAAACCCCATCTCTACTAAAAAGACAAAATTAGCTGGGCCTGGTGGCGCATGCCTGTAATCTCAGCTACTTGGCAGGCTGAGGCAGGAGAATGGCTTGAACCCAGGAGGCAGAAGTTGCAGTGAGCTGAGATGGTGCCACTGCACTCTAGCCTGGGCCACAGGAGCAAAACTCCGTCTTAAAAAAAAAAAAAAGGACATGGAACTACCTAAATCTAAGTCTAAGTTATACTCTGGAGCTAAAGACAGGCGACCTGCAGACCCAGGAGAGAGGAAATGTCTGTTTCTGCAAACCAATGGGATTCTGAGGTAGTTTTTTTTGTTTTTTTTTTTTGAGACAAGGTCTTGCTCTGTTGCCCAGGCTGGAGGGCAGTGGATCACAGCTCACTGCAGCCTTGAACTCCTGGGCGCAAATGATCCTCCCACTTCAGCCTCCTGAGTAGCTGGGACCACAGGTGCATGCCATCACACTCAGCTAATTTTTTGATTTTTTGCAAAAACTGGGATCTCCCTATGTTGTCCAGGCTGGTCTTGAATTCCTTGGTCCAAGTGATCCTCCTGCTCTGCCTCCCAAAATGTTGGGATTACAGGTGTGAGCTACCATGCCTGGCTTCTAAGGTTGCCTTTCATGCCTCAATACACTGACTAATCGCACATACCCACACTGGGTGGTGAGAAGATCCAGGGCACCAAAGTCATGGGTAGACCTTCCTTTAACACAGTAGCCCATGCTGGGGACCATAAAGGTGATTACTATGTAACTTTCCTTCTAATCACACCTGGTCCTGGATGGTCAGAGACTGCCCTTGGTGGGCTGAGGGAGGCTGGAAGGGAATGGAAGAATGATGCCACAAGGTATTAATACTTTTCTCCCACAATAGCTGCCAGGCTGGTGGCTGAGACCCTTCCACACCTGAGCAGAAGCAGCTGTGTTTCTGTCTCTGCTCCTCACTCATGCAGCCACCAGTAGAGTATAATCACCATCAAATTTCAGTTAAGAAACAGAATAATCTGTGGAATAAGAGTTGCCTAAAATATCAATAGTGATTATTGTTAAAGAGTGAGATTATGGGTGATTTAGATTTTCTTCCTTATATTTTTCTGAATTTTCCAACTTTTCCTTTTATAATAAATTGATATTATTATTATTAGTATTTTGAGATGGAGTCTCACTCTGTCACCCAGGCTAGAGTGCAATGTCGCGATCTCGGCTCACTGCAACTTCCACCTCCCGGGTTCAAGCGATTCTCCTGTGTCAGCTTCCTGAGTAGCTGGGACTACAGGCACACGCCGCCATGCATGGCTAATTTTTGTATTTTTAATAAAGACGGGGTTTCACCACGTTGGCCAGGATGGTCTTGATCTCCTGACTTTGTGACATGCCTGCCTGGCCTCCCAAAGTGCTGGGATTACAGGCGTGAGCCACTACACCCGGCCAGATATTATTTTTAAGTTAGCAAAAGAAAGTTATTAGAAGAAATAAAAAGTAGCATAATAAGGAACTTATTTGAGGAACTTACTTGAGGCACAACCTTACATGAACTGACTTTACCTCTTATAAGGTTGTACCTTACATGAACTGACTTTACAGATTCCTTTTCTGAAAAAGAGATTCTTTAGGCTTCTAGCAGTAAGAATGGCTTATGTGAATACTGGAATGATTTTCCATGTTCATACTCCGTCCTCAATTCTCAGACCTCTATTTTGGTTTCAGGTGACAGGGTTTAGGACACACTATCCCAAACTATGGCACCTTGTCATTTGAGAAAACAGAAGAAGCAGGAAGATCCCTCTGACCTTTTCCTGTCCTTCTCCTCCGAAGCAGGTCTTAAAAGAATCCTCTGACCTTTCTCTAAAGTAAGTCATAGGATCCTCGTGAGACAGCCACCCACCCTATACCCAGAGGAAAGGGATGTCCCTATCTCTGAAGACACAGGGACCCAGAGAAGAATTGGAACAGACCTTGCCAAGTTCCCCCAGTTTACTTCCATTAGATCATACACTTTTGTCCTGCAATCACACTTCTGCACGACTGTCCACAAAAATACCCAGTTCTTCCTGTTTCTTCGGATCTTCATTTCTGAAAGCTCCTATGTTACTTACATTAAATAAATTTGTGTGCTTTTTTGGTTGTTGTTAATCTGTCTTTTGCAATAGTGACCTCAGCCATAAGCCTAGCAATGGGTTAGAAAATGGTTCTTTCTCCCCTACACAGGCAAAGTCACTGATTTTTGTACAGTAGGCTTTTAAAGTAAAACTGCCTTTATGAGGATAACACTGTTCTACTGCCCCAGCCCACTTTCCCAAAAGAGACCACATCCCCTGGGCAAGAGAGCCTCTGTAGGGGAGAAAAAGTCTTACCTTTTCCTCATCCATTGCAGAGGTCATGGCTGACACCCCTATAACAAGAGAGAGTAACAAGAGGAACGCAACACAAATTCATCTAACCAAAGTTTTACATGACATAGGAGCCTTCAGAAATCAATATCCAAAGAAGCAAACTACGTATTTTTACGCTAAGTTGAAGACTGAACTCTGACCTTTTTTTTTTTTTTTGAGACAGGTCTCACTCTGTCACCCAGGCTGGAATGCAGTGGCATGATCATGGCCCACTGCAGCCTCGACCTTCCAGGCTCAAGTGATCCTCCCACCTTAGCATCTTGAGTGGCTGGGACTACAGGGATGCATCACCACGCCCAGCTAATTTTAAATTTTTTTATAGAGATGAAGTCTCACATGTTGCCCAGTCTGGTCTCACACTCCTGGGCTCAAGTGATCCTCCTACCTCCCGAAGTGCGGGGATTACAGGTGTGAGCCACTGTGCCTGACGTTTTTTCTCTTGCCAAGATTCCCTTTTTTCTTTCCTTTTATTGTTTTTTTTAAAAAAAAAGAAAAAAGAAAGAAAAATAAACGCATAGATTATATGCAATCTTGCCCAAATCCTTTCTAAGGGGCCAGGGGAGTCATACCCTACAAACCACAAAATCTCATGAAATGGGTTTTTAATTAACTCTGTAGAGTGGAGCTTACTTTCCAACCTGATTCCGGTACAGTATCACACGATAGACAGCAGACCTTCTCATCTTCACGTAGGCATTCCTTTCTACTGACTTCAAGTCTTTAGACAAAGCTCAGTTCTCTCAACCAATTGCTAACTCAAGAATCCCTAAAATCCACCTATGACATGTTAAGCCTCTGCTTTGAGAGGCCCTGCCTTTTTGGGAACCAATGCATACCTCCCACATATTGATTTATGATTTTATCTGCAATTCCTGTCTCCCTGAAATGTACAAAACTAAACTGCAAGCCACAACTGCCATAGGCATACTTTTCAGGACCTCCTGAGACTGTGTCATCTGGACTCGGTCACGCATATTGGCTCAGAATAACCTTCTTTATTTAGTATTATTTAATACTCTTTAAATATTTTGGCATAATTTGTTTTGTTTTGTTTTGTTTTTTTCCATCATCAATCTGATGAAAGAAGTGGTTAATTGTGGAGAAACATGATCTAATGGCAATAAACTGGGGGAGCTCAGCGAGGTCTGTTTGTTTTGATTTGTTTCTGTGTCTCTGCGTGACATTCTCCACCCCAACCAGGTATGGGGCAGGACGCTTGCCACAGGAGGACCTTCCAGGGGCAAAGGGAGGAGGTCAGTGAGTGAGCCTTCTAGGTTTCGTGGCTTGCTTTGGGGAGAAGAAGTTGAGTTTCTATAACCTGCTTCAGGGGATAAGTGGGGGAAGAAGAAAGGAGGGTGGGAGAAGGTCACAGAGATTGTCTGGCATCTTAGGTCCTTCTAATCTCCTTTGGTTTAAAGTACTCAGCATGCCACGGTGCCATATTTTGGGGGCACTGTGTTCGGAGTGCTGGCACCCACCTAGGTCCTACTGACTATTGAAGATGAGAAATAATGTCATAAATTATTATTTCATAATAGGCACAATGGCTTTGTAAAGCAGAGGACAGTTAACCATGGGGGAGCCTGAGCCACTCACAGTGAGCCAACATTCAAGGCCAGGGTCTTCCTTTTTTAAGAAATTTATTTATATTTTGATTTTTTATAGAGATGGGGTTTCCTGTGTTTCCAGGCTGGTCTTGAACTCCTAGCCTCAAGTGATCCTCCCACCTTGGCCTCCCAAAATGCTGAGATTACAGATGTGAGCCACTATAGTTGGCCTTGGCTAAGGGTCTTTCAACTGTGTCCCCCCGTCCCTCCATGTCCTATAATTACATGAAGCCCCATCCAAGAGCGTGCTGTGTAAATTGTCACATCCTCAGTCTTGAAGTGTACCATTTTCTAAAGTGGACCTGTCTGAGAATGGACGGCCCCTTTCACAATTGCCTTTTCACATGTTAGAAAGGAAAATCGCACCTGCACCCACACAGAATCTTACTGCCCCAGGGTAAGGCTCAAAGGCCCTAAACAAAAGGACAACTTGAAACACCAGCGCAGAGAAAGAAGACGACTCATCACAAAAGCTTTTGGAAGTCATGAGGATTCTAATTCTTTGCTTTCAACATAATAGAAGGTACCTAATTATCTGGTCAGCTGATGGATGAAAAGAATCATCACTGATCCTCTTGTGGCTTTTGGCTAGTACCTTGGAAGGAGTTCAAAGAATTGAATGGAATTCTTCTGTTCCCATCTACTTATTTATATGAACAAACTCTCAGTATACAAAGTACTTAACATCTGTAAAAATGAAAAACTGGAATATAATTGATACGGAACTTCATCCTTTGATCCTGGAATTAACCAGGGGGAAAATGGCTCCATCTGTTTCTAACATTAAGAGATGTCCCTTCTCCCCATTTTTTCTTTCTTTCTTTCTTTTTTTTTGGAGATAGAGTTTCACTCTCGTTACCCAGGCTGGAGTGTAACAGCACAGTGTTGGCTCACTGCAACCTCCACCTCCCAGGTTCAAGTGATTCTCCTGCCTCAGCCTCCTGAGTAGCTGGGATTACAGGTGTGTGCCACCATGCCCAGCTAATTTTTTTGTATTATTAGTAGAGACAGGATTTCACCATGTTGGCCAGGCTGATCTTGAACTCCTGACCTCAGGTGATCCACCTGCCTTGGCCGCCCAAAGTGCTGGGGTTATAGGCATGAGCCACTGTGCCTGGCCTCCCATTTTTACTTTTCATGTTTAATTAGTATCAACATTTATAATTAAAAAAAGGTTTCTATGTTGTTTCGGTCAACTGTAATTTTTTAACCCTTAAGTTTCCTATGGTGACAGAAAAGAAAAGCTCACCCATCAATTTATAAACATAATTAGTTGAAGAGGAGTATGGGACAGAGAATAATAAAAGACTTTTAAGCATATCAATATATTACAATAGGATAAATCTTTGGGGAGAAAATGAAATGGAAACAGTTCAAATGGGGGAAAAAAGGAACAATATAAAATGTCCCAAATGTTGAAAAAAGCTTATTGTACATCACCAAAAGTGAACATTAATGTCAGTTTTGGACTTTGGGTGATAATAATGTGTCAACGTAGATTCATCAACTGTGACAAATGTGCCATGCTGGTGTTGATAGTGGGGGGAGCTGCATGTGTGCGAAGGCAGGGGATATATAGACACTCTTTCTATTTCTGTCCAATTTGACTGTGAATCTAACTGTTCTAAAAATAAAGTCTATTAAAAAAAAAAGCTTATTCATGTGCTTCTTAAAAAGATGATGGTGAGAATCAAATTGCCATGGAACTGTATTTAGATTCCATTGAATAGTTTTTTTAAACTGTCAACATTTAAAATATGTTGGACATGGAATTCTTTGTATCTATTTAAACTTGTAAGCCGGGTGCAGTGACTCACGCCTGTAATCTCAGCACTTTGGGAGGCCACGGTGGGCAGATCACGTGAGGTCAGGAGTTCAAGACCAGCCTGGCCAACATGGTGAAACCCCATTTCTACTAAATATACAAAAATTAGCTGGGCATGGTGGCACATGCCTGTAGTCCCAGCTACTTGGGAGGCTGAGGCAGGAGAATTGCTTGAACCTGGGAGGCGGAGGTTGCAGTGAGTCATGATCACACCACTGCACTCTAGCCTGGGCAACAGAGCAAGACTCCATCTCAAAAAAAAAATTAATAAATAAACTTGTGACGAAAAAATTTAGATGTCAGCAAACAAATGTGTGAGGTGGCACATGGATTTTCAAACTTCTTCTAGGGTTATGCAAGCACAAAGTTTGAGATCCATTTATAGAGGCAGCCATCATCTGAGGTTGGCTATAGGGGCTATGTGGGAACAGATGAGTAAGTTGAGGAAAGGAGTCCACCAAAGGGGAGAAGAATGACACAGCTGTGCACAGGGACAGAGAGTGACAGAGAGAGATGGACACCCAAGGGAGGGCTAGGGCCAAGATGCTTGCCATCATGATCCCAGCAATGCTCCAACCCCTACACCAGTCCCTGGGAGGTCTGACTGTACTTCCCATCTTTCATTCCAATGAGATGCCTCGGGATCCTTTCAGTAATCACTCTAAAAAAATTCTAATTAGAGCAATATCTGTTTTTATACCTAAGGATCACCACTGACAGTTGACGGCAGGAGCTAACAGTATTTGTGCACTCAGATTTCAGCAGTGCCTCTGGAAAACCAGTGATGGTCTTGCACCCTCACCAAATCTCAATAGTTAGACTCATACTTGGCTCTTACCTCTTGGGAGTGAAGCTAAAACAGTGACCGTTCCAAAAAGCTGGTAAGTTATTTTCAAATGGAACAGTGCATAATAGCAACCATCAGGAGAATTCATTAGGAGTTAACTCTATTTTCTTTCATTTAAAAATGGGGTGATCTGCTATTGCCTCCCCAAATGTAGACAAGTTATCCTTTTGGAATTCCTAATTAAGCATCTTTCTGTTCACAAATTTGCAGAGTTTGGTTTCTCTATATTCATTTTAGATAATCTATTACATAGAACTTTACTGCAGATGACTGCTGAATTTCAGTTGGGATCAAACCACTTTACTTTTATGCATAACTCCACAATGTAACAAGTGGTTTTCATGCTGGATTTGATTTTGTGAGGTAGGAAGTACAGCAGCATCAACCATTTGACAAACTGAGAAGTGAATTGAAGTGTTGTCAAAGAGCATACCAAGATCACACAGCAGGTGACATTTGAAACCCGGGTGCGTGAAGCCACTTTTCCAGTCACCATTGGAAATGGATGCCTAGTAATTATGCCTGCACAAGCATATCATTAATGTCTCCAAATTCTTACTTATTGTTGCTTCTGAAAATGGAGCTCAAAGCCTCCCTCTGCATTCACTTTCTTGCCTCTCCCAGGCACTATCCACAAAGACAAATAATTTGTAAAAGACTTCTGTTAAGTATTGAAGACTTCAGTATTGGGACTTTAAGAATGAAGTTTTAAAGAGTTTTGTACAGTTTGATAATTTTCCAGAAGAACTGACACTCTGGGTCAGGTAAGCTCTTTCTTAATTAAGCTGCAAGTATTAATCTGTCTTAGTCTATTTTCTGTTGCTATAGCAGAATACCAGACAGTGGGTAATTTACAAGGAAAATAAGTTTATTTGGTTCATGGTTCTGGAGGTTGGAAAGTCCAAGGACATGGTGGAAGCTTCTAGGGAGGGCTTTCAGACTGTGTCATAACACGGTGGAAAAGCAGAAAGCAAGTAAGCAGGCATGAAAAAGATGGCAAGAGCAAGCTGAGCTCACTTTTATAACAACCATGTTGCCCAGGCTGGTCTTGAAATCTTGTGCTTAAGCAATTCCCTTGCCTCATCCTCCCAAAGTGTTGGAATTACAGGCGTGAGCCACTGTGCCCAGCCTTAAACAAACTATCAAAGGATATTAGTATAGAGCTTCGACAAGAATGCTTTAGGTACTTCAAAATTACAAAGCCTCCCTTTTAGGAGTCATGACATCGATGAGAATGATCACAGCCTACTTCTCTCACTCTAAGGTCAGCAAGCAGAAGCCACTATGTACGCAGGGCACTGGCCAGAAGATAGATTCAACCAAACACTGAGAAAATGGAAATACATTTACTTAAAATTGGCCATTTCAAAAATGCCTCCACTTCAATTTTGGTCTTTACATTTGATTGTAGATTAGGAGAATGTATAAAAGTTGGCTTTTAAGAACATATTCTTATGCAAAATAATTCATCAGGAGAATTTCTGCTTCCCGCTATGGTAGAATAGTAATGGTTTGGGTTTATGGCCTGGCTCAAATCTCATCTCAAATTGTAATCCCCAGTGTTGGAAGTGGGGCCTGGTGGGAGGTGACTGGATCATGGGGCAATTTCTAACAGTTTAGCACCATGTCCTTAGTGCTATCTCATGACAGAGTTCTCAGGAGATCTGGTTGTTTAAAAGCATGTTGCATGCCCTCTCTCTCTCTTCCTCCTGCCCCAGCCATGTGAGGTGCTCACTGTCCTTCCCCTTCACCCTCTGCCATGACTGAAAGTTTCCTGAGGCCTTCCCAGAAGCAGATGCCACCATGCTTCCTGTACAGCTTGTAGAACCATGAGCCCATTAAACCTCTTTTCTTTTTGAGAGGGAGTTTTGCTCTTGTTGCCCAGGCTGGAGTGCAGTGGCACAATCTTGGCTCACTGCAACCTCTGTCTCCTGGGTTCAAGTGATTATCCTGCCTCAGCCTCCCTAGTAGCTGGGATTACAGATGCCCCCCTACCCTCACCACGTCCATCTAAGTTTTGTATTTTTAGTAGAGACAGGGTTTCATCACGTTGGCCAGGCTGGTCTCCAACTCCTGATCTTAGGTGATCCACCTGCCTCACCCTCCCAAATAAACCTCTTTTCTTTATAAATTACCTAGTCTCAGGTATTTCTTTATAGCAGTGTGAGAATGGCCCAATACAAGTAGCTTGCAGTAGACAAAACAGTTAGAAATGCTGGATTTAATAAAAATCTGTGTGAAGGGATTGGAGAGCTGTTGAAGCAATTAGGACTCAAGGGGTCAAGATCCAAGACAGAAATGAACCATAAAGAGGTGTTCAGGTCTCTAGAAAGCCACACTTCCCCTCAGGGCATTTGTTGATGCTTAGTCTAGGGTGAGACTGGGAATCATGGCAAAGGATTTGAGCAGGCACTTCACAAAAATGGGTATTCAAATGGATAAGAAACATTTGACAAGATGCTACAATCGCTGGCATCAGGAAAATTCAACTTAAAACCACAGAAGATGCCACTACAAACCCCTGGAATGGCTAAATTTAAAAACTAATGGCAACACCAAAGGCTGTCAAGGATGTGGAACAACAGGAATTCTCATACAATACTAATGGGAGGCTGAGTCATAGAATCTGTGTGGAAGCTGCTTGGCAGTATCTACTAAAACTAAACATATTACCCAGCCTGGCCAACATGGTGAAACCCCGTCTATACTAAAAATACAAAAAGTAGTCAAGTGTGGTGGTGAGTGCCTCCCAGCTTCTTGGGAGGCTGAGGCACGAGAATCACTTGAGCCAGGGAGGCAGACGTGGCAGTGAGCTGAGATTGTGCCACTGCACTCCAGCTTGGGTAACAGAAGGACTCTTATTAAAAAAAAAAAAAAAAAAAAAAATGCTGGGTGCGGTGGCTCATGCCTGTAATCCCAGCACTTTGGGAGCCTGAGGCAGGCTGAAGTGGAGCTCGAGACCAGTCTGGCCAACATGGTGAAACCCCGTCTCTACTAAAAATATAAAAACTAGCCAGGCGTGGTGGTGGGTGCCTGCGATCTCAGCTGCGCAGGAGGCTGACACATGAGAATCATTTGAACCCGGGAGGCAGAAGTTGCAGTGATCCGAGATTGCACCACTGTACTCCAGACTGGCTGACAGAGCAAGACTCAATCTCAAAAATGAAATAAAATAAAAAAACAAAACTAAACATATGCACAACCTGTGGTCCTGCAATTGCACCCGTAGGTATATATGCCAGAGAAATGTCTACACATGTCCAACAAAAGACATGTACTGTACAAGAATGCTCCCAACAGCATTACTGGTTAAAGCCCCACCCTAGAAACACATCAAATATCCATCAACAAGACAATGGATAAATAGGTTTTGGTATAGTCACACAATGGAACACTAACGGTGAAAAAGAATAAGCTAGTGCTGTGGGCAGTTGCATGAATGAGAGTTGAGTCAAAGCAAAGCAAAATAAAACCAACCTGGGCAACATGGTGAGAGCTTGTCTCTTAAAAAAAACAAAAACAAAACTTGGCTGGGTGTGGTGGCCTGCTTCTGTGTTCCCAGCTACTCCGGCGGCTGAAGTGGGAGGCTCACTTCAGCCTGCAAGGCGGGGATTGCAGTGAGCCACGATCGCGCTACTGCAAGATCTGGCTGGGCAAAAGAGCAAGACCCTGTTTCAAAAAGAAAAAAGTACTGTGATATAATTCCGTTTCGTATATAAAGTTCAAAAAGAGGAAATGCTAAGGAGATAGAGGCCAGAATCATGACGACCTTTGTAATGGGGAGTAAGGACTGGAAGAGCCATGAGGAAGGCTGCTGCAACTCCCTGAATGCTGTTATCTTCATGTGCGTGGTTCACTTTGTAAAAATTCAGATTGTACCATTATGGTATGTGCACTAATTCATTAGTTACCATGGCAAACTGCAGATGCCCACTGAAGGACTGAAAGACATGCCATCCCCCAAAACGCTAGATTGGTGCACTGATTACTTCTAGTTGAAAACATTGGAGACTTTGGGGTCCCAGAAAGGGTGAGCCGACCTTCTCTTCCTGCAGGCAGCAAGCCATCAGGATTCCTCTGAAGGGGAACCCTCAGCGTTTCAGGGCGAGAAAATAGCCCTTATCACCAGAGACTGGGAACTGGGCTGCAAAGGAGCTGAATAAATACACTCAACAAAGGAACTTCTATCTTCCACTATAGATAAAGTAACCCTTGTCTCCCCCCATAGATCTTCTGGTGACGCCCTTTAGTGAAAGGAATATAAAAACGCGGGACCCCAGTTCGTGCTGCCAAAAGGAATAAAGTAAGCTGAAAGCTGAGTCATGCAAGACACTGCCTTGCACCCTTTTGTTCCTAAACAGACAGCTACAAATAAAAGGTTAAATATCTCCACAAGCAATTCTATGTTCATCTTATCTTCTGTAAAGTTCCAACTTACTGAGCGGGAGAGGAATACAGTTATTCGCTCTTTCCCTACCTGCTCTTTTTCTCTTGCAACATGTGCGTTACCATGCCCCTCCCTCTTTCCCCTCCTTGACTTTTCCCCTTTACGTTGTTTTTTTTTTTTTTTTTTTTTTTTTGAGATGGAGTCTTGCTCTGTCACCCAGGTTGAAGTGCAGTGGTGCTATCTTGGCTTACTGCATCCTCTGCCTCCTGGGTCCAAGCAATTCTCCCTTCCTCAGCCTCCCAAGTAGCTGGGATTACAGGCGTCCACCACCATGCCCGTTAAGTTTTGTATTTTTAGTAGAGATGGGGTTTCACTATGTTGATCAGGCTAGTCTCGAACTCCTGACCTCAAGTGATCCGCCCACCTCAGCCTCCCAAAGTGCTGGGGTGACAGGCAGGAGCCACCGTGCCTGGCATCCCCTTTAAATGTTGAAGCCCTGAAATTCATCTTTGGAGAAGGGCACAGACCACAGACTGTTTCTGTGATTCTGTTTGTTTGTTTGTTTTCTTCTAGGAGTGTCCTTAAGCCTTGGCAAAAGAAACTTCTAAACTGATTGAGACCTATCAGAAACTTTCTGGTTTACACTCCCCTAGAAACTTCACTGCCCCTAGCCAGATCCTCTTTGTTCTGTCATTTCTTCTCAAATTTATTGTTTTTTGTTAAAAAAGTATAGAAGCATCTTGCCTCGGCCACTTCTTTAGACTTTGGACTCTTGTGAAGATCCCCATGTAGATGTAAAACTGATCAAAATGTGTATGCTTTTTTCTTGTTAATCTCTCTGGTGTCAATTTGGTTTCTAAATCCAGTCTAAAGGGATGTGGAGGTAATCTCTGATCCAGCCTAAAGGGGTATGGAGGTAATCTCTGACTCTCCCACCATGGCTAATCTTAGTTAGACAATAGCTATACCTTCTCTTATACAATAGCATAGCCATGTTGCATGACTCCTGAGCATTATTTTTATAGATTCAAGGGGAAAGGTGCCTCATGGAAGAGTTATGCAAAGTGGTGGCCCTGAATGTAACTCCCTAGTTTTAGCTGTGCATATGGTTGTTCAGATAGACACTACATTTCTCAGCTTTTCTTGTAGCTCAGTGTCATTATGGAACTAACTTCTGGCCAATGGGATGGAGGCATAAGCCTGAATGTGCATTTCCCCGGCTCTTCCCTCACTTCCTATGGACTGGAAAATGGTGAGGCAGAAAAGCTACCATGGAACCAAAGATGGAAGCCACATATTGAAAATGGCAGCGCCATTCCACTAGGTCTATCTACCTGTGTACCTGTGCCTGGACCAGTGTGTGAGAGAGAAATAAGCTTGTAGCTTGTTTGAACCACTGATTTAAGAGTCTCTTTGCTACAGCAACTTAGATGGTACCTTCACTAATGCAGTTGTTAAAGCATGGCATTGGGCCGGGTGCAGTGGCTCACGCCTGTAATCCCAGCACTTTGGGAGGCCGAGGCGGGCAGATCATGAGGTCAGGAGATCGAGACCATCCTGGTCAACATGGTGAAACCCCATCTCTACTAAAAAAAAAAAAAAAATTAGCCGGGGTGGTGTCATGCGCCTGTAGTCCCAGCTACTCGGGAGGCTGAGAGAGGGGAATTGCTTGAACCCAGGAGGCAGGCAGAGGTTGCAGTGAGCCAAGATTGCGCCACTGCACTCTAGCCTGGCAACAGAGCAAGACTTTGTCTAACAACAACAAAAAAGAAAAAAAAAAAAAAAGCATGGCATTGAAGGTAGTTACGGGTGGAAAACTTTGTATTTTTATGGCTTGATATTTATCACAAATAATACTATTTAATTGCTTTGTTGTCAGTCAGCCACCATACAACCCAAGGAAGACCCCAGAAAATAGCATTTATAGGATACATTTTCCCACAAGGAAGCTGCCCTAATTCTCCCTCTAATGATATGACACTTTTTTTTTTTAAACCTGTAAAAGGGAAAGGTGTCTGGAAAATGGAGAGGAACTTCTTCACCTTTAACATTCTTTGATTTTCAAAAAGAAGGTAATGACCCTCACACAATTATAGTTGCTTGAGGCCTCAGTTGGGAAAAAGCCTGGACATCCTTGTACACATGACTTGAAGGAAGCATTTTCAAATATGAAGAACAAATATGAACAAATATGAAAAAAAGAACAAATATAAATTTATGCTTTTTACTGGCACAAATTGTTTGTAACGAAATCACAGTAACTTGCACATTTTCCAGGTGGTCATTTTAGTTTTCCTGGCAAATATAAGCACCAAATACAAACAACAAAGAAAAGAGCATCTTTCAAGTAGGAAGCAGGAAGAACCAACAGTGAGTGCATGAAGATATATCGGATTAATGCAGCCACACGGAAACAGGGACAGAAGAGGATCAGACAACCGCAGAGAGATACGTTTTGGATTTGGAATGAAAATAAAGCAAAATGGATTCTTCTCTTTCTGAATCCTTCAAAGGGCTGTTAACTTACATACAGCTTAAGAGCTGAGTCTGTGTTTATTTGAAAATAATATATTTGTGATATTTTGTGAGACAATGAATGGTGTGGTTAGTATACAGGTGACATTAAAACAAATCCTTGGCCGGGCGCAGTAGCTCATGCCTGCAATCCTAGCACTTTGGGAGGCTGAGGCAGGCAGATCACGAGGTCAGGAGATCGAGACCTTACTGGTCAACATGGTGAAACCCTGTCTCTACTAAAAAATACAAAAAGTTAGCTGGGCCTGGTGGTGCACGCCTGTAGTCCCAGCTACTGGGGAGGCTGAGGCAGGAGAATTGCTTGAACCTGGGAGGTGAAGTTTGTAGTAAGCCAAGATCATGCCACTGCACTCCAGCCTGGGTGACAGAGTGAGACTCCGTCTCAAAAAAGAAAATCCTTCATACTTTATAGGGTTTAATAATATGCAGGTCATCTTACCTGGGGGTTTTTAAATACAGCATATTTCTCCTCTTTCTGCAAAAATAGTACTTTATTTTCTGTGTCTCTTGTCCAGTCTGATAAGACTTCAACAACATTTTCATGGTCTTCGAAAAACCTCTCTGATGAAATAAGAAAAGGTATTCTTTCAGACCCAAGACATCAGGGGTTCCAAGTGAGAAACAAGCTATTACTGAGTTAATCTTCATGAGTTTCATCAGGTGCCTAGGATTCTTATTAATAATTCTCACATGATGCCACACTGTAATATTTCTATTATGTTTATCTTTCATTGTCTTCAAGTTATCTTCCATTAAAAACAAGATGAAAAAACCCATAACACAGGCCGGGCGCGGTGGCTCAAGCCTGTAATCCCAGCACTTTGGGAGGCCGAAATGGGTGGATCACGAGGTCAGGAGATCGAGACCATCCTGGCTAACACGGTGAAACCCCGTCTCTACCAAAAAAAATATAAAAAAATAGCCGAGCGAGGTGGTGGTCGCCTGTAGTCCCAGCTACTCGGGAGGCTGAGGCAGGAGAATGGCGTGAACCCGGGAGGCGGAGCTTGCAGTAAGCTGAGATCCGGCCACTGCACTCCAGCCTGGGCGACAGAGTGAGACTCCATCTCAAAAAAAAAAAACAAAAAAAAACAAACAAAAAAAAAACCCATAACACAGTGACAATGGTCAGCTGTCACACTTTTTTCTTTCATTTTGTTTAAGAGATGGGGTCTCACTGTGTTGTCCAGGCTGGAGTGCAGTGGCTATTCACAGGCTTGAGCTCAAGCAATCCTCCTGCCTCACCCTCCCAAGTAGCTCAGCCTACAGGCATATGCCAGTGTACCTGGAGACGTACTTTTTTCAGGCTGACATTTTTTACCTTAAATAGTCCCAGATGGTGGCAAACATTCTACGTGAGGTGGACAGTCAGTCAATGACTGGTGAAACACTTTGAATGAAACTGTGAGAGTCACAGTGTGTACTCTAAAATATCACTCCTTAACACTCTAAAAGCAACGTGTGAATGCTTGAATTAAAACATAAAGAAAGGCTTTCATTTCTTCCCTTGACTCATAGAACTGAAGACAACGTCAAGGGACTGTTTTAGTGTAAACCATTTTATCCAGAAAAAAAATTGCTCCTAAAGCTTCCAGCACAGGCAATTCTGTCCCACCCAGCTCTCCTGAGGGACGACTGTCCCATTATTAAAAATGAGAAATGTGATATGTATGCCTATAGTCCCAGCTACTCGGGATGCGGAGGCAGGAGGATCGCTTGAGCCCAGGAGCTGAGGCTGCAGTGACCCATGACTGCATCATTGCACCGTAGCCTTGGTAATGGAGCAAAACCCTGTCTCAACACCACCACCACCACTACCTAGAATGAGAAGTAACAGTATATCTTCAGTTAACCTTTTTTCCGCTTTTGAAAAATTCCACCAATTTCTACCAATTGTTCTTTGCACTCTGAGGCTGAGCCTCTTCCACAAGACAAAGTGTCAGAGATTAAGCAAGTGGGGAGGGAGGAAGGGGAAATGAGCACTGGTGGGAGACTGTGGCAGGGTTATGGTCGGTTAAGGAAGCAACCACTAAAGAGGCATTAGCCGACAGATACCCAGGCTCTCCTGCCACCTGCTCAGCTTATTAACCATGCAGTATCTTAGTCAGTATCATCCAGTCGCTTTCTTTCCCAAATGGAACCACTAGAGAAGCAGCAGTAATAATGCTTATATCCCCCAAGGTCTGGCCACCACCTGCTAGAATCCAAGTCTCTTCACTACAACAAAATGAAGAGTCGAGCACTAAATCTCATATAAGGGAAGTGAAAGCCTTGAACCAAAGTCTTCTCAAGGAAGAACCAGGCCAGGCATGGTGGCTCACGCCTGTAATCCCAGCACTTTGGGAGGCCCAGGTGGGAGGATTGCTTGAGCGCAGGAGTTTGAGATCAGCCTGGGCAGCATAGTGAGACCCCATGTCTATTTTTTATGTAAAATTAAAGAGAAAAAAAGAGAATAAACCCAGGCCCGTAATACAGCAAACCCACAAGGTTTTTGGAGTACAGCCCATTGCTGGGGATGGGACTTACCAATTTGTAGTTCCGGGTAGATTTCATAAAGACACCAGTCTACATTGCAGTCACAATGAGTTTTCTCGAAAAGGTTGTCCAGAACATCTCGGGCTAGCTGCCGCTCATCCACCATCAGTGACTTTGTGCTGTTGTCGTCCATGTGCACCTTGACGACGAGCTGAGGATAGAACCATGAGGCAGCCAGTAAATTTCAGCAACTGGAGAAGGCTACTAAGATAAAGGTTTCAAAGTTGCTACTGTTTCTGCAAATTTATGTGAGAATGTGTTTGGTGAACTTGCTCCATCTAAACTCACTTGCATGCCAGGCACTTGTTTTAGGTGCTAGGATTATAGAGGTGGAGAAACCAATTCACAAAAAGAGAAAACAGATAATAAACAAAGTCCTTGTTTAGCCTTCAGAGACAGGGCATTCTGGTGGCAGAGACAGAAAACAAAGAGAACAAAAAAAGTGCTAGCTTCTTTCTTTCCCAATAATCTTTCCCTTTTCTTATTCCATCCTGGAGCCCAGAAACTTTTCTAGATTAAAAGCTATGCCTGTATCTTTATTATTATTATTATTATTATTTTGAGACGGATTCTTACTCTGTCGGCCAGGCTGGGGTGCAGTGGCGTGATCTCAGCTCACTGCAACCTTTGCTTCCTGGATTCAAGCGATTCTCTTGTTTCAGTCTTCCTAGTAGCTGGGATTACAGGTGCCTGCTACCATGCCCAGCTAATTTTTTTTTTTTTTTTTAATTTTTAGTGGAGATGGCGTTTCACCATGTTGGCCAGGCTGGTCTTGAACTCCTGACCTCAGGTGATCCACCCACCTTGGCCTCCCAAAGCGCTGGGATTACAGGTGTAAGCCAGCACCCCAGCCACCTGTTTCTTTATAATAAACTCTTCTCTTTTGCTTAGCTGGAGTTGAGTCCCATTTCGTGCAACCCAAGAGTCTGAAGATACCAAGTTGGTTAATCCACAATTCTTTGAAGGTCCACAGGGCATATCTCAACACAGTGTCACTGAGGGAACCCCACTGAGAGACAGATAGTTACAGCAGGGCACATTTGAGATCAGAATTGGATTAAGTGAAATGAATGTAGACTGAGAAATAAGCTGTTTTGCAGGCACATGATGAATCTAATTTTGGGGTTGTTTTGTGTGTGTGTGTGACAGGGTCTTGCTCTGTTGCCTAGGCTGGAGTGCAGTGGTGTCATCTTGGGTTACTGTAGCCTCGACCTCCTGAGCTCAACTGATCCTCCCACCTCAGCCTCCTGAGTGGCTGGGACCACAGGTGTGCACCACCACACCCAGCTAATTGTTGTTCATTTTTTTTTTGTAGAGGCAAAGTCTCACTATGTTGCCCATGTTGGTTTCAAATTCCTGGCCTCAAGCAGTTCTCCTGCCTCACCCTCCTAAAGTACTGGGATTACAAGCATGAGCCACCGTATCCAGCCCCTAATTTATTTTTTATTCCATTTTCAAAATATTCTATTGAATTAAATTCACAATAAAATTGATAGTAATCTTATTCCAAATCTGTAGGTTTGGAGGAAGCTGCATTTACTTATCTTCAACAAAAACACAGAATATCCTTGACTTTTTCTTGGCAACTTGTCAAAGTTATTAAAACACCTGATTCAGCTGGGTACGGTGAATCACGCCTGTAATCTCAGCACTTTGGGAGGCTGAGGCGGGCAGATCATGAGGTCAGGAGTTCAAGACCAGCCTGACCAACAGGATGAAAACCTGTCTCTGCTAAAAATACAGAAGTTAGCCAGGTGTGGTGGCATGTGCCTGTAATCCCAGCTGCTCAGGAGGCTGAGGCAGGAGAATCTCTTGAAACTGGGAGGCAGAAGTTGCAGTGAGCTGAGATTGCAGCACTGCACTCCAGCCTAGGGGATGGAGTGAGACTCCGTCTCAAAAAAAAAAAAAAAAAAAAAAGGAAAGAAAACAACAACAACAACTAAAATCTTATTCGTTAGAGAGACCCTGATTTTCATGTAATGTAACAGAATTAATTCGTGAAATAATGCAGCTAGGCTTTGGATTTTCTTTGACACCTGTGTATTTGTAGCATATGAGCTTATGGTTGGTCCTGGTTATTCACCAATAAGACGCATCGTTATTAAAAAAAAGTGATCAGATGGACTGAAAAGGGAGAGAGAAACCATAAATTTGATAACATTTCTTTCTCTCCTCAAGTTTGGATTAGGTTCTGAGCAGCCAGGTTCTGTCCCATTCCTGCCTCCCATCCAAGTACTAACCAGGCCTGACCCTGTTTAGCTTCTGAGATCAGATGAGATGGAGCATGATCAGGGTTGTATGGCTGTAGCTTCATTCCTTCCTAACACTCTATAGTTAACAGATTGAAGAGTGTAGCTCCTGTAGATGGTTCTGCAGAGTTACTGATAGCAACGGAAGGGTGTGTGTGGTGGTAACCATTTGGATGAGTTGCAGGCAGCAACCAAAAGTTGAAGCACTCATGTAACACCTTCTATTTCCAACATTCACATACACCCCCAAGATCAAAATGTAGACATGGGGCAGTCAAAATGCTTTCTTCCTCCAGGGACCGTTTAAACCAGAGCCTTATCCCAGGGTTTCCTAAAGAATACTTTTTTTTTCCCCTTGAAAATCTCTAACTCAGACATCTGTAATTGGATAGTTGCTTTTTCCCTGTATTTGTCTTTTGATGATAAAATGGTAGGCCCAACTAACACAGTGTCAAAGGTCCATTCATGTGACCTTAGAAATGAGTCATGGAGGGTTGCATGGAAAAAGAAGAATTCTTCAAATAGCGGTCTTTACTAGGATTTATTTTCTGTGGAAGGCGTACTTGCTGCTCTCTGCTGAGAATTACTGCTGTAAAGTAGCTACATGTGCTAAGACACACTACCAATGTTAAGGCTTAGAAAATTTAATGTTTCTGATGGAAAGATTAATGATGTTTGACTACATTTCAATCCCGCTTAGGAATTCTTGAGAAAATAAAACACGTGTTGCTGTTTTTTATGTTCTATAAAAACATTTATATAGAGAAAAAATACTAAACCACATAATCTGGCTATGATTAAAGGTTTCTTTTTGCAGAAATTGGAAACTAGAGTTAATCCACATGTACTTACGAATGTCCACAATTATAAAATTTAGAAAACACACACACACACACACGCATGCACACACACACACACAACCAAGAGAAGTCTTGTGATGTTTAACAAGAAGAAATTATATTTACTATTCTTCACAGCTTCCCTCACATTTGCAAGCTAAAGAGTAGCTCTATACCAACACATAACATTAAATCACAGTTATGTGATTTAGTAAGCTAAATGCTTTCCTATTTACACTATATGGTATGGGGCAAAGTGATTCAAGGGTGAAAAAATTGAAATAATCCATTAAAGATTTTATAGCTTTTATAATTTCTTCTTTTTTGGCAAGATGCTAAATACAAAAATATCTTAGACCTAAGTCATTTACAGTTTTGTTTTTTTGCTTCTGTAATAAAATTTACAAATGGAACCGTTCTCTGGTGTCACAGGGCTTTTAAAAAAACAATAAAAGTAATGCATGAGTCTGATTCTGTTTCTAGTTCCAAAATCTTTGTAGCACAAGCTGTGTACATCATTTGTAATTCAAAATGATGTCAACAGCCCACAGAATACTTGAGGGCAAAGTATGACAGACAGATTTGATTTCCATCCTTTAAAAACATGTTGTAGATTACGCATGAGTACATTGCAGTTATTCTCTTAATGCATGAGTGTGTCTCAGTTATTTTCTTAATATTCTGCATCACAGAACAAATATATTCGGAGTGTCTGAAATCAGAGCAAATACATAACTTGTCTTCGTAATTTTCTTTCCTTCCTCACTGATCAGAGTGGCTTCTGTTTTCCATCTTCCTTGTTGAATCAAGGCAGCTTGTGCTTTGTGTGTACCATTATAATTCATCTAAACTAAATCATGGCAACACTCTCACTTTCTGATATATGGCAGGAGATACCTGCCCTCTCCTTCTGTTCTCTTAATCTCCAGCTGAAGCGAATGGATGGAACCTGCTAGTTGTTCTATCTTTTAATCTAAGAAACAACTTCTCTTTTCATTTCCGCTTCTGAAAATATATAAATAATATATTTTATACATAATCCAGGGGTTTGAAATAGTCTAATTATGAAGTTTACTGTTACCTTTTTCTTTTGTCTTTTTATCTTGAGAGGTAAAGTCAGTGACTCAGCACAGCTCATCCTCAGCTGCCATCCATGTGTGATCAACACGTTTATCCATGTGTGAGATTTTGTGCTAGAATCCTGCTCTCATACCTTGCCCCTACAATCCATTTTCCACAAAGCAGCCAGTATGACCCATGCTTATTTATTTTAGAGACAGGATCTTGCTCTGCCACCCAGGCTGACGTGCAGTGGTGTGATCATAGCTCACTGCAACCTTGAACTCCTGGGCTCAAGGGATCCTCCCACCTCAGCCTCTTGTAGCTGGGATTACATGTGTGAACCACCATGCCCAGTTAATGAAAAACAATTTTTATTTTTGTAGAGATGGGCTCTTGCTATGTTGCCCAGGCTAGTCTTAACTTCTGGCCTCAAGCAATCCTCCTGCCTCGGCCTCCCAAAGTGTTGAGAGTAGAGGTGTGATCCTCTGTGCCTGGCCCGTTATAACCTTTAAAAGCCATATATTCATCTTACACTCCCCTGTTTAAAACCCTCAAATGGTTTCCCATTGCACTTACAATACAACTCAAACTTCTCCGTGGACCTATGAGACCCTGTGTCTCCCGGCTGCCTCTCTGTCCTCAGTTGTTTCCTTTTTTCCCCACCTCCCGGAGCTCATTCTTGCTGGACCATCTTTCACTCTCCGTTGCCTCTGCCCGGAATGCCCCCTAGCACCACACCCATGTGCATCCAACTGCTTCTGGCCAGAGGCCTTCCCTCCAGGGCTGCCTGCTCAGAGAGGCCTCCTTGGCACCAAATCCATCCGGAAGGGTTGCCTGTGTACTCTCTGTCACTTCTCCCTGGTTTATTTTCTTCAGAGCTAGAGTCTAACTAGACTCTAACTCTCCACAAGCAGGAACCACACTTGACTTATTCACCTCTGTGTGATCCTGGCATCTATTCTAAGAGATGGGGATACATTGGTGGGGAAAAGAGACAAAGATCCCTGGGGAAGATCCTATGGGATGGTGGGGAGGGGATACGGGCAATACATAGGACAAATAAGTAAAGTAGGCCAGGCCAAGCAATCCTCCCACCTCAGCCTCCCAAAGTGCTGGATTACATGCCCGTTTCATCTTTTCCTTAATTTACCAAATTAACTATTTTAACCACTATTACATGCCTGTAATCCCAGCACTTTGACAGGCTGAAGTGGGAGGATTGCTTGAGGCCAAGAGTTTGAGACCAGCCTGGGCAACATGGCCAGACCCTTTCTCTACAAATAATTTTTAAAAATAGCGGGCCATGGTGGTGCATACCTGTAGTCCAAGCTACCTGGGAGGCTGGGTGGTAAGATCACTTGAGCCCAGGAATTTGAGGCTTCAGTGAGCTGTGATAGCACCACTGCACTCCAGCCTGGGTGACAGAGCAAGACCTTGACACACACACACACACCCACACACACACACACACACACAAATAGGGTAGTGTTAAGCACTGAGGGGAACACTAAAGTGGGGGAAGGATTGGGAGTACTGGGGATGTGGGCGGCAAGGTCCCAAGGCAAGGGCAGGCCTGGAGTGCTTGAGGGGCAGTCAGGAGACCAGCAGCTGGAATGAGGGGAATGAAGGAGTGAATGCTGGGAGATGAGGCCAGGGAGGTGACTGGTCGCCATGTCATGCAGGGACTGGAGGCCACCGGGAGGATTCATTCTGGCTTCATGTGTGAGGTGGGCAGACATCAGAGACTTTTGAGCAGAGGAGGACAAGAAGAGAGACAGAAGCCCAAGAGAAGAAGCTGGCCCTCGGCAGAAACATAATGATTCATCCATCATTAAGGAAAGAATATGGGATATGTGGGTAGAGATGCACGCAGGTAGATAGGTAGATGTCTTGGCGGGAGCTTGCGCAACTTTTGTTTTGACTGAGTCTATTTTCCCTGCAACACGGGCAACAAAATCATTAGCTGAGGCCAGGTGTGGTGGCTCATGCTTGTAATCCCAGCACTTCGGGAGGCCCAGGTGGGAGGATCACTTGATGCCAGGAGTTTGAGACCAACCTGGGCAACAGAGTGAGACCCTTGTCTCTTAAAAAAAATGATTTTGTAGGTGAGAGAGTGATTGAACCAGGGTAGCTCACTGAGCGCCCAGGACTGAGCAGGAGGAAAGTTGAATTTAACCAAGATTTGAGAAAAGGACAAGGCACATGAGGATGTGGAGTTCCAAAGACTGACTGTGGAATTAATCACTTGTGGAAAATGCGGAGAAAATGGTAAGGAAATTTGGGCACGTTTGGAATGAGTGGAACCAGACTAATCTGGGAAGACTCCCCAAGATGAACCTTGAAAGTCTGGCTCCAGGGGCAGCCAAGGACTACTTCCTGAATATCCATCCATTGGCAGGTATTGAACGCCTTCATTCAGAGAACTGTGATAGGTGCCATGGGAATAGAAAGCGTAAAGCCCTATGTGAAAAGGACAATTCATGCAACTCTCAACAGAAAATTTTGAATGAGTCTCAAGAGATGTTATTTGCTTCAGCAGTTGAAATCAGATGAAGAGCCAGGCATCGTGGCTCACACCTGTAATCCCAGCACTTTGTGAGACTGAGATGGGTGGCTCGCTTGAGCCTAGGAGTCCAAGACCAGCCTAGGCAACATAGGGAGGCCTCAACTCTACAAAAAATAAAAATAGCCGGGCATGGTGGTACATGCCTGTGGTTCCAGCTACTCAGGAGGCTGAAGGAGGAGGATTGCTTGACCCCAGGAGTTTAAGGCTGCAGTGAGCCATGATCAGCTTGGGTGATAGAGCAAGACCCTGTCTTGAAACAAAACACGATGAAGACTGTTTCATCTTTCCCTTACTTTACCAAATTAACTATTTTTTAAAATTTTTTGTTTTTTTGAGATGGAGTCTCGCTCTGCGGTCCAGGCTGGAGTACAGTGGTGCAATCTTGGCTCACGACAACCCCCGCCTTCTGGGCTCAAATGATTATCCTGCTTCAGCCTCCTGAGTAGCTGGGATTACAGGTGCACACCACTGTATCCAGCTTATTTTTGTACTTTTAGTAGAGACGGGGTTTCACTGTGTTGGCCAGGCTGGTCTTGAACTCCTGACCTCGGGTGATCCACCCAC
Source organism: Papio anubis (assembly GCF_008728515.1). Classification (NCBI taxonomy): domain Eukaryota; kingdom Metazoa; phylum Chordata; class Mammalia; order Primates; family Cercopithecidae; genus Papio; species Papio anubis. The sequence goes on from NC_044986.1 coordinate 99,701,479, forward strand.
CTCAGCCTCCCAAAGTGTTAAGATTATAGGTGTGAGCCACCGCGCCCAGCCTAACTATTATTAACACTTTATTATCATTAGGTATATTCTTCTAGTGAGGTTAAATGCAGCTGTATCTCTTGCTATAATACAATACATGTCTTCTTCAAAGACCTATACTCTGTAAAAAAAACATGCATGATCAAGTTACAGGCTTATTAGGAAAGTAGGGTTAAGGGCAGATTACTCAAAACCTATTTTGAAACCAGAGCACCAGCAAAAACAGCATTTGGTACCCTGGGAGATAACTTGGACATCTAGGGCAGCAGCAGGGCTGACGGCTGCGCCAGGGCATAGGAAAAGGGCACAAGAGCAATTGCGGAAAAGCGGAGGCCAGGCCAACAGAAGCTGAGCTCTGACCCAGTTAAGGCAGTCTCCAAAGGTGGCGCCACCTGCTATCAACCCAGAACTTTGCAAAATCCCGGAGAGGCCGGCTCAAAGGAAGGGAGCCCTGGATGTGCAAACTTGTTTTAAAATTTCTTTTTTTTTTTTTTTTTGAGATGGAGTCTCGCTCTGTCGCCCAGGCTGGAGTGCAGTGGCCGGATCTCAGCTCACTGCAAGCTCCGCCTCCCGGGTTCAGGCCATTCTCCTGCCTCAGCCTCCCAAGTAGCTGGGACTACAGGCGCCCGCCACCTCGCCCGGCTAGTTTTTTTTTTTTTTTTTTTATTTTTTATTTGAGACGGGGGTTTTCCGTGTTAGCCAGGATGGTCTCGATCTCCTGACCTCGTGATCCGCCCGTCTCGGCCTCCCAAAGTGCTAGGATTACAGGCGTGAGCCACCGTGCCCGGCCTTGTTTTAAAATTTCTTAAGATAGAGCTGAAAGGGCCCCTGCCTGGACAGAGCCAAGCCAAAGGTCCTTTCCTTTCTTGTTGAAGGTATAATTCTACTCCCACCATTCCAGCTCCCAGGAAAATTCATGTATAAGCCAGCAAAAAAAAATCATGTACAAGCCAAGGAAACCTCTACGTTTATAGTAACACAAATCCCTTATTTATCAATCACAAGTGAGCTAACTGATGATATAGAAAGAACAATTGTTCTTTACCTTTGTCCTTAAAAGTTTTTGAAAATTACAACTATTTGGAAAGTATCACTCAACATTTTTTTTTTTTTCCTTTCTTTCTTTCTTTCTTTTTTTTTTTTTTTTTTTTGAGACGGAGTCTCCCAGGCTGGAGTGCAGTGGCTCGATCTCACCTCACTGCAACCTCCGCCTCCTGGGTTCAAGTGATTCTCCTGCCTCAACCTGTCAAGTAGCTGGGACTACAGGCACCTGCCACCACACCCAGCTAATTTTTTTTATTTTTGTAGAGAGGGGGTTTCACCGTGTTAGCCAGGACGGTCTCGATCTTCTGACCTCATGATCCACCCACCTCAGCCTCCCAAAGTGCTGGGATTACAGGTGTGAGCCACCGTGCCTGGCTTCATTTTGTTTTTATCATTAAGCATAACCACAGGTCCTTAATTTAACTGCCCCCACGCAAATGGGATTCATGATTCACCTTCTTAACCTTGGCCTCCTTCAGTTTTTCCAGTGCCAGCTTAATTTTATCAGCCTTGGCTTGGGCTTCTTCCTCTTCCTGAAAAAGGGCAAGATATTCTTCATTACAGTCCATTAAATAATACCAGTGAGTAATCACTTCTGTCATTGCTAGTGTCTTAGCTACTTTATGTTAGCAAAAGTTACCAAATTTCACATGCTTGATTTTCAGAATGTATTAATTACTTTTTAAAGACATACAATGTGTAATAATCACATCTGGATAAATGGGGTATCCATCACCCGAAACATTCAATTTTCAGAATTTAAATGGCTATAACAAAATTCTTCAGCTCAAAGATATAGAAGGCAGCCACTCTTTATAGCTTGGGAATGGTAACTTAAAAGATGAAATGATGACTTTAACAGTGGTTCGTATATTTAGATCACAAAAATCTGCTTGGCCCACAAACTGGGATCCGACCTAAGGAATCTGTAGATTGACACATCTCCAGGGATTTGAACACTCTCAGAAATTATATACACACTTTTGGATCAGGATGTCTTTTTGGGGATTTCTATTTTTTTAAATTAGATTCTTAAAGGGGTTCTTAATGTCCCCAAAGGTTAAGAGACACTGAATATATATATATATATATATATATATATATATTTTTTTTTTTTTTTTTTGAGATGGAGTCTTGCTCTGTCGCCCAGGCTGGAGTGCAGTGGTGCGATCTCGGCTCACTGCAAGCTCTGCCTCCCAGGTTCACACCATTCTCCTGCTTCAGCCTCCCAAGTAGCTGGGACTACAGGTGCCCGCCACCATGCCCGGCTAATTTTTTGTATTTTTATAGAGATGGGGTTTCCCTGTGTTAGCCAGGATGGTCTTGATCTCATGACCTTGTGATCCATCTGCCTTGGCCTCCCAGAGTACTGGGATTACAGGCGTGAGCCGCTGCACCAGGCCCAAGAGAATGAAATTTAAACTTACAATTCACCAAAAAACATATGAGCACTGAAAAGCTCATATGAACAGGCAGAAAAGTGAGTGAAGTATTTTATGAGCCCAAAGTTCTTTGAGTTTGGCAAGTTAAGTCTGTCTTCTATTTATAATGATAAGGAAAGGAGCTGTTCTGGTTACATTCTAATTACTTGAATATAGGCATATATCTTTTTATAGCAGTGGTTCTCAAATTGTTTTTTGAGCCACAAGCCCCTTTAAGAAAGCCCATAAAGCTTCACAAGTGCATTCAACTTTGTACTTTGTTTACTTTCAGGGGTTGCATGGCCCCCTCGAAATCTTCATGGACCCTACATTAAGAGTCTCTGTTCTATATTGATCTCCATTTTCACATAAATTTTCTATAATAAGTACACAGTAGAGCACTGTGTGTGATAGAGTATAATTTAATATTTGATTTATGTTCAATATTTGTTCATTCAAAAGGCATTGTATGACCTTCAGGGTCCCTAGGCTCTTATTGTGAGGACCAAACATCATGACACAGTGTGACAACTGTGGAAGCAGAAATTGAACTGGACTCTCCTCTAAAATATTTGGCTTACTCTATAAAGAAAATCCTTAAAAGTGCTCTTTTTACTTTTATGAGAGACATACTATGAGTTAATATCCCAAATAATGATAATTTAAACTTTCCAGTTGTCTGTTTTTCAATATTCAGAAATTTATCAATATCAAGCACCCATCACCTGCCTGCTTTGTAACACCCTCCCCAACTATGACATTACAAGTGATACTTGGATGTGCCTGTCCTACTGAACAGGGCTGCCAAGTTCAACAAAATTCAATTTCACTCTACTCAGAAAATGTATAATGAATGCCGTCCAATCTCTATGTACTGAGCTAGGAGCAGGGACACGGAAATATACAATCAGTTCCACATTTCAATATGATATTAATAAAACATGTCCCCAAAAGACTGAGTTTTATCAAAGAGTGTTTGCATACAAATATTTTTTAAGCAAACTATAGTCAATCCTGAATATGACCCTAATACATTCTTGATATACACCCATGTGGCTTGTTTACGCAGCATTCTAGCTTTGCAACGAGCATGCTCTGTATCTTGGTTTTTTAGTATGTCAGATCTTTGGATGCACAAACTTTGGAATGTAATGATCACTTCAGAGAACATCAGTGATAGGTAGCAGAGGCTGATGGCCCTGCCGTCTCTGGTCCCATGCACTTACCTGAGAGAGAGGTTCAGGAGGTGGTGGCGGCAGTGGAAGGTCTAACACAGGATCAGCTGGTGGAGGTGGTAAGTCATCCTCATATTGGCTGATACCAGTGGCAGCAACATTTGTTCCATGACCAAGAGGGGCTGCACCACTAAAATTTGATGCCTGTAGAGATGCTGAATGATGTTGATTCTGCGAGGACTCTTTCTGTGCCTGGATTGTCCTCTGCTCAGCTTCACTGATGTCTGCTACCAGATCTGCCATGAGAGCCTCTAAGTCTTGGTCTTCCAGTGCATTTAAGGACTCTAGTAGGGAAAATCACATTAATGGTATAAACAACTACTTGCACCTGGAAAAACAGAAAGAAGATAACTTTTAAGCATAATATTTGAGTAGAAAGGAATCCTTATTTTGATTGGTTATGATATAATGAGAAGATTGAGAATATTTTAATTCAATAGCACAAGTATAGGAATTCCTAAAGGACTGTTGCTGCATTTGTTGCATGGTTAATCCGAGTGAGTTTCTAATACCAAGAAAATAAATGGAGGAAATGTGTTCTCTACACTGGGGCACCTGACACACCAGCTATAAAGTCAAATCCAAGCCCACGAATAGATGCTTAAGTAGGAAATCCTTGCATATTATAGTGTAAGATCTCAGAGTTTTAGAAAAGTAGGGGAGGGGAAAGCATTGGAAATGGATAGAAGGGGAGTTTTCCCTAAGCATTTGGAGGGCAAATAGAGTACTGCTGCTATTTAGAAGAAACTGGATTTCAACCAACTGGGGTTTAATGTGCCTGTTACTTTGGGGTGAAGATGGAGCTTCTATAGGCTCACCACCTAACTGTAGAAAACTTCACATTCGGAGAAAGAGCAATTTAAAAAAAATTTTTTTTTATTTATTTATTTGGGACAGAGTCTCACTCCATTGCCCAGGCCGGAGTGCCATAGTGTGATCACGGTTCACTGCAATCTCTGCCTCCCAGGCTCAAGCGATCTTCCCAACTCAGCCTCCCAAGCAGCTGGGACTACAGGTGCATGCCACCAGGTCCAGCTAATTTTTGTATTTTGTGTAGAGACAGGGTTTCGCCATGTTGCCCAGACTGGTCTCAAACTCCTGGGCTAAAGCGATCTTCCCACCTCAGCCTCCCAAAGTGCTGGGATTACAGGCAAGAGCCACTGTGCCCAGCCAAGAGCAATTAATGATAAATAGCAGAAATTAAAGCACCATAGGTGGCAAGGAATTAAAAAATTATGGGATTAAATGGTAGAAACTTAATGAAGATAGTAAGCTGGGAGTTAACTTTTAAAAGACAGGAAAGACAAAAATTTTCAGAGTGAGAGGGAGGGAGGAGAGATCACCTTAGGATTTCTTCCATGTGTGGGATTACTATGGTAATCTGTGTGATCCTGAACATTGATTAGATCATGTGGTGTAGTGGGGGTGGTGTCAGTGAGTAGTCCTGGTGGAGTACTTTGATGATCAGGCATATATGATATGGTGAATATAATGAACAAAGGATGGGCAGGAAGGAAGTGATCCATGAGGAGAATTCTAGCTGCTATAGGTATGACGAACCAGACTGAGGAAATGGGAGCAGCCGGAATGAAGCCTATTCAGTCACAAATAAGCTTTGTGAAAGGATACATTGTCAGACATCATCATCATAAACGCCACGCAGCATATTACAGTAACGCTAGTAGTGCTAGTTTACAGTACTGGGACTAAAGTTTGGGTTTCCTCAATGTGTTAAAAGAGTTTATTTTACTGTAAATCACTTTTATATACAACTTCTTTTTTTTTTTTTTTTTTTTTTTGAGACAGAGTCTCGCTTTGTCATCCAGGCTGGAGTGCAGTGGCATGATCTCAGCTCATTGCAACCTCTGCCTCTTGGGTTCAAGCAATTCTCCTGCCTCAGCCTCCCGAGCAGCTGGGATTACAGGTGTGCACCACCTTGCCTCGATAATTTTTGTATTTTTAGTAGAGACAGGGTTTTGCCATGTTGACCAGGCTGGTCTTGAACTCCTGGCCTCAAGTGATCCCCTTGCCTCAGCCTCCTGAAGTGCTAAGATTACAGGCGAGAGCTATCAGGCCCAGCTTATATATAATTTCTTTATAAAATCAAGTTAAATTAATTTAAAATGTTTTCAGAGAAAATATATATAGAACTAAAGAAGCATATTTATAATTTTCTAATGTAATCAATCACATTGTGACTGTTGACATATAAACCTTTACTCTATTATAAAAATTTTGGGGACAAACCTCCATAATAATATTTATATTAGTAATTTCCAAAGCAAATTTAATAAATTGAATTATTATATTAGTTATTAATAGATTTTTAATATATTAAAGATTTCTAAATTTATCAATAGAGATGAAATGTTTAAATAAAGATTAGCTAAATTTATGAATATAGAATTGAGTAATATGGAATTGGGGAATGGGATAGAAATAGATTTTATTCTGAAATTAGTCACTGACTCTCTGAATGACTTTGGGCAATTTTTTTTTTTTTAAACAGGCTTTTGTTCTGTTGCCCAGGCTGCAATGCAGTGGTAGGATCATAGCTCACTGTAGCCTCGACCTCATGGGTTCAAGCAATCCTCCCACCTCAGCCTCCCAAGTAGCTGGGACTACAGGCACACACGAGCATGCCTGGCTAATTTTTAAATTTTTTTAGAGACAGTGGTCTCACTATGTTGCCCAGACTTGTCTCAAACTCCTGCGATTAAGTGATCCTCCTGTCTTGGCCTCCCAAAGTGATGGAATTACAAGCATGATTACAGGCTCGCACCCAGCCTGGGCAAAATATTTTGAACTCATTTTAGCAGTGTTTTAAAGTGAAGACAAAACAAATCTATACTTAATCTAATTCCATACAAATTTAATTTTCCATACATAGCAGTAGTTTTTAATTGTCTTGTCCCGTATCCAAATTAGACCACATGTGTACATCTTGTTTCCTTAATGAGAAGAGTGTCTTATTACTGTGATGTAACATCACTGTGTTTATATCTTGCTGGGTGTCTGGGTATCATTGCTCCTATCATTGTCAGTGTTGTGATACCAGGCACTGAGTTAGTGCTTAGAAAGCGTCAGTTGAGATGACTACAATTAAACTGAAATATTGATTAAATTTTAATTTTAATTGAATTGATTATAAAGCATGCGGCTGTTATGATGTAGTGAGGCTAAAAGGCTAAATTTGCATTGTTCATATGTGCAAGTGTATGTTATCTATTGCAATCATAATTTTACAAAAATGTATTGCTTTTTTTTTTTTTTTTTTTTTGCTTTTTCTTTTAGACAGAGTCTTGCTCTGTCGTCCAGACTAGAGCGCAGTAGTGCAATCTTGGCTCACTGCAACCTCCACCTTCTGGGTTCCAGTGATTTTGGTCCCTCAGCCTCCCAAGTAGCTGAGATTACAGGTGCCTGCCACCATGCCTGGCTAATTTTTGTACTTTTAGTAGAGATGGGGTTTCATCATGTTGGCCAGGCTGGTCTTGAACTCCTGACCTCAAGTGATCCACCAGCATTGGCCTCCCAAAGTGCTGGGATTATAGGCGTGAGCCACCATGCCTGGCCTGCTTTTGTAAAAAAACTTCATGAATGTTACCATCTTGGTGGAAATGACTGGCAGGAATAATAAATTTGTGTGGCAAATAAAAAGAGTGTAGGAAAAAGAGAAAATCAAAAGAGGTATATTATAATTTATCAAGAAACAGTCACTGGAACCTAATGGTTTGTTACAAAATTACTGGAAATGATAGAAACAGAGAAATCCTGGTTGGACGCCATGCCTCACGCCTGTAATTCCAGCACTTTAGGAGGCTGAAACAGGTGGATCACCCGAGATTTGGAGCTCGAGACCAGCCTAGCCAACAAGGCAAAACCCCGTCTCTACTAAAACTAGCCGGGCGTGGTGGCTCTTGCCTGTAGTCCCAGCTACTTGGGAGACTGAGGCAAGAGAATCGCTTGAACCCAGAGGGCAGAGGTTGCAGTGAGTGGAGATCCCGTCACTGCACTCCAGCCTGGGTGACAGAGAGAGACTCTGCCCGAAAAAAAAAAAAAAAAAAAAAAAAAAAAATCCAGAGAAGCACAGAAATAAAACTTGGAATTCTGGATTTCTATAATTGAACTTCTCTCCTATCTTGCTTTTCACATTTTTGGTAGGCACTGCAAGTCTTTGGGAAATCTTCTTCCAGAGTTGCAGGGAGTTTTCAATAACTTGAAAGTGATTACTTCAAGGCTTATTATTATTATTTTTTTTGAGATGGAGTCTCACTCTGTCACCCAGGCTGGAGTGCAGTGGTGTGATCTTGGCTCACTGCAAGCTCCACCTCCTGGGTTCACGCCATTCTCTTGCCTCAGCCTCCCGAGCAGCTGGGACTACAGGCGCCTGCCACCACACTCGGCTAATTTTTTGTATTTTTTGTGGAGACGGGATTTCACCGTGTTAGCCAGGATGGTCTCGATCTCCTGACCTCGTGATCTGCCTGCCTTGGCCTCCCAAAGTGTTGGGATCACAGGCTTAAGCCACTGTACCCAGCCTCAAGACTTATTATAATATGAATAGCGTGTGGCCTAAAGATGTCTCCACTTAAATAAACTGAGAGTTTTTGTTTTGTTTTGTTTTTTATTTTCTTGAGGTAGAACCTCATTCTGTTGCCCAGGGTGGAGTGCAGTGGCAGAAGCACAGCTCACTGCAGCCTTGATCTTCCTGCCTCAGCCTCCCAAGCAGCTGAGACCACAGGCACATGCCACCACACTTGGCTATTTTTTTTTAAATTTTTCGTAGAGATGGGGTGTTGCCATGCTGTCCAGGCTGTTTTCAAACTCCTGAGCTCAAGCAGTCCTCCCGCCTTGGCCTCCTAAAGTGTTGGGATCACAGGCGTGAGCCACCATGCATGGCTGAGAGATTTTTGGTAATAAAATAAAGTGACAAGTTCAGGAAAAATGAAAAAATGTCAAGTAGACTAAATTACATATAAGTATATATTACATATAAATTTAAAAATATTTTAAATAAAATATGAAGTATCCATTCATATTTATTAATCATTATGAAATAGTTGATTTCTATCACTGAAGGGTCATTTCCTTATTAATATTTTCATATACTACTCCTTGTTACTCTATGGGCTTAGTAATAAGAAGAAACTCCCCTTACTTTAAAGTGCAAGATCATTTTGAGACTTTTCACAAATGCAGAATGGTGTTGCCTTTCGTTATTGGCAAAAATATCTTCTTGATTCTCTCAATTCAATCAAGACACAGTAAAACCCAGTCTGAAATCCATGATTTTAACAATGATATTTATCATGATGTTTAGGTTCCTTTAATTTAGTTTTCAAATTATAGTTTCATACTGATTTGAATCATCATCATGATTTTGAATTGCTTAAGAAAAGAAATGGTTATGCTTACCATTTAAATCTTTAAACCCCACACTGTAGTTAAATTCAGCTCTGGGTGGGTTAGGGTCAGGAGGAGGGAGAGTGTCAACTCCTAAACTCTGTGAAAAAAGACCCACGTCAAAGTTATTCATGATACAAACATTTCTGTAGCACACTTTACTCAGCAAGTCAAAAACCATGTATTATTTACACATTTTCTCCCTTAGCATGTTCTATGAAAACCATATTGTAACTTGAAAATGTTTTATGTTTTATGTTTTATGTAATTTTTCCCCTATAGAAAATTAGAGCTTAAAAATCATTCTAGAAGGAAGATCTTGAAATGGAACATGTCAATGAGAATGAGGTAGTTAATTTTTAAAAAGAACAAATAATGTCTTGTAATGGTGAACACACACACTATACATATACATGTATACAAATAATTCTGTAATGACTTAAGTCATGACATCAAAGAAATAAATATCCAATTACTTGGAGGAGACAAACTGTTTGAGGATGCAGTCTGTTGTAGTAAAATACTTCTTTAGCCTAAAATCTTGAGAACCTACCTGTTTAGCCAAGCAAACCTATGACTGCATCCACTTGGCCACAACAAAGAAACAGCAAAAACCAAAAGGGCTTTGTGTGAAGGCAGGTCCAAGAGACTAAAAGGGGCCTTTTCCTATTCCTTTTTTTTTTATATAAAAATGAGTCTTACTATGTTGCCCAGGCTGGTCTTTAACTCCTGGGCTCAAGTGAGCCTCCTGTCTTGGCCTCCCAAAGTGCTGGGATTACAGGTGTGAACCATCATGCCCAGCCTCTTTCCTGTTCTTGCCTTACAGTAACAATACTTAAATGTGGTCCTACAAAAATCCCAGACTCTGGCCCATCAGAACACTTCCCCCACTGGCTGCAGGAATGAGAGAACGGGTACAGAAAGACCACACACGTTCCCTTAAACTTTCCTCCGCCATGGGAGGAGAAAACACAGTCCTCATCTTTAGAAGTGTGGTTGCCATCGGCTCACAACTGTAATCCCAGCACTTTGGGAGGCCAAGGTGGACAGATCACGATGTCAGGAGATAGAGACCATCCGGGCCAACATGGTGAAACCCCTTCTCTACTAAAAATACAAAAATTAGCTGGGTGTGGTGGCATGCACCTGTAATCCCAGATAATGCTGGGGGGCTGGGGGCGGGGTGGATAGTAGAGATGGAGAATCGCTTGATACTTGGTGAGACGGAGGTCTCGAACTGGTGAGCCTGAGATCTGTGCCACCTGCAACCTCCCAAAGTGCTGGGAATACAGGTGTGAGCCACTGCGCCCAGTCTAGAATTGGTTTATTTTTCCTAAAATAAATAGTCTTTCAAAACACAGACTATTCATTTGGTTTTTTTTAAAGAAAGCTTTAGAAGACCCCTATCTTATTTAGGAATACTGGCTTATTCTTCTTTTGACATTTTATGCAGCAAAGTGATGAGCTGGTTACCTTCTTAGTCAAAGGCTCATTTACGAGCACACTCTGAGACGCTCTAAAGCCCACTTGACTGTAACCTGGCTTAGTGGTCGCTGGGTTAGCAGCTGACTGTAACCTGGCTTAGTGGCCCCTGGGTTAGCAGCTGACTGTAACCTGGCTTAGTGGCCCCTGGGTTAGCAGCTGCCTGGCTGTAGTGGCGCCGACAGTGGGGCTCAGTGACCTCTGAGTCAATCTGATCTTGATGCCAGGGGCTTTTTTATGTCTATGGCTGAGTGGTTTTCACATTCCTTTGAGGGTACTAAGTTCTTACAGTCTAATCACGAGGCACCAAAACTCCCCCTTAGTTATTTAAAATATAGCATTTCCTCAAGGGTTGGTAAAAAGTCTTTACTAAAGATGATATCCAGCCTGGGCAACATAGTGAGATCTCATCTCTACAAAAGAAAAAAAAATTAGCTGGGTGTGGTGGCGTGCACCTGTAGTCCCTGCTACTTGGGAGGCTGAGGCCAGAGGATCACTTGAGCCCACGAGGTTGAGGCTCCAGTGAACCATGATTGTGCCACTGCCCTCCAGCCTAAGCAACAGAGTGAGACTCTGTCTCAAAAACACCCCAAAATCAAACAAAGATAATATTTTCTTAGTGAGTTTATATAAAGGTAACCACAGGCAAATGGCTCAGTGCTGGTGGTTGTAGGGTAGTAAACTTGGGGGTAAATTTCTCTATTGGTAAATATTTGGATACTACAAGTTTGATGTATGTCTGATCAATGTATTAAACTAACTGATCTCAAAAGTGTATAGTCAGGAACAAACTTTTTTTTTTAATCTGTCATTGTCACAATTATATTATATCAGAACTATATAATGTTGCCAATCTTCAGGGTTTTAAAAAAGACAGCTCCCTTGTCATGTTATAATGAAATTCAGCAACTCTATTTTTGTTTTCTAATTTGCCAGTTAAAAAGGGAAGTTTACCTGAGTCAGAAGATCCATCTCTCCCAGCAAAGTGCTGAACATTTGGTCTATGTCTTCACTTGACTCACCCATCTGAAAAAGGAAGAAACTGAGATATTAGCAGTCTCATAAAAGCCTGATCCTAGGATACTCTTTGCATCCCTCTCTTTCCCCTAAGAGCCCCATCCGTGGGCAGCTAAGTTGGGAGAGGACTATACTGAGAGGAAGGCTCATGTTAGCCTGAAATTTCATGCCTGGCTTCTATCCAATCCACTTGATCTAAGATTGTGCCAAACCTTGGGGAACATCTCAGAGCCACAGTTGTAATTTTCCAGGCTAAACTAGTCTTCTTGGGGCCAAAGAAACAGGCTGGGCACGGTGCCTCATGCCTGTAATCCCAGCACTAGGGGAGGCCGAGACAGGCGGATCACCCAAGGTCAGGAGTTCGAGACCAGCCTGGCCAATATGGTGAAACCTCATCTGTACTAAAAATACAAAAATTACCTGGGTGTGGTGGCGGGCGCCCATAGTCCCAGCTACTCAGGAGGCCGAGGCAGGAGAATTGCTTGAACCCAGGAGGCAAAGGTTGCAGTGAGCCGAGATCGCGCCACTACACTCTAGCCTGGGGGACAGAGCGAGACTCCGTCTCAAAAAAAAAAAAACAAACTTACATGAAAATGATGTGAGGAGTGATTAAGCATATTTACCCAACAATTTCCTGCTTTCAAAAGATATTTCTGAAATAATAGTTTTTAGTACATTTATTTAGAAGTACGAGTGGACAAACACTTAGAACTTAAATGGCCACCCTGTCAAGTGAAAAGAGATAGAAAGAAAACATGTTTTTACATTTTCAACTTTCTTTGCCTAAACCAAATGAAGCAATTGCCCAAGAAGCGGAAAAGTTTGCGACAAAATAGGGTGGGATGCACTGTGAGTCGCAACTGGCTGCTCTGTTTCCTGACATTTTTGGCAAGGCTAATTTGGGAAGTTAGGAGACATTACTAGTCCTTTGGCCACTAACTAGCAGTATGTAGTTTGGCAACGGTAATCAATTGTTTCATCTGTAACATGAGGAATTTGTTGCAGACCATTTCTAAGGGCATTTCTTTTTTCTTTTCTTTTCTTTTTTTTTTTTTTTAGACCGAGTCTTGCTCTGTCACACAGGTTGGAGTGTGGTGGCACGATCTCAGCTCACTCCAGCCTCCATCTCTCAGGTTAAAGCAATTCTCCTTCCTCAGCCTCCTGAGTAGCTGGGATGACAGGCACCCGCCACCACGCCTGGTTAATTATTGTATTTTTAGTAGAGACAGGGTTTCATCATGTTGGCCAGGCTGGTCTCAAACTCCTGACCTCACCTGAGGGTGATCTACTCGCCTCGACCTCCCAAAGTGCTGGGATTACAGGATTGAGCCACCTTGCTCAGCCTCTAAGGACATTTCAAAATGCTCTAAAACACTGTAAGATTAATGCCAATTATAGCTCATACTTAGAAGTCTGGTGGGTTTAGAGAATCAGTATGTAATATTTAAGCCAAATCACAGTATTTACTTGAATATGTACATGCATGCATATTTATGTCATTCTTTTAATTTGGAAATTAAAAATATATACAAAAGCAGAGAGAATAATGATTTTCATGTACACATTGTCCAGCTTTAATAATTTTCAACTGGACTGATCTTTTTCCATTTATATCTTCCTACAACAGATATTTTAAAGCAAATATTATTTTTCCACAAATATTTCAACATGCAGTACTAAAAGCTAAAGACACTTTATTTCTTTTTTCTTTTCTTTTTTTTTTTTTTGAGATGGAGTTTTGCTCTTGTCGCCCAGCCTGGAGTGCAGTGGTGCCATCTCACGCCACTGCAACTTCCACCTCCCAGGTTAAAGCAATTCTCGTGCCTCAGCCTCCTGAGTAGCTGGAATTACAGGCATGTCCCACCACACCTGGCTAATTTTTGTATTTTTAGTAGAGACGGGGTTTCATCATGTTGGCCAGGGTGTTCTGAAACTCCTGACCTCAGGTGATCCACCTGCCTCAGTCTCCCAAAATGCTGGGATTACAGGTGTCAGCCACCACGCCTGGCCGATAAAGATACTTTCTAAATCATAACCATAATACTATTATCCCTTCTTGTGTGTATTTAAAATAAACTACTTGGCTGAAATAGGCCAAGTCGAGGCAAATCTACCTTTCTTTGAATAAACTATCTTGAAAACTTGTAGTTCACCCTTTAAGTGACTTTAATACTTTAGCAGTCGCATATTTTTATTTTTAATAGCTTTAGTTATCAGGGTGTCTTAGTCCTTTATTAAATATGTCTATGAAACAAACTTTGTCACACTAGCTTTGCTTTCTTAAAAATGACTCAAATGACCTCCTTCCCCTTCTCCTTCTCCTTCTCCTTCTCCTCCTTCTCTTCCTCCTCCTCCTCCTCCTCCTTTTATTTTTGAGACAGAGTCTCACTCTGTCTCCCAGGCTGGAGTGCAATGGCTTGATCTCAGCTCGCTGCAACCTCTGCCTCCTGGGTTCAAGAAATTCTCCTGCCTCAGCCTCCTGAGTAGCTAGTATTACAGGCACCCGCCACCATGCCTGGCTAATTTTTGTGTTTTTAGTAGAGATGGGGTTTCATGATGTTGGCCAGGCTATTCTTGAACTCCTGACCTCAAGTGATCCACCCACCCAGGCCTCCCAAAGTGTTGGGATTACAGGCGTGAGCCACCACACCCCACCAAATGATTTTTAAGATATCACAATTCTTAAAAGTGAAGTGATGTAAATGATGATGATGATAACAGTAATATTTATCTGCCACTAACTCTGTTGCAAGAGCAACAGAGTTGCTATTAGCAACATTTAGCACCCAGGATAGCATTGACGCTGAGCAATCAGAACAGATGAGGCTGTAAAATCATTTTGGGTGAATCAGTGCATATCCTCCAAATATCCACCCTGCAAAGCTAGCACTTAATCTTCCCAAATTATCTTCAACAATTATCTTGGGTTTATCACTTAGGAAATCTGACATAATGAAATCTTCTTGCTTAATTTTTCCATCGTATATTTCCCCCTCTCCCTATTTTAAGAAGAAAAAAATTATTTTCTTCTCCTACATAACCTTATCACCCTCGCCAAACAGGACTGAAAACATTTTCCATCTGAATTTTCTGCCCCCTGCAGTGGCTTTTCTTTTGCCCTCCTTCTAGTCTCTCCCTCGTGAGAAACACAAAAGCTACCCTGAGCTGCGGGTCACTGAGGGTATTGCATGGTCATTTCGAGGTTTAAGTTTTGCATGTTTTATTTTGGAGGACGGATGCTTGAATTGCTATGAGATGCATTAATTTTCTCTAGTGCCCTATCTGGCATCCAGTGTAGGAGGTGTCTTGCAGGAGCACAGGAAATTGTAAAACTGTGTTGGCCAGGAGTCACTGGGAGGGGACAAGAAGAGGTCTTTAGTTAAGAGAGGTCTAGATTCCATCAAACTAGCACATTTCCTAGTAGCAAATGCATCCCAAAGAATCAGGTGTACATACACGTGGGACAAGGAGGTGTGTGTTTGAATCCAAGGAAGCCACTCAGTGAATGCTGAAGGTCAGACCACACAGAGCTGACAGGTGAGCACCCAGGTAAAGAAGCAACAGGTGAGAAAGAAAACAAAGGTCTAGGTCTATGTGTGCAGGGAAAGTCAGAGAGGAATCAAACACAGCATCAGTGAAGGATGATAGAAGATACTTGGCCTATTTTGTGTGTATTGTTGGGATTAAAAAAGTGTTTATGGCAGCTAGAAGACAGGAAGATGGCTGCAGGTGGGCGCCGCCCCTGTTTCAGGAGGGAAGTCAGCATGAGGACTCTTTTCCATGGGGTTTTATCCCCACACAGTTGCTTACAAAGTATCTGAATCATATCCTCCTTTCTTTAAATGTCCTACAAGGCTGGGCATGGTGACTCATGCCTGTTATCCCAGCACTTTGGAAGGCCGAGGGGAGAGGATTGCTTGAGGCCAGGAGTTTGAAACCAGCCTGGGCAACATAGAGAGACTTCTCTACAAAAAATTAAAAAATGAGCCAGGTGTGGGGGCACGTGCCTGTAGTTCCAGCTACTCAGGAGGCTGAGACGGGATGATGGCTTGAGCCCAGGAGGTCGAGGCTGCAGTGAGCTATGATGGTGCCACCAAAGTCCAGCCTGGGTGACACAGTGAGACTCTTTCAAAAAAAAAAAAAAAAAATTCCTACAAAATGGCAGAAAGTATTTAAGTAGACATTATCTCCATGGTTTCACAAACTGTCTCCCAAAACAACTAATATGGTATTAAAAATCTTGTCATGGGTTTTTAAGTTATTATTTTAATAAGGGGAAATTCTTGGAATAAATAATAAAATTCCAGAACTGCTCACGTGAATTTCTTCCTGAGTACAATAATGTGAGAAAATAAAGGAATCCTTCAGATGAATTACTATTAACAGAAAAAGTTAAGAGTAATTATTGGTGTTAACACATTTCAGATTTTTTTATGAGAGTAATCCATTTTATAAGAATAAATATAGATTTGTTTGCTGACCTCAAAACTGCCAACCAGCATTACAATAAGCTTATAGGAACCAAAGATAATTTGAGTAACAAGAATATTGCCATTGATTCATTCTCCTGAATCCTTAAATTTGGAAAAGCACTAAAATAAAGTCTTGAAATGTGACATCAATGAGTCAGAAAAACCCATTGAACCCAAAGGCCTTGTTTCTCAGGCTGTGCACACCACTGCTACATAACAGGTTAATGACGTGCCACAGTGAATCATCCACCTAAGATGGAAATAACTCAAAACAACAGCGCGTTCTCGTGACCTCTCCCTGCATTCATCTGCTGAAAATCTTTCCCCCTGCCCTTTCCCCTGCCCTTTCATTCCTCTCCCTCAGAGTCTGTTATTGAGTTATTAAGTGGAGTCAATATCAAAATTGTGCTGAAACCTACAGTCGTAAGTAAACTTGCTAGTGAATGGATCACAGTTGCACGCACGGTGAAAATAAAAAGACATTTGACTTAAGGGCGGTTTGTAACAAAAATTATTAATCTGTAAATGCAATCATGTGACATAATTGACCTCTCTGCAAGAAAACTTTATTTTTGGAATGGACAAACAAGAGTTATACACATGTGTACAGTGTACACACACACAAGCATAAGAAAACAGGGCTGTGCCTATAGGTACGTGTGGTGTTTTCCAAAGGTCAAAATAAAGATTAAAAGAGAGAGAGGAAAAAAAAAACACCCAGCCCTGACAGCTAAAAGTGTTATTTGGGTTAGCAGCCAGAAAGAGCCGGGGTGGAGTTATCACAGTGAAGCAATGCATTGCAAACAAGCCGTGCTCACATCGTGACTGGGTGGAGTTAGAATCTTTTTGTGAGTATGTCACTTCTGAGTTCATTTTATGTCTTGGGAAGAACCACAAGTTGTTGATGAAAAATAAATGGAAATACTACAAAATCAGCTAGATTTTGTGATCATTGTTGTTATTATTGGATAGACGTGGGGTGAAGTGGTTGAAGCCGCTCGTTCAGGCTAAAACTTTCCCTTAGGTTCCTTAAACAACAAGGAAATTTTCCCTAATGCTTAATATTTCTAGGCTTTTATCCTTAAATTGTTTTTTTTTATCCTTAAATTGTTTCTCTTTTCCACCTGGATACATTTCAAAAATATGTCTTTTAAACATTTATCCTGAGTACTGTGATGCATGTGTTTTACAGGACATATGTTTATATCGACGGCAAAGTTAATCTCAAACATTTAACTCAGTTTGCATGAGTTTGGGATGCCGTGAAGATCAGCAATTCCGGCCATGGAATCTGGAATTTTGGACCTGGATGAGGGCGGCCCTTACTGCATCGGTCAGAGTAGCTTGCCTGAAAACAGCCAACTCAACATCCCCCAGGCATTTGCCTCTAAGCAGCTCCAACTCGTTACTCCCCCTCATGCATTCTCTTCCTATGCGCCCTCACTTGGTAAAAGGCCATTAGTCACATATCAGTCTGACTTAGAACCCTCAGCAAAGTCCCTTACTCCTCCCATTTTTCCATCTAGTAGGTCAGGGAATCTGTTGGCTTTTCCTGTAGAAGGCTTCTCCCTGCCTTCATTCTCTCTATCAAGTCACAGTTGATACCTCACCAGATCACCCAGCCTCCAGCCTTCTGCACTCCCTAGAAATATTCACCACCACCACTGCTGCAAATTGCAAATACAAATGTGAACATGCCACGCTCCTGTTTAAAAGCCTTCCCTGGCTGCTTATGATGAAGTGGAGAGCGTTCAGGTACTCAGCGTGTCTTTCAAAGTCCTTCCTAATTTGCCCCAGTCGGGGCCTTTTATTTTTTAATTCATTTATATATTTTTACATTATTTTATTTTATTTTTGGCAGAGACAGGATCTCGCTATGTTGCCCAGGCAGGTCTCAAACTCCTGGGCTCAAGTGATCCTCGCACCTCCGCCTCCCAAAATGCTGGGATTACGGGCGTGAGCCATCAGGTCTGGCCTCAGGACCCTTACTGAACAGGGTTTTTAGAACTCTTTTGTCTTTGTATATGCTATTCCCTTTAAATAACATCCTCCTCTGTCCATATCTCCTTCATAAAATCCTACTGATCATTTAAAATCCAGCTGTCATGCTAACACTTCAATGGTATCTTCATTTCCAGCAGAGATTTGCTGTCTATTGCATTTGGTAAACATGTCAGTAAATCCTGGCCTTAACAACCAACTTGACACGGTATTTAATCTCCCTGAACTTCAGTTTCCTTGTCTGTAAAATAAGGAAAACAATAATGCCGAATTCATAGGCTTGTTGCGACATTTAAACAAAATAGCCAACAATACTTGGCATAAATTTGCAATCAGCATTTGCCACACTGAATCACACTCTTTTTTGTTATGGTGTTAGAATCTCTTAGAAAACTGGGAGTCATTATTAAGTAAGAATCAGATCTTGTTGATGTTTGTGTTCAGAAATGCTTCGTTGGAAACCCAGAGAGATTGAGTAACTTCCCAGACTAATGAGAACTGGGCTAGAGTCCAGATCTCAAGCCTCATAGAACGTTCTCTCTCACTTGACTGGCTACACGTTCTACAAGGCTCCTGGTGTGACACACTCAGAAATGTCACATTCCAGGGCCGGGCAGTCCTTAGAGGTTGCCAAATAACATGTTTCCAAGAACTATCAGAGCAATTAAACAGTCTTGTTTCTAAGCTGCTGCTATAGGTACAGGTTTGTGGAACCTCATTCACTATAATACTTTCTCTTTTTCCAATGCTATTTCCAAGTGAGTAAATACTGATACTTACACAGATATGTTGTGTTGGTAAACAGAAGTTTCACTGGGGCTCGCATCTATTTAGGCCTGAATCCGTTTTCAAACCAAAAATTGTAGTTGCTTTAAGAAAAATTCTGATAACTACCATGCAACTTGAGGCAACTTGAGGCAACTTGAGTGACAATATCAATGACTTTTCTTCTTTTCTAATTCAATCTAAAGCCAGTTAACATTTCAAGTAATAGGCTAATCATTATTTAGTAAATAAAAACACGTTGTGTTTTCTATCTTAATTATTTCTTAATTCATGTCCTATAACTAATTTCATGTGTTTATTTTAAATTTGCTGATCGGTAAGAATGAAAAGTGAACACATAAACATGCTTAAGTACTCCTTTGTTATAACAATAATATGTTATAATTTCGTGCTAGGAACTGAATTTTGAGCAGAATGATATTAAATTAAGGGATTATTTGATGCTCTTAAAACTAAAAGATTTATTCATAAAAGCATACCATTTTATATATTAAATTAAATATGTAATAATAAAATTGTTTATAATAGGAATTTTTTAATAAAACAGAAAACAAAAAAACACTATTTTTCATGTAAGTTCAAAACAAGGCTGGGCGTGGTGGCTCATGCCTCTAATCCCAGCACTTTGCGAGACTGAGGCAGGTGGATCACTTGAGGTCGGGAGTTTGAGACCGGCCTGGCCAGCATGGTGAAACCCTGTCTCTACTAAAAATACCAAAAAATTAGCTGGGCGTGGTGGTGCTCGCCTATAAGCTACTTGGGAGTCTGAGGCACAAGAATCGCTTGAACACAGGAGGCGGCGGTTGCAGTGAGCCGAGGTCGTGCTGCACTCCAGCCTGGGCGACAGAGCAAGACTCCACCTCACAACAAAACAAAACAAACAAGTGGTCCTAACAACTTCTACATGAAATAAAAAAGTTGTTAAGATTTTTTTCTTCTTGTAATTATTAAGTTTTGGGTTTACAGAGTTGTTTTCAGTGTCAGCAAGTGTCAATACAACGAAGAAACACATATTATTTACATTTTTATAAGGAGCTTATCTGTCAAAGCCCTGCTTTCTTATGGCACCATATTAAGATGTTACAAACTCACGGGTTGTCTAAGCTAATTTGAATGGTTGCAAATTTCACCTTTTCAGCTGTATTTTTAGTTACGCTTAGTCTTTCCTTGGATTAAAATACTAATACGAATAACCGAATGAAAATTTCAGAGCACTGAGAATGAAAAGAAAAGACCAAATAGAATATTTGCAAGCAAGACCTTATCTCTACAAAAAATAAAAAAAATAGCCAGTCATAGTGGCATGCGCTTGTAGTCCCAGCTCTTCATGAGGCAGAGGCAGGAAGATCCTTTGAGCCCAGAAGTTAAAGGCTGCAGTGACTCATGATTGTACTATTGCATTCCAGCCTGGGCAACAGAGCGAGACCCTGGCTCAAAATAAATAATACAAAAAAATGAAACAACAGAGGAGGTATAAAAATGACTTTCCGATTATTAAAATGAGTCACAGTCAATGAAGTTCAGGAAGGTTAGAATTAGTCTTCAGTACTTCACCAGAGAAGTTGCTACCTGTCTGTCTACCAAGAATAAAACTCCTCATTCAATTGTTTCTGCGCATGGCTGGGGTGAGAGAGACAGAAATCTCCCCTTGCTCTTTACCTGCCTGATAACAATAAAAATAATAGCGGATAACTATTAGGTGTTCTCACTCCGTGCCAGGGATTGTCCTGGTGCATTATGTGCATTGACTGATTAAATCCATCCTCATACCCTAGGTGAAATGAAAACACTTTTAGGTTCCTCTTAGATGAGAAAACTGAGGCATCCAGAGATAAGTAACTCGATCGAGTTTACACAATGTAAGTCAGTCACCAAATATTTATTGATCCCAGACATGGTTGGAGGCTTAAACAAATTTCTGGAAGATTTTTCTGTGTGGGTTTTCCTCAGCTGTATTTCTTCTCTTCAATGAATTTATCTGCATACTGTACATCTTTCTATGTTAAAGATAGTTAAAGAAAAATGTTTGTATCCTAGTATTGACTGCTTTTTTTTTTCTTTGAGATGGAGTTTTGCTCTTGTTGCTCAGGCTGGAGTGCAATGGTGTGATCTCAGCTCACTGCAACCTCCGCCTCCCAGTTCAAGCGTTTCTCCTGCCTCAGCCTCCCAAGTAGCTGGGATTACAGGCACCCGTCACCATGCCCAGCTAATTTTTTTTTTTTCACTTGAGAAGGGGTTTCACCATGTTGGCCAGGCTGGTTTCGAACTCATGACCTCAGGTGATCCACTCGCCTCGGCCTCCCAAAGTGCTGGAGTTACAGGGACTGCTATTTTTTTTTACCAGACAGTGTTTTGAGTTTATTACTAGATTGCCAAAACTCAAAGAGAACTGGAATTGATGAGAAATAAGTTTAAAAAATCTGAGGCTCTCCAAGTATCAATTTACTTTAATATTTTTATTATTTTTTAATTAAATACCATCTGTCAATTTTTTTTCTAGGAAATAAATCAGTCAACATATTACAACTACAGATACAAAAGAGGAGGAAAAAATTTAAAACAGCTTATGAATGGGATTGCACTTAGGATGAAATATGCACTGCAGAATTCAGATGCTCGCAAATGCTGGTGGAAACTGTGAAATCACCTATACAGTGTGATTGAAAATAACTTAGAATATTGAATTTTACCTGATTCCTTCAGTGTTGTATTTTTTCAAAATGCAATGAAAGCGTTTTATCAAGAGGAAGTGGTTCACAGAATAACACAGCATATGGTTAAAGGTTCTTGCAATGTTTGGAGGAGGAGGAAGGGGAAGCCGAGGCTTCTGTGTGGCATAAAACAGGAAACAGAAGCATCTCTAAAGTTACAAATTGTATCAAATAATTCACTCAGCAGAGAACTAAGATGAAGAAACCTCTTGGGCCAACTTAACCGACTTTGCACGGTACCCCTGAGATCAGTGAAAATCTTAATAGGCTAGCAAGTAGTTATTGAATCAAAAGGACGATGACTGTGGTCAGATGATCAATTCAGACTAATATGCAGTGAATCACAAACAAAATTCATATGGACATGTGTATATGCATATCTAGGGTCACATAGAAGGAACAACCAAGACACCAGGGTTCTTTTGTAAGCAATATTGTCATGGCAAAAGTTACCTGTAAATAACATTTTAAATAAAAAACTAATCATTAAATGACATGATTTATTTCAGTGATTTAAAAAAATACTAAGAGAATGCTTTGAAAAGTCTTAGAATTTTGCAGTAAAGACACACACACACACCCACACCCATACACACACACACACACACACACTCACACGTAATGAGATGGGCTACCACATCTTTAAAAATATGATTTAGGCCAGGTGTGGTGGGTCACACCTGAAATTCCAGCACTTTGGGAGGCGGAAGTGGGAGGATCACTTGAGGTCAGGAGTTCAAGACCAGCCTGGGCAACATAGCAAGACCCCATCTCTATCCCCTGTGCTAAAAAAAATTAGCCGGGCATAGTGGTGTGCACCTGTGGTCTCAGCTACTCAGGAGGCTGAGGTGGGAGAATCCCTTGAGCCCAAGAGCTCACGGCTACAGTGAGCTATGATGGCACCACTGCACTCTAGCCTGAGTGACAAAGTGAGAC
Source organism: Papio anubis (assembly GCF_008728515.1). Taxonomy (NCBI): domain Eukaryota; kingdom Metazoa; phylum Chordata; class Mammalia; order Primates; family Cercopithecidae; genus Papio; species Papio anubis. The sequence continues at coordinate 99,724,026 of NC_044986.1, forward strand.
TCTGTCTCTAAAATCAAAAAATAAAAACAAAAAATAAAAGATACGATTTAAAAATGTGCTTGTTTCCAAATTGCTGTGATTTTATGCAAAGCATAAAGTCAGTGAAAAATTTATGTTTTGCATAAAATTGAAGCAATTTGGAAATAAGTGGGTGGGACAAGGTGGAGGCACTCTGCGAGGTCAAGCTTCAGTTAGAAAAAAAATGAGAGAACTGAATAAGACCCTGTCTGGCTTCCCTCTGTCTGGCTGGCCTCCAGCTCTGGGAGACAAGTTGTAGACTAGTTTCACTTGGATGCCCACGGGTTGGAAAGAGTGCCAAGTCTCTAGATTATTTTAAGTTCCCCCTTTTTTTTTTTTCTACTTTGAGTGTTTATATAAGGAATGGGGAACTGCTTTCATACATAGAACCCACTGTGACCTAAAACCAGAGGGACAATGCAATTTAGAATTATTTGAAGAGACGCAAATAGAAAACATTGTATTTATCATGTTGTGTTAATAAATAAAAATCATGAACATTTCTTTTTAGAAACAAAAGTCCTGTAAATAGTTGGATCTATTCACTCTCCCCTACTTGTCTCTCTTTTCTCATGAATCTACCCCAACTGGACTTTTGCTTGCACTATATCACCAAACTGTATGTCAAGATTACCAACAACCTGTGGGGTGCGGTAGCTCATGCCTGGGATCCCAGCACTTTGGGAGGTCAAGGTAGGCAGATCACTTGAGCCCAGGAGTTCAAGACCAGCCTGGGCAACATGGCGAAATCCCACGTTTCCCCCCGAAAAAAAAAAAAAAAAAAGAGATTACCAATGATCTCTCTGTTGTGAAATCCAATGGTTAGTTCACAGTCAGCACCTTATACAGCCTTTAATATTATTGATCACTCCCTCCTGGAAATATTTTCTTCACTTGGCTTTCCTGACAGTTTTCTTTCCTGGTTTTCCTCCTCACAGAGGCCAATGTACCTTGAAGTCAATAAAGAAGCTTACATTTCAGGGCTTCTCACTTGCAGGACCCTTCTGATGCCGCATGTCTCCTCTGGCACCCCAGCAGCAGCACACAACACTGTTCTCTTGCTGGGAGGTCACCTGGGTAGGAGTTCCTAGGTCTTGGAGTGGGACCAGGTGACTGCCAGCACTCTCTCCACTTTACCTGGAGTCCAGCAAAAGCCCTCCCATGATGCATTTCATAGACATTAGATCTCATGTCCCATGCCAAGGAGAAGGTCTGAAGGAAACGCTGCTCCGCTCCTTGCCCGGGGGTCGCCTTGATCCAAGCTTCCTGGCTACCTTATGTCACCCCCAGTCCCAGCCCAGGAGTTGGAAGGGTGGTGGGAACTGATGGTTCTGTGGTCCTGGCCAAGCAGTCCAGCTGTCGCCTGGCCATTGGATGCCATGGGGTGCCATGTTAGTAAGAACAAAAGCTGCACTTCTCTGAGGCCTTGTTGCCTGGCAAGAAGCACCGCCAGAGTTAGAAACCACAGAGGAAGTTACAGAGGGGGCATTACCATCTAGAGCTGTCAAACGGAAGTCAACTTCTTCTCAACTCTCAGTCCTAAAAATTAAGTTTGAACAGCCATGCTGGAGGAAACACCAAATCATCTATCACCTACAGAAAATTGTATGCCCTATAGGAAGAGAAGATAAAAGAATATGCAACCAAAAGTATAGGAAAAACACATCAGCAAGTTATTTAATCATCATAAAGATTGCAATGTTGCTTTTTAGATGTTTATGGTTATTTGTCAATTTTTATTTTGAGTGTTTTTTTCAAATGTCTGCATATTTTAATAACACTGGAAAATAAAGAGTTTCATTTTAGGCAGTGAAAACTATTTTTTCACAGTAAAGTATCACAGTAAAGTCTTTTTGGGTTCAGTGATCTCTAGTGATTAATAACAAATACGCTTTATAAATTATCGCTGTCTCCTACCCTAGCCATGATTTTAAATATTTTTCTTTATTTTATTTAAAAAATTATTTTAGGTTCAGGGGTACATGTGCAGGTTTGTTATATAAAAATTGGCAATTCATTGTGATTTCCTTTCTGGCTCTAAATAAATATTCCCTCTTGTCCTTAATTTTTCATTGATAATTTTGTATTTTTTAAAGGGAACCTCATCTCCCATCCCAAGGTTAAAAAAATCCCTTCTTTTTAAAAGGAAGCCTCCCAAAATTGTGTAAGATTCAGGCCCCAGAGATTCTGGTTCCATCCCTATCTACCTCATCAGCTTCTCCTTCCAGGCTTCTCCGTGGGTTCCTCCTCATCCTTCCTGACCACTTTCTCTTCAGCCTTGGTCTACACCCACTCCCTAGGTGCTCTTAGGGCTTTAAATACCATACATATGCTGCCAACCCCCAAAGCACATCTCCAACCCAAGCGCCTCTTTCTTTTTCTTTTCTTTCTTTCTTTCTTTTTTTTTTTTTGAGATGGAGTCTCACTCTGTTGCCCAGGCTGGAGTGCAGTGGAGTGATCTTGGCTCACTGCAACCTCCGCCTCCCAGGTTCAAGTGATTCTCCTGCCTCAGCCTCCCAAGTAGCTGGATTACAGGCATGCGCCACCACGCCCAGCTAATTTTTGTATTTTTAGTACTGACGGGGTTTCACCATGTTGGTCAGGCTGGTCGTGAACTCCTGACCTCAAGTGATCCACCTGCCTTGGCCTCCCAGAGTGCTGGGATTACAGGCATGAGCCACCACACCTGGCCTCAAATGCCTCTTTCTAACTCACACATTCAGCTACCTTCTCAACTGCCTCCACCCTCCCGCCCCGGCAATCACTGGCCCATTGGATTTTATCTCTGTGCTCTGCTCACACAAGCCTCCCAGCTGTAACTCGAACCCTGTGAGCATGTATTCGCTTATGCTTTTCTCTCTGCCTGGAACACCTGTTCCCCACTTACCCAAACAGCTGCTCTCTCACTGCCTTTAGGTCTTTGCTTTAATGTCTCCTCATTAATGAGCTCTGACCTATTTCAAAATCAACTCTTTCTACCACCTAGGCTTTCTCTAATTATACTCTCTTCCCGCTCATCAACTAGAGTGTAAGCCCCGTGAGGGCAGGGATCTGTTTTTGTTCACTGTTGGATTCTCAGTAAATAGAACAATATAAATACATGATAGACTCTGAGTGAATATTTGTTAAGTAAATGGATACATTTAAAAAACTACTAGCCTGGGCGACACAGCATGATACAGTCTCTACAAAAAATTTTAAAAAGTTAGCTGGATGAGGTGGCATGCACCTAGCTACTTGGGAGGCTGAGGCGGGAGGATCACTTGAACCCAGGAGTTTCGGGTTGCAGTGAGCTGTGATCTAACACTGCATTCAAGTCCAGGTGACAGAGTGAAACCTTGACTCAAAAAAATTAGAAACATGCTATATTCACTCAAGCTCCACAGGGGCAGGGGTCAAGGCCGTCTTATTCGCCTTTGTGTGTGTTGCTAAGCATAGTGCCTACCTTGGTCATGAAAAATCTTCAAAAGTATTTGCTGAGTAGGTTAACAGCTTAAGGGAGAACAGTAGAAGAGACAATGATAGAATTTTTTTAAAAAAGACACAGTTCTACAACCACCGTGGTGGGTGGCAAGAATAAGCAATGAATGAATAGACCATTAGGTGAAAGATGGTTGGAGAACATGGTATTCACTTGAAGTATCATTCCACTCTGCAAAGTCAAACTCCGGGGTAGGTGAAAAAATGAGAATATGACCTCAAAATGCACAACAAGACTCAGAACTAAAACTATATGAAAACTATTACTTAACACTTATCAAAGAAAATCTGGTGGACATGACTTTAACCAAATGATCAAACTTAAAATGATCAATAATGCGACAATGCGACATCATGTACCCCACTGATGCGATGCCCTGAGGACACAGCCTCACCTCCGCGATACTGCTACCACAATCAAGAGGAATAGATCAGCTAAATCCAAACTGAGGAATATCCTGCAAAATGAACAAAGTAACTGGTCTGGACTCTTAAGAAAAGTAGGGCTGGGCGTGGTGGCTCACACCTGTAATCCCAGCACTTTGGGAGGCTGAGGCGGGTGGATCAGCTGAGGTCAGGAGTTCGAGGCCAGCCTGGCCAATATGGTGAAACCCCGCCTCTACTAAAAATACAAAAATTAGCTAGGCATGCTGGCACATGCCTGTAATCCCAGCTACTCGGGAGGCTGAGGCAGAAGAATTGCTTGAACCTGGGAGGCGGAGGTTGCAGTGAGCTGAGATTGTGCCACTGCACTTCAGCCTGGGCAACACAGCAAGATCCCATCTCAAAAAGAATAAATAAATAAAAATAAAAAAAGAAAAGTGGACATTTTTGGGTAATTGGAAAAGTTGAATATGGCCTATATTTCAGAATATAGTATTAAATCATGTACATTTACTGAATGTGATCATTGTACTGTAATACATGCATTGTGCAACAAAGACAGAATGTCTTTTTCTTAAGAGATAAATGGTGAAAAAAACAAAGTAGGAATGTGGCAGAATGTAAACAATGAGTGAATCTTGATGAAGGGTACATGCATGTCCCTTACATGATTCTTATTTTTTTTAAGTTTTAAAACTTTCTCTTTTCCTTTCTTTTCTGTTTTCTTTCTCTCTCTCTCTTTTTTTCTCTTCTCTTTTTTTTTTTTTTTTTTGAGACAGGGTCTTGCTCTGTCACATAGACTGGAGTGCAGTGGTGCAATCTTAGCTCACTGCAGCCTTGAACTCCTGATTTGAAGTGATCCTCCTGCTTCAGCCTCCCAAGTAGTTGGGACTACAGGTGCACACCACAATGCCCAGCTAATTTAAAAAATTTTTAGTTTGAGACCAGCCTGACCAACATGGTGAAATGCTGTCTCTACTAAAAATACAAAAATTAGCCAGGCGTGGTGGCGGGCATCTGTAATCCCAGCTGCTCGGGAGGCTGAGGCAGGAGAATAGCTTGAACCCGGGAGGTGGAGGTTGCATTGAGCTGCGATTGTGGCATTGCACTCTAGCCTGGGCCACAGAGGGAGACTCTCTCTCAAAAAAAAATTTTTTTTTTTCGTATAAAGACAGGATCTTGCTGTGTTGCCCAAGATGGTCTTGAACTCTTGGCCTCAAGCGATCCACCTGCCTTGGCCTCCCAAAGTGCTGGGATTATAGGCATGAACCACCACCGTGGTGTAAGGTTTGAAACTTTTCAAAATGAAAAGCTGGAGAAAAAAAGAAGCAGAACCAGCCTTTGAAATTGACTCGACTTGGGTTAAAAAACAAAACAAAACAAATGAACAAAAAACAGAGAAGGGGAAGAAGGAAGAAGAGCAGAATGAAAAGCAGTTGCAGGAAAAGACTATGCAAAGGAAAAAAAGTATTACCTCTCCTGTGTACTGCTGATATATTATCTGGTCTAAATCTCATAGAAACCTTGTGGGGGTAGATAATATCACTACTTTCTTAGATGAGGAGCTTGTGGTCAGGAGTTCGAATGACATGCCCAAGATCACACAGGACATCCGTTGCCGGATGGGATAAACCCAAGTCTGATCTCTTTCATTACACTGTTCCTGTCTGCTCCAGAAAGTAAGTTATATAGACAACATATCAGGGCCTGGGACTGTGTGAAGGAAAAACACAGGTGGAACATTCACTTAGACCCACACAGCACATCTGACATGTATTCAAATCCACACAAAGAAAAAGCAAGGGAAGGCCAGGCACAGTGGCTCAGGCCTGTAATCTCAGCACTTTGGGAGGCCCAGGTGGGCAGATCACGTGAGGTCAGGAGTTCAAGACCAGCCTGGTCAACATGGCAAAACCCCGTCTCTAATAAAAATATAAAAATTAGTTGGGCGTGGTGGCAGGTGCCTGTAATCCCAGCTACTCGGGAGGCTGAAGCAGGAGAATTGCTTAAACCCAGGAGGCGGAGGTTGCAGTGAACCGAGATTGCACCACTGCACTCCAGCCTGGATGACAGAGTGAGACTCTATCTTAAAAAAACAAAACAAAACAAAAACAGAAAGAAAAGAAAAGAAAAAACAAGGGAAGACACAGACACATCAGCGAGAGTCAAACAGAAACCTGCTTTCATAGAGCCACGTTCTCATCTCAAAGGAGGGGGGTGTCTGTCACATCACTGCTTCTAGAAACTTCTAAAACTGGGTTATGTCTTCATAGACATGATGGTGTTTGCCCTCTAGAACAGTTAATGTTAAGCCAAGGTCCAGATCTGGCCATGGCCTTGAGACCTACCTTTAGCTTTGTTGAAAAGGAGATGCAAACAGATGCCTGGGTCTAGATGTCTTGCTTAATAAACAGGCTGAAGTGGAACTTTTCTGGTAATCACAAGATTTTGAGCAATGATTTAGAAAAATTAATCTTTTCTCTCCTTCCAACTCCAAGTTGAAAATGAAGAAGGAGGAAGCGGGGAAACTTAAAATATTTTAGACTCAATTTTTCATTTTGCTTCAGCAAGGAAGCAAATATATTTTTTACTTTTTAAAAAACTTATTTTTTTAAGCCAACAGATCCAGTTATATGTATTTATCATGTGAAACAGAGGATGTTTTGAAGTATGTATACATTGTTGAATGCTTAGTTCTAGCTAATTAACAAATGCTTTACCTCAGTGATTATTTTTGTGGAGAGAACATTTAACATCAACTGGAGGATGAACGTTTTCTAGTGCAAGGAAGATTTTCCTGGGCGATTAGTAAAATTCTTTTACTTAGCATTAAAATATTGGTGTCAAATGGCTTTTTAACTTCCAGGAGCACAGAGGGGATATTTGCTAAAGATTCCAAGCAATGAAGTCATGAACTTGCCTATTACTGGAGTAATGAAAACCAGGCATGTCCATTGAGGTTTGGGCTTCAGCCCTAGGCAGAGCACAAATTCCAGGCATTGCTTAGAAGGCAGGATACAGCCACTGGAGAGCTGAAACTACCACTTTCTGCACTCTCTGAAAGGCTCAATCTACCACAGCCTACGCTAGAACTGGTAGTCATTTTGTGAGTTGTTTCTAATTGCAAAATAAATCCATAAATTGCTGCAGAACATTTTTAAAAATTGCTGAAACCAAAAGGAGAAATAGTGGCAACGTGTTTCTTATATTCAAGAACATACTTTTTTTTTTTTTTCTTTTTTGAGACAGGGTGGCTCTGTCACCCAGGCTGGAGTGCAGTGGTGTGATCTCGGCTCACCGTAACCCTTGCCTCCAGTATTCAAGCGATTCTCATGCCTCAGCCTCCCAAGTAGCTTGGATTACAGGCATGCACCCCCACACCCGGGTAACTGTTGTATTTTTGGTAGAGACGGGGTTTCACCATGTTGGCCAGGCTAGTCTCAAACTCCTGGTCTTACGTGATCTGCCCACCTCAGCCTCCCAAAGTGTTGGGATTACAGGCACGGGTCACTGCGCCCAGCCAAGAATGTATGTTTCTATATTTTAGTGCTTCTGAAATCATGACGATTCACACAGTAGACTATGAAATTTGGCAGCCACCAACGGGGGTCACCTACGACGTACTTTGCCTCAACCATTTATGTGCAAATGAGTGAAGCAGAATCCAATTGTCATTCAGTTGAGTTATTTGCATTGGTAGTAGAACACACTGCTTAACTCTTAATTTAAATTTGGATCACACAACATCATTTTAAAAGCTTTCAAAAAGACTCACAATGAGACAGTGCTGAAATGCAAAGTTATTATACCATTTAGAGAAGACGGCTGTTCACAGGACAGGACAGCCAATAAAGAGAGCAGAAATTCCCAAAGCACCCCGATTTTAATTTTCAAAGTCAAGAGAGATTGATGTGGCAGATTTATCCATCATGAAAGATTATCCATCAGGTACCAAATGCCTACCTAGCAAATGCTTCCTGTTGGAATTCAAGAGAAATTGTTAAACTTCCAGCAATATATAATTCAATAATGAGAAACCAAGAAATGTAGAAACATTCATAACATTCTTTGATAAACCTAAAAATCATGTTGTGAGCTTTAAAAGTTGTAAGGAACAAGACTAAGTGCTTAACAAAGAGTTGAGTGTCCTAGCATGTTCCATATGCCTTAGAATCTTTGTATTGTCAATGTAAAGAAGCGAAGACACACTTTATTCGTAATCCTAAGAAGAAATGATACGTACCTCTATGAATAACTGTATGCTGTTATCTCTTAATATCTTTCTTTTTTTTTTTTTTCTTTTTTTGAGACGGAGTCTCCCTCCATCGCCCAGGCTGGAGTGCAGTGGGGCGATATCAGCTCACTGCAACCTCTGCCTCCCAGGTTCAAGTGATTCTCCTGCCTCAACCTCCTGAGTAGCTGGGACTACAGATGCGTGGCATCACGACTGGTTAATTTTTGTATTTTTAGTAGAGATGGGGTTTCACTATGTTGGCCAGGCTGGTCTCGAACTCCTGACCTCAGGTGATCTGCCGGCCTTGGCCTCCCAGAATGCTAGGATTATAGGTGTGATCTTGACTGCGCCTGGCCAAGATCTTTTTTAACATTTAATGCATCATCCCCAAAGTCCAAAAGAAAATGTAAATGAATGAATGAATGAATGAATGAATGAGTGAATGAATAAATGAAACAAACACGATGAGGATACTGAATGTTCTCAAGATGAAAATGAAAAAAATGACCTTTGGCTTTAACTGCACAGATACCCTCCCTGGTTATCAGTGCAGGAGTGTTGAGGGTGGAAGCCAAACTGAATGCCTTCAGAAATGGGTGGGAAATAGAGATAAAGACATGAGGAGAAGGTGGGTCCACACAGACCATAGCAATTGTAAAATGCTTTCCTTTCTATTATTGAGCATTCTTCCAAAGCCACTTTCATGGCTCCAAGCCTCTTTCCTGTGGATGCACTACACTATAATTTAATCAACTCTATTGTTGAAAATGTGTAGCTTGCTCTTCTTTTCAAGACACGATGATCTGAGCCAGATGTTCTCATGTGCAGAAAAATTATATGCAGTGTGGCTCAAGGATAAAACTGGAACTATCAACCAACTCTTGCTTTTCTGTGGGGTGAAGGATTTTCTATTTTTCTTCCCCCTACAGCCCCTGCCCATCTTGGTCAATGTTCTGCACCTGTCACCGAAAACCCCAGAGGATTGGAGCTGTTAGTAAAGATCCCAGTCAAGTGTGCTAAAGCTTGCATGAATAAGCTCAAACAGGTCGGGCGCGGTGGCTCATGCCTGTAATCCCAGCGCTTCGGGAGGCCGAGGTGGGCGGATCACAAGGTCAGGAGATAGAGACCATCTTGGCCAACACGGGGAAACCCCATCTCTACTAAAATATAAAAAATAAGCCATGACATGGTGGCACGTGCCTGTCATCCCAGCCACTTGGGAGGCTGAGACAGGTGAATTGCTTGAACCCGGGAGGTGGAGGTTGCAGTGAGCCAAGATCACACCACTGCACTCCAGCCTGGGCAACGAGAGGGAAACTCCGCCTCAAAAAAAAGAAAAAAAAAAGCTCAAACAGTGCAGGTCCCAAGGTGCCGTTTATTTCTCTCTGTTTGGAAGGAAGGATTTATGGTCATTTCTGTGACAGTCTGTATGTCCACAATACATTGGGTGATCCATACCATAGAAAAAAATTTATATCAGACAAATCTGAGCTACCATTTATGATTTTTCAGTGACAATCCAGTTTTAATTCTTTCCTGCATTTCTTAGTAAATATTCTCTCTTTCTCCTCAAAGATGCTACGGACAATATTTTTCACTCTCTTATTTGGAAGCAAGAAAGAACTGAGTCTTTACCTCCCACATTCAGAATGATTCATTTGTTAACATAAAACAAAAAGTAATAGCTAAGATTTCTCTCCAAAATTATCTTGCAGAATGAGCCACATGTGCAGGGTGGGGGTCTCTATTTTGTGCACATATCCCTTGTGATATGTGGGGCCATCTAGGTGGGCTTCAGTCTAGAGGACCACTGAGCCACATGGTGCAGCCAAAACCCTTGTCCAGAGGTGAAGACGGAGTTCAAAACCCAGCCCTGATACTTATTGGCTGTGTAATCTTGGGCAAATTATTTAACCTCTCAGTGCTTTAGTTTTTTTTTTTTATCTTTAGAAAAGGTGTGATGATAAGCTGTTTCATGAGGTCAAGGTGAGAATCTGATAAGTTAATGCATGTGAAGTTCTTAGAGGAGGCTCCGGCTTAGAACTGAAAGTTCAGTAAGTGTTACTCTTAATATCATGAAGCCGTTGGAACTGCAGTAATCATGGAGCTACCCCAGATGCCTGGACAGATGATGGGCAAGGACACAGGCTGGGGTTGGTGAGAGATGATGGGCAAGGACACAGGCTGAGGTTAGTGACTCTGATCATGGCTTTGGAGAGAAGCAGGATGGTAGACTATTGCGTGGAATATTATGGTCGTTCTTCAACTTACAATGGGACTATGTCCAGAAAAACCCACCGCAAATTGAAAATATCCCTAAGTCGAAAATGCATTTCCTAACCTACCACACACTGTAGCTTAATATAGCCTACCTTAAATGTATTCAGAACTTACACTAGCCTATATTTGGGCAAAATAATCTAACGAGCCTATTTATTTATTTATTTATTTTGAGACGGAGTCTTGCTCTGTCGCCTAGGCTGGAGGGCAGTGGTGCAATCTCAGCTCACTGCAACCTCTGCTTCCTGAGTTCAAGGGATTCTCCTGCCTCAGCCTCCCGAGTAGCTGGGATTACAGGCGCCTGCCTCCATGCCCGGCTAATTTTTTGTACTTTTAGTAACAATGGGGTTTCACCATATTGGTCAGGGTGGTCTCGAACTCCTGACCTCAGGCGATCCACCTGCCTTGGCCTCCCAAAGTGCTAGGATTACAGGTGTGAGCCACTGTGCCTGGCCTGAGCCTATTTTATAATAAAGTGTTGAACATCTTAAGTAATTCACTGGATACTTTATTGAAAGTGTAAAACAGAATGGCTGTATGGGTCTTTGAAATACAGTTTCTACTAAATGTGTATTGCTTTTGCACCATCATATAGTGGAAAATCGTTAAGTGGAACATTGTGAGTCAGGGACTATTAGATCCAACAGTCTCCTGACTAGGGTCCCTGCCACTTGCCCCATCCTTTCCCCACCAGAGAAAGCACCTGGCCCCTGTGTTGTAGTTGGTTGGGGTTGTTCTTGGTTGTAGTTAGTGAGGAAGGGGAGATCGTGAGTTCAAATAAAAGGGAAAAGGATTTAAAAAAAGTAAAGTCCTAAGTGGATTAACACAGGAACAGAAAATCAAATACTGCATGTTCTCACTTATAATTAGGAGCTAAAAATCGGGTACTCATGGATATAAAGATGGGGACAATAGACCTTGGGGACCACTAGAGTGGGGAAGGAGGGAGGAGAGGAAAGGTTGAAAGACTGACTGCTGGGTTTAATGCTCAGGACTGTGCTCACTACCTGGGTGATGGGATCATCTGTACCACAAACCTTGGCATCACACAATATACCCAGGTAACAAACTTGCACATGTACCCAATGAATCTTAAATCAAAGTTGAAAAATAAAAATAGAAATAGGAAGTTAAAAAAAGAATTAAAAAATAGAAAACGCTTATATTGGCTGGGCGCGGTGGCTCGCGCCTGTCATCCCAGCACTTTGGGAGGCCAGGCAGACGGACCGCTTGAGGTTGAGAGTTTGAGACTGGCCCGGCCAACATGGTGAAACCCATTCTCTACTAAAAATAGCCGGGTGTGTGGTTCACGCCTGTCATCCCAACTACTCAGGAGGTTGAGGTTGGGAGAACGGCTTGAGCGGGGAGGCGGAGGTTGCAGTGAGCTGAGATCACGCCACTGCACTCCAGCCTGAGCAACAAAGTGAGACTCTGTATCAAAAAAAAAAAAAAAAAAGAAAGAGAGAGAGAGAGAGAGAAAGAAAAAAAGAAAGAAAGAAAGAAAGAAAGAAAGAAAACACTTAGATAAATAGAATAAGGATATAAAAATATTTTTGTACAGCTGAACAATGTATGTGTTTTTCAGCTGTCTTATTTCGAGAGTCAAAAAGTTAAAAAAATTAAAAAGCTTATAAAGTGAAAAAAAAAAGAAGAAGAAAAGAACTACCTTTTGAGACCCTAACAGAAGTCAAAAGCACAGGTCTCTGTTTTGTGGTTGATGTTGGAAGTGCCTAGAGTAACATCTCAGCCCGCAGCAGTTGCACAGAGGTCAGAGGAAGGCAGACACTGCCACCTCAGGAGGGGTCAAATCCAGGCAACCCCAGAAGCAGTGCATAAGCCTGTGGGGACACGCCTGTCCTGCCACTGGGAGCCACAGAAGGTGCAACAGGAATGATGAAATCTTTTGCACAGGGCAGTGACTGAGAAGCATCCAGGACTCTGTGAACAGGAGCAGGCAGAAGCCAGAAAGAGCTGATGAGCGGGGGTTGCAGAGACTCCACCAAGGATGGCGGGACCAGTGGCTATTATTTAGTTACTATTATATTAGGTTGGTGCAAAAGTAATTGTGGTTTTGGCCATTACTCTTAATTGTGAAAACTGCAATTACTTTTGTACCAACCTAATGTTTCCCAATTGTACCTTAGTCTCGTGTGACCTAGAGAAATAGGAAACCCACGAATATATACACATAACAATCATTTGTTCATTTCAAAGAAACTCGTTCATCTACACAGTGACGGGTCAAGGTTTTCTGACATGATTTTCCCTTCTGATTTCATTCATTCATTAGCTCCAGAAGCATTTACGGAATGCAAACTCTCTGTTAGATCATTGCTAGAATTCATACCTTGAATATTTATTAAATGAATGAATAAAGTTCAAAGTCTAAAGAGGGTGACAGACATAAAAATAACTTAGCACTATACTATGTAACAATAATTTTATAAAAGGAATAAATAAAATAATAAGGAGCCAAAGAAGAGAGACTGTTACTTCTCTCGGGATGAAGAGTTGCTTCTTCTTGGCCACCTGAGAGGATGGGGAGAATATTAGCTGTTAAGAGCATGAGCAAGGATTTTGGATTCTGAAAGACATGGGTTCAGCTTTTCATTTACTGTGGATGTTGGGAAACTTAGCCATAGTATGACCTTAGTTTCTTCATCTATAAAATGGGAGTATGTCTGTGGGTTATGTAAGGAAGGATTCCATAAAATAATGTGTGCAAAGTGCTTGCCAAATGTCTCATGTGTGTTAAACACTCAGTAAGTGGTGACAGCAGTTGTAGTTTCTATCATTGCTGCTGTTGCTCTTATAGTTAGTACATAAATCTCATAAGCGATTACCAGACACTTAAAAGCTCTTGCAGGTTTGCATAGTTGAGTAATTTGGTGAGATCAAAGCTAAGCTTTGGGTTTGGTTCTACATTTTCTCTGAAACAGTGGTTCTCAAAGTGTGAGTCTTCAGACTAGCATCACCCAGACACTTCTTGATGAAAATAAAAATTCTTGGGCCCCACCTCAAAATTATTATTATTAGAGACAGGGTCTTGCTGTGTTGCCCAGTCTGGAGTGCAGTGGCATGACTGTAGCTCACAGCAGTCCCGAGCTCCTGGGCTCCAGTGATCCACTCACCTCAGCCTCCCGAGAAGATGGGACTAGAGGCGTGCACCATCCTTTTGGGATAATTTAAAAAATGTTTTGTAAAGATGAAGTCTCACTATGTTGCCTAGGCTGGTCTTGAACACAATTATGGAATCAGAACTCTGGGGCCCACTAATCTGTGTTTAGCAAGCTTTCCATGTGATTCTATTGCACATTAAAGTTTGAGAACCACCGCTCTACAGGTAGATGACAACTGTTTTTTTGTTTTGTTTTAATTTAAAGGTAAAGGCAAGTAAGAATGTAAAGGGATTATGAGAACTAAACACTTTAGTGAAGGCAAAACTTACTTTTGCTTCATGTCAAGCACGAGGAAAAAAAGGCATCCCTCATACTTCTATTCTCAATGTTAAAAATGCATTAGAAGGCTGGGCATGGTGGCTCACACCTGTAATCCCAGCACTTTGGGAGGCCAAGGCAGGTGGATCGCTTGAGGCCAAGAGTTCGAGACCAGCCTGGCCAACATGGTGAAACTCCATCTCTACATATATAAAAAAGCATTACAAAGGAACACATCTTTTTGTTGTTCAGAGGTACAGAATGAAAAAAAAAATCTCGTGTTACACTATGTATTGGGGACTGAAACTCATTCTTATTATTAATGTTCCTGCTCTGGGCAACTACATAACTTTTTTTTTCTTTTGACAGGGTCTTGCTCTGTTACCCAGGCTGGAATGCAGTGGTGTAATCATGACTCAATGCAGCCTCAAACCCCTAGGCTCAAGCAATCCTCCCACTTCAGCCTCCTGAGTAGCTGGGGCTACAGGTGTGTACCACCATGGCTGGCTAATTTTTTATTTTTATTTTTATTTTTTGTGGGGCTGAGCTCTTGCTATGTTGCACAGGCTGGTCTCGACCTCCTGGCCTCAAGTGATCTTCCTACCTCAGCCACCCAAAGTTCTGGGATTAAAGGTGTGAGCCACTGCATCCAGCCAACTGCATAAGTTCTTGAAGCAAATATTCACTTAATTCCTGTTGGATGATGAAAAACTTTCTTTTTCATATTCAAGAAACATATTCACAGTGTAATGATAATGATGGTGATGGCCTCCTATTCTTTGGCACTTCTCCCACTAAGAAGTGAGGTCTGTGTCCCATCCCCTTGAACATGACCAGCCTTGTGATGGCTGTGGTGGATGCCACCATGTGACTCTGGAAGTCAGACCATCAAAAGCCATCTATCTGGGCCTCTCAGAACATTCACTCTCCAGACGTTCCTTCTGGAAGCCCAGCTGCCTCGATAGTAGAAGCCCAGGACACCCGGAGGGGCTGTAGAAGGGGGTCTCATCAACGCCAGTCCTAGCTCAGCCGAGGGGCCAAGCAAGAGTGAAAAACCCTCCAGATGAGCCCAGTTTCTTGCTGTTTGGGTCACCCCCGGCTGCTCAAGTCTTCCCAGCTGAGGTCACAGATATCATGGAGCTGAGACAAGCTAGCCCTGCTGTGGACTCTCAGAATTCCTGACCCACAGAACCTGCAACCATAATAAAATGGTCTGCTTTACACCTCTAAGTTTGGGGTGGTTTGTTGAGCCGAAATTGGTAAGTGTAACAAATTATCCTAATACCTACCATCTCCAGGGCAACTGCATCTGGCACTATATTATGCTTTAGAGGTTATACCTCTCATCCTTTCCACTTCTCTGTAAAATATATTATCCTCATTGTACAAGTGAAGAAGTGAAGGCTCTGAGAAGATAGGTATCACACAAGGACACACATCTGGTGAATGACATGTTTATGTCAAAATTCGGTGCTTAAACATGCCCAAAATGTCAGTCTTTAGTCACCTAAAGATGATAATTACTAAGTGATGAACATTAAAAATTAATAATGACATAATTATACATTTTTTTCTTTAAAAATGTGAATGTCTTTTCTATGGAGAATTTGAGCACTGTATCTGCCCATCAGAAGGTGCAAAATCATTAATTTATTATTAATTACAATGAGTAATTATTATATCATTACGACACGTAATATATCAAATGTCAGCATTGTTACTAATTTATTTTCTTTTGCCATAATGATGAGATGTTTGTCATGAAAAAAACAGAAACTTGTGTCCTTGAATATGTCAACTAGCTAGACATTTACCTGTCTACAGAGTGTCACAAACAGCAAACTGGTTGAGATCTGAGCACATTTATGAAGCAATGAAGGGTGCCTGTCAATTCAGCGGACATCTGATCACATTTTATGCTCTACATGAGCTTCTTCAATTTCTTTGTGAAGGATACTGACATACACTTTCCTATGGGTATTTTTTTCATATATGGAAAATGAGAACCTTTTAATTTAATCATAGTTTTCTCTGCACAGTCTACATGGGAATCATACCTGGTCTGCAGCTATGTTATTTTTCATTTCTCCCTTATGACTGTGCGAGAAAGCACATGTCTAGAATGGAAATAATGTCTTTGCAAACACAGAATGCCCCAGAGTTCTCTGTTGGTTTTGCTTAGACCACAAAAGTGAATTCTCTATTTAATTCATATATCAATAAAATAAAAACAGAGAATAAGGAACTTGGATTTATCCCTGTTTGTCCTTCAGATGGTACCTGTTGGGGCTCTGCTGTATCATCAGAACACTTATTAGATGTGAATGTGGTAACTGAATGAGTGAAACTCAGGTTCAGTGCTAACTATTGCATGATATTGACTAACTTACTTAACCTGGTTGAGCCTCAGCTTTTTCATCTGAAAAACAGGGCTGGGAAAATTCATAAAATTGTTGTGGGCTGGGCATGGTGGCTCACGCCTGTAATCCCAGCACTTCGGGAAGCTAAGGTGGGAGGATCTCTTGAGGCCAGGAGTTTGAGACCAGCTTGGGCAACATGGCGAGAACCTGTCTCCACACACACATACAAGTAATAATAATTAGTTGGGCATGGTAGCGTGTTCCTATGGTTCCAGCTACTTAGGAGGTTGAGGTGGGAGGATCATCTGAGCCTGGGAATCTGAGGCTGCAATGAGCCATGATTGTGCCACTGCACTCCAGCCTGGGCAACAGAGTGAGACCTTGTCTCAAAAAATAAAATAGGCCGGGCGCGGTGGCTCAAGCCTGTAATCCCAGCACTTTGGGAGGCCGAGACGGGCGGATCACGAGGTCAGGAGATCGAGACCATCCTGGCTAACACAGTGAAACCCCGTCTCTACTAAAAATACAAAAACTTAGCCGGGCGAGGTGGCGGGCGCCTGTAGTCCCAGCTACTCGGGAGGCTGAGGCAGGAGAATGGCGTAAACCCGGGAGGCGGAGCTTGCAGTGAGCTGAGATCCGGCCACTGCACTCCAGCCTGGGTGACAGAGCGAGACTCCGTCTCAAAAAAAAAAAATAAAATAAAATAAAATAAAATAAAATAAAATAAAATAAAATAAATTTGTCATGAAGACTAAATGAGCACAGTCAGGCCTGGGCACAGCAACTGGTACATAGTGGTGTTTGCATATAGGTGGGTATTATACATTTAAAATGTACTGAAAACTTCTAGTTCCAAATAGTGGGAGTGACTATATACTGTCTCCTAAAATTCCAATGAAGTGACTTTATAACAGTCTGGAAAGCATGGAAGGATGGTATCAGTAATGTTGAGAAACTTCTGGAAGATGCTACAGAGAAGGGACGGTAGATACTGAGTAACTAAAGCTAAAAATGTGGAGTCCAGTATGGGTCTAGAGGAGGGCTGCTGAAGACAGAGCCAAGGCAGACACCCAAGCTCCAAGTCAGCAAAGATGGGAATCCAGGGACACTCAACCAGAGGAGTCACTATTTAAAATGTTATGGTCCTGTTCCCACTCATAAGTGGGAGTTGAACAATGTGAACACATGGACACAGGGAGGGGAATATCACACATGAGGGCCTGTCGGGGTAGGGGGCCAGAGGAGGGAGAGCATTAGGACAAATACCTAGGGCATGCGGGGCTTAAAACCTAGACGACGGGTTGATGGGTGCAGCAAACCACCACGGCACATGTATACCTACGTAACAAACCTGCATGTTCTGCACATATATCCCAGAACTTATAGTAAAAATCTTTTTAAAATGCTATGGGCCATCTAACTTCTCTGTCACAAGGAATAATGGGCTGCCATAATCGCCCCCAGTGTACAATCAGCAAGAACCCTTGCCTTAAATAATGTGGAAAAAATACCTCATTGATTCCAAAGGTGGGTCTTGAGCAAAAAAACAAGTAGAGCAGTGCCCAGAAAGCTTGGGACACCGTAACAGTCAGGCAGATTCCCATCCAACCAGTCAAGCATCCAATCAATCAATCAATCAGAAGGGAGTGGGAAAAGAAATTTCCACATTCCAGTGAATTTTTATATTTTATTTTAGACATGGAGTCTCCCTCTGTCACTCAGGCTGGAGTGCAGTGGCACAATCACAGCTCATTACAGCTTCAAACTCCTGGGCTCAAGGAATTCTCTCGCCTTAGCCTCCTGAGTAGCTAGGACTACAAGTGTGTGCCACTATCCCCAGCTAATTTTTTGAATTTTTTGGTAGAGATGGGATCTCACTATCTTGCCCAGGCTAGTCTTGAACTCCTGGCATCAAATGATGCTCCTGCCTCTGCCTCTCAAAGGGCTGAGATTTCAGGCATGAGCCACCATGCCTGGCCTTCTAGTGAATTTTACTAAGCACTCTTGCGTGCTCCGTTTTCAGTACATATTTTTGCTGGCTTCAGCAAATAACACTCAACGATGGCTGAAGCTTATTGTTTGACCTTCATCCAACCCAAAGGGTAGATCTGCCTGTTTATAAATGCCCATGCTCATCTACAGAATGCCACAGTTTGCCTGTCAGTCCGGAAGGAGGCTTGCTCTAGTCCCCAAGTAAATCTATACCACCTTCTATATCATTCTAACCGTTTCATTAAAATTATGAATCGACAATCAGGGTCATCAAATATTTGAGGAGTAACAAGAGCATGAAGCATCAAGATTAAAAACCAAGATATTGACCCCAGAGGAAACTAAGTGGAAGAAAGAAATAGAAGAGAGCCTTTTAAACAATTCTGATTGCTGTCTTCAGACAGATTTCAGATGACAGCAACAAGAATAAGTTGCCACTAAAAATAAAACCGTTCCTAAAATAGGAAAACAACAAATCATGATTACTTACAAATATAGATGAAAAAATCCTAAATAAAATTTTAGAAAATTGATCCCATAAATACTCTAAAAGGATAGTACATAATAACTAAGAGTACAAGAACAACTCACCAGTGGGAAATGTATCAGAATAATTCACTAAGTTAAAATATTAAATGACAAACTATATGATCATCTCAATGCATGGTGAGCAGGAAGTTCCTAAAATTAAATACCCATTCCTGATAAAAATCTCTTAGTAAGGTTGAAATGGTTGGTATTTTCCTTAACTCGATAGAGGGTATCTACCAGAAACCAATGGCAACCATCATTCTAACTGTAAAACACCAGAAATGTTCCTATGTAAAACACAAGTCAAAGGGGTCCCGCCATTATTGCTACTATTTAGTTTTGTTTTGGCAGTCTTAAACAGTAAGAGGTCCAGAAAAAGATCTCACATTTATAAACAGTCTATGGCAGGACTTGGGAAACTTTTTAAATAAAGGACAAGATAGTAAATATTTCAGGTTTTGCAAGTCAGATGGTCTTTGTCAGAATCACACAAGTCTGCTGTTGTAGGGAAAGCTGCTGTAGACATTATGCAAACAAATAAGCATGGCTAGTGCCAATAAAACTTTATCTACAGAAGCAGCCAAGTGGATTTGGCCTGCAGACCCTGGAGAAAAAACAAAGTTAGCAAAATATGGAGGTGATACAATTGTCTACATTAACAATTCAAGAGAATTTTTTTATGTAGTGAAAAGTAGAATTAATAAGGTGGCCGATGTAAAGTAACTATATACACATCAATAGTGTTCCTATATATACACCAATAAATATTAGAAAATGACATGGCAAAAGATCAGATTTACAACAGCAAAAAACTATGAAAAACATAGAAATAAATAATAAGCAATTTGTCAATTCAAGATAGAGAAAATAATGAAACTATATGGATAAAAGACGAAAAAATGAAGGGAACTGCCATGTTATGGGAATTAATGTAGGGAGACATCTTTACCATATTAAATGGTAACTCTTCCTAAATGAATAAGAAACTTTTTGCAACTTCAATTAGGTCCCAAAATGTATTTATAGAAAAGAAAAGAAAGTCAACAAGTTGACTCTCAACTTTATCTGAAAATAAAATCTTATTCCTGAAAAAAAAGATTATTCCTAAGTAATAAAAATGCATTTTAAAGAAAAATAAACATATTTAGCATTTCAGGATTTACACAAATAAACCAATGGAAAATGACAAAGATTTCAGAATTTACATTTAATGTATGAAAAAGTTGGCAGTTAGTAATTAGTAGAAAAATAACAGAGTATTTAATGAGTGGTATTGAAACAATCGGCTATGTATTTGGAAGAAATAAACTCAGATCCCTATCTTCATTGCCATATGCAAAATAAATTCTTGTTGAATTATGAATCTATGCATAAAAGCAAAAGTATAAGTTATACAAGAAAAAAAAAGAGTTTTTCCTTTTTTCCTCGTGTCCTTCCTTCCTTCCCTACCTCCTTCCCTTCCTTGCTTCTTTCCTTCTTTCTTTCCCTCCCTTCCTTCGTTTTATAATACTTTTGTGGTAAATACTTTTGACTGGCTCTCTGAACACCCTCTCCAAGTGCCTTTTATGATGTGTTCCTATAATATAGAAGCTGGAAATCTAGAAATGATATTTCCCAGGCTCCCTTGCAGTTAGGGTTCTACCTGTGATTAGTCAAGCAGATACATTGACACGAGACCTAGGAGGTGGAAATGAACAACATGAAGTGAAAGCCAACGTGGAAAACCAGAATCTTCTGGGGGCAGTTCTATCCCTACCGTCTTAGACCAAGGAGTGAGTGCTGGCAGCAGTGAGATTTTACCCCAGCATCCATTAACTATTCTTCCTAATGCTCTCCCCACTCCCCATCCAACCCTCTGACAGTGTGTGTTGTTCCCCCAATGTGTCCATGTGTTTTCATCATTCAGCTCCTACTTATAAGTTAGAACACGCAGTGTGTAGTTTTCTGTTCCTGCATTAGTTTGCTGAGGATAATGGCTTCCAGCTCCATCCATGTCCCTGCGAAGGACATGATCTCATTCCTTTTTATGGCTGCATAGTATTCCATGGTGTATATGTACCATGTTTTCTTTATTCAATCTATCATTGATAGGCATTTGGGCTGATTCCATGTCTTTGCTACTGTGAATAGTGCTATTGTGAACAATGAACATATGCATGCAAAAATATAACATCCTACTGTGAGGGCAGCTCATAAAAAAGGGGAAAGAGATTTCTTCACTCCTTGTTGTGGCTTTATTCTCCTAAACATTGCTGGGGAGTCCATGTGAGGAGGACAATTTGAGATGGACAAGTGCACTGCAACAAATTCCTTGTCTTTCTTGACTACATTCTAAAATTCTAAATGACTCTAAAAATTCTTAGGGAAAACAAAATGCATACTACAATGTATCCTTCATGTATTGTTTCTGACTAGCAAATTTTGTAATTATTTCTAAGAAGGGTGTTTTATTTGTTTATTTATTTGTTACTATGCTCAGTAACTTTACAAAGAGTGTTCTTCTTGTCATCAGCTAATTATTTTCTTTATTTCTCTGGAGGCAACAACTGTAATTAAGAATTTAGCATTATTTGTCTTGGTTCAGAACTGATTCATCATTAAATTTTCCATGCAAAAACACATTATTTTGTTTATACAAATTATTTTTAAGACTAAATCAATAGAAAATAATAGTAAAAACTTGACTTACAAAATTATGACCTTAACAATGGTAATAAATTTAATTTCTATATTTGACTGATTAATAGGGGAAAGATATAAATATGTTATAGGGGATTTGAGTAAAAATTAGGCTTAGCTTATAAATTATTTATTGAAAACTAGTTATGTGCCAGAAAATCTAAATAAATTTCTCAAAGGAGAAATAGCCACATTCTCTGACCAAGATACAATAATAATGAAAATGAATAATAAGGGCTAAAACAAATTAAAAAAAAAAACTCCTTAAGTAGAAAACATTTTACTTAACAGCTGAGGAAACAGAGAAGAAAATTTCAAAAGGACAATTTCAAACTATCTAGAAAATAACCACAGTAAAGAAAATACACACTTATACACAATTTAACTAGAGTCAATTTCAGAGGAAATTTTGGAGAAAAAAGTAATGAAAGCAGAAAATAATTAAAACAGGACAGTAAATAAAAATAAAGTAGAAAATAGAACATAAGTTATGTGAAAATATATTAAAAAATATCAAAGAATTTGGTCCTTTAAAATCCTACCGGAATCCAAAACATAAAGTAAATATGGCCTTAATTTTTTGGCAATGGCATATTATAGTCTTTGTTTTGTACCTATTTTATCATTAATAACTTATCAATCACTACTCCCTTACAATGGTCCAGTGATGTTCTGATATAAAAGGCAAATAATGTATTAAGATACAACTTAGGTTTGTTATGATGTAGACACTGAAAGAAAAAAGTGATACTGGGAGATGAGCTTTGTTAATTTTTTGGTCAGGTGTTCATGGATCTTTCCAGAAAAGGTATCAGTAATATTTTCCCTCCCTCCCTCCCTCCCTCCCTCCCTCCCTCCCTCCCTCCCTCCCTTCCTTCCTTCCTTCCTTCCTTCCTTCCTTCCTTCCTTCCTTCTTTCCTTCCTTTCTCTCTCTCTCTCTTCCTTCCTTCCTTTCTTTCCTTTCTTTTTCTTTCTTTTCTTTCTTTCCCTCTCTCTCTTTCTCTCTTTCTTTCTTTCTTTTCAGAGTCTTGCTCGGTCACCCAGGCTGGAGTGCAACGGCAAGATCTCGGCTCACTGCAACCTCTACCTCCTAGGTTCAAGCGACTTTCCCACCTCAGCCTTCCAAGTAGCTGGGACTAAAGGTGCTTGCCACCACACCCGGCTAATTTTTGTGTTTTCAATAGAGATGGGGTTTCACCATGTTGGTCCAACTAGTCTCAAACTCCTGACCTCAGGTGATCTGCCCGCCTTGGCCTCCCAAAGTGCAGGGATTACAGGCATGAGACATCACACCCAGTTTCAGTAACACTTTCAAGAAATCATTCATTAAGTCCTTGCACTTTCGGTTCCATACATCTTCTCTGCTGTCCAAGGGGGCTGTCTTGACAAAGGTCTTAGTCAGGTCGTAAAAATATCCAAATTACATAAATGCCAAAAAAGACCCAGCTTTAAGCAATTTCTGAAGAAATGGTGGCAACAAGTTTACCCTTTCAGAGCAAATAATTTAGTCACTGTAGCTATGATCCAGATTATCTTTGGGATAAATCTGCCCTGATCTTTGTTTGGTATTATACTTATTCCCGTTATCTAATCTCTGTAGATATTGCTTCAGAGGGAAGCATAAAACTCTTACTTATCTGTGTCTTCATCTCTCTCCTCATCTTTAAGCCCTGCAATTTGCATTGCACACAGAGCGTTTCCACCAGGCAGCCCTACCAGTGGTTTAAATGCAACATGGCCCCAATCCAGCCTCCTCTTCAGCCTGTTCCCAGGTCCCCTGGCTTGCCAGTATAGGTTTTGGTATATATAGGGAGATCCAAGCCAGATGTTATCTTGGGAATTGGGGACAAAGTCAGCACAGAGAAGCCCTGGATGAAAATCAGATCCTGGGTTTAGGAGTTGAACAGTGCAGTGAAGTGAGGCTGTGACTGGATGTCTGGGCAAAGGACAGCAAAATCCAATGTGAGGCCAGGCACAGTGGCTGATGTCTGTAATCCTGGCACTTTGGAAGGCGGAGGCAGGAGGATCGCTTGAGGCCAAGAGTTCAAGACCAGCCTGGCAACAGAGTTAGACCTTGTCTCTTAAAAAAGAAAAATTCAAATGTGATAGTTACCAGAAATTGGGGAACTGAAAAAAAAGTGTACATTAGCATTTGAAAAAGCAGACCAGAGAAAGGGAAGAAGAGCCTCGGAGAAGAAACACCAGTGGGCTGACTCGATGGCTGTGAACATCTGCAATGACCAAGCACAGCCTAGCTCCTGTGCTGCAAGTCTCTAAAAGGAGCCACTTGGACACAAGAACTCCTCTTCCCAGATAGTATCCCTCTCTTGCTAAAAAAACAAACACCCAAAAAGCCAGCCTACATTTATCTTGACCTATAGCCTGATGACCTTCACTAAGCCAGTGTTCTCAGAAGCATCACCTATTCTGGAAGTCCCACATGTGATCACTTTGTCTGGTCAGTTTAGCCTTCCTAATGCCCTTGAACTTGTCCCACTCTTTCCCCAGCTACCACCCTAGTACAGGTCTTCCACATCTTATCAGGATTCTGCCCCCGGCTTACTTTTCATCTTCCTATCTCCAATTTCTCCTTCTTTTCTTTTCTTTTTCATTTTTCATATGCCTACAGAGGCTCAAACAGTCTCTCCTTTTTTTTTCTTAGACAGGGTCTTGCTCTGTCACCCAGGCTGCAGTGCAGTGGCATGATCACAGCTCACTGCAGTCTCAACCTTCTGGACACAGCCATCCTCCCACCTCAGCCTCCTGAGTAGCTGGGACTACAGAGGCTCACCACAGTCTGTCCTTAAATCAGCTTCTATAATGCCACCAGGGTTTTCTTCTTAAAACCCAGTTCTGTCATATTCTTTCAAGTAGTAAAACTTTTCAGTGGCTCTCTACTGTCCGTGGGATTTAATATAAACTCCATAAGGTGGCTTTTAAATTTTTCCAGAGTCCAACCCGCATCAACCCCTCCCACCTCATCTTTCAGACATCCATCCTGTTCTCTCCTAAAACCTACTCCGCTGCTATCACTGCTATTTTCCCTATAATTCCCAGGCATACCAAAGGCTTTTACTTAATGTACTGACCTCAGAGCACAAATTGTACCAAATGCATCCTTCCATTTTCCCGTGGATAGAGCAGCTCCTTGAATGCAGGTGAAATGAAACAATCCACCTATTTAAAGTGTATAATTCAATGGTTTCGGCATATTCACAGGGTTGTGCAACTATCACCACAATCTAATTTTAGAACATTTTCTTCTCCCGCAAAAGAAACCCCGTATCCATTCACTCCTCCCCTCCCCATTCCTAAGCAACCATTATTCTACTTTCTGTCTCTATAAAGCTGCCTATTCTGGACATTTCCTATCAATGGGATGATACATTAATGAGGTCTTTTGTGTCTGACTTCTTTCACTTAACATCATGTGTTCAAAGTTCAATCCAAACTGTAATATGTGCTGACATTTCATTTCTTTTTATTAGTTGATGGACATTTGGGTTGTTTCCAATTTTTCAGCTAATACAAATTATGCTGCTATGAACACCTGTGTGCACACTTTTGTGTGGATGTATGTTTCAATTTCTCTTGGCATTCCTAAGAGTGCAGCTGCTGGGGCATATGGTAACTCTGTAAGTATTTAACTTTTGAAGAACTGACACATTGTTTCCCAAAGCTGTGGCCTATTTTACATTCCACCAGCAGTCTACGAAGGTTCCAGTTTCTCCACATCCTCATCAATACCCGTTCTTGCCTCTCTCTTTTATTACAACCATGCTAATGGGTGTGAAGTGGTATCTCACTGTGGTTTTGACTGGCATTTCCTTTATGCCTAATGATGTGGAGCATCTCTTCATGGGCTTATTGGTCACGTCTATATCTTCTTTGGAGAAATGTTGGCTCAGATTTTTTTCCCAGTTATAAATAGATTATATGTCTTTTTATTATTATATTGCAGGAGTTATTTAAATATTCTGGATACCAACTCTTGTCAGATATATGATTTCAAATGTTTTTTTCCCATTTTGTATATTGTCTTTATACTTTCTTGATGGCATTGTTTGTAGCACAAAAGTTTTAAGTTTGAATGTAGTCCAGTTTATTTTGCATTTGGTGTTCTATCTAAGAAAA
This sequence comes from Papio anubis, assembly GCF_008728515.1. Classification (NCBI taxonomy): domain Eukaryota; kingdom Metazoa; phylum Chordata; class Mammalia; order Primates; family Cercopithecidae; genus Papio; species Papio anubis. The sequence goes on from NC_044986.1 coordinate 99,749,555, forward strand.
CATTGCTAGATCAAGTTCATGAAGATCTACTCATACATCTTCTTCTAAGGGTTTTATAATTTTAATAATTTTAGCTGTTACATTCAGGTCTATGATCCATTTTGGGTTAGGTTTTTGTGTAGGATGTGAGTTATTTTTTTAACAAATGCTACCGAGAGCGGAGGGCTTTTGTTTTTAATACCTAAAGGGAGGGAAAAAAGCTCTTTCTCTCTCTGTGGTTTGATAACAAACAGTCTCTGCCATTTGATAAACAATACTTACCGAGTCATTTGTGCAAACGTTTGTATGTCTCCATGATAAAATACAAAGAGATTATAGTAAGTATGATAGTACTACAACCCAAGACCAATTCAAATGAATTTAGAGCCATTTTACGATTGTTCCTTCAAAGAAATAGACTCTGGTAAACCCGGTTTGGATTGAGTCCCTCCATAGAAAGATTATTCATTAATCTGGCATGGAATCTTTGCCTTAAAAATACAGAAGCCAAAAAAAAAAAAAAAAAGAAATCCACCAAAACTCTAAACAGCTAAATCAGCAGAGATAGCGTAAAATTCAACTTCGGGAAGTGTCTGCATTTCATATGTGTTTTGCATGACAGTAACCATGTAACTTTACTCAGTTAATGTGAGCATCCCCAAAGATGTTTTTCTTCTTCTTCTTTTTTTTTTTGGCTCTGTTGCCCAGGCTGGAGTGCAGTGACGCGATCTCAACTCACTGCTACCTCTGCCTCCCGGGTTGAAGCAATTCTCCTGCCTCAGCCTCCCAAGTAGCTGGGATTACAAGCGCCCACCAACACACCTGGCTAATTTTTTTTGTATTTTAGTAGAGACAGGGCTTCACCATGTTGGCCAGGCTGGTCTGAAACTCCTGACCTCGTGATCCGCCTGCCTCAGCCTCCCAAAGTGCTGGGATTACAGGCGTGAGCCACCGCGCCTGGCCCTGACTTTTTTCTTCTTAATGATAAACTAACAGTACTTAACTCCATGGCCCATATTTATATTTAAATTAGCCGAGCAATATCATATACTGTTTTTGAGGGCATCTCTCTCATTTGCCTCTTGGCAAAAAATCGGAACTACTCAATGCCATTTAGCATCCTGTCCCATCCATTTCCCGAGCAGCCAGAATAAAGTCCTGCATCAGAGACAGTCTCTGAGCAGAGACAGCCGTCAAAAATGAAATCGTTCCCTCTCTGCTTCATCATGTGTTGTCAGATTGTGGAGATCCATTCAAAGCCCTCCCGATTTCTCCACATCCTAATCAATATTTTATTACTGTCTCTCTTTTGGATTATAGCCATGCTAATGGGTGTGAGGTGGTATCTCACTCTGTTTTTAATTTTTAATTTTGGTGGGTACATAGGTGTATATATGTATGGGATATATGAGATGTTTTGGTACAGGCATGCAATGCATAATAATTCCATCATGGAGAATGGGGTGTCCATCCCCTCCAGCATTCATCCTTTGTGTTACAAACAATCCAATTATACTCTTTGAGTTATTTTTAAATGTACAATTAAATTATTATTGACTATAGTCACGTTGTTGTGCTAGCAAATACTAGGTCTTATTCATTCTTTCTGGTTTTTTAGGACCCATTAACTACCCCATATCTCCCCCAACCCAACTACCCTTCCCAGCCTCTGGTAACCATCCTTCTACTCTCTATCTCCAGGAGTTCAATTGTTTTTATTTTTTTATTTTTTAGTGTTTGAGACAGAGTCTCACTCTGTCATCCAGGCTGGAGTGCAGTGGCACAATCTCAGCTCCTTGTCCCATCAGGTTCCTGAGCAGCCGGAATAAAGTCCTGCAATCCTGTGACCTCTGACCTCTGGCTCCCTGGTTCAAGCGATTCTCCTGCCTCAGCCTCCCAAGTAGCTGGGATTACAGGCGCCCACCACCACGCCCAGCTAATTTTTATATTTTTAGTAGAGATGGGCTTTTGCCAGGCTGGTCTTGAATTCCTGACCTCAAGTGGTTCAACTGCCTCGGCCTCCCAAAGTGCTGGTATTACAGGCATGAGCCACTGCACTGGGCCTGTTTCTATGTTTAGATCCCATAAATAAGTGAGAACATGCCATGTTTGCCATTCTGCGCCTGGATTTTTTGACTTATAATGATCTCCAGTTCCATCCATGTGGCAAATGACAAGATAACATTCTTTTTTCATGGCTGAATAGTACTCCATTGTGTATAGGTACCACATTTTCTTTACCCATTCACCTGTTGATGGAATTTGGGTTGTTTCCAAATCTTGCGAACAGTGCTGCAACAAACACAGGAGTGCAGATATCTCTTTGATACGCTGATTTCCTTCCTTTTGGATATATACCCAGCAGTGGGATTGCTGGATCATATTGTAGATCTATTTTTAGTTTTTCAAGGAAACTTCAAATTGTTCTCCATGGTGGTTGTACTCATTGTGGTATTGATCGGCACTTCCTTTATGACTAATGATGTTGAGCATTGTTTTCCCTGTGCTTATTGGTCAGTATCCACCAGGGGCAACCGTCCCTTGAGGCCTTTTTCAGGAGAGCTAGAGTCTGTGCCATAGCCCAGAGGAACACTAGTGGTTTCCATGGCCAGGTCAGTAGGATATCTGAGCATTCTAGGTCCAGAGGGGACAAACACCAAGTCTGGCAAGTCCACATCATCAGAGAAAGGCAAGCAGGAGATGAAGGAGTGGATGGAGGAGGAAGGCCAGTACTTCTAGTCAAGGAGCAGGGACCCGGCAGGAAAGCCCTGTCCCACCCTCACTGTCAACGGTGTATGCAGGCTGTCCTCATGTCTCCCAGCTCAGAGCAAGTATCTCATAGGATGGGCTCACCCACAATCCATGCCCAGCGCACCACTCCAAGTTCATCTCCATCTTCTCCTCATTAAACCTTGGCTTATAGTGAAGAGTTTATTTCTCCTCCTTTAAACATACCATGGTCATTACCTCTGTGCTATTTCTCCACTCAGATAAGTCCTACCCACTACACAAAGCCAACTCAAGACCCACAGCTCCATTCTGGCAGTGTCAGAATCATGACTTTGACAGTTCATGACCTGCTTTATGACTTGTTTATCAATCTATAGACATTTTTAAATCTCTTCAGCTACATTACAGGAGCAATAGTTATACCTCAACTCTCTTAGTACTGGCACAGCACCACCACTGGCACTTAAAATGAAATATATGCTAGCTCATATTAATATATAATCAATACCTACTTTAAAATAAGAATAGTAGGAGCTACACTGAGAAACAGAAAATCAAATACTGCATGTTCACACTTATAATTGGAAGCTAAACAATGAGTACACGTGGCCATACAGAGTGGAAAAATAGACATTAGAGGCTACAAAATATGGAAGGTTGAAAAATTACCGACTGGGTACAATGTTCACTATTTAGGTGACGGGTTCACTAAAAGCCTAGACTGCACCAGTATGAAATATATGCATGTAAGGAATCTACACTCGTACCTCCTAAATATGTAAAAATTTAAAAAGAATAGTAGGAGTTATAAATATGGAACAACTACTACAGGTCAGATATCTATAGTATCTCATTTAATTCTCGAAACAATTCTATGAGACAGTGGCATGATTTCAATTTTATAGGTTATGAAAATCAGGCCTAGAGAAATTGGATAATTAGATAACTACATTGTCTTCTGAACACCTGAATTGTGATTATTAAGAGGTGGCAATTGGTGGCTTCCTTGTTAATACGTTTGTGATGGTGTCTACATGTCCACATCTAATATAATTTGCATGCCTGTCTTTCACATCACACAGTGAATTCAGGCATGGCATCTTGTATTTTCATTCAAGTATGTGACACACACCATGTACTTGTAAATATACTTAGCTGCTGGATGATCTTGAGCAAGTCATTTAACCTTTCTCTTGGCTTAGTTTCCTCGTCTGTACAATGAAAACAATTCCTACCTTAGATAATCGTGCAAGACTGGAACACTTTTTAAAGGTTTTATTGGTTTTTAGGGAAGGAATAAATATACATTTTTTTCCTCTAAGAATATATGATTGATATAATCAATAAAACCTTAAAATTACTGATTATTTAAAAAAATGTCTGTCACTGAAGTGGATCATTGGTAAATTTGATGTCTCCTAAGTCTTCATGTATGCCACCATATACAGCACAAAAGGGCTTTTATTTATTTGTACATTTACATGTTCTAACCATCTTTAAAACCAGATAAATGCCTTGTTTCGAGAGGAAGTGTTGATAATTGAGATCTAATATACTGACTTCATTCAATGGTTTTAAGCCAAGTTATTGTTATTTATACTCTTATATAGGATGTCTCCATATCTACTGCTTTTGAGGATTGACTGAAGATCGCCTTCATTCATGCACGATCCTGTCTTCATGCATATAGTCTTAAAACATTAGAACTAGGAAAGTAAGCTCAGTTTAACTTAACCCAAGCATCTCATTTTATAACTGAGAAAACTTAGAGGTAGGGAAGATAAATGGCTTTCTTACAGTGTTTATTAGTTATTTATTCCACATCTCCTGAAAAAGGGCTTAAGGTAATTTACAGATACAAGACAAGAGAAGAAAAAATAGAATAGGATCTCAACAGTGGCGGAATTTGGCCATAGATGTGATTCTGGATGTCCAAATGTGATTCTGGATGTCCAAATGGCAAAAGTAGAATGCATCCTTTGCAAAATCCAAGGTGCCTCTGAGTTACATCAGATATTAAGTAAAGCACAGAGTTCCTCCTGAGGACTGAGAGAAATGCTTCAATCCACTAGCAATACATTCTTAATTAGGAAGCAACTCTAGGCTGGGCGCAGTGGCTCTTGTCTGTAATCTCAGTACTTTGGGAAGCTGAGGCGAGAGGATTATTTGAGCCCAGGAATTTGAGACCAGCCTGGTCAACATAGTGAGAACCCACATCTGTCAAAAATAAAGTAAAACAAAGGCAGCTCTAATGTGACTCCCAACCTGGTTTCTTTCCTTCATGCCTTCCATGTCACCTTAATTGCATATGATAAAGATTATTTAAAATAAAACACCCCTTTCATTTCTTACAATTTATCTTTCCTTAGAAATAGTTACTGTCTCTTATCGTCCTGTATATTTTGCCAATCTATAATAGTTAACACTTTTCACACAGCTGCATCTCATTGCTTGAAATCTGAGTTCTAGGCCAGGCGCGGTGGCTCACACCTGTAATCCCAGCAGCTTGGGAGGACGAGGTGGGTGGATCCCCTGAGATCAGGAGTTCGAGACCAGCCTGACCAATATGGTGATACCTCATCTCTACTAAAAATACAAAAATTAACCAGCTGTGTGGCACATGCCTGTAGTCCCAGCTACTCGGGAGGCTGAGGCATAAGAATCACTTGAACCCAGGAGGCGGAGGTTGCAGTAAGCTTAGATCGAGCCATTGCACTACAGCTTGGGAGACAAAGGGAGACTCAGTCTCAAAAAAAAAAAAAAAAAAAAAAAGGATCTGAGTTCTAGGAGGGCAGAGAGCAGGAAACAACTTTACATTTACTAGTTTTCCACAGCCATGGTGGAGTGTTCCACAAAGAGTAATTGTCCAAAACCGCTCAACAAAGACAAGGAGAAGAATAAAGAAAAGAATAGAAATATTAGTGTATACCCTTATCATCTACCTATGGACTATTTGACTAAAATATGGTGGCTGTGAAATTGTGTTTAATCTACAATGTTTCAGGCCCTTAGAGGCATGTGAATAACAAAGGCTTATTTCAAATGTCAAAATACAAGGAAGATAGATAATACTTGAGTTGTTTTCAAGGGTAACTTCTAGGGGGGGTTTAATTTTATTTTGTTCTAAATGTTTGAAACAAGATATTTGATTTTTGAGTGCATACTACCTGCCAGGCATTATTCTAAGTGCTTTGCATGTACAGACTCATTTAATGGCTGAGTATTTGTAAGCCTTCCAATAAATATAATGCCAATTCCAATGCCCGTATTTGATCCACTGCAAAACTGTCCAGAGTTTAACGAAACCCCCTTTGCCCTCTTATACCCTTCTCTGAGATGCTGTAAACCATTCTCCGTATTTTTACTTTCCTTACTACCATTTCTGACAGGATGTTGCTGATACTCAAGCCCTTTTTTTTTTTTTTTTTTTTAAGACAGGGTCTTGCTGTGTCGCCCAGGTTAGAGTATAGTGGCATGACCATGGCTCACTGCAGCTCGACTTCCTGGGCTCAACTGATCCTCCTGCTTCAGCCTCCCAAGTAGCTGGGACCACAGGAGAATGCCACCATGTCTGGTTTTTTAATTTTTTTTGTAGAGACAGGGTCTCATTGTATTGCCCAAGCTGGTCTCCAACTCATGAGATCAAGGGATCCTGCTGCCTCAGTCTCCCAAAAGGTTGTGTTTACAGGCATAAACCACAGTGCCTGGCCTTCAAGCACCTTTGAGTGAGTTCTGATGAGAAAATTGGATAACTATATAGGAGAATATGGAATCACATTGGCAGTAATGATTTGATATCTGGAACACTTCTAGTCAATCAAGATGATATCCCATTGAAACAAATGCCAATATTTCTATTCAGCTGGAATGTAGAAAGAAACTAAAGATTCACACAGACACACACGCGCAAAACAAAACAACAGCTCCTGCTTCATAGGGATGAGGTAGTTAGTGCCTGTAATGTACTCATTATAATGTCTGGTGCATATTAGTATCAGCTATTATTTCTATCATCATCATCATCATCATCATCATCATTTTTATTATTGTGTTTTCCCTCTAAAACCAACAGTGGAAAAAAAGTGTCAATCATTTATTCTCTCTCTCTCTTTCACACACCAGATATATACACACACAAACATAAACACACACCCAAGTCCACAAGGGGATGGTTACTTCTGTCTGTTGCGTTTTCATGCACCTGGAGACTGAGTTAAACCGCCATTTTTTTTTTTTTTTTTTTGTAGGTCAGGCACACTTTTAAAAGACCAAGCCACTGGAAGGACATCTGTAAGTATAGTTTCTAGAACAGGGATTCGTAACCATTCTTAACAAGGAAAGAACTGCACTGGAATCTCCTCGAGTCTTTTTTGAGTCATATCTTAGGCATCTCCAATCCATTTTCCAAATCTTAGCACTACTGCCCTCCCCTGAAAGGGAGGCGTAATTTTGGAGCTGAGCACCGCCACAAAGAGAGTGGCTGTTGATGAGAGTGTGTTATGCTTGTGAACTAGCAGGTGGAAGCAAAAAAAAGAAAACAGAAGGGTTGACCACCATGGTTGCCTAGGGCAACAGATCACATTTTGCCGGATGTGGGTTTAGGGCATCCTGCTTCGCCATTTGTTTCCAGTTCTTTTTCAGTCCTTCTTACTTTTAGGCAGAATCCATAATATATAAGGTGGTGGCGAGTTGGGGGAGAAAGAGGATAAAAAGGAAAGCAAGCAAATGACTATTCGAGGTTGTTTTTGTTACCAGAGGGCAAATAATGCATTCTGGGTGTAGGTTTAAAGATGAATTAAAATCAGATTGTAGGGACAGGCCCCAAACTAATTGCAAATGTTGTTTACTTCCTTTACCCTAGAAAATTCTGAATACTTTAGAATTCACCTAATATCCTCCTTTCAGTGCATAGTCAACACATAGTATAGGATGCAATACTTGTGAATTTATCTCAATCTATGCTGTCCAGTTCAGCCACTAGCCACATGAGGCCATTTAGCATTTCAATTGTGGCTAGTCTGAAATGAGATGTGCTGTAAGTGTGAAAACACACTGGATTTGCAAGACTTAGTAATAAAAAATGGAATAAAATAGCTCATTAATAATTTTACTATTACTGGCAGGATGCCTGTAATCCCAGTGCTTTGGGAGGCTGAAGTGGGAGGATCACTTGAGGCCAGAAATTAGAGACCAGCCTGGGCAACATGGTGAGACCCTCATCTCTACAAAAATTAAAAAAATATTAATCTTACTATTACTTTAATGTAATATAATTTGAAGTATATCAAAATTAAGATATTATTTTTAAAATTTTTAGTAAAAATTTATGTCACTTGATTTTTACTGTTAAGTCTAATTTCAAACATATTAAATTTAATATAACTTCAAACAATCCACTTTTTAATAATTTATTTTATTAAACAAAATATCCAAAAATAATCATTTGATCCACAGTGCTATTATTTTTGGATATATCATTTAATAAAATAAGTGATTAAAATTAACATCACAATTGGGCACAGTGGCTCACATTTGTAATCCCAGCTCTTTGGGAGGCCAAAGTGGAAGGATTGCTTGAGCCCAAGAGTCCAAGACCAGCCAGGGCAACATAGTGCCTGGTTTCTCAAAAAATTCAAAAAATGAGATGGGAGGGGCTGTGATCATGCCACTGCGCTCTTACCTGGGTGACAGAGTGGGGCACTCCCTCAAAAAAAAGAATGTCATGGTTCTTTTTACTGTTTCTAATGTGGCACCAAGGAAATTTAAAGTTTAACATGTAATTTCCATTGTATTTCTACTGGACAGCTCTGGTCCAGAGTGCTACAGTTCTGTTATTGCAAGTGCCTCAGTATTTGACTCAAATATGTTGGGTTGCGGGGACCATATCGTGTGAATGTAATCTGAATATTACTCATTCTGTGTTACATTAGATTCTCACCGTTTCCTTTCCCACTGCATTTTATGCTTCAGCACTGCTAAAGTGTTTTACAAATCTGGTGCCTGGTGTATCTTTCTTCTATTTGGCCACAAGGTATAGAAAGACATTTCTTTTCTTTTCTTTTCTTTTCTTTTCTTTTTGAGACACAATCTCACTCTGTCACCCAGGCTGGAGTGCAGTGGCGCGACCTCGGCTCACTGCAAGCTCCGCTTCCCGGGTTCACGCCATTCTCCTGCCTCAGCCTCCTGAGTAGCTGGGACTACAGGTGCCCGCCACCAAGCCCATCTAATTTTTTTGTGTTTTTTTAGTAGAGACGGGGTTTCACTGTATTAGCCAGGATGGTCTCAATCTCCTGACCTCATGATCTGTCCTCCTCGGCCTCCCAAAGTGCTGGGATTACAAGCATGAGCCACAACGCCTGGCCTAGAAAGGCATGTCTATATCTTTCTCCCTCAAAGCACCTCTTGATCATCCCCACATAATATTTGCCCTATAATCACTGTCTGCACCATATTATTTCTGTATCAAACATTGCACATTCTGCACTGTCATGTATTTTTTTTATATGCCTGTCCTTCTCACTAGACTGGAAGCTTCTTGAGAGTAGGGACTATCTATCTATCTATCTATCTATCTATCTATCTATCTATTGACAGGTAGATAGATAGATAGATAGATAGATAGTCACCCAAGCTGGAGTGCAGTGGCGTGATCATAGTTCACTGCAGCCTCAAACGGCTGGACTCAAGCAATCCTCCTACCTCAGCCTCCCAAGTAGCTGGGACTATAGGTGTGAGCCACCACACTGGGAAAGGGGCCATATCTTACCCTATTTTAGTTACACATGCCCCCTACACTGGCGTGGGGTTGGCCATCAATAGACGTGTGGTGAAACTGGAAAAAGTTCCAATTATATTACACTGAGCAGAGTCTGATTCAGTTGAAGTGTATGTTTCAGTACTGTGGCCCACTCTGTAAACCCGGTCTTGAGGAACAATAAGTACTGTTCATTTTAGCTTGGGCATTCTGCAGTGGTCTCATGGCCGTCTTTTCACCACACTGCACAGCACTTACCCACATTCATGGCCCAAGCAGCTTCAATCCTGTGTGTTGCTTACAACAGGGGAAATACAACGCCACAGAATGAGTAAACACATGAAGAAACAGTCTTGGTTTGCTAAGCCATACCGTTTATGAAATTTAATCAGAAGGAAGCCATTATCTTAAAAGGAAAACAATACTGCATCCAAAACCTAATGAGTTCATTGCCCTACCTGTCACTTGTGAATGTTATGTGATCAGTAGAGATGCATGAGTTTGTCAATGCTATAAAAACAGTGGCCTTAGGTAAATTTACTGAATTTACTGATTCAGTAACCTAATTGTGATAATACACTATAATATGATGTGAAATCACCTGAAAAAGATTTTGTGGGATTCCCCGCTTCCCCACATAACTAATTTGTTCTTTTCTTTTTGAAATGAAATCCTAAAAACACACTTGAAAGACTGAACTTCTGCCCCATGGAAAACAGTCTACCAGGTGGTAATGAATAGCTTTTAGCAGCATTCTACTGAATATTACTATTTCATTATTACACTGGCTTGATAGCAGTTAATAACTAAGATAAATGAAATGTCAGCTATCTCGATCACTGGTTACTTCCTAACCACTTTCAGCTTTCCAAATATCTTAACAGTGTTATCCAACATTCTTCAACAGCTTCTAGAGAATTGTTAGCCCTGCTCTAACACTTGAATCCATTTGAAATCCAGCTGTGTAAGGGGGAAACATTCCTATCTTCGAAATCTGGTTTGGATTTTGAAAATATGAACATTTTAAACCTCCAGGCACAAAAAACTTCTTTGTGGGAAAGGTCTCTGTCCTCCCTTCTCCAGAATGTTGTTTTTAAACTGCACAGTCATGGAAGACTTGTATTGCATAATGTCTACATCACACATCAAGAATGTATGTGGTCAGGCATGGTGGCCTATGCCTGTAATCCCAGCCCTTTGGGAGGCTGATGCAGGAGGATCACTTGAGCCCAGGAGTTTGAGACCAGCCTGGGCAACATAGCAAGACCCCATCTCGGTTAAAAACAATTTAAAAAATTTTATGGATGGGGCTTTTAAGTATTCATTTCTTGCTTTCCACTTCTCAAAAATAATTTCCATTGTTTTGATTATTATGGAGGTAGAACATTGCTGATTAGCCAACTATATTCTTATTTTACCTACCTAATAAAGATTTCTGGTCAACTCCTTCTCCAAGTTTTGAAAGAATAATTAAAGGTTTCAGGGTTGCAAAGACTTTGTTTTATATCCCCTTTTGTTTCCGTCTTTCTTTCTTTGTTTCTTTCTTTGTCCTTCCTTCCTTCCTTCCTTCCTTCCTTCTTTCCTTTTTGTTTTTGGACAGAGTCTAACTCTGTCACCAGGCTGCAGTGCAGTGGTGTGACCTTGGCTCACTGAAATCTCCACCTCCTGGCTTCAAGCAATTCTCCTGCCTCAGCCTCCCAAGTAGCTGGGACTATAGGCGTGCACCACCACAACCAGCTCATTTTTGTATTTTTAGTAGAGATGAGGTTTCACCATGTTGGCCAGGATGATCTTGATCTCTTGATCTCATGATCCGCCCACCTCAGCCTCCCAAAGTGTTGGGACTACAGGCCTGAGCCACCACACAGCCTATGTCCCATTTCTTAAACTGTGTAGCCTTGGGCAAATTTCCTGAACTCCCTTAATTGCCATTTCGAATTTGCAAAATAGGAGCAATAACAGTATCTTCTCAAATAGTTACCCTGCTCTTAACCTTATATATGATAAGCACATCAATATTCCCAATCAATACTTCATATCTACATCTAGAATTGAACTTCTAATCATCTCCCCTCCAACTTGCCCACTTTAGTTGATGACAATTTCATCCTTCCACTTGTTTAGGCCACAGACTTCGAAGTCATCCTTGACTCCACTTTCTCAAACCCCCCACATTCCTTCTGTTGGGAAATCTTGTTGGCTCTACCTTCAAAATATACGCAGAATCCAACGCTTTGTCATGGATTCCTTGCTTTCACCTCTGCTCCCCCAGGTTTATTCTCGAGCAGTCAGAGTGAGCCTTAAGTCAGATCATGTTATTCGCCTTCTCAGAATCCTGCAATGGCCCCTCCATTTCACTCGGTGTGAAAGTCAAAGTTTTATAATGGCCTCTGGAACCCCACATGATCTGCTATCTCCCTGCCTTTCTCATACTTCTCCAACCACATCTATTTCTCTCTCCCTTGCTTATTTACCTCTAACTACGTGGACCTTCTTGTTGCTTCTCAAATCCCCAGATATGCCCCTGCCCTACAGCCTTGACTATTCCCTGTGCTTGGAACACTGTTCCCCCAGATAGCCACTTGGTTAACTCCATTGTCTCCTACAAACTTTTGCTGAAATCCTCTCAATGAGGCCCAGCCTGACCACTTATTTCATATTGCAACTTCACCTTGCTTTTCATTTACTAATACCTATATTATTTACTTATTTATTATGCTTATTGATTAGCATCTGTATCTGCCCACCAGAATACAAACTCCATAAATGCAGACATCTTTGTCTCTTGTTCACTGACATTCCTTGCATCTATCATAGTGCTTAGCAAACATTTTTGACTGAAAATGATTGAATCGTATTTAAACTGGAGATCTGGTCGGGCACAGTGGCTCATGTCTGTGATCCCAAGACTCTGAGAGCCCAAGTTGGAAGGATCACTTGAGCCCAGGAGGTCGAGACCAGCCTGGGCAACAAAATGAGACCCTGTCTCTATAAAGAACTTTTTAAAATTAGCTGGGCATGGTAACACGCACCTGCAATCCCAGCTACCTGAGGGGCTGAGGCAGGAGGATTGCTTGAGCCCAGGAGGTTAAGGTGCAGTGAGCCTTAATCATGCCGCTGCACTCTAGCCTAGACCCTGTCTCAAAAATGAATGAATGAGTGAATAAATAAGTAAATAAATAGTGGTGATCACTTCCTAGGTTATATATTCTTTTTTTTTTTTGCCTCCTTTATTTATTTTCCTCATATAAGTTACTTTTTTTTTGGACATGGAGTTTCACTCTTGTTGCCCCAGCTGGAGTGCAATGGCACAATCTCGGCTCACTACAGTCTCTGCCTCCCAGGTTCAAGCGATTCTCCTGCGTCAGCCTCCTGAGTGGCTGGGATTACAGGCATGTACCACCACACCCGGCTAATTTTTTTGTAGTTTTAGTAGAGACAGGGTTTCACCACATTGGTCAGGCTGGTCTTGAACTCCTGACCTCAAGTGATCCTCCTGCCTCAGCCTCCCAAAGTGCTGGGGTCACAGGTGTGAGCCACCGTGCCCAGCCACATATTCTTTATTCCACTTAAAAATCATAGTTATTTACTGATGATTCTTGGTCACTTTATCAATGTCTAAGGTAGCACAATTTCTGTGGTACTTACTATTAACTATTTCTAATACATGTTGTTTTTATGCTATTCAATTAAAGTAAGCTGTCTTTACTGAACAGCACACACTACTTGTGACCACCCAGAGTCGGTGGGGAACCTGACACCAGTCTACCATGCCAGTGTTCATTAATCCCCAGTTTGACACCATCCTTTACAAATGTATGTACAGGCTTCCTACAAGCTTTGTAAAAATTAGCACATTCAGAAGAATGATCACCTCTAGCTGAGAAATGGGGAAATGTTATTGGAAGGAGACCAGGAAATGCCTTGGAAAATATTCTACTTCTTAAGCTGGGTGATAGGTACCTAGATGTTGGCTTTATTATTATTTGCTATGATTTATAGGTATACATCATCTTTTGTAGATATGAAACATTTCATAATAAAACGTGAAGGAAGAAATGAATCTAGTCATGATTCACTTGCTCTAATATCATTTTTTATTTCTCTCCAGTTTGATGTGATGTAGCTGTCTGGATGCAAACCTTCCTGTCAGTTTGCGGAAACACAACTGCCGGGTGATTTAGCGTGTATCCCCCATCCTAGCCCACAACCATCTCACTGATGAGTCTATGACATGAGACTAAATAAAACAGATCCCCAACAGAATCAGAAAAAAATATTAAATTCACTGCTTTGTTGATTTAATCCACCTAGCCGGCTGTCACATGGGATTAGAATAAAATAAACACAAAAATGAAAACACACGATTGCTAACAAAGCAGATTCTTTTTTCAAGACACATGTAAAGATAATAACTTCAAAGTTGATTATAGTGTCTTGTCTTCCCAAGAATAACAAGACAAGTTCTTTCTTGGTTTCCTTCTATTCATTCTTCTCCCCTGACCCTGGTTGGGGGAGACCAGGGACCCTGATATGTAGTCCCACAGCACTCAACTCTAGTTCCACACGGAATTCTACATGTCCTCTTACATCTAGTTACATCTCCTCTTCCAGACTATAAACTCATTGTGGAAAGGCCCCAGGTTTTTTCATGGGTGCTACTATCAGATGGCCCAGTTCAAACAACAGCTCTGTTTCTTACTTCCTGCGTAAGTTTCTTACCCTTTCTGTGCTTTCATCTTGATATGACGATTAACAAGATGACACATCTAAATTAGTTAGTACAGGGCCAGGTAGCATTTATAAGTAAACATTATAATAATTATTATTTACTATTACTATATGATGATCAAAGAGAAAACTGAGTTGACAGAGAAGAAAGAAAATAACTCTTATGATTCTTAATTATTCAAGTTCATGGTCAATGCTCAGGAAATGTTTGAAAACTGAGTCATGGAATCAAGCTCCAGAATATGTGGGATAATGAGAATGTTACCTCTCTGCTTGCTCATGCCTGAGGTTTGGGACCAGTGGAGCCAATGGGATCTCAGGGGCTTGTGACATTTCCATGGTACCACTCAGTGAAATTAATATATTCTGCATATTTAGTCAACATCTTCAGAGTCCTCATTTTGGAGTCACAAACTGGCTAGGAAATGATGATGCAGTGGTGGCAGGTCACATCTTCTAGTCCCCCAAAGCTGTCCTCAGGGTCTGCCCTTCCACACTGCAGGTACAATCTAGTCTCTTTAACTGGGTATACGTGTAAAGGTATTCCTTCATGTGGCTAGTTCTCTCTTTTCAAGAGAAATCTAATGATTACTGTTCTGGATATCTAGCAGTTTTCTCTGAAAGTCATGTTTCTCATGATAATTAAAAGTGTAATACATATTAAAAAATCCCCATGCAACCAGTGTAGAAACCTTACACCTTAAAATCTGGCATTTATTATGTACACGAATTTATAATAAATGCTTAAGCTTTAAGTGACTTGCCTCTTAGATGACATCAGTGACATAAAACACACACATACATTTTCATACTGAGAAAATACCAGTCGTGTTAATAAAAATTGTTGTATTTTGAGGTGAGAATTCGTAAGATCACTCTAGTCCCCATAAAATAAACTCATGAGGTCCTATAAAATTGTAATGATTGTGGTCCAATAGGCTATGGCAGGCAGACAATTTATTATAAGATTTGTGGACTCACTAAAATGTTTTAGGCATAAAAATAATTAAAATAAAATTGAAGAGAATTAGAAGTAAATGAAAATAATAATGCTTTTTGAAAGTAAGATGGCTTAAAGAAAATTCAAAGTGGCATATCAAACAGACATTTATGGCAATGAACTTTAGAAGTAGCTCATTCTAATATTAATATGGAACTATTTAAAACTTTCATTGATGAGTGAAAAAGGGCAAATCAATAATGGATAACTGGAGAACATTCTTAGGATATAAAAATACAAAAAATGTAATAAATACTATAAAACCTAGTAAGTATTGTGTTTAAGATTTAAAGTAATGCCATAAAGTAATTCTTATTACAAAGTTATATTTCTTGAGAAATGGCAATTGAAGGATTTCAAAATATTATATTGACCTGTTCAAGTTTGGGCTCTTTCTTATCTCAGTTTTCAAATAAGACGAAAGTTTGCCTTTTTATCTATAAGCCAGATATTGACTGTGCTTTTACAGGAACTTCTCAGAAACAAAAGACCTCAAAGATGTTGATATTTCAGAATGTAAGAAAATCTGTTATCACGATTATAATTATTTTCTCCATTTTAAAAAAATTCATGATCAGCAATTCTAATGTTGCCAGTATTCCAGTTGGGACCAGTTCAAAGAATTATAGCAACTCCTAAATTGCTATTTTAAGGACAGACATAATGTAGTCCAATCATCTCACTTGACTGATGTTATCTGAAGTCCAGGGAGAAGTCATGCAAGTTAATCAAGATAATCCTTATCTAGTTGGGGCAGATATAAGAGCCAGAACCCAGGTCTCCCAAGTGCTAAGAAAAGACACAAATATTAGTAATTATTAATAGTTCAGGAATTAATAGTTTAAGTAATTATTAATAGTTTAAGGACACACATTATTAATAGTTTAAGGATGAAGTTAAATTTCTTAGACCTTTCACAACACATGTTGAGCAGACAGGAAATACCACTAGAAGACGTTACAAAGTATTTCTCAGCAGATCCTTGCTAATTTCGCCAGCCAGCATCATCGTCCTGGCCCATGTGCCATCCATTATTCCAGTGAGGCCAGAGGGAAAATCGCTGCTCTAGGTTTATGAAAAACGACAAACTTTTCTTTTCTGAAATTTCTGTCTGGAGACCCAGATTTTAAAAAGAATACTAGCTAGTACCAGCGCCTTTGTTTAAACCACGTTATGCCACCAGAAAAAAACATCTCGAGGCGTAATAAACTAAGGGGCCTTTTTCTTCCGTTACTTTCCTCTAGTACTCCGTCTCGTTAAGGATCTCATGAAAAGTTCTTTTTGTACCGCTGTGCCCTGAGTGGCTCTAGGAAACACATTTCACGTTCCACAGAGGTATGAATGCTAAGAAATATCTTCCTGGAAGGAAAGTAAGAGGTACACCAGGCTAGGTCTTTGGCGGAACACCTGCGCAGAGATTCTTGGAGCCAACAGGACACCCTAGTTAGTTTTCTTCATTCTATAAAAGCCCCTCTGAATATCCATTTCAAGCCAAATTACGAAACTTATGCCTTGTGTCCAAATCTACCTTTATGGTATTTTAAAATGAAAACGAGAATAATTCAGGGGAAAACGTTGTTTTTAAAAAGAAGAAAGAGTTGTCTAAAAGTTTTAGAGGAAGAAAACTCTCTAAAATGCATCAGACGGCGAGCCACACTCAAATTCTCACACGGCTGGCATTTAATCTACAGTGCCCGAAAAGGCCCCTCAAGAATGCCTCCAGATTCGGGTAGATTAGGGCTCCTGGACCTGCTGACCTGCTGACCTGCTGGACGTGCAAGAGCTCATAGCAGTTCCCCGTTTGACCTTGCAGCAATTTCCTGGGAAGGAAATCTGTCAAATCTGATGCAATAGCTCGGGAAAAGGCAAGCCCGAACCCCAAACCCCCACACCCCGACCCTCGCGAGCCGAGTCCAGTGTGGAGATCAGCCGAGGGGACCCTGGGGATCCGCTGTGCTCGAGGGCCACGCCGGGGGGCGCGCGTTCACGAGGCCAGAGCCTGGAGCAGCGCCCGGCATCGGACCCCATGGGCTTGACGAACGGGTTCCTTACAGCCCCGAGGGGCCCGTGCTGGCCCTCCCAGGGCTCCCGGGACCGGGAGCGCCACTTACCTCGACTGCTCTGCCAGGCGCGGCGGGGCGCGGGAAGGCAGCGGGACTCTGGCGGGGAAAGCGAAGTGCGGTGCAGACGGCCGCACCCGGGCTCCAGGTCGCTACCCCGGGGAGGAAGTGCTGTCAGCCCTGCCCTTCCCACGCAGCGCGCAGACGTGTGGCGCTATCCGAGCTGCTTTGCTCCGAGGTGCAAGGAGGGCCCCTGGTTAGAGACAGTGGGACAGACAAGCATTCGCGTAAAGGACTCCGAGTTAGGGGCTGCTTTCTCCAACTCTTGGAGTCTGCGCCTGATTTTCTATCCCCCAGCCCACCCCTACTACACAACAACTTTGAAGGGATTTTTTTTTTTTTTTTTTTTTTTTTTTAAATTCTGGGAAACGTTGCGCCTTCCTCTCTCATCCCTCCCCTACCTGAGCCGCGCGCGCCCTCCTCTCAGGAGCGTCTCCTGGCGAATGGACCCATTTTGCAGCCTAGACGCGAGAGGGACTAAGGGACTTGGGGCCAAGTGATGGTTCCACCAAAGACTGAGAGGCCGATTTGTGTTGCAACGGTCTGCCTAAGTGTTTACTTCAGCACTTTCTGGGCTTCCTCTTTTGGGCCGATTGTGCAAGGCTTCCCGGCCGCCTGCAGCCCGCCCTCAGGGGACGTGGTGCAGGGCTAGACTGGCAACACGCGCGTCCGGGCCCGGAGTTCAGCTGTCTCTCGGGTGGGAGTGGAGGAAGGGCGCACTGGGCAGAGGCCCTTTCTCAGCCGTCAGGTTGGTAACCTCACCCTCCTCCGTCCTCCCCACGTTTAAACACGCTCAGTTGGCGGGCCGGGGTGTAGAGGAATGGCACTATCATGCATTCCTCATAGAAATCCAAAATGGTCTGAACCTCGTGGAAGAGAATTGAGCAGTATCTATTTAACTTATGTATGGATTCGCCTTTTGACCCCGTCATCCCACTTCCAAGAGTGTAAAAACGAAGATCTGCTGATGAAAATAAGTAACGCACACGGCAAAGGGCACTCATGGACTCACTATTTGCAATAGCAAAGGACTGGCTGGAAATAGCACCTGTCAGTTGGGAGTGGAGTTTCCTGAGAGAAAGTTGCTGGAGAGATCTGAAAATACTGAAGTTAAAATCAGTTATGATTTGTAAATGCGGTTGAATAACCCTCCTCTTCTCCTTTACAGCTGTGTCTTCAAAGGCTTATATGTCGGGGAAGGTGGTGGAGATATAAAGAAAGAAATTAGACGCATGTGTTAATTAGGCAATTTCAAATAGTTCTGTCATTTATTTAATGAGAAACTATTTCCTAAGCACCTACACTTCTAAGAACAATGAAAATGGAACAATTTCTGCTCTCATGCATGGTGCATTCTATTTGGTAGAAAGCAGACAATAAACAAATTAATATTTAACATGTCAAGGAATGTAAGTGTTTTTGAGGAAAGTTAAAAGCTGAGGGACAGAGAGTGATGGGCATGGTGATGGAGTGGCTATATTAGGGTAAATAAACGATAAATAAATAAATAGAATATATAATTTCTCTTATGATTTTCTTGATAAATTTCTTTTCTCTAGCTTTCTTTATTGTAAAAATACAGTATTTATTTAAATACATATAATACGTGTTAATTGACTGTTTATGTTATCAGTAAGGCTTCTGGCCAACAGTAGGCTATTCATGGTTAAGTTTTGGGGGAGTCAAAATTATACATGAATTTTCAACTGTGCGGTAGTTTGGTACTCCTGAAAACTGGCATTGTTCTGTTACAGTAGGTAGCTAGTCAGGCATGAGCAGGGCAGGAGAGGGCTCCCCTCACCCCCTACCAGGAATGTCAGGTGACCATCAGGTGATGATCAAGCGGTTGTTATCTCTAAAATAATAATTGGACATAGCCAATTATTAGCCTTACTGATAACATAGTCGATTAACATATATTATGTTATATGTATTAAATACTGTATTTTCACAATAAAATAAGCTAGAGAAAAGAAACTATTATTAATAAAATCATAAGGAGAGAAAATATATTATTTATTTATCCTAATTAATATAGCACCAGGGAAAGGCAGTCT
Organism: Papio anubis; assembly: GCF_008728515.1. NCBI lineage: Eukaryota > Metazoa > Chordata > Mammalia > Primates > Cercopithecidae > Papio > Papio anubis. The sequence goes on from NC_044986.1 coordinate 99,768,926, forward strand.
CCCAATAGATAGAAACACCTGAAACTGGTGTTTCTGTCTGATAAGTGACAATTGAGCTAGATCTAAATGGCATGAGAGATTAATCCACATTGGGTTCTTAGATGGGAATATTCCAGGCAGAAGGAACAGCACATTCAAAGACCCTGAGTTAGGAGAGCACTTAAGATATTGGAAAAACACTAAGGAAGTTAGTAGGGCTGAGCAGAGTGAGATGGGAAGGACAGATAGGAGATGGGATCAAAGAGGAAATGGTGCCCAGATTGTGTGTTATTTGGGAGCTGTTGTAGAGAATTTGATGTGAGTGAGATGGAAAGCCAGTGGAAGGTTCTGAGCAGAGTTGTAAGTGCCACATAGAACGTAAAATCAAACAATGAGAGTGACTTTCGTGGGGCAGGGAAAGTGGTCAAGGATCAGATCACCTCTTTACAAAGTAATGAGAAGGGGCAGCCATTCAGAAACTTGGGAAAGGATTCTAAGAGAAGGAAGAGCAAGAAGAGGGGTTGAGATAGGAACACAGGAAGTTCAAAAGAAGGCAGGCCAGTGTGCCTGGAATGTTCTCAAAGAGTAGGGCAGCGATAGTGGATGGGGACAGAGAGGTAAGCAGGAACCAGAACAAGCAGAACCTTGTAGCCAGCGTTGAGAACTTCAGGTTTTATTCTAATTGCAACGGGGGGGTCTACTGGAATGTATTTAGCAACTGAGTGCAGGATTTGACTTAAGCAATAAGCCATCCTGCCAGTTGGTGATTATTCGGAAAATCGATTGAAGCAAGAGAAGAGAGATTGCTCAGAGGCTGTGGTCATAGTCCAGATGAAAGATGGTAGTAGCTTTATTAGTACTCTAACAGTAGAGATGGTGAGAAGAGTTTGGAATCAAGATATAGTTTTCAAAATAAAACCAAGGCTTGGCACAGTTGCTCGTGCCTGTAATATCAGGGAGGCCAAGGTGGGAGGATCACTTGAGGCCATGAGTTCAAGACTAGCCTGGGCAACGTAGCAAGACCCTGTCTCTACAAAAATGGGGGAAAAAATTAGCAGGGCATGGTAGCTTATGCCTGTGGTTCTAGTTGCTTGGGAGACTGAGACAGGAGGATTGCTTGAGCCCAGGAGTTCAAATCTGCAGTGAGCTATGATGATGCCACTGTACTCCAGCCTGGGCAACAGAGCAAGACTATTTAAACAAACAAACAAACAAACAAAAAAACCCCAGCACAGTAGAACCAATAGCTTTTGCTGATGAGTGGGCTGGGAAATGGGGTGGGAGTAAGGGAGTGGCAGAGGGATTGGAAACTGAATGGAAACCGGTATGATTGGAGTTATGGAAGGTCTGGTTAGAGGTAAGGTCAGTAGGGGCAAACCATGTTGGGTCATGTGGAGTACGTCAAGAATTATTTTCGCATCCTAAGAGCAATGAGAATATATTAAATAATATTTTAAGCTGGCAAATGATGGGATTTATGCTTCAGGAAAATCACTCTGGCTATAATTTGGGGAACTCATCAGCTGAAGAAAAGAATGGATGCAGGAAGACTTCTGAGCTAAGTTCAGAAAGAAAATACAATTGGCCTTTGAGCTACTAGCAGCAGAATATATCTGAGACATGGCACCAGAGTATGTTAGCTTTGGTGAAACCATATGGGTCTGTAGCGACCTGATTTCTTGCCTCCTCAAAAGAAAGAATTCAACTGAGGGGCATAAGGCAACTGAAGAGATTGAGGCAAGCTTTAGAGCAGGAGTGAAAGTTTATTAGAAAACTTTAGAGCAGTAACAAAAGAAAGTAAAGTACCCTTGGAAGAGGGCCAAGCGGGTGATTTGAGAGAAGTGCGCTGTTTGACTTTTGACTTGGGGCGTTACACACTGACATGCTTCAGGGTCTTGTGTTCCTCCTCCCGATTATTCCCATGGGGTGGGCTGTCCACGTAAGCAGTGGCCTGCCAGCACTTGGGAGATGAGCATGCGCAGTGTGTTTACTGGAGTTGTATGCATGCTCACTTGACATGTTCTTCCCTTACCAGTCAAATGTTCCTGGAAGGTCATTTGCCAGTTAAACTCCACCATTTTACCTCTTAGTGCACATGCTTGAGCCCACTCGCCCAACTCCTGAGATCTCATCCAGAAGATGCTGATCACCAGTTTCAGGTGTTTCTATCTATCGGGAGACTGCCTTTCCCTGGTGCCGTCTGCGATCAATTATTATTTTAGAGAGACAGTTAACAATCCCCTGACCATCACCTGATGGTCGCCTGACATTCCTGGTAGGGGGTGAGGGGAGCCCTCTCCTACCCTGCTCATGCCTGACTAGCTACCTACTGTAACAGAACAATGCTAGGTTTTAGGGGTACCAAAGTGCTGCACAGTTGAAAATCCATGTAAAACTTTTGACTCCCCCAAAACTTAATTACCAATTGCCTACTGTTGACCAGAAGCCTTACTGATAACAGACAGTCGACTAACACATATCATATGTATTAAGTACTGTATTTTTACAATAAAGCAAGCTAGAGAAACTGTTATTAACAAAATCATAAGAGAAAATAGATTTTCTATTTATTTATTTTTTATTTATTTTCAGAGTCAGTCTCACTCTTTTCCTGGACTAGAGCGCAGCGTAGCTCCTTGTAACCTCAAACTCCAGGGCTCAAGGGATCCTCCTGCCTCAACCTCCTGAGCAGCTGGGACTATAGGCATGCACCATCGTGTCCAGTTAATTTACTTTAATTTAATTTTAAATAATTTTTTGTAAGATGGGGTCTTGCTATGTTTCCCAGGCTTGTCTCAAATTCCCAGCCTCAAGCGATCATCCTGCCTCAGTGTCCCAAAGTGCTGGGATTACAGGCATGAACCACTGTGACTGACCTCATATTTACTATTTATTTAGTGAAAGTGGATCATCATAAAGGTCTTTATCCTCATCTTCTTCACGTTACTCAACTTTAGGAGGAGGAAGAGGAGGGGTTGATCTTGCTGTTTCAGGGGTGACAGTAGCAGAAGGAAATCCAAGTATAAATGGACCCATGCAGTTCAAACCCATGTTGTTCAAGGGTCAACTGTATAATGGTTTTGACTAGGTTGGCAGCAGTGGAAATGGGAAGAAATGGGTGAACCTGAGAGATATTTAGAAGGTAGTTGGCCAGAGATTAAGAGGATTGGATATAGGCAGAGGGAGAAGAGTGGGGGAGGCAAGGATGACTCCTAAGAATCAGGTTTATGTGATGGTGGCTGACAGTCCCATCATCAAGATGGGGAACTCTGGAAGAGGAGTATTTGGGCAGGGGAAGATAGTGAGTTCTATTGCTTGCAAGTTGAATTTGACAAATCTTTAGGACATCCAAGGGGAGACTTCAAGTAGAGAATTGTATATAAGAATCCTTTGCCCAGAGAAGTGTGGTTCAGAGTTAGAGATATACATTTTTTTTTCTTTTCTTTTTTTTTTTTTTTTTTGAGACGGAGTCTTGCTCTGTCACCCAGGCTGGAGTGCCGTGGCCGGATCTCAGATCACTGCAAGCTCCGCCTCCCAGGTTCACGCCATTCTCCCACCTCAGCCTCCCGAGTAGCTGGGACTACAGGCGCCCGCCACTTCGCCCGGCTAGTTTTTTGTATTTTTTAGTGGAGACGGGGTTTCACCGTGTTAGCCAGGATGGTCTCGATCTCCTGACCTCGTGATCCACCCGTCTCGGCCTCCCAAAGTGCTGGGATTACAGGCTTGAGCCACCGCGCCCGGCCGAGATATACATTTTAAGTAATCATCATATAGGTGGCGATTTATGAGTTTGCATAGAGAGACGATGGTGTGGGACGGAACAGAGGCCTCAGGCTAAGCCTTAAGGAACTCCACTGTCCAAAGCAAAGGATACAGAGCCCACAAAGAACACAGAGGGAAGAGCGTTAAAGGGGTGGATGGAAAACCAGGGGAAAGTGCTGTGGAAGCCGCAATGTGGGAGGATGTGGTCAGCCATATCCAGAGATGTTGCAAGGACAAGTCGGACAAGACTGCAACATGGTAATTGGCTTTAGCAATGTTAGTGACCTCAGAAACCAATTGTAATAGCGTGATGGGGCTGGAGGCCAAAGTGGGATGAGGAGTGAATAGTGTGTGAAGAAATGAAGATGGTGAGCAAAGCAACATTTGTCAATAGTTTGCCTATTGTATTGATCTGTTCTCACACTGCTAATAAAGACATACCTGAGACTGGGTAATTTATAAAGAAAGGAAGTTTAATTGACTCACAGTTCATCATGGCAAGGGAGCCCTCACAATCATGGTGGAAGGGAAATGAGGAGCAAAGTCACGTCTTACATGGCAGCAAGCAAGAGAGCATGTGCAGAGTAACTCCCATTTATAGAACCATCAGATCTCATGACACTTATTCACTATCATGAGAACAGTATGGAAGAAATGGTTGCCATTATTCAGTTATCTCCACCTGGCCCTGCCCTTGACACGTGTAGATTATTACAATTCAAGGTGAGATTTGGGTGGGGACACAGCCAAACCATACCACCTATGAAGAAGGGAAGGAGGACAGGGAGGCAGTGGTTGGGGGATATGAAATTGAGGAAGATTTTATTTATTTACTTACTTTATTGACCAGGCTGGAGTGCAGTGGTGCGATCACAGCTCACTGCAGCTTCTAAGTCCTGGGCTCAAGCGATCCTCTCACCTCATCATCCCAAAGTGCTGGGATTATAGGCATGAGCCCCACTGTACCCAGCCGTTTATGTATTTTTTAAAATGATTTTCAAACAGGAAGAATTGAGATGAGAGTGAGGAGTTGACATTAACAAGAGAGTAGAAATAATTGATGGTGAAAAGTTTTCAAGATGGAGGAAGTGGGTTGAGTCCAAATGTAGGTAAATGAATGGGCCCCCAGATAAGAGAAAGGAGACCTCCTTCATTTTACTGGAAAGGCAGAAGGGTGGGTTTGGAGTAGATAAGGATTTTCTTTCATATGGCTGTAAGATAAGGAAATTCTAATCTAAAGCCTCTGTTTTCCCTGTGAGAAGCAGGGTCATCTGCTGAGAGTGAACTATGAGGTAGGCCAGGCATGAATTTGGGGAGATGGAGAAAGTTTGATAAGGTCATTGCAGAGAATGGGAGAGAGAGATGATCAGAAACATGGGATTTCCAGGCAGACTGCAGGTCCGTTTGAAACTGGCGATCATGAATTAAAGTGGAAGCCATCTGCTCGGTTGTGCCTCTCTCCTGCAGGGCTAGGTTTGGAGAAAGTGTGGCCGCCACGGGAGTGGCCAAACAAACCAGATGGAAGGATGGGAAATTGTGGTCAGAAGGTAGGCAGGGTGAACTTGCTTCTGGAGGTATTGAGATAACGGTGCTGACGTAGTCCAGGGGTGACCGTGGGCCTGCGTGGCTGAGATGACCAAGGAAATGAGAGGCTAAGGGGCTATGTGCATAATCCCAGCTAACTGTTTAAGTCAGTCAGTATTGGGGTGGCCACATCATTTATTATCTCAAGACTGGGACACTTTTGAGAGTACCAAATCTCCAACTGGATAGGAAGCTAAGAAACAGTTGTAGGCCACGTGCAGTGGCTCACACCTGTAATCCCAGCACTTTGGGAGTTCAAGGCAGGAGGATCGCTTGAGTCCAGGAGTTTGAGACCAGCCTGGACAACACAACAAGACTATCTCTACACAAAATAAGAAATTAGCTGGGTGTGGTGTGTGTGCCTGTAGTCCCAGCTACTCATGAGGTTGAGGTGGGAGGATGGCTTCAGCAGCCTGGAAGTCTGAGTCTGCAGTGAGCTGTGATCATGCCACTGTAGTCACCCTAGGTGACAGAGCAAGACCCTGTCAAGAAAAAAAAAAAAAAAAAAGACAGAAACAGGTATAATTCATGACTGTCTCAGGCAAACAGAATGATGACAGGATTTAAGGTCATCTTAAAGGGTGACAGGGAGTCGCGTGTCAGGGTTTTGAAATAAGAAAGCAGAACTGGATTGTTTAGTTAAGTGGCATAAGCCTCAAAAGGGAAAGCTTTTTTCGTTTGCTTTTAGTTTTGTTTTTAATAAAAAGATTAGTCAATTATGATTTGCAAGTAGCAGTGAGGAACATGGAGAACAACAAACTCACCTTCCAAACTTAAGGTGGCTGGAATTTAAGAGAATAAACCACTTTGTTTTGAGAAAGCTTCAGTGGAAATGGTGTCCTCAGGGCACAGTTAAAGCCTGAGGTTAGCAGAACACTCCAGAAATAGCTTCAAGATACAGGAGTGGCAAGAAAGAGTTTGGGAGGTGGGGAAGAGAATGACCTATGGGGCCATGAACACAGATGAAGAGCCCATCATGAAGATGAGGGTGTGGGGGAAAAACCCCCAGGTGACTTTCTCTTTGGAGAGTGACCAATGAAAACAGACTTCAGTCAGACGCAGTGGCTCACATCTGTGATCCCAGCACTGTGAGAGGCTGAGACAGCCAGATCACTTGAGGTCAGGAGTTTGAGACCAGCTTTGCCAACATGGTGAAATCCCATCTCTACTAAAAATACAAAAATTAGTGTGGTGGTGCATGCCTGTAATTGCAGGTACTCAGGAGGTTGAGGCAGGAGAATCTCTTGAGCCCAGGAGGCGGAGGTTGCAATGAGCTGAGATTGCATCACTGCACTCCAGCCTGGGTGACAGAGCAAGACTCTGTCTCAAGAAAATAAAAGCAGAATTCCTTAGGTATCTCGGAAGAAGATGGCTAGTGGCTAAAAGATGTGTGCTATGGAACTGTAAAGAAACTCAGTCTACATTGAGTTGGAATTTGACTGTGTCTCACTACCTCATTCTGTTGGCAAGACCATCAAATCCAACATGTATTCTGGTAAATCTCTTCCTGGCCGGATAACATTCACCTTCTGTGAGGGGACCTGGGTTGACTTGAAATCAGAATCCTGCTACCTTTTTCTTTTTCTTTCTTCTTCTTCTTCTTTTTTTTTTTTTAACAGATACTTTTTCTTTAGTTTAGCATTTTATAAAGCTTTGTCCATTGATTTTATTTGACTTGACCTCAATTGTAGCTGATATTAGTTTCTGATTTAACTATCTAGCTTATTTTTAAAAATCTAACTTGTATGCCATCTGGAGTAGACTGTATTTCCCAAAGATAGCCGTGGCCACATCTTCCTTTCCCATTAAGAGGTAAGATCTATTTCTCTCCCTCTCCCTTGAATGTACTTTGACTGATAGAGTAGAGTAGAAGTGATGGTGAACATAGCACTTAAATCCTGCCTCTTCTGGCCTTGAGCAATCATGAAGAAGTCCTGACTACTACGTTGGCAATGAAGCCACATGATGGGGCATGGAGGCATCAGATGTGAAGTGAAGACACCATTTTCAACACCCAGCCCCAGGAAGACTTCAGATGATTCCAGTGCTAGCTGTTCTCTAAATACAACTGCATGAAAGACCAAGGGAGAACCATCCCGCTGAGCCTCATATCCCTGAGAGATGATGATAAATGGCTGTCTTAAGCCTCTAAGTCAATGGTCCCCCAGGGACTAAGTTCATGGCACCAGGGACTGGGTTCATGGAAGACAATTTTTCCAGATTGGTGGGGGGTAGGGGGGATGGTTTCAGGATGATTCAAGTGCGTTACATTTATTGTGCACTTTATTATTATTACATTGTAAATGTATAATGAAATAATTATACAACTCGCCATAATGTTGAATCAGTGGGAGCTCTGGGCTTGTTTTCCTGCAACTAGATGGTCCCATCTGGGGGTGTTGGGAGACAGTGACAGATCATCAGACATTAGATTCTCATTAGGAGCTCACAACCTAGATCCCTCACATGCACAGTTCACAATAGGGTTTGTGCTCCTATGAGAATCTAATGCTGCTGCTGATCTGACAGAAGTCAGCGCTCAGGCAGTAATGCAAGTGATATGGTTTGGCTGTGTCCCCATCCAAATTTCATCTTGAATTGTAGCTCCTATAATCCCCACATGTCATGGGAGGGACCTGGTAGGAGGTAACTGAATCATGCAGGTGGGTTTTTCCCATGCTGTTCTCATGATAGTGAATAAGTCTCACGAGATCTGATGGTTTTATAAAGAGCAGTTCCCCTGCACGTGCTCTCTTGCCTGCCACCATGTAAGATGTGCCTTTGCTCCTCCTTCGCCTTCTACCATGATTGCAAGGCTTCCCCAGCCACGTGGAATCATGAGTCCATTAAACCTCTTTTTCTTTATAAATTACCCTGTCTCGGGTATTTCTTAATGGCACTATGAAAATGGACTAATACAGTGAGTGATGGGGGGCAGCTGTAAATACAGATGAAGCTTCACTCGTTTATCCACTGCTCACCTCCTGCTGTGTGGCCTGGTTCCTAAGAGGCCACGGACAGGTACCAGTTCGTGGCCTGGGGCTTGGGGACCCCTGCTCTAAGTGTTGGTTTCTTCACAGAAGTAGACACCCAAGACACCATCTTGGGTATTTGTGCATCTCACTTTTTCTGTCACAGTCAAGTTTCAATGCTTTAAATTTTTAAATATTATAAACTGGCAATAAAAAATAACTCTGCTCATGATTTCTATTTTAACCACATCAGGGATATATAATTAGTATATTTTTACTAATTACATGTTTTACATATAGTGAATATATTTTCTCTTGCCTGTTAACAAGATCCTCCCTCTACCTGCCTCCTTACCTGCTACTTGTCCCTGACCTTTGTTTGAAGCCAACTCTTTTTTCTCTCACACACTCCAGAGGTAGTCAGCGGGAGGAGAACCAGAAAGGAAAGGATGAAGACCAGCAGCAGGACGAGAGGAGTGGAGAAGACATGAGAGAGTTCAAGAAGGCTTAGGAGAGAATCTTTGATGGGGAGCTAAGAGCAAGGCGAGGAGAAAAGGGTTTGAGGGAAACTGCAGGATATGAGAAGGGTGGAGGTGAGAAGAAAGGGGGGAAGGGGGTTTTAAGAAGTATGGACTTGGTCTAAAATTAAATTGGCTGCTGGTTTCTTTGCACTGACAGTGCACAGGGGCTGTGCCCATGGGAGGGGGCCCAGTGTTAGTCAGGGTACTAAATAAGCATTAAATTCGTGAAACTCTGAGATAAACATTTGGTGCTTGAACAAGGCAGGGGTTAGGTGAACCGACCTCTGTGCAGTTGAAAATTCCACACGTAACTTTTAACTCCCCCAAATCTCCACTGCTAACAGCCTACTGTTGATCAGAAGCCTTACCGATAACACAAAGAGTTAATTAACACATATTTTGTATGTTATATGTATGACATATCGTATTCTTACAATAAAGTAAGCTAGGGAAAGGAAAATGTTAAGAAAATCATAAGGAAGAGAAAATATATTTACATGACTTAGCCACTCCACCCATCCCTATATGCACAAATATTCTAACTTTTGGAAATTATATTTTCTGAATGTTTGCCACCATTTCAATAAAATCATATCTGCTCTTGAAAAAAATGTTAATAAAATAATATCTGCCCTAGAAGCTGATTATCCAACCTTTATTAGGTTCATTAAGTGGAAGTGGACCATCATAAAGGTCTTCATCCTCATCATCCTCATGTTGAGCAGGCTGAGGAGGAGGAAGAGGTCTTGTTGTTTCAGGGGTGGCAGAGGCAGAAGAAAATTCATGTATAAGGCCAGGTGCAGTGGCTCACACCTGTAATCCCAGCACTTTGGGAAGCTGTGGCAGGTGGATCACGAGGTCAAGAGATCGAGACCATTCTGGCCAACATGGTGAAACCCCGTCTCTACTAAAAACACAAAAAGTAGCCGGGTAGGGTGGCGGGCGCCTGTAGTCCCAGCTACTCGGGAGGCTGAGGCAGGAGAACAGTGTGAACCTGGGAGGCGGAGCTTGCAGTGAGCTGAGATCGCACCACGGAACTCCAGCCTGGGTGACACAGCGAGACTCGTCTCGAAAAGAAAAGAAAAGAAAAGAAAAGAAAATGCACGTGTAAATGGACCCATGCAGTTCGAAGGCATGTTGTTCAAGGGTCAACTGTATATGCATACACTGTCTCTCCCTAGAGCATGTGTCTGTAAACCAGTTATCATGACTACCTAGTATAATTGATTAAAAGTACAAAACACATGGGGATTGTTTGATTTGCAAGGATCAAAATCCGTTCAAACGGGCTCAAGCCAAAAGGGAAGTTATTGGAGAGAAGCTCTGATAGCTCATGGAACAGCAGGAAGGATAGCCAGGCCTTGAGGGACAAGACCAAGAACTCCAGGACCCCCAGGGAGTCTCTCCATCTCTCTTTCTTTGTGTGCTTACATGATTGATATCTAATATTCTCTAATATTCTCTGCCCAACCTTTTTATCCTTTTTCTGCGGATCAGCTTTCTCTGGTCTACCACAGCCATTGCCCTGGATCAGGTTTCCTGGACTCCAGACTTGTGGAGATGGAGATGGTACAGAAAGTTCCCTAGGAGAGCTTTCAGGAAAAATATCTGTAAAGTAGGGCAGGAAGAAGGATTGGATCCTGGGAGAAATTAAACTATGGTGCAGCAGCAACGGAGTCCCCAGCCAATTCTTCAGGGAGTTCTAGGCCAGACCTTTTAACTGCTCCCGTTGACCAGCCATTGGATGCTGGCTGTCCCTGGGTAGAGGGACATATCTTTAGACAAAGTGAATCCCTTTGGTCAAGGGTGATTTCTGGGGAGAATCTCTGCTATGAATAGTCAGTAGCTAGCATCCTTGCAAGGGGGATGATGAGCCCTGGGTTCATCATTCAGCTGCCCAGCCCAGCTTGACCTCATGTCTCATCTCAAACACCAACTGAGACTGAAGGGAGTCCCTGTGTTCCACTTCCAAATTCCTATGAGCATCTCACTGGATTAGGTGTCTTTTTCCTGTTCTGATAAGCTCTGGCCCTGGAAGTCAGGTCACGAGACACATTACCCACTGGGTATTAACTAACACATTTGCTAATAATCAATTAGCAAAAACAATTTGTCTTTGATGATAAATGCAGATTTGTCTTTTAATAATAAATGCAAGTCAGCAAAGGTTGGATGATCAGTTTTTAGGGCAGATATTACTTGATTAACATTTTTCGTTCAAGAGCAGCTATGACTTTATTGAAATAGTGGCAAACATTGAAATGGTGGCAAACATTCAGAAAAATATGATTTTGAAAAGTCAGATAGGTGGGGTGGTAAGTCATGTAAAAACAAGCAAGCCCACATTTATCCAAAAGACAAGTGAATACTTATATTTATTATTTATTAATTTATTTATTTATTTTGAGACAGAGTCTTGCTCTGTCACCCAGGCTGGAATTCAGTAGCATGATCTCGGTTCACAGCAACCTCCGCCTCTCAAGTTCAAGCGATTCTCATGCCTCAACCTCCCGTGTAGCTGGGATTACAGGCACACTACCACACCTGGCTAATTTTTGTATTTTTAGTAGAGATGAGGTTTTGCCATGTTGGCCAGGCTGGTCTTGAACTCCTGACCTCAAGTCATCTGCCTCCCTTGGCCTGCCAAAGTGCTGGGATTACGAAGTGCTGGGATCCCAAAGTGGCGTGAGTCACTGGGCCTGGCCAATATTTACCTTTTAACAGCATATTTTACCCTTTTGTTTACTACATCTTTAGTTTTGCCTTTTCCGGAATGTCACGGAGTATCATGCAGCATGTAACCATTTCAGACTGGCTTAATTCACTTAGCAATGTGCGTTGAGGATTTATTCACGTCTTTGTGTGGCTTGATAGCTCATTCCTTTTTACTACTGAATAATATTTGATTATATAAATACATTGTAGTTAGTTTATCCATTCATCTATAGAAAGCCAGAAAAGGGGTCTCGAGCTAGACTCCAAGACAGGGTTCTTCGATCTTGCACAAAAAGGAATTCAAGGCAAGTTGCAGAATGCAGTGAGAAGAGTTGGTTTATTGAAAGCTACTCAGATATAGAGTAGGGTGTCTCAGAAAGCAAACAGAAGAATGCACCATCTTTGTTTGAGATTTTTCTTATGTAGAGGTCTTGTCTATGACAAGACTAAACTAAGCTGTGCCTGTGTGTGGGTGGGTTGACAGCATGACAGAATTTATTATTTGATTGATTGAAAGAAAACTATCTTGATAGTTTAGTGTGTAAGTACATCAAAGCATAACTATAGTTATCTTGAAAGCATATCTCGTTACGGCTATTGGAACATCTGGACTTTCTGTTGCTGTAGGAGTTTGTTCTTGCAGGCATTACCAAGGTACCTCCTTAGCTTTGTCAGTGACTGGTAAGCAATGCTAGTTTTAAGATGAAGGAGATTTTAAAATGGTGTCATCCTCCTAGTTTTAAGATGGAGGTGATTTAAAAATGGTGTCGGCCAGGAGCTGTGGCTCATGCCTGTAATCCCAGCACTTTGGGAGGCTGAGGCGGGTGGATCACGAGGTCAGGAGTTAGAGACCAGCCTGAACAACATGGTGAAACCCCGTCTGTACTGAAAATACAAAAATTAGCCTGGTGTGGTGGTGCGTGCCTATAATCCCAGCTACTCAGGAGGCTGAGGCAGGAGAATCGCTTGAACCCAGGAGGTGGAGGTTGCAGTGAGCCAAGATCGTGCACCATTGCACTCCAGCCTGGGCGACTCTTTCTGAAAAAGAAAAGAAAAGGTGTCATCCTAGGCTCCTGCTTCCCTAACAGAAATACATCTTGGTTACTCCCAGCTTTTGGTCATTATGAATAAAACTGCTATAAGAAATCACATGCAGGATTTTGTGTGGACATAAGTTTTCAAATCAGCTGGGTAAATTCCTAGGAGTGTGATTGCTGGATTGTTATATGTAAAATGTTTATTTAGAAACAGAATGCTTGTTCCCTGGTGCTGCAAATATGTAGCACTTTAACATAAATTTAATTCTCTCAGCAAGGCCAATTTTACTTTCTGCAGAAAGGGTGCTCATCGCAGATTAACAATGGCTACAGCACACCTGAACAAACAAAGGAAGTGATTTTTATCCCTTATGCAGTTTGTCCCTGCTACTGTGTCCTGCCTCCATTGGCTGGAGCCAGACCTCACAATCTAAACTAAAACCCGATTGGTTAACAGTTTAAAACTTTTCTAAATAGGTGAAAGTAATGGAAAGACAAAGGAAAAGAGGAAGTTGCTTATGTCAAAAAAGGAAGGGGCATAGGCTGCAAGCTAGAACATACCTGTGAGCGTGTCCAGCACAAATATCTTGGTTAAGGTACAAGGACATAGAACGTACTACATGCCTGTGAGCATGTTTAACAGCTACATAGGATAGGCTTAACAAACAGTTATTAGCACAAAGCAAGGAGGCCTGAAGGAAGTTAGTTTTTAAAAGAAACTATTATTTTTAACTCTTATGATTTATTCTTTAACAAGAAGGGAAACTTTGAAGAGGAACTTTTACTTTCTACATGGATCATATAAGAAGACTATGGTTAGTTTTGTAAGAAGCTGCCAAACTGTCTTCCCAAGTGGCTGTACCATTTTGCATCCCCAGCAACAATAAATGAGAGCTCCTGTTGCTCTGTGCTGTTACCAGCAATTGCTGTTGTGGCTTTTTTCAGATTTAAGCCATTCTAATGGGTGTGCAGTGGTATCTCATTGTTGCTTTAATTTGCATTTCCCTAATGACAAATGATATTGAGCATCTCTTCTTGTGCTTAATTGCTATCTGTAGATCTTTCGCCCATTTTTACTTGGCTTTATTGTATTATTGATGAGTTTGTAAGAGTTCTTTGGATATTTTGAGATGACTGGATTTTTGCTATTTGATTCCTGCTTACTTAGAATTAACCCTGCAAGGCCTGAAAAGCTTCTTCTCCCACCCTCATTTCCTTTCACACAGTGGTGGCAAATGGCAGCTACCATCAGTTAGCTTTTGTATGAAAGACCAGATTTGGTAAAAGGTGGTTTAGGGCTGTAAAACGTGTGAAAAGGCAGGCTATAACATCTTTACTTAAAATACCTCCTCTATTAAAGGGACCATTGGTTTCATCCAGTGTGGTTCTCAACTCTGGGTGCACATTAGGACCACTGGGGTAACTATTAAAAATACTGATGTCCTAGCCAATATCTTAAAATTTTTTATTTATAATTTTTTCTTTTTTAGAGATAGAGTCTTGTTCTGTTACCTAGGGTAGAGTGCAGTGGCACCGTCATAGCTCACTGCAGCCTTGAACTCCTGAGCTCAAGCAATATTCCTGCCTCAGCCTCCTGACCACCAGGTCTGGCTTATTTTACTTTATTTTATTATTTTATTTTTTGTAGAGATGGAATTATCCCTATGTTGCCGAGGCTGGTCTCAAACTCCTGGCCTCAAGTGATCCTGCTACTTCAGTCTCCCAAAGTGCTGGGATTAGAGGTGCAAGTCATATCACCCAGCCCAATATCTTAAAATAATTGTTGATATCAATACTTCAACATCAACTAAAACCATATTAGACACTGCTACATATCCACTTAAATGGCTACAATAAAAATCATTGATCAAGTCAGGTGTGGTGATGTGTACCTGTGGTCCTACCTGCTCAGGAGGCTGAGGTAAGAGAATTCCTTGAGCCCAGGAGTTTGAGACCAGCCTGGGCAACATAGCAAACACAGCAAGACCCTGTCTAATTAAAAAAATATTGATCACACAAAGTGTTGTAAAAGGATATGGAGGAACTGGAACTCTCATCCAGGCTGGTGGGAATGGAAATGGTGCAACTTCAGAACACAGTTTAGCAGTTTATTAAAAAGTTGAACATACACCCAGTATATGACCTAGCCATTGCAATTCTAGGTATCTATCCGAGAGAAAGAAAAACACACATTGACACAAAGACTTGTACGTGAATGTTCATGGCAGCATTATTTGTAAGAGCCCTAAATTGGAATCAACCCAAGTGTTCATCAATAGGTAAATGGATGAACAAAGTGTGTGATATTCATATGGTGAAATACTACTCTGCAACAATAAGAAGTAAACTTCTGATACAACGTGGATGAATCTCAAAATAATTAGGCTGCATGAAAAAAGCCAGTTCATAAGAGGATCATGTGCGATTTTATATAAATTACACATGCGTGACATAAATATGTGATCACATTTATATAAAATTTTTGAAAATTTAAACTAATCTATAGTAACAGAAAGCACTGGGAAGGGGAGAGATGAGGGGAAAAAAAAGGATGACAAAGGGCCACAAGAGGGCTTAGAAGTAATGAACATGTTCATTATCTCATTTTTTGTGATGGTTTCCAGGGATCTTGATATCAAGACTTCACCATCAGCTAAAACCATATCAGACACTACTGCATATCCACTTGAATGGCTACAATAAAAAACATTGATCAAGTCAGGTGTGGTGATGTGTACCTGTGGTCCCACCTGCTCAGGTGTACATATGTCAAAACTGACCAAACCGGACACTTTTCATATGTGCAGTTTACTAAATGTCAATTGGACCTCAATAAAACTGTGAAATATATTTTTGTACCTTGACCTGTTATCCAATTCATGCTGTCAAAAAAACTAATGTTTTAAATCTATAAGCTAAATTTTAGTTACAATCTTATTTATCAACAATAAGGGAGAATTTAAAAATCTGCAATATCACTTCATGTTCTCACATAAAAGTGGGATGGAACATTGGGTACACATGATTATAAAGATGGGAATGAAAGATCCTGGGCACTACAGGAGTAGGGAGGGAAGGGGGAAAAGGGTTGAAAAACTATCTATTGGGTACTATGCTCACTGTCTGGGTGACAGGTTCGACTGGACTCCAAGCCTCAGCATCATATAATATACCTTTGTAGCAATTCTGCACATATATCCCTGGAATCTAAAATAAAAGGTGAAAAAGAAAAAACTCTTTAATATTAATATTTTTCACACATATTCATAATTAGAGAAGAATCTACAGTATAGATTAATTAACTTAATTTAATTTAATTTTTGAGACAGGGTCTTGCTCTGTTGCCCAGGCTGGGGTGCAGTAGTGCAAACGTAACTCACTTAAATCCCCTACCTCCTGGGCTCAAGTGCTTCTCCTGCCTCAGCCTTGCAAGTACCTGGGATCACAGGCGTGTACCACCTTGCCTGGTTAATTTTTTATTTTTTTGTAGAAATGGGATCTTGTTATATTGCCCAGGCTGGTACCAAACTTCTGGCCTCAAGCGATTCGCCCCCCTCAGCCTCCCAAAGTGTTGGGATTATAGCTATGAGCCACTGCACTGGCCTAGACTTTTTATAACTTAACATTTTGTTGTTGAAAGCCTTGATCTGAAATATAAATCAAAGAGAGAGAAAAAGAGTGAAAAGTCAAAACTGTATTGGAAGAAATGTGAAATCAAATACTATGAATTTTCTGGAAGTTCAGTCCAATACCGTAGGCTACAAAAGGCAATGGGATGTTGTGGAGACTTGCTGCCTTATACCTACTGTAGGAGGGTGTTGAAGTAATCATATATGCTTTACTACAGCAAAGAGGTTTTTGTATCGGAACTGAATACAACAAAAAAGCAGAAGATTTAAGAAATGCTAATGTTACCTATTTAAAAAGTTTAGAACACAAGTTTTATTAGAGGGCTTTTTCATCCAACTTAAAGTACCTGTATTGTCTTCTTTGCTAGATCTCTACGACTTCTGGTAACAGAAGCCAAAGCATACAAACTCCTCAGACTGTCTAGTGAAACTCCATCAATAATAGGAGAGTTCCTACCAGTTGCAATTTAAATAATTTTCTGTATGTGTGTATGTCAAGATTGTCATAGTTTGATTAACGTAAGAAAGAAATGTGCATGAGAATGTATTGCAATGCTGCAATACTGACCCTGTTTCATATTTCATTTATTTGTTTATTTATTTATCTAATGAGATGGGGGTCTCACTAAGCTGCCCGAGCTATTCTTAAATGTCTGGACTCAAACAATCCTCCTGCCTCAGCCTCCTGAATATTAGGTCTGTTCACTAATTTAGAACCTCAAATTAATATTTGATAGCTTTTAATGGGGACCGAGTCATTTTCAAATGTTGGCCACAAACACTGTCGAGTTGGATACAAGTCAATACAAACTATTTCCCTAAGGCACTTAATGTTATCAGCAGGTCTTATTCAATTAAAGTGTTTAAATTATGATTTTCATTACCTTAAACTATTTTACTTATCTTTCTTAGAAATGAAAGAAAACTAGTTTGAGAAAATTCCTGCATTTTAAAATAAATCTCTATTTCAGCCAGACACGGTGGCTCACACCTGTAATCCCAGTACTTTGGGAGGCTGAGGTGGGTGGATCACCTGAGGTCAGGAGTTCGAGACCCACCTGGCCAACATGGCAAAACCCCATCTCTACTAAAAATACAAAAATTAGCTGGGCTTAGTGGCACACACTTGTAATCCCAGCTACTGGGCAGGCTAAGGCAGGAGAATCGCTTGAACCCAGAAAGTGGAGGTTGTAGTGAGCCAAGATCACGCCACTGCACTCCAGGCTGGATAACAGAGCGAGGCTCCATCTGAAAAAATTAAAAAAATAAATAATAAATAAATAAAATGAAATAAATTTCTATTTCAATGAGAGGCTTGTAGAAGAAGATATTAGTAGATTTGTGTTGCAAATTTATGATATAATAGTTTGGCTCTGCATGTAACAGTAACCATTATTGATTATTATTTATTTTCCTTCTGTGAACATTAACTTTGTGAATTATGATTTTTTTCATTTTTACAATAAATCTATTCTTAATAGAAGATTTTTAGTTTTAATTTACATACTGAGAAATGCATCTTTTTTAAGTGTACAATTTACTGAAGGTTTTTCCCCTTTGATGATGTTTTTAATTTTGATGAAGTTCAATTTATCAATTTTTTCTTTTATGGTTGTTTTTTGTGTGTGTCCTACCTATGAAATCTTTGCTGACTCCAGGATCACAAAGATTTTCTTTTGTTTTCTTCTAGAAGTTTTATAGTTTTAGCTATAGTTTAAATTTATGCCTAAGATCAATCCTGAATTATTTTTATGAGTGGTGTGAGGTAGAGGTTGAGATTCAATCTATTTTCATGCATTTATTCAGTTGTCCAAGCATCATTTGTTGAAAGGATTTCTCTGGTTTAGCAGTGCTGTGGCTTGGGTGAGTTGGTCTAATTCTAGAGTTCAGTGATAGAAAGCCCAGCTGGCTCTCATACAAAGCTACACACCCCACCTCTAGTCTAGCTTTTATGATTAAGAAGGTGATATTTTGGCTTCCAATAATCATTCACTTGTCTTTTGTTCAATATATTCAGAACTCAGGTGGGGAAGCGAGATGCTACTTACAACCCCTTCCATGAAGGGGCCCAGGTTCAAAGCCAGAGGCTAACTAGTTAACAGGTCCAGGCTACACGATGTTTCTGATGCCTTCTTCCTCCTTGGGTTGTTAAGTCACATACAGGCCACAGCTCTACGTAGTGTTTGGTTGAAGCACTTTTTTCCCCTTCATCTTCTTTTCATTGGAAAATGTTCTTGTTAACAGATAAGTTTTAAAAATAATAAACTACAATTCTCATACAAATATAAAATCCATGCTCATCAAAGATTTTATTTGATTCATTAACTAATGAGGGAATGAGAAAGATGTTACAGTTGTTTCAAAGAAGCACATGTTTATATGCAATAAAGAAATGTTGAAATGAATTTACAAACAGATAAAAAAACTGGTTTATCTCCAATACCATAATCCATTACATTTCACCAGACACAAGTCAATTGCATTTTTGTGAGCAAGAAACATTTGCACTATTACTGGTTTTTTAGAATTTACTGTCTTTGAGAGGTGCAAAGCCTCTCAAAGACAATGAAAGATGGAGATAACCAGGATGGTAAAGCTAGACAGGACACCCACTAATCTTTTTTATCCATTTCAAAGTCTTTTGTAATTTTTCCTGACACTTTCTATCCTCACCCAGTTTCACATGATGAGCCTAGTCCTGTTCTCTGCTACAAGAAGTCTAGCCAGCTACAGTTACATTTACTTAGTTTTATTTAATTGCCTTCTTGACCTTTCCACTTGAGTATTTAAGAGGCATCTCAAATTGAATATGGATAAAACAAAACTTTTGATTTTTTTCTTAAGCCAATTCTACCCCCCGTTTTTCTCATCTCAGTAGAAGGCATCTCTTCAGCCTGAAACCCATGAACCATCATTGATTATTTCCTCTTCCTCATCTAATGAATTAGCATGTCTTTATTATATACCCTTTTCTTTGTCTCTATCCTCACTTACTTAGACATAGCCCCATGAACTATTCTTGGGCCGCTTCAATAACTTCTCAGCTGGTCTTGTCCCTTACCCTCTCACCCTCGATCCATTTTCCACACAGCAGGCTGCATTAGCTTTTAAAAATATAGACAAGTAACATTTACCAATGCTTTTGTAGAGACAAGGTCCCACTACGTTGCCCAGGCAGATCTCAAACTCCTGCACTCAAGCCATCTTTCCTCCTCAGCTTCCCGAAGTGCTGCAATGACAGGGGTAAGTCACCATGCTTGGCAAATAAATCATTTTCAAACAGCCCTATGCTGGGCTATTATTGTTGCTCTCTTTCTTTTATAAATGAAAAAACTGATATGTGGATTTTAAATAATATGCCTACACTCACCCATTTAATAAACGGTAGCAATGATATTTAAATCTAGGTCGTCTGATTCTGGAGCTTGGACTATTAACCACTGTATGTCCTGCTTCACTGAACAAGTTAGATTTGTCATTCCTTGCTTACATTAAATTTCAACTTGCCCTTGTGCTTAGAATAAAACTTGGTCTCCTTGCCAGACTTACAAGATCTGATGCCAACTCCACCTCTCCAACCTCATCTCGTAGCTGTCTCTCCCCATAACAAACAAAATTCAAGCCGTACTGGCATTTTCTTCTCTGTTCCTGAGTATTTATTTATGTAGAGACAGAATCTTGCTCTGTTGCCCAGGCTGGAGTGCAGGGGCGCCATCATAGCTCACTGCAACCTCAAACTTCTGACCTCAAGCGATCCTCCCACCTTGGCCTCCCAGAGAGCTTGGATTACAGGCATGAGCCCCCACATCTGACCTTTTCCTGAATATTGGGAACCTCTTTGCTGCTTAGAATGCATACCTCCTGACTCTTTGCTGAGTGGTGTCTCTGACCTTTTCGGTCTCAGCTTAAAGAAGGTCTCTTGCTCCTGTTGGGTAAGCTCCCTGAAGACACCGGGGCATAGCTGTAGTAGGGTTTAGTGGGTGTGTGGGAGGTAGAGAGCTGAGGGAACGTAGGGAGTCTTCATTTCTCCAAGCACATTGTTCTAAACTGGTTCTTCCTTTTCTAAGAGAGGTAGTCTGAAGTAGTCAATTTAGACACCCAGATCAGACTGTGAAACACAAGGAGAAAGAGGTCAGAAGATGACTCTGTGGTCTTACCCACACCTGAACTGTAAAATGACGCCAATCACAATGCCTTCCCGCCCTCATCACAAGGTTGGTGTGCAGATGGCAACATATTCAAGACTGCTTTGACAGCGGTAAACAGGAACAGATGTGAGTAACTTCAGGTGAATGTGATCTTCACACTCTAGTGGTGCCTTCTCTTGTGAACTGTGCCCAGGACCAGGCAGTGAGGCCAACATGCTTAGAGAAGACCTCTATGAGCATGTCATTGTCCCATTCTGGGGACCTCAAAGGCTCTGCAATCTATTTCTGCTCATGCAGCAATCTTCAGACACTATGCAATATTCTTCCAATGAACATAGCAAATAAATACATTTTATTTTATTTTTATTATTGTTATTTTGAGACAGAGTCTTGCTCTGTCACCCAGGCTGGAGTGCAGTGGCCCGATTATAGCTTATTGTAACCTTGAACTCCCAGACTCAAACGACCCTTCCACCTCAGCCTCTTTAGTAGCTGGGACTACAGGTATATGCTACCATACCCAGCTAATTCTTCTAATGTTTTGCTGAGCTGGGATCTCGCTATGTTGCTCAGGCTGGTCTCAAACTCTTGGCCTAAAATGATCCTCCTACATCAGCCTCCCAGAGCACTGAGGTGATCCACCCACCTCATCTTCTCAAAGTGCTGGAATTACAGGTGTGAGCCACCACACCTGGCCCAGAAATACACTTTAAATGAGAAACTTTTCTCTAGTTTACATCAGTCTAGAATTCCCTTCTACCTTCTATCCTT
This sequence comes from Papio anubis, assembly GCF_008728515.1. Classification (NCBI taxonomy): domain Eukaryota; kingdom Metazoa; phylum Chordata; class Mammalia; order Primates; family Cercopithecidae; genus Papio; species Papio anubis. Next base: position 99,790,044 of record NC_044986.1, read on the forward strand.
TAGTCTATTTCTCTGCCTTCCTCTCCTCTCTCCCTACCTTCTCTCATTCCTCCCACCCTCCCCTTCTTCATTCCCTCCCATCTTTGCCAAGATTAAAGAAGGAATCTGGTCAAAGTGGAAAACTCCATATGAGTAAATGAATTTCAAGCACAGAAAAATATGTGGTAGTAGATATTTTCAATATTAACCATGAACGATATTAGAAGGGTGTTGGTGTAATTGAATGACACCAAGCAGACCCCAAAAACGCTACCTCAGTTACTTCTCATTTGGTTTGCTTAATTCAGTTTTATATCCAACAACTTCAGGTAAAAGTATAAAATCATTCATTACTAAAAGTTTAACTTTTTAGCTAGACCCATATAAAAACATTTCTCCACTTCTTAATTGTAATTTGTTCTCAATGAAACCATCTTGTTGTTCTCTCCTGGAACCACATTTACAATTAGTCAATGAGATAATATTTGGTCAAACCTTCGTTTCTGTCAGCAGTCCTCCATGATTTCAGCTTTCACTTTTTTTCAATCTCAACTGATTCCAAGTTATTTCTGTTATTCTTTCAAAAGGAATCTTTATCAAATTTTTTCAGACTATCTTTCACGGTGATGTAATTCTCTTGCATTTGAATCTTATGAAGTTAATCCCAGCAAACCTCCTTGGTCTTAGCACCTCTAAGTGTCTTGACTTCAGCTCTCAGTGTCTTTTCTTCGTTATTCTGGACACAGAGGAGAAACACGTCGTGCTGGGGCTTTCCACGTCATGTTGGGGCTCGGGGACTGTGAATGGCATTTTCCAGCCTACTGGCTTCAGTTTGCCCTGCAACTATATTTACCAGCTGTGAGGGTATGGGGGACACTGGCATCCTCCAAGAGTATCCAGATGAGCATCAGGGCATGAGTCCACCTGAGTCAGAACTCTGATCCCTGCAGACTTGGCCAAAAGGCTGGGAAATCCATGCCAACTTCCCTTTCCGCTCCTCTTCTCTCAAAGGCTCTCTTCCCATCCCAAGCTTTGATTGGAAGCTGAAAGTATAGGTGGGAAAAATGAATTCTGTTGAACTGCATATTACTTCAAATCCATTGTCTTCTTCCTTAACACAGAATCTTGGATAATGTGTCCAGCTAGCAGGTCTGCATCCCAGCCTCCCTTGTAGCTACTTGCAACCATGTGAATAAATTTTGGCCCAAAGAGAGATAAATGAAAGTACTATTTGGAACTTTCAGGAAGTGCCCTTGAAATGTGCCTTTTTTTCATATCCTCCTTCCTGCTGGTTGGAATGCAAGCCCAATTATTGCCCTCTTGGACCATGTGATGACCTTCAGTTTAGAAGCTTTGGACATCAGAGCAGCAAAGTGGAAGATGGCTGGGCATTTGAAGGCTCTGTGGAATCGCCTCGTTAGCCCTGGACTAGCTACTTACAGATTGTTTGTATGTGTGAGAATCAACCCTTGTGCGATTAAATCTCTAATTTTAAGATTTCTGTTACACACAAACATGATTGTTATCTAATATACCCAGGGATCTTCATTTTTTAAGCTTAAGGGACAAGAATTTGACTTCTCTATTTTCTAATCTTGATTATATATACTTGTAGATAACTTGTATCTGACACCTGGATCTTGACTTTTGAATCTTACAAACCAAGATGTTGGGTCTTCAGATTTACTGGGAAAGCCCTGCTGTGTTATCTTTCCCTGGTGTCCACAAGAAATCCTCAGGAAAGACCTATGTCACTTGCCAAGGCGTTTGGGTGTCAGAGTTATGTTTCTTTTGAATTGTTCTGGAAGCAACCATGAAGCAAGGAAAAGCAGCTCCTACATATGCAAGTTAACAGAGTCTTTGCACAGTGAAGCTGCGAGTCTCATGTACTTGACTTGTTATTCATTGCATCTATATGTTTAGATCCGTACTAAAGGATCTTGATTGACATCTTGAAAGTGAATGTTCTCTCTTCTTTGGCAAATGAACTTAATGATTCTAGCTGGTAGCTAAAAAGACATTATCTTTAAAGAGTCATTCTTGTCAAATGCAGGTAAATGATGAAATATATGTGATCTTATAGGCTCCTGGTATGTGATGCTTTTTATCTAAGCAGAACTCAACAACATTTGTTACTGTAACATTCAGTTGAAGTAATTTAATTTATCATGAAAACTGAAAGGAAAGTCACTAAATAGAATCAGGTATAGTCTACATTAGAGTGTTATATTGTTATTTACACATTATTTTATTTTCTGAGACTAGGTCTTGCTCTGTCATCCAGAGCACTGCACTGGAATGTAGTGGTGCAAATATAGCTCACTGCAGCCTCCACCTCCTGGGCTCAAGTGATCTTCCCACTTCACCCTTCCAAGTAGCTGGGACCACAGATACACACCACCATGCCCAGCCAATCTTTAAATTTTTTTTTTTTGTAGAGATGGAGTCTCACCTTCTTGCTCAGGCTTGTCTCAAACTCCTGGACTCAAGTGATCCTCCTTGCTCAGTCTCCCAAAGTGCTGGGATTATAGGTGTAAGATACCATACCTGACCTATTTACACTTTTAGTATATGGTAACCACAAAGATGAGCTGAGATAACACATCTATATAAAACACTCAGTCGGTACCCAAATACTTGCTAAATAATGACACCCCAACATACACTCTACTCTTTCCAGAGGGAAGATCTGTGTATTTACAAAACAATATTTTCCATCCTTAATTCTTTAACACTTCCTTTACCCTAATCTTTCACTTTCTCCTGGGAATCCTGGTTGCTACTGTTCAGTGGTCACGACAATCCAGAGAGGAGAGCTAATGGGGAGCCACAAAGAGTGGGGTTTCAGCAGCTCCTTCTGCAGTGACATCCTGGTGCTAACAAGTATGGATGGGCACTACAGAGTCCCCTGTGGTACAGCTTTGAGCCAGTTTACTTTCACTGACTGCTAAGAAAGAAATTTATAGTTAAAAAAAGTTTAGTAGGGTTTTAATTTTAACTTTAATAGAGGCAATACATGCTTTCCATCTATTTCTTTCTTTTTTAAAAAAATTTTAAATTGGCCAGGCATGGTGGCTCATGCCTGTAATCCCAGCACTTTGGGAGGCCGAGGCAGGGGCATCAGTTGAGTTCAGGGGTCTGAGACCAGCCTGGCCAACATGGTGAAACCCCATCTCTACTAAAAATACAAAAATAGCTGGGCGTGGTAGCGGGCACCTGTAATCCCAGCTAATCAGGAGGTTGAGGCAGGAGAATTACTTGAACCTGGAAGGTGGGAATCACTTGAACCTGGGAGGTGGAGGTTACAGTGAGCCGAGATTGTGCCCCTGCACTCCAGCCTGGGTGATGGAGTGAGTCAAATAATAATAATAATAATAAAAAATTTTAAATTGACAAATTTGTACATGTTTATGATGGACAACATGATGTTTTGAAATATGTTTACATTATTAAATGGCTAAATTGAACTAATTATCATACATCTTACCTCACATGCTTATTTTTATGTGTGGTGAGATCACTTAAAATTTACTCTGTTAGTGATTTTCAAGTATACACTACATTTTGTTTTTCTTTTTTGAGACAGGATCTTGCTTTGCCACCCAGGCTGGAGTACAGTGGCACACTCATGGCTCACTGCAGCCTCAAACTCCTGGGCTTAAGCTATCCTCCCACCTCAGCCTCCCTAGTAGCCAGGACCACAGGTGCATGCCACCACACCTGGCTAATTTACACTGTTGTTAGCTGTAGTCATCATGTTGTACGATAGCGCTCTTGTCTGACGTTTTGTACCCTTTGACCAGCATGTCTCCAACCTTTCACTCTCTTTATCGCTTTTACTTTGTCTTTCTAGTGATGCCTGGGCCAGGGCCAAGTGAGTCTCCCTGTCTCCTTGCCTAGGGGTCACTTCAGTTATCACTCATTCTTCACTGCCCTTGCTTGCTGTTTAGCTCATCTGTCTGCATTCTGAGGCATTCATCTTCATTATACATTTATCATTTTGTGGAGGAGATAGCAGTAGATCCCAGTCGAGTAGTTATACAGTGGTGCTTCTTTCTTCTGTCTCCTAGGGTCACCCCCTAAATCTTCCACATACTTTTACAGGCAGTTAGAGCCACTAATCTACTGTAGTTAACTTCTTTTTCAGGAAAAGCAGGTAAAACTCAAGAGAGAGGAACACAAAGTTCACAGGGACCACCATGGGGACACCCTTGGTCTTTTTATGTACTATTTTCACAGAGGCCTCATAATTTTTACACATTCTTGACAAATGCCAATTACAATTTTTTTATTTGTATTTATTTTATTGTATTTTTTGAGGGATGGAGTCTCGCTCTGTTATCCAGGCTGGAGTGCAGTGGTGTGATCTCAGCTCACTGCAACTTCCATCTCCTGGGTTCAAGCAATTCTCCTGCTTCAGCCTCTTGAGTAGCTGGGATCACAAGTGCCCACTACCACCCTTAGCTAATTTTGGTATCTTTTTTAGTACAGACGAGGTTTCACTATGTTGACTAGGCTGGTCTCGAATACCTGACCTCAAGTGATCTGCCTGCCTTGGCTTCCCAAAGTGCTGGGATTACAGGTGTGAGCCACCGTGCCTGGCCATGAATTACAATTTTAATCAAAATAGACATGCATTGACACAGACTAAGGACTAAAATGTCAGATTGAAGTAATTCTTCATATTAAATGAATTATGATTAGGATCTTTAACTAGTGAATCCTTAAGTTTTTCACTGCTAATAAATAATACCCCTTTCTCTCTCTTGAATTCTAAGCTGAATGAAGAATAGTAGGAATCAGACAGATGGAGATAAAAACAGCAGCTCTATAAATAGCAAGTCTGAATTGTAGAATTCAGCTTGACTTGGGGAAAAAATATCTTTCTAATGTTTCCCACAGAGTTGGACTCATCTGGTACCAGGCTGAGCAGCTGCTGTCTACACATTAGAATTATCTTGGGATCTTTAAAAAATACCAGATACTCAGAGCCCCACCTCCCGACCAGGTGAATCATAATCTCAGGGGTGGAGAAGGGGTTTGGGGATCTGTATTTTTAGAAAGTGTCCCAAATGATTCTCAGTGAGTACTGAGAACCTCCGAGGCTGAGGACCATGGAGCTTGATCATTACAAAGGTGGATCTGTTTCCTCAGGGTGGAGGGGAGAGGGCAGAACAAAGCCGACCTCAGGGCGAGCCGACCTCAGGGCAAGCCTACCTGAGAATGGGAAAGAGGATGTTGGGTGAGCTAATGCCCCCAGTGAGAGATGAGTGAGGAAGTGAATCTGTGGTTTCATGTCTTTTGTCAATTTCAGAACAAATTCTGAGATTTTATTATTTTTAAAATTTTTTAATTTTTTTTTTTTTTTAGATGGAGTCTCACTCTGTCGCCCAGGCTGGAGGGCAGTGATGTGGTCTTGGCTTGCTGCAGGCTCTACCTCCCGGGTTTAGGTGATTCTCCTGCCTCAGCCTCCCCAGTAGCTGGGATTACAGGTACACACCACCATGCCCAGCTAATTTTTGTAGTTTTAGTAAAGACAGGGTTTCACAGCTTTGGCCAAGCTGGTCTCAAACTCCTGACCTCAAGTGATCTGCCCACTTCAGCCTCCCAAAGTGCTGGGATTACAGCTGTTAGTCACCGTGCCCGGCCAAATTCTGAGCTTTTAGTTCATCAGAAATTACTCTTGCCCTGCTCCCTCACTCCTCTCTTTCTGGGATCCAGATTGCATGTATATTAAAAGGTTTTACTGTGTTAAATGTTTCTCTGGCTCCTTTCTGTAGTTCTAAATTCTTTTTTACCTTCCTATGCTTTGATCTTCATTCATCCTTTCAGCTCTGTAATCTACTGTTAAACCCAATTGATTTTGTTTATAATTCCAGTTCTATAATTCATTTAAAAAATTAGGTCCATTTTAATAGAAGGTATAGAAATTCACAACTCAAACAATTCATAAAAACTATTACCTACATAGGATAAGTCGCACCAAGAGTGCAATAATATAAACCCCGTGGTCTGCAAATAAGAGGTACTGCAAAAACTGTTACGACTGACTTTTACATTTTCCCCTCCTTTCTCTTGTTTTTTTAAAGATCAGTTTCCAGTTCTCTACTGAGTTTCTTCAACATGCTATCTCATTTCTTGAACATATCAATCATAATTACTTTAAAAACTGTCTTATGCCTCTGATATCTGTAATTTCCTGTGGGTCTGTTTAATGCTCACACTTTTGGGGGTCATGTGGTCTTATTTGTGGTATGAGAGGTAATTGATTGAATGATGGGCGTTGCAAAAAAAAAAAAAAAAAGCTGTAGATATCATTTGAGCCTTTAGATGACGTCATAGTCCTTTGAGTTCTGATTTATTTCTAACCCATTCCTGGATGCAGTCCTTTAGGAATCTTGGGGGGTCCCACTGAAGAATCTGAAATATCCCTTTCAATCTCTCTTGTTTGCTGGGTTCTCAACTCCAATTTGGTCTCCCACCTCAGTAAGAGTGTCAGTTTCTCAGCTTCTGACCTAATTGCAGTTTGTTAATCAGCAAATCCCTCAAGAGGAATAATTGCTTGAATATGGAATTCTATGCGTCCCTTCTTTCTGCAATCTTGCATTCTCAAGTGCTTGTTACTTTTGTACTGTTTCTGTGCCTTCTATGTCTGTAAAAGCTTTCAAAAATATTTTGTTTGCTTTTTACTAGTTGTCAGGGGAAGGGTTGCTAGTGAGCCATTACTAAAAACATCAATTAGAATGTGTGACTTGCAGGGACCTTTGATGATGACTAACTGATCATGGGATCCCTTCTAGACTCTATTCCTCCAGGCTGGGTCCTCTGCTCTCTTCAGTCTGCCTTCTCATGCGTGACTCACTGTGGACAGGCACACAGAGGGAAGACGTAAAGGGAGCATGGAGGGCAGCTAAGCTTGGCCTCCAGGCTCCTGCCTTCCACATATTCAGCTGGCGCAACAGTCCAACATTAAGAAATGTTAAAACATCAGGAAAATGGACCAAAAGAAAGTAGGATGATGGATAAGGGTAGTTGAAATTAATAAAAATAAATATTTTTTAGAAAATGTAAATTACAACAAATACTTGTTTCTTAATTTACTTTTAGTTAATTATTTATTTTTTTAGAGAGAGTCTTGCTATGTTGCACAGGCTGGAATGGAGTGGCTACTCACGGTTGTGATTATAACACACTGCAGACTCTAACTCCTGGGCTCAAGTGATCGTCCTGCCTCAGCCTTCCAAGTAGCGGGGACAACAGGTTTTACTTTTTTAAAAAGCAACCAAAACCCTCAACTAAGTAAAAATAAAACCTTGACAATCCTGATTTAGGGGAAAAAAAGAGAAAAAAAATAATATTTGAAATGAGATTTGGAAGAAATTAAGTACATAAGAATATAATAAATAATTCCATCAAATACTTCTGGAAATCAAAAGAAAATGGATTACCAATATATTAACTCTTAAAATTACTCCATGAGGGTGCAGAAAACCTTAAGAGGTTATTTGCCATGGATGATATGGGAGATGCTGATTTCTATACTTAACACAAAGGTTCAGACTCAGATGCTGTTATAATTGAATTAACTCAAACTTCTAAAAAATTGGCTATTCCTATGTTAATCCACTCTAATCCACAGAAATCATGGAGATGTCTCTAATGCAGTTTATCTTAGAATAACTCCAATATCAAACTCTGAAAAGATAGTATAAAAGATACAAGAACTACAAATGCATTTCTATTTTAAATCTAGATATAAAATAATAAAATATTGAAAATCAAATCTAGCTGTATATTGAAAGAAGACTGTGTCATGCTCAGAAGAATTCATTCTAGCAATGCAAGGATGGTTTAGTGTTAGAAGACCTAGTAACATAATTCCGTATATCAATGCAGGAAAAGACAAGTACATGTTTTTAGCTCCAAATCTCATAAATTCATTTAATAAAACACAGCCGTCATTCCTAACATAAATTTTATAAATTTTTAGTAATGTAGGAATGGAAATACCTTGTTTAAACGTAATAAAATAAAATCACAAAACCCAATTGACAAATAATACTAAATTGTGAAATGCTGAAGCCATTTTAAATTTAATAAGACAGATATGCCCACTCCTAGTGCAACTAGTCAATATTGTTCTTGAAGTTATAACACAGTAATCATTATAGCTGATATAATAATAAATATAAAATATGAAAAAACAATAACTCAATAGTTAGTATGAACATGAAAGAAGCAAAATTATACATACAAATAGTATAAGCAGTAAACTTAAGAAACATCTAGAATTACTAACATTATTCGGCGAGGCAGCTGAATGTAAGGTAACTATACAAAGCCCAGTAGTTTTTTCCTTCTGGTAATAGACAGCTACAAATAGACTTTAAAATAGAATACATTTTTTTTTTCATAATTGTATCCAAAAAGTTAACAAAAAGGCACAGGACCTTTATTAAAAAAAAAAAACTTTAATATCTTATTGATAAATAATAAGGAACAAGTGAACCAGGGGCTAGATGGGAAGACATGGTATCATAAATAGGTCAATACTTCAAAATTAGCAAAATTCCAATTAGAATGTTAACTTTTTGGTAATAAACTGGATAAAAATAATTTTAAAATTAGTATTGGAGCATAGATATCCAAAATAATCTAAGAACATAATGAAAAAATAAAGAATACTAATAAGTAAAAACCTGGCTTATTGGCTATTAAAGCTTTCCTAAGATTTTAATTGGTGACAGAAATAAAGTGATTAGTGGAACAGCCTGAAGAATTCAGAAACAGATCTAAATATATATGACACTTTAACCCATGGCAACAATGGTGTTATAGTTTGAATGTATCTCCCAAAGATTCCTGTGTTGGAAACTTAATCTCCCTGCTCTTATGTATAGATTAATGCTGCTGTCACAGGAGTGGGTTCATTATTGCAGGAGTGGTTTTCATATAAAAGCGAGCACTCTCTGACTCTCTTGCTTCTGCCCTCTTGCCATGTGATGCACTCTGCTCTGCTATGATGCAGCAAGAAAGTCCTCACCAGGTACCTGAGCCATGCTCTTGAACTTCCCAGTCTCCAGAAACATGATGAAATAACTTTTCTTAGAAAACAATTCTATGGTCTTCTCTTACAGCAATAGAAAACAGACTAAGATAGATGGCATTTTCACTCTATCTACAGATAGATAGATAGATAGATTGATTGATTGATTGATAGATGAATATAGGTAGAAGTATATATTTAAATATAGATCAAATTAATATATTATATATATATGGAGATGAATGATAAGAAACTCAAAGCTAGAGCCCTTTCTCCTACCATATACAAAAATAACAAATATTTAATATCAGAAAACAACAAATGATTAGAATAAAACTTTGGAGAGCAAATTTTGAATGGTGAAGTGCTCTCAAACAAACCAGTAAACTCAGAAATCAGAAAGATATATTTGTCTTGGTACATAAATACTTTTAAAAATTCATGGCAAACAAATGAACAAACAGTAAATAAAAATACTAAGAAATGGGAAATATATTTTCAACAGATATGACAGACAAAACTATTAATATTCACAATGGAAAGAATTTCTCTAAATCAGTAAGAGAAAACACATAAGAAAAAGGGCAGAAGTGATTCATAGAAGATACAATTTAAATATCCAATAAACATATAAAAAGATACTCACACTTTCTAGAAGTCAAGTAAGTAAAATTAAACCAGGAGAATACTTTTTTTTTTTTTTTACTTTAAGTTCTGGGATACAAGTGCAGAACGTGCAGGTTTGTTATATAGGTATACGTGTGCCATGGTGGTTTGCTGCACCTATCAACCCGTCATCTAAGTGTTAAGCCCCACATGCATGAGCCATTTGTCCTGTTTCTCTCCCTCCCCTCACCCCCCACCCCCTGACTGGTGCTGGTGTGTGTTGTTCCCCTCCCTGTGTCCATGTGTTCTAATTTTTCACCTCCCACTTATGAGTGAGAATATGCAGTGTTTGGCTTTCTGCTTCTGTGTTAGTTTGCTGAGGATGATGGCTTCCAGTTTCATCCATGTCCCTGCAAAGGACATGGTCTCATTCCTTTTTATGGCTGCATAGCATTCCATGGTATATATGTGCCACATTTTCTTTATCCAGTCTATCATTGATGGGTATTTGGGTTGATTCCGTGTCTTTGGTAATGTAAATAGTGCTGCAATAAACATACGTGTGTATGTGTCTTTATAGTAGAATGATTTATATTCCTTTGGGTATATACCCAGTAATGGGGATGCTGGGTCAAATGGTATTTCTGGTTCTAGGTACTTGAGGAATCACCACACTGTCTTCCACAACGGTTGAACTAATTTAAATTCCCACCAGCAATATAAAAGCATTCCTATTTCCCTAGAAAATACATTTTTAATCATCAAATTGACAGAAGAAAAAACGAAAAAGAAACGAAGTGGAGAGAGATCCCATTTTGTGCTGTCAGGAGTGTGGGGAAGCAGGTGTTCTGTTACCCGGCTTCTGAAGCAGTGAATTGCTGCATCCTCTCTGGATGTAATCTGAACAGCTCTATGAAATAAAAAAAATCCATTCTCTTTGGCACAGGAATTTCAGTTTGGAAATCTTTCCTGTGAAAATAACAGCAGCATTATGAAAAACCATATGTTCCAGGATATTTATTACAGCTTTGTTTGTCACGGCAAGAAAACTGAAAATGAATAAGCTGTCTATCAAGTAGTGAATGACTGAATTAGAATAATGTCAACGTGCCAAAGACAAATCCCTTTATAAAAAGATACTAATAGGGATCCATGTCGTGTGACCTTGCTAGTGCAGCAGAAATTGTTCCGGGTGGAAGTGCTCTGACTCTAACTTCAATATTTTACAAGATCTAGTTTTAATTTTTGTATTTATTTATTTAATTTTTACTTTTTTAATTTTTATTTTAGTTTAAAGTTCTGGGATACATGTGCAGAATGTGCAGGTTTGTTACATAGGTATACATGTGCCATGGTGGTTTGCTGCACCTATCAACCCATCACCTAGGTTTTAAGCCCCGCCTGCATTAGATTTGTCCTAATGCTTTCCCTCCCCTTGCCCCTTCAGCCCCCGACAGGCCTCTGTGTGTGGGTGTGTGATGTTCCCCTCCCTATGTCCATGTGTTCTCACTGTTCAACTCTCACTTATGAGTGAGTACATGCAGCGTTTGTTTTTCTGCTCCTGTGTTAGTTTGCTGAGGATGATGGCTTTCAGCTTCATCCATGTCCTTGCAAAGGACATGACTTCATTCTTTTTTATGGCTGCATAGTATTCCATGGTGTATATGTGCCACATTTTCTTTATCCAGTCTATCATTTATGGTCATTTGGGTTGATTCTAAGTCTTTGCTATTGTAAATGGTACTGCAATAAACATATGTGTGTATGTGTCTTTATAGCAGAATGATTTATAATCCTTTGGAAATATGCCCCATAATGGGATTGCTGGGTCAAATGGTATTTCTGGTTCTAGATCCTATAAGGTCTAGTTCTTTGAGTTCTCTAGACATGAATGTATTTAAGTGTTTGAGTTAATCATAATCTGTTCTGCCTTGCTTGGTATGCAGTTTGGAAATTCTTTGTGATAGAGGGAGTTTTGAGTAGCTATGCAGCTAAATTATCCTGGAGTTTTGCACAGGCTAAACAGGGGTGGTTTATCTCTACAATATATTTATATGTATTAAGATATAATTGATATATTGACATGCATCTATGTATCACAATATATTTGATATAGACATGAGATATATATCATATATATACATATATATATGATAAGTATTGGCAAAGGTGGGAAATGTCCATTGTTATGGTTAACTATGAAAAGCAAACTGCTGAGCAATAGCTATAACATGATCCCACTGTTGTCAGAACAGATACATGCCCCATATACTTGTCTCCATGTATTTGCATTTGTTCATACGAGTTTGAAGGAATTTGCCAAGAAACTCCCACCTGCTTCTTAACATTGATTTCCTCAGAGCAATGGGCCTATAGTTGGATAATATTAGAGACATTATGTCATCTCTTCTTTATGTATCTCGGATGTTCCCCTATTATAACGGGCATGTATTATTTTAACTCATTTTTTCATAAGATTCGTTAAAAGGCTCATTTATTTGCTCATTGAGGGAAGACAGGAGGAAGGAATTTGAGATTTTGAGAAGCACGTTGGGAGACTGCAAAGAGCCAGGGCGCAATTTGACTAGGAAACGTGAGGAATTTTGAGGACATATTGAGGGACCATTTGAGGATGGGGATCATGAATTAATGGAGACAACCAATAAACCTTGGCATGGGACTCTCTCTAGCAGGGCTTTCCTGAGCCATGGAGAAAGCAGCATCTTACAAGCCCTAAATGGTACTACAAAAAGACACAGAGTTAAAGCGTTTTTTTTTTTTTTTTTTTTTTTTTTTGGAACATCTTACTGAAAGACCATTAGCTCTAAACTGATTTAGTATAAAAAGGAAGGAAAGAGGCCAACAATTTGGGGAAACCAGAGCAGTCAATGAATTGGCTTCAGTGAGACTGAAGAATAGTGGAAAAAGTTGAACATGTTTTAGGTTATGCTCATGGGTAGGGGTAATATTAAAAACGTCTAATGACTGTAAAAAAAAAAAAAAAGGTGCTACCAATCAGAATGATTTCTGGATCACTAGAAGTTGGAATGATGCCTGGTCAATTGGCACAGAACACTCAGTTTGCCACACAGGTGGGTGCAGCCTGAATTGCACACCTGATACGGGAATGGGCAGGAGAGAAGGAGTTGAGATAATGATCATTAGAGGTAAGGAGATCAAGGAACTGAGGGATCAGGATTTTGTCTGGATTGTCCTTGTGGACACTAAGGTCACATCGCATGATGGCAGGAAATGAGATGTAAGGCGACTGTGAGCCAGTGGTTCAAACCTTCAGTGAGTGAGTGGGATGCGCTGGAGGCTGGCTGGTGGATGACAGCGGCAAGGAGGGGAAAAGATGGCAGAGCCTTGTGTAGAATTGTGTGAGGTAGGAGAGAATGGGTAGCCAAGGCTGGGTCTGCTGCAAGACTAGCCAGGTTGTAGGTAAGGCTAAGAGGTGAATGCTTCCAAGGAATTTATACTCTAGTAAGTGACACAGATGAGAAGGCAATAATAATACAGTACGTTAAGTGTAAGGTGCTATGAGAGCATACAAGAGTAACTTTTAGGCCAGGCGCGGTGGCTCATGCCTGTAATTCCAGCACTTTGGGAGGCTGAGGCAGGCAGATCATGAGGTCATGAGATCTAGACCATCCTGGCTAACACAGTGAAACCCCATCACTACTAAAAACACAAAAAATTAGCCGGCCATGGTGGCACGCACCTGTAGTCCCAGCTACTCGGGAGGCAGAGGTTGCGGTGAATGGCGATCACGTCACTGCACTCCAGCCTGAGCAACAAAGCAAGACTCCGTTTCAAAAAACAAAACAAAAAAAGAGTAACTTATAACCAAATCTTAGGTGCTTCTGAATGAATGAGGTGTGAAAAAGGAAACTAATAAAATATTATAATAAAATATACCTATAAAGTAATGATAATCACAATGATAGCCTAACATTTATTGAGGGCTTAGCATGTGCCCCACCAGGTACTGCATTTTTTTTTTCCCTTAATTCTTACCCCTATTAGATAATACAATTATTCCTCCCCAATTCGCAGACAAGGAAACAGAGAAATCAAGCACCTTCCTCAATAGTATAGTGGTGTAGTGGTCGCTAAGATGCCCAGGTTCCCCGCAGGTTGGAGTGCTGCCAGTGAATAGCCAGCAGCCAGCAGCTCTTTCTGGAAATTGCCCTCATCTGGAGAGAGCCATCTGGCCTAAGATCACCACCCACTTCAGAGGACTGGCTACATCCAATAACTGGTCCATATGTGAGCAGAAAGTTCTGGCCCCTTTCCTGCAACCTGGGACGACTCTGAAGGGCCATCCCAATTGCTCCCTGTGGGGTTGGCTGAGACGTTTTTTTGAGACTGCGTAGTAGAACAGCCTCTCCCCCTGTCCAGTCCTGCTTCATCCTCTTCCAAAGCGTTTACCTAGAAACCATTCTCTGATAAACTTCCTGAACTCTAATCTCCATCCCAGTCTCTGCTTCCAGGTAACTCAACCTACAACCACTGGTGACAGGAAAGGCGAAGAAAGTAGAGGCTAAAATGAGATTGTTGAACGGGCTCACCTGCCAGGTGTGTTGAAATGAGAACCCCATCACTGGTGGTAGTGGAGAACAGGTAGTTGCTGACACAAGGTAGAAAAGCAATAGTCATGTTTGGTGGACTGGGATCGTAGAGTGGGAAGAAAATGCACTTGTGGAGGAGTGTCTCAGGTACTTGAGAAATATGGGGAAATTCTATCCCCATATCCAATCATCAGAATTGGGTGTCTGTTGCTAAATGCAACTGATGCTTTGGAAGGACCTTATGAGTGACAAGGATGCTATCCTTGATAGTACCTTTCCTTGAGAGAGAGCGAATATTTGATGTGGAGCCAGATGAAGAGGGTGCTGTTTACTTGAGATATTCAAGATGATGGGTTTGCAGGTTAACAGGAATCCTAGCACTGGAGATATAGATTTGGGAGTTGTCAGTGCATATACAGTAAATGAAACCATAGCCAGGGATGAAATTTATGGGAGTGCATGGCAGGAGGTGAGCTTAGGGACCATCATAGATAGTTGTGTGAGCCTGCAGTACAGTGCTAGGGACCAAGCATGAGACTCGGAAACACCAAACACTAACAGATGGGCAGAGGAAGATGAGTTCATGAGGGATGTTTTCCTCCAACCCGAGAAGTCAGAGAAAAATGCCATTCAAGCTTCGGAAAGAAAATGAATAGAGTGAGGAATGGTATCAAATGCTCCAGTAGGATCAAGAAAGAGGAGGGTTTAAAAGTATCTGTTAGTTTTAGAAACAGGAAAATCATGAATGACTTGGGCAAGAGAAGTTTCAGTGGAGTGATGGGGTAGAATGCAGGGACTTTAGCTAGAAACAGGTAGAGAGTTAAGGAAGAGCCCTTTTTTTGTTGTTGTTATTTACTATGAGAGAGAACAGAGGTCGCAGTGCGGTGGCTCATGCCTGTAATCCCAGCACTTTGGAAGGCTGAAGCAGGGGTTCATTTGAGGCCAGGGGTTCAAGATCAGCCTAGGCAACATAGAGAGACCTCGTCCTTACGAAAGCATGTTAAAATCAGTTAAGTGCGGTGGTGCACACCTATGGTCTCAGCTACTCAGGAGGCTGAGGCAGGAGGATCGCTTGAATTAAGAGTTCGAAGCTGCAGCGAGTTATGATTGTGCCTATGCACTCCAGCCTGGTGACAGGATCAGACCCTTTCAAGTGGGGGTGGTGGGTGGGCAGAGAATACAGAATGCATGTTTATAAAAGGAGCTACTTAAAAGGGACAGGGAGATGGTGCATAGGGGCAGAAAAGCATGGATTCCGGAGCTCTGGGGAAAGAGATGCCAAACCCTGGTAATGAGGACAAAGGCAGGGATGAACACAGGTATACATGCCTTTGCAATGGCTGAATGCTGAGGGAGTTGGGACCTGATGAATGAGGAACTGAGGGATCAACCTCTGAGAGGTCAGAAGTTTCAGAAAGCTGCTGTGGAGAACCATGTAGAGAACTGGGAGTGGGGACTTAGAAGGGCCCAGTGGACGTGGAAACTGAATGATGACTGGCACCTGTGTGAGTGGCTGTGTGCTTCGCAGCCCCGGGGGTGCATTTGCTTAGGGGCTCATGGAGAGGACGGAGGGCTGAGGGATTTGAGAATTTCAGGAGGAGTGATGCAGACATGATGGCTGATGGGGTTTGGTAGGATGAAGTAAAGAGAAGAGGGAGCTGACAGGTTGAGAGACGGCACGGACACTTGGTGCATCCCAAAGGAATATCATCACCTCTAATCAGCATGGCTTTTACTGTCAGCCTCCCACACTGCAAAGTCCTGGAGGCCAAGGATTCTTATTTTGAAAAGATTCTTATTTTGTGAGAACTAATAGTTTAAAAGATGAACAATACTTACCTGAAATGGTTATCATAAGGTAGGGATAAGAATGCACACAAGAATATTTGGCACAGGTTCTCAGAGGTGTTAAATAAATGTTATTTGAATCAGAATCTGAAAGAGGGTCAGGCACCGTGGCTCATGCCTGTAATCCCAACACTTTGGGAGGCCAAGTCGGGCAGATCAACTGAGGTCAGGAGTTCAAGACCAGCCTGGCCAACATGGTGAAACCCCGTCTCTACTAAAAATACGAAAATTAGCCCGGCATGGTGGTGGGCACCTGTAGTCTCAGCTACTCGGGAGGCTGAGACAGGAGAATCATTTGAATCTGGGAGGCAAAGGTTGCAGTGAGCTGAGATCATTCCACTGCACTCCAGCCTGGGCAATAGAGCCAGACTCTGCCACAAAAAAAAAGAAGAAGAAGAAGAAAAAGAAAAAAAGAATCGGAAAGAGTAGCTTTCAGGATAATTCAAAGCTTGGTGATTTTTCAGTACAGGAAATAAAAACCAGTATAAATAAGAGGAAATGATAAGAAGTGGTAGCAATAAGCAGGGAATTCGAATGAGAAAACTCAGTTTTTGTTTTTTTTTTAAATATACTTTAAGTTCTAGGGTACATGTGCACAACGTGCAGGTTTGTTACATATGTATACATGTACCATGTTGGTGTGCTGCACCCAATAACTCGTCATTTACATTAGGTATATCTCCTAATGCTATCCCTCCCCGCTCCCCCCACCCCACGACAGGCCCCAGTGTGTGATGTGCCCCTTCCTGTGTCCAAGTGTTCTCATTGTTCAATTTCCATCTATGAGTGAGAACATGTGGTGTTTGGTTTTCTGTCCTTGTGATAGTTTGCTCAGAATGATGGTTTCCAGCTGCATCCATGTCCCTACAAAGGACATGAACTCATCCTTTTTTATGGCTGCATAGTATTCCATGGTGTATATGTGCCACATTTTCTTAATCCAGTCTGTCAGTGATGGACAGTTGGGTTGATTCCAAGTCTTTGCTATTGTGAATAGTGCTGCAATAAACATACATGTGCATGTGTCTTTATAGCAGCATGATTTATAATCCTTTGGGTATATACCCAGTAATGGGATGGCTGGGTCAGATGGTATTTCTTGTTCTAGATCCTTGAGGAATTGCCACACTGTCAATTGGTTGAACTAGTTTACAGTTTGACCAACAATGTAAAAGTGTTTCTATTTCTCCACATCCTCTCCAGTACCTGTTGTTTCCTGACTTTTTAATGATCTCCATTCTAACTGGTGAAGAAGACCCAGGTTTTGGTGCCTGAAGTCCTGTTTGGAATCAGCTCAGCCACCTGTAACCTGGCTCAAGTCATGAGATCTTGTTGAGGTTCTTAGTAGCCCTGAATGGGTAATTCACACTTATATTACAAAGTTGTGTGACAAACTAAATTACAGTGTAATTTGTAAACTGGGCAGTACAATAACAGATTAAATGAAAACACAGAATAGTTAAGATGGAATCTGTATTGAACATCAGCCTACATTTACTCTGCTCCCAAGTTACAGAAGGACATAGTTTGCCTCCACTACATTTCCTCATTCTGGCCTCAGGGGACAGAGCACGGTGTTTAGCAAGTAGCAGCTTTTTAAAAAATTTCCTCAGAGGATAAAGCAAATGTAGTGTAAGCTGGATATTTATTTATAACCCTCCTAATAAACTAAAAATTAGGCAACATTGAGAGAAAGGATGATATTCTAGAAAAAACTCAGACTTTTAGATCCTGATAGAACTGAGTTCAGATTCAGGCAGATCAGGGTTTAAATTCCAGAACTTCCACATAATAGGTGTTAGGCCAAATTATTAATTGAAAGTTCATTTTCTTTATAAAGTAGGGATAAGAATAGCTGTCTACTAAAGCTATTATGATGAAAAAGTCAGGTAGTATACTGTATATAAATTAGTACAGTGCCCTGCACATAGGAAGCATAATATACAATAAACGGCCAGGTGTGGTGGCTCTCGCCTGTAATCCCAGCACTTTGGGAGGCTGAGGTGGGCGGATCACAAGGTCAGAAGATTGAGACCATCCTGGTTAACATGCTGAAACCCCATTTCTACTAAAAATATTTTTTTAAAACTTAGCCGGGTGTGGTGGTGGGCACCTGTAGTCCCAGCTGCTCGGGAGGCTGAGGCAGGAGAATGGCGTTTACCCTGGAGGCAGAGCTTGCAGTGAGTTGAGATGGCGCCACTGCACTCTAGCCTAGGCAACAGAGCGAGACTCTGTCTCAAAAAAAACCACACACACACAATAAACAACAGCATCATAAGGCTACAGTTTGACTTGAAGGAAAGTTATGTAAAATAGTTGGTACATAATTGCTGTTTAATAAACGGTGGTTATTACATAACTATAATCCAAAATAGGAGAAAATACTGACTCTTTTTCCTGTTCCTAATTGTCTTTGTTTGGCTGTATAACAAAATACCATAGACTGGGTAATTTATAAACAACAGAAATTTCTATTGCTTATAACTCTGGAGGATGGGAAGTCGAAGATCAAGGTGAATCAGTGTTGTTGTCTGGGATATATACCTGAGGTTTGTCATCTCGTGCCAAGGAAATAAAGTATTTGAACACACAAAAAGTGGGTTTATAAGTGGAGGTGTAATAGGCAAAAAAAGAGAAAGGAGAACAACTCTGTCTCCTGTGGGAGACAGGGGTGCCCAAAGGGGACTTCCAGCTCGCAGTGGAGAGCACAGGGTTTTGTAGACAGGCTTGAGGAGGTGGTGTTTGATTTACATAGGACCCAAAGATTGGTTGGACCAGGTGTGACATTTACCAGCTCGGGGGGAAGCTGACCACCCACCCTAATCTTATATGCAAATGGAGTCTTTGCCTGGGGGCAATGTTGTCTGCTCCTGACTGCACACGTGGTTGTCAAGGAAAAGGAAGATGGAGTCTCCATTTTGAACATGCCTAGCCCCCAGGTAGCCCCTTCCCTATTGGCACAGTGGCCGGTATTTACCTGTGCAAGTTTCTAGCTTGCCTTTCTATGTCTCAAGCTTGATTTTACGGGCTGCTCTTTGTTAGAAAAGAAAATGATTTGGGGGCTGCTTTTCATTAAAATGAAAACCTTACCAAAGACTTCCTACCCTCTCTGCCTAAATAATTTCTTCTTAACTCGTATATCAAAGGCACCAGCAGATTCAGCATCTGGTGAGTACCTGTTCCTCAGAGGTGGCACCTTCTATGTGTCTTCACATGGTGGAAAGGACTAATGAGCTCCCTCCAGCCTCTTTTATAAGGACACTTATCCCATTGGTGAGAGCAAAGCCCTTATATCCTAATGACCTCCTGATATGCTTTGACTGTGTCCACATCCAAAATCTCATCTTGAATTGCAATCCCCATAATCTCCACGTGTCAAGAAAGAGACCAGGTGGAGGGAATTGAATCATGGGGGCGGTTTCCCCTGTGCTGTTCTCCTGACAGTGAGTGAGTTCTCAGAAGATCTGATGGTTTTATAAGTGTTCAGTAGTTCCTCCTCCATTCATTCTCCTTCCTGCCACCTTGTGAAGAAGGTGCCTTGCTTCTCCTCTGCTTTCTGCCATGATTGTAAGTTTCCTGAGGTCTCCCCAGCCATGCTCAACTGTGAATCAAATAAACCTCCTTCCTTTATAAATTACCTGGTCTCAGGCAGTTCTTTATAGCAGAGTAAAAACTGACTAATACACCTCCCAAAGACCCCACTTCTTCATACTATTTTGCATTCTAGATTATGTTCCAATATATGAATTTGGAGGCGGGGAAACAAACATTAACACCATAGCACTAATGTTTAGTTTTAAGTAAGACATCAAAGGTGCTTTCAGCTTGGGTGCTATTAATGAACAATAAAGGTAGCTAGAGAAAAAGTGCTTAATGAGATTCATCGTGTGTGTGTATGTGTGTGTGAGTGTGTGTTAGAGAGGAGAGAGAGAGCATGTGCTCAGCTATGATTACAAAAGTTTAAGCTTTTAACTGGCAAAAATCCTTTAAAAAGCACTTGGATTGTCACTGCCTGAAATGTAGCAAAAATATTCTTCCTATAAGTTGTTCTATTTTCATGAAATGCAAGGTATAAGATGTTCTGGTTTAGGTGACCTACACAATTAGAGTCAGGGATTTGGCAGTCAGAAAGTATATGTTTAGGCCAGGCGCGGTGGCTCACGCCTGTAATCCCAGCACTTTGGGAGGCTGAGGCGGGTGGATCACGAGGTCAGGAGATCGAGACCATCCTGGCTAACATGGTGAAACCTCGTCTCTATTAAAGGTACAAAAAATTAGCTGAGCGTGGTGGCGGGCACCTATAGTCCCAGCTTCTCCAGAGGCTGAGGCAGGAGAATGGCGTGAACCCGGGAGGCGGAGCTTGCAGTGAGCGGAGATCACGCCACTACACTGCAGCCTGGGCCACAGAGGGAGACTCTGTCTCAAAAAAAAAAAAAGAAAATATATGTTTTGTTTTTTTTTTTTTTTTTTTGACATAAGTATTTCCCAGAGAGCAGTAACAGCATAACTTGATTGATTTTTTTTTTTTTTAGCACAACTTGATAACTTGATTGATTTTTAGCGTACCTTGATGGATTTTACCATAACAGAATTGAGAAAAGAAAAATACAGAGTGAAATCCCGTCTCGACTAAAAATGCAAAATTAGCCAGGCCTGGTAGTGGGCATCTGTAATCTCAGCTGCTTGGGAGGCTGAGGCAGGAGAATTGCTTGAACCCGGGAGGCAGAGGTTGCAGTGAGCCAAGATCATGTCACCGCACTCCAGCCTGGATGACAGAGGGAGACTCTGTCATCAACAAATAAAAAAATAAAAAAAATAATGTGTGTGGTGGGCAAAGTAGTGGGCATCATTTATGGATCTATATAGGTTGGCCTCAAAATTAGAACTACACTGGAATTTGAGGCGGTCTCACTGCAGCCCCGTTTTCCCGTTCATCATGGTGGCATTGTGCTTCTTTGGGCTTCTCGCAAATCTTCTAAGGCTTGAAGAGAGGTGCTTTGGAAATCTGATGCTAACAAAGTCTTAAAGGGCCAGGCGGGGTGGCTCATCACGCCTGTTATCTTAGCACTTTGAGAGGCCCAGGTGGGAGGACTGCTTGAGGCCAGGAGTTCAAGCCCAGCCTGGGCAATATAGTGACACCCTTTCTCTACCAAAACATTTTTAAAAATTAGCTGGACGTGATGGTGCATGTCTGTAGTCCTAGCTACTGGGGAGGCTGAGGCTCGAGGATTGCTTGAGCTCAATAGTTCTAGACCAGCCTGGTCTGCACAGCCAGACCCCATTTCTAAAAAAAGAACGAAAGAAAAAAGGGAAGTCTCAGGAATGTTATGCAAGTGAGACATTCTCCCAGAAGCTTTCAGAGGAGGTTGCTCACACGGCCGCGGCTGCCTTGGGTGCAAATTTGGATTTCTACCCCTCAGTAAGCACCTCTAGGCTGAGTAGTCAGGGCTGCAGGGGAGGAACTCGCACCCCTACAGACACCGCTCCCTTCCCCAGAGAGCCTCGGCTGGGATGGAGGGACATCAGAGGAACTAGAGAAGTTTCCAGACTGTGGGTGAACACACAGGAAGGAGAGATGGGGAGGGTGCTTGCCCAGACGGCGCCCCTGAGAGGGGTGTGTCGGCCTGGAGAGACATCTCCAGGCCCCAAGAACTCGGTTTCCCCAGCACAGCCTGCAGAAAGTGACCCACGAGGCGCTGCTTCCGAGCCACACGGCTTGGTAGCTTTCTTGGCTGAACCAAGAGCTAAAGGGATTCCTGCGTGGGCGTTTGGAGACAGGAATATCCCTGGTTTCCGGCACCTGGTGGTCAGCGCTGCCCAGGACTCACTGCCATCCTCTTTCATGTGGCCGCGATGCTGGACTCAAGGCCCACATGAGCTGACGCCATCAGGCGGTGGGTTTGGCTACCTAGGCCTCTGCTTCCAGGGGCTCGGAGACCGCAGCGCGCCCTCCAACACGTGCGACGCCGAATTTGCCTGCAGGGGACTTCGCGCAAAAAGCCGGGGCTAGGGGAGCCATTTCCCGGGTAGAGTCGGCCCGGCGAGCAGGTGGAGGCCGGCTGGCCTCGCCCTCCACCCCAGGCCAGATCCCGGCCTCCCGGGGTCCCTAGGGCCCGAGAGTGTCGCGCGCTCCAGGGACGCACAGCACCGCCCGGGGCCCCCAGTGCAGCGGAGCTGCGGGGGCAGGAAGGGGCTGGTGGCCGATCAGCCGCGCTCCGCAGAGGTAGCCGCCGCGTCTTGAGGAGCCTGGGCCTGCCCAGGACCGGGAGCCGGCCCTGCTGCGAGCTTTCCAGCAGGTCTCCTAGACCTTGGAGGAGATGCCAGCCAAACTGGTCCCCGCTGGGCCTGCCCAGCTGGAAGGCGCGGGCCTGGGCCATCAGCTCCCTTACGTTGGGGTGGATTGGGATAGAAGTTCACTGGTGGTTTCCAAACCTCGGCGCGCGGCACATTCAACTGGCAAACGAGTTTAAAATGTCTGTCCGGTGTTTAAACTCATCAAATTGTATACATTCAACATATGCAGGGTTTTGTTTGTTTGTTTGTTTGTTTCCCTGTATGTCAATTACACTGCCATAAAACTGTTAAAAAACAAAAACTACCCGGTTGTCTTCAGCTGGACCTGATGGGGTCTGCATTTTCCCATGGGTTCTAGGTCATCAGAGACCTCTCCGGAGTCAACTGCCTTTGGATGGGGGTTTTAGTTATTTTTTCTCTAAGCAAAGGAGAATTTTATGTCATGACTCCAGTAAGCATAAGAATAAAGAAAACGTTGTGAGTATGACCTCCGCGCTGTTCAAGGCAAGCTGGCTTGTGTTAAATTAGCCAAAGGGGATGCCCAGGATAGACCACTTTTAAGAAGCTGAAAGTTGTCTAAGGGATTATTTTGTGTGGACAGTTGACTTATTAAAAAAAAAATTTTTTTTTGAAACAGGGTCTCACTCTCTTGCCCAGGCTGGAGTGCCCTGGTGCAATCATAACTCACTGTAGCCTGGAACTCCTCAGCTCAAGTGATCCTCCTGCTTCAGCCTCCCGAGTAGGTGGTACTACTGGCATGTGCCACCATACCTGGCTATTTTTTTTTTATTTTTATTTTTGGAGAGATGAGGGTCTCACTATGGTGCCCAGGCTGGTCTCGAACTCCTGGCCTCAAGTGATCCTCCCACCTCAGCCTCCCAAAGTGCTGTGATTACAGGCATGAGCCACCTAGCCAGGCCTAGTTTTAAAATTGATATGTAATATTTGAAGATATGTGTGGGGTACATGTGACATTTTGTTACATGCATAGAATGTGTAATGATCAGGTCAGGGTATCTGGGGTATCTGTCACCTCAGTATTTATCATTCCTATGTGTTGGGAACATTTTGAGTCCTCTTTTCTAGCTATTTTAAAATATATGATACATTGTTGTTAACTATAGTCACCTTTCTCTGCTATTGAACATTAGGATTTATTCCATCTATCTGTATGTCTGTAGTTACTCCTTTTAACTGCATGTTTGTTCCCATTAACCAACCTCTCTTCATCCCCTCCATCAACCTACACACCCTTCCTGGCCTCTGGTATCTATCATTCTACTCTCTACCTCCATGAGATCAATTTTTTTGCTCCCATATACGAGTGAGAACATGTGATATTTGTCTTGGCTTATTTCATTAGCATAATGATCTAATTCCACCCATAATTCCATAATAACATAATCCCATCCACATTGCTGCATATGACAGGATTTCATTCTTTTTTTTTTGAGATGGAGTCTTACTGTGTCACCCAGGTGGAGTGCAGTGGTGCGAACTTGGCTCACTGCAACCTCTGCCTCCCGGGTTCAAGCGATTCTCCTACTTCAGCCTCCCGAGCAGCTGGTACTACAAGTGCCCGCCACCACGCCTGGCAAATTTTCATACTTTTAGTAGACACCAGGTTTCATCATATTGGCCAGGCTGGTCTCTATCTCCTGACCTTGTGATCTGGCCGCCTTGGCCTCCCAAAGTGCTGGGATTAGACGTGAGCCACCATGCCTGGCTGATTTCATTCTTTTTTCGTGGCTGAATAAGTATTCTATTATGTATATATACTATATTTTCTTTATCCATCTGTCTGTTGATAGACACTTAGGCGGATTCTCTGTCTTTGCCATTGTGAGTAGTGCTGCAATAAACAAGAAAGTGCAGGTATATACTGATTTCCTTTCCTTTGGATAAACGTTCAATAGTGGAATTGCTGGATCGTTATGGTAGTTCTGTTCTTAGTTTTTTTAAAACTCTCCACACTGTTTGCCATAGTGGCTGCGCTAATATATCTTCCCACCAACAGTGTATGAGACTTCCCTTTTTACTGCATCCTTGCCAGCACCTGTTATCTTTCATCTTTTTAGTAATAGTCATTCTAACTGGGGTAAGACGATCTCTTACTGTGGTTTTGAGTTGCTTTTCCCTGATGATTAGTGATGTTGGCTACGTTTTCATATACCCATTGGCCATTTGTATAGGGACAGTTGACTTATTGATGACTTTTTGTTTAAGCATTTTTAGATATATTCTAAATGTAAATAGGTGTTATTCTGTATTGTTTAGGAAATAATAGCCAGAAATAAAGTCTGTACGTGTTTAGTACAGATATAACCATCCATTTTTTATACTATATTTTCTGAGGTTGGTTGAATCCACAGATGCAGAGGGCCGAGTACTGTGTGCAAAAACGTCATTGAATTTTAGCAAAATATAATCATCTCCTTAGTGTGAAAAGAAAACCTATAAAGAAATGTTCATCAGAGAAACTTAAAAGTATTGCTGATAGGAACTCTGGCACTTTTTATTGTCTTCTACTATTTAAGTGAGTGCTTTTTGTGCTATCAAATGGCAGTTTTGAGGATAGAGATTTGTTACCCCAGATGTTATTATATAATTTCTTTCAGCGTCTCAGGGCTGGCTAAGTG
The DNA here is from genome assembly GCF_008728515.1 of Papio anubis. Classification (NCBI taxonomy): domain Eukaryota; kingdom Metazoa; phylum Chordata; class Mammalia; order Primates; family Cercopithecidae; genus Papio; species Papio anubis. The sequence goes on from NC_044986.1 coordinate 99,815,027, forward strand.
GTTCCATAAAATGTTTTATAGAAAAACTTATGTACAAAACTCCTCAGGTAGGCTTTTTATTTAAAATAAATCTGTGGGTGGGATAATGAGACTTTTATTGGGACACATAGTAGGCTCTCATATTGTCGTTTTTCTTCCCATAAAAGGCCTATTAAATCTCTGAACATTAGTTCTGTTGTTAGGCCACTTAGTTATTTCCTGACATTTCTGGAGAATTGGTTTGTAAGTATAGTTACTGGTTACTTTACATCATAAGTATTAGGCACAATCTCTCTCTTTTCTGAAATAGAGTGATTCATTTTGGCCATAATGGTCTGAAACGTTAGCAACAAATGGCTAGCCATCTAGTTGCACAAATAAAAGTTGTGGGTAGAAAAAAGAGGGAATGGTAGTATGTTATGGTTATTACATTAAATTCATCTTTTTAGTTTAACTTCCTAACTCCTTTCTAGGTTGTTTTTAGCATCCAGTAGCTGTGTGCTTAAATAAGAATTCCAGAAATAAGCCATTTATTTACGAATAACAAATGAGCAGAGGATGTCTTATCAGATGGGTCACTCTCTGGAGGAGTGCTTCAGTGAAAACACACACACACACACACACACAACACCACTCATGGGCACACAAATAAACACATGCAAAAGCTATGATCCTAGTATCCTTCTCCTCTAAAGGCTAGGTAGGGTTAACTACAAAGTTGACATTTTCTGCATAATAATTCAATTCTGTGCATAGCTTTGGGGACTCACAGGCTAAATGGCATTGTGCTTTGACTGTGGTTTTGTGTGAAATTTAAAAAAACACACAACCAGACAATTTTTGTATCAAAAAGTCTATTACCTTTGATTTTAGGAAGCATCTATTAAATTTTGATGCTCTAAAGCCGTAAGTAATCTAAGATTGTTGTACATGCAATTAAGCAGAGAGCCTAAATTTTCATGTTGGTGCACAGGTGAAATGCTTAAGGTTTCCTTTCTTTTTTTTTTTTTTTTGAGAGAAGTCTCGCTCTGTCACCCAGGCTGGAGTGCAGTGGCGCGATCTCGGCTCACTGCAAGCTCCGCCTCCCAAGTTCACGCCATTCTCCTGCCTCAGCCTCCTGAGTAGCTGGGACTACAGGCACCCGGCTAAATTTTTTGTATTTTTAGTAGAGAAAGGGTTTCACTGTGTTAGCCAGGATGATCTCGATCTCCTGACCTCGTAATCTGCCTGCCTCGGCCTCCCAAAGTGCTGGGATTACAGGCGTGAGCCACCGTGCCCGGTCTTAAGATTTCTTTAAGATTAAAGTTTCTGAAATAGGAAGTTATGTTATTAACATGGTTATTTTCAATTTAACATAAAGCGTTTTACAGTGCTGAAGATGGAATGGAAGATGAAGAATTGTTATACTGGAAACATCTTTTTTTATTTTGGTTTGTTTGTTTTTGGAGACAGGGTCTCACTCTGTCCTTCAGGCTGGAGTGCAGTGGCGTTAACAGGACTCACTGCCTCGACCTCCTGGTCTCAGGCAATCCTCCCACCTTAGCCTCCCGAGTATCTGGACTACGTGGCACATGCCACCACGGGCTATTTTTTTTTGTATTTTTTGTGAGACCACCATGTTTCCCAGGCTGGTCTCAAACTCCTGGGCTCCAAGGGATCTGCCCACCTCAGCCTCCTAAAGTGTTGGGATTACAGATGTGAGCCACCATGCCCGGCCTGGAGACATCTTTGTTGTTGTTCCTGTGATGATATAGAAGATGAAGACCCATCTGGGATGCACTAGTCCTATATCTGGAACTTGCAAAGGAATAAGAAAAACTGGTTGAGATACAAAAGAGTCAGCACACAGTTATTGCTGATTTGCAGCAAAAACTCACAGAAATATAGCAAATATTGATTAGCTAGCAACAAGCTATTCTAGACCAGCAAAAGAAAACATATGAGCAAATGAATTGAAAGAAAATCCGGTAGAGTATACTCTTTGATACTGTGAAGAGTATATGTCTTCTGTAGCTTGTGGGAGGACGTTCAGTGTGATTTTTGAAACTCCTGTTAATGGACCACAAAACCAGGTCTGAAAGTCATCTCTAGAAGCCATACACTGTGCAGAAAGCTGAAGGCAATGTGAAAGTGATTAATGATGGAGCAAGCTCCCTAGACTATGGCCTTTGTGAAACTGATGAATTTTGCAATTTCCAAAAGAGACTATCACAGTGTGAAAAATGTGGACGGGCGTGGTGGCTCACACCTGTCATCCCAGCACTTTGGGAAGCCGAGGCTGGCAGATCACGAGGTCAGGAGATCGAGACCATCCTGACTAACACAGTGAAACCCCATCTCTACTAAAAAAAATACAAAAAATTAGCCGGGGGTAGTGGTGGGTGCCTGTAGTCCCAGCTACTTGGGAGGCTAAAGCAGGAGAATGGCATGAACCCGGGAGATGGAGCTTGCAGTGAGCCGAGATCGCGCCACTGTACTCCAACCTGGGTGACAGATGGAGACTCTGTCTCAAAAACAAAAAAAAAAAAAGAAAAAGAAAAGAAAAATATACTTTGTGCCCTGCAGGGCTGCCCCTGCCAACCCCGCCCCATCACATGTCTGAATGTTCCACAAATGCAGATTGGATTTGTCTGGTCAAATATTGTAACTTTTATACTTAGTGATTTAAAAATACCTCTGTAAGGTGGTGGGCTGCGCTGTGAAGTAATTATGACTCTTAAGTTCAATTTTATATGCGATTTTTAAAAAGCAAAAGTAAAATCTCTTGCGTTAATGTTTAAATGACATATAATGAGCAATTTTAACATTTTTATTTGCCAAAAATATAGTGGTCAAACTGGTGTAACCTAAATAACCTCTTATATTCATATTTGCAAACAGAATGTTTCTAAACTCCCCTGATGTTTCCAATTCTAAGTGTATCTTTCCATAATTTAACAAGGAAGGTACACAATTTCCTCCAAACAAGGTGATCCAATCAACATTATAGTGTCTTTCTATAATTTCTGTTTTCATGACTCACAACGTGATTATACTTTTCAGGATAGAAATAAATGCATTAAATCTCCAAATATATGTGGTAAAAAGATAAAATATCTCAATAGCCTGTGTAATATATTTAAGAAGTGTCTATTTTTTATAAAAATGTGAGAAAGGATAATAGGCCTGGATCTGATCACTCAAGGTCTTTTCAAACACATACATACTCACATGAACTCAAACATGTAAGCAGTTAACCCTTACTTATTTCTGTGCTGGTTAGTAAATTTCTGGACTTTCTAGGGGAAAACTCTTGTTGCAAATTAACTTCCTTTAACTTCCGAGGGCTGATTTGGGAGGCCAAGGGGGGTGAATCACATGAGGCCAGGAATTTGAGACCAGCCTGACCAGCATGGTGAAACTCCATCTCTACTAAAAATACAAAAAAATTAGCCAGGCGTGGTGGCACAAGTCCGTAATCCCAGCTCCTAGGGAGGCTGAGGCACAAGAATTGCTTGAACCCAGGAGGTGGAGGTTGCAGTGAGCCAAGATTGTGCCACTGCACTCTAGCCTGGGTGACAAAACAAGCCTGGGTCTCAAAAAAAATTAACCAGGTGTGGCGGTGGGCACCTGTAATCCCAGCTACTTGGGAGGCTGAGGCAGGAGAATCACTTGAACCCAGGAGGCGGAGGTTTCAGTGAGCCGAGATCGCATCACTGCACTCCAGCTTGGGTGATGGAGTGAGACTGTCTCAAAACAAAACAAAATAAAACAAACAAAAAAAACCCAGACACCTCTGAGAATTCCTTTAGGAGTTCCCCTATCATCTGCCTGTGACTTCTTAGGAAATCTAAAGATGTTTTAAGAGTTATCAAGTCAGAATGCAGCTCAGAAAATAAATTGGGGTCAAAGGAATTTAATAGTGCATTTGAAAGTCAAAAAAAAGGAGTTAGGGTTTTTAAAAATTTTTTAATTTTTATTTTTATTCCTTGAGGTTTCTTTTAATAAATGTAGGTGACTGACCCAGGTCAAAAAGTTAGGACTAGTTCTTTTTTTTTTTTTTTTTTTTTGAGACAGTCTCACTCTGTTGCCCAGGGTGGAGTGCAGTAGCTCAGTCTCGACTCACTGCAACCTCTGCCTCCCAGGTTCAAGTGATCCTACTGCCTCAGCCTCCTGACTAGCTGGGATCACAGGCATGCCACTATGCCCAGCTAGTTTTTGTATTTTTCATAGAGACGGAGTTTCACCATGTTGGCCTGACTGGTCTTGAACTCTTGAGCTCAAGTGATCCACCCGCCTCGACCTCCCAAAGTGCTGGGATTGCAGGAATAAGCCACAGCACCCGGCCAGGTCAGGATTAGTTCTGTGATTAAGTGGGAACTCCCTCTTGGTAGATAGCAAGAATTCATTAACAGGGTTAAATGTCTGTGCTATTAGTATTTTCTCCCTGGGGCGGAGTCCAGTTCTCAGCAACAGTAAAGGAGAGTGAATGAGTGTGGTCCTGGTTCCCCTCCCTTTGCAGAATGAGCTCATTGAGCTGATGAAAGAGACAGGAGGATTCTGCTTCCCCATCTTACTTCATGGACTAGTGCAAAGGTCTCTGCCTGCCATCACTGTAGCCCATGGTTAGTTGCTAGGAAGCAAGGTAGAAAACCACAAATGTGAGAGAGGAGTGCATTTCCATTAGAGAGAAGGCTGACTAGGGCTTGCAGTGAGTATAGACTGATTAATGCCTTGAACTTCCTGTGATTCTTTTCCCATTGATCAACAAAAGACCTGTGAATTACCTGACCGTACAAGCCCACTCTGGGAGTGGACAGCTGTTACTGTTTAAGCCTGTTGCCTGATTAGATGAAGTTGTCCAGTGGTCTGTGTCTGCCATTTTTGGAGTCTTGCCTGAATTTGGAAGCATATTTACTCGGAATCAGGATACATTTAGAAGAGTTCTCTAGAATTTACAATATGGTTAGCTCACAAATTTTTTTGCATAAAAGAGACTGGCATTTTATGCTTCAGAAGCTTTGTTGTTTTTGATTTAAACTTTGTTGTTTGTTTTCTTTCCCTGTCTTTGGGCTTGCTGTCTTTCAGGCTAGTTAGTAGCTTTAGAATCTTTTGGTTAAAAAAACTCAAAAAAGGAGGGAAAGGCTAGATCTTGGTAATTCAACTATTGTACTTTTTATAAATATTTAATAAAGGATAGAGGCCAACGAGTAAAGGACTTGATATGTTCTGAAGGGATGCTGTTTATTATTTAGAGAGGAGTTAGATCAGTTCCCTCATCATCTGCCAAGCCCAGGCCTACCTCCCATTGATGGTGAAAGGAGCCACGAAGAAGAGACCAGAAGTAATGAATAAAATACAAATGGGGATGTGAGCATCTAGTGTACTCAATTATTAGGGGGGTCAGGGTAACGTTAAGAAACATCTCTCCTGACAAGCTTTGCTTCCAAATGTTGTTTTATCTTTTTTAATGAAATAGGAATATTAAATTTTTTATAGTGGTCAGCCATTGTGGTTACAGTCACATCCAATACTTTTAAATTTAAAGTAGGACCCTTAACCTCTGAGTTATGATAGAAAAATGTTAAACATATGAGTCTTTATGGATATGATTTGCTCAGAAAGATAATGACTGTATTATGTAGCCCTTCTATAAAACTATGTTGGGCTGGGTGCAGTGGCTCACACCTGTAATCCCAGCACTTTGAGAGGCCAAGGAGGGTGTCTCACAAGGTCAGGAGATCGAGACAAGCCTAATCAACATGGTGAAACCTCATCTTTACTAAAAATACAAAAATTAGCCAGGCGAGGTGGCACATGCCTATAATCCCAGCTACTCGGGAGGCTGAGGCAGGAGAATCGCTTGAACCTGGGAGGCAGAAGTTGCAGTGAGCCAAGATTGCGCCATTGCCCTCCAGCCTGGGTGAAAGAGCAAGACTCCGTCTCAAAAAAAAAAAAAAAACAAAAAAAACTGTGTTGAACTTGTGAAGGCTAATAATTAACCCCCTCAGGATAATACATTTTTCTCAGATTTGTTTATTTTTCCCTAAATTGAATTGTAGTGGGTTAGGGTTAGATAATGCTTTAGCTTTCATTATGCAGATTTAGATAATTTTATGTTAACTCAGAGAATTTGAATTAATGTATAATATCTCTATTTTACAGTATCAGAAATCATAGATTCAGCCTTTTTTTCTACTCTTTCCCTTGCATACACATATAAAACACATATAAGCATAAAATACATAAAGCACATATGTACGCTTATATATCAAGATGTATACATCTAGCTTTCAGTGTTTAATGGTAGAATAGTATCTTAAATTTGGAAAGAAATGCCAAGGTCTTTTTTTTTCTGAATTTCTACTCTATCCAAAAGTTCTTCCAAAATATTTTTATCATAAAGTTGCCTAGCCAGTGATTGAAAATTATCAGGGTCAAGAGAGTCATTACCTTTCAAGATAACTGTGAAAATCTGGGGGATGGTACATTGGAGAATTAAGCTTGAACCTTAGTGTCTTAGTCCATTTAGGCTGCTGTAACAAAATACCATGTATTCATCTGTTCTCACACTGCTGTAAAGAACTACCTGAGACTGGGTAATTTATGAAGAAAAGAGGTTTAAGGGACTCATAGTTTCACAGGCTTCACAGGGAGGCCTCAGGAAACTTACAAACTTGATGTAAGGCGAGGGGGAAGCAAGCAGCTTCTTCACAGGGAGAGAGTGAGGGGATGTGATGGTTAATATTGAGTGTCAACTTGATTGGATTGAAGGATGCAAAGTATTGCTCCTGGGTGTGTCTGTGAGGGTGTGGTTAAAGGAAATTAACATTTGAGTCAGTGGACTGGGAGATGCAGACCCACCCTCAATCTGGGTGGATAGGCAGAAGAACTAGACTGGCTTAGTCTTCTGGCCTCCATCTTTCTCCTGTCCTGGATGCTTCCTGCCCTCAAACATTGGACTCCAAGTTCTACAGCTTTGGGACTTTTGGACCTTTGACCACAGACTAAAGGCTGCCCTGTTGTCTTCCCTACTTTTGAGGTTTTGGGACTTAGACTGGCTTCATTGCTCCTCAGCTTGCAGATGGACTATTGTGGACCTCACTTTGTGATTGTGTGAGTCAATCCTCTTTAATAAACTCTCCTTTATATATACATCTATCCTATTATTTCTGTCCTTCTAGAGAGCCTTGACTAATACACGGGGGAAGGGCCACACACTTTTAAACCATCAGATCTTGCGAGAACTCCCTGACTATTAAGAGAACAACAAGGAGAAACCACCACTATCATCCAATTACCTCCCACCAGGTCCCTTCCCCCAACACTGGGGATTACAATTCAACATGAGATTTGGGTGGGCACACAGAGCCAAACCCTATCAACTGGATAATTTATAAATAACAGACATTTCTTGCTCACAGTTCTGGAGGCTGGAGAGTCCAAGAAAAAGGTACTAGCAGATTTGGTGTCTGGTGAGGGCTCCCTCTTTGCTTCAAAGATAGCACCTTCTGAGCTGTGTCCTAGCAAGGTAGAAAGATAGAGCAAACAAGTTCCCTTGAGATTTTTTTATAAGGGCACTAATCCCATTCACAAGGGTGGAACTCTTATGATCTAATCACCTCCCCAAAGTCCCACCGCTTAATATTATTGCATTGGGGATTAGGTATCAACATGAAAATGTTGGGATAACACAAACATTAAGACCATAGCAGCTAGTTTGAGCTATATTCTGGATGTCAAAAGAATACAATTATTTCTTGGATGACTGCTCTTATTGGTAAGAAATACCTGGAGAATTGTGCTAAGAAGGATCCTTAGGTAGTATCTGGGCTCAGAGGAGAAGGGCCTTGGAGAATTAATAGTAACAATGGCATTTGGGCTGAATGTCTGTCTGTCATGAGCTATCTGGTGGCAACAATGAAAGTGGCTTGGTTACAATTAGTCAAGTTGTGTTTAGACATATAAGATAATTTGATTGAGAAAATTAAATACGTTCTCATGTTATTTACTTTCTGCTTTCCCTAGAATGAAAGCTCAACAAATGCAGGTTTTTATCTATTTTAATCACTGCGGAGTCTAGTACCCAGACAGCATCTGCCACATGGGAGGTACCTGATAAATATCTGTAGAATATGAATGAACTGTTTCTGTCTGGCAGGGCTTCAAATCTACATTTATTCTCTTCTGATATTAGACTACAACTTTAATGTTATTCTTGTGATTGGACATAGAGGAATGTTTAGGGTCAGGGCCACCCAGGTCCCTCAGGAACTTATATCATCTCTGGGAAGAAAAGACTGAGAAAGAGGAGGAAGAGGGAGGGAGGGAGATTGTCTTGAAATGACTATTTACCCAAAGTTTCAAACTGGAAGTGACTATTTTTACCTTGAGTGGGCAAGAGCATTTTCAGTGACTAAGCTAAAAAAGGCTTTGTATTATCTCACATATACATGCTGCGTAGCTCAGAGGGAGCTTTCAGATAGGCCTGGGGATGTTACCCCCACCCCTTCCCACAGGACACAGAGTAATGATTCCCTGGAAATTCCCTGCCAAAGCAGAGCAGAATCTAGCACAATATTGTGACTTGGCATCATCAGTTTTCTTAAGCACTTTTTTCTTATCAACAACAGAAAAAAGTGCAGTATTCAGGTCCTGGTAGGTTTTTCTTAACTTTTCTCTCTGAATTTTTTGCAGAAATATAATCTCCAACTCTTCCAAACCCTACGACTTCTTTATGCCTTCTATCTAAATTCTTCTTTTTTTCTAATATATTTTAATACTTTCTGCAAGCAAGGTTGTTTATAGACCACTTGTTTTTAAAAATATTTTATTTCCTCTCACATAAATGTTAGTAAGCCTTTTAATCTAACTGAACTATTATCTTGAAACTTATTTAAAAGTATAGATACTATGCATATTATTTCCTTTCTAAATAGGTGGCTTCCAGTGCCTGGGTGTTGCTGAGAAAGATGCTCTACTGGGATGGGGTGGTGGTGGCTATTTCTTCAATAAAGAAGTACGAGAATGTCAGGCTTGTCAGGCATGGCTTATTCAGAACCTGGTGGAAAATCAGCTTGCCAAGACCTGGGCTGCAGCTGTTGAGTTACCCTCAGCCAGGTCTTCTTCTGCTTAAACCTATCCTGGGCTAAAACTCAAAGTAAAAGGAAAGGAAGCTGGTTCTGTAGCATCCAGTGAGGATGGCATTCAGGCAATGCTGTTTACTATGGGCTGACCTCAATTATGCTGTAAAACACAACTGCAGAAACTCTCTCTAGTTCTTCTTAAAGTTAAGTTACAGTGAGGAGGTATCTGAGCTCAGTGGAGCTGGGATTAAGCCCCCTGCGGGGAGGTACTCTTGGAGCACTGGTGTCAGCAGCTTGCCCAAGTGAGGCCTGGCCATGTCCTCTAAGTAGGCCTCAGAAGTCCTCATCAGCTTTGCAGCCAAAGCAAAGACTGCCATTGGTTTGTCTTCACATACCTATTCAGCTTGTTTTGGATGTCTCATGACATAGAGCGGTGAACACGAATGCACAGATTTCAACAGCAATGCAGTGTCAGTAACTACCATCCTAGTTTAAAATGAACCATATCTTACTCACACAAGACCAGCCTATTCCATGTTGGGAGGGCTGTATGGTTCATGGAAGCTTGCCAATAACAAGTTTGTTTCTACAAGATTTTCTATTCCATAGGTGCCTCTGGTGTCCATGAAGGGTTTCCCTTGATCTCTTATATCAGCAGGGATGGTACAAATGTAAAACTGATGAACATATGCAATCAGGTGTCAATTACTGAGCCAGAGCACTTTCTACTTTTGGAGCAGCTTGGGGTCCAGGCCGCAGAACTGATGGACGTTGAGATTCTCTCCCCTGCTCAGGGTCTTGTGTGCGTTTTGGAGACAGCTCTGATGTGAGATGTTTAATCTCATCTGGATCCCATCAGCAATTTCTATGGCTCTTTTAGCCACTGTTTCCAAGACAGAATTACCTACTGGACTATGTCCTGACAAATTCTTGTGTTTCAATTTCCTTATCTACTTAAATCTCATGAGAAACAGACACATCTGGTCTGTTCTGGTTGATTTGCTTTGAAGTATGTTAGATTTTCTGCAAAGTGTGTTGTTAACATAGTTGATCCATTAGTGTAATATAGTTAACATTGCTTTAAATCAGTTGGCTCGTGATGACATCCAGCCAGTTGCAATTGCTCAGCAAATGTGGCCAGATGCCCAAGGGAAGCCTGGAAGATGATGTAAGCCTTCTTTCTTCTTTTGAGACTCACAACTACACCATGATCGCTGCTTTTCCTGGTTGTGTTCTTGGAAGAACCTATCCGTTTGCTCAGGACATGGGACTATCATGTCTATTATATGGATTGCTACCCAATGTCCTGGGAGACTAGTAAAACCCTACTGAAATATTTTGAGTTGTCCCAAAAGAGCACTACCTGGTGTTTGGGCTTTTGAAATATATTTGAGTCATTGTCAGTGGGAGTCACTCCATAAAAAGACCAGTCTCTTCTAAGAAATCTATAAAATGTGGTCTTATTTCCCGAGCATTACAGCTAAAGAGATTTGGATTAAACATAAGCTCTAACTTCAACTAGTACAGTAAATTCAGGACTTTCTTACATTTACTGGACAAAAATATATGTTACTAAATAAATGCCACAGAAATTATGTTCACCTAACTTCAAGTCAAGCCAACATCTACTTGTATTTGTTTAAGCAAACCTCGTCAGAACACTTTAGCTGTAAGACAAGTGGATACTTCTCACTTGTGAACTACCGTATTAATACCAATGATAAGGCTTTTTATAAACTATGGTTGTATTTAACAATGAAGTTCAACATCTAAATGCTGAAACTACTGATATCTGTTATGCTGACTTTTATTTACTTTTTATCACATTTATTTATACTCTCAATCCTTCTCTACTTTTTAAGAGTATTTTGGGCTTTCTTTCAAACAGTTGGTTATACTTTTATTATTTGCTTATTTGTAGAATCCTCAAGGACTCTTGCCTTTTGCCACTTACCTTTATTGTTTTCTTTGCATTTTTTTCCTTCCTGCAAGTCAGTCTTCGGTAGCTAGTTTATAGTATACAGGTGGTTATAATAATTGCCATGCTTTTTTCTTTCTATTGAATCTGCCCTATAGAATTCCACTGTTTCTTTAAAATTCATGAAACTTGCAAATTTGTCATAAGACTGGCACTATGGAGAAACTGTAGTATCCAGCTTAGCTGTGCATAGATTGGATTATTTGAAAAATGGTGGTTACGTATTACTGATGTTTTCGCAGTAGTGTGTGAGCATTCCTGTTTGTGTCTACAAACTCTGACTTGTTTATTGTTATACTGATACTTAGAGAATCAGCAAAGTGCCTTTTTCCCCCTAGCCTTTAAGTCAGATAATGAGCAAAAAAAGGCAGACTTCATATCCGCAGAATAATCAAAGGAGCTTTATATGCCAAACTAAAATGTTCGGTACCAAAGCCAAGTTAAAAAATTATTCCTGGTTTCACCCATGAATAAGCAAAATTTCAACACTGTGCAGTAACTCTGGACTGAACGCTACGGACATATAAGGGAGGGCTTGTGTCCCGGATGTGGCTGTGGAATAAAGCCTTGAGATGGAGCTGGAGGGTTGATAAGAAGTCAATCTCTGATCTGTGGTGCTGTGATTCTTTAGCCCGCTGATGATGATGCTGTTGGCTCTCCGTGTGGCTTATTTTCCGCCACATTCAGTGGCAATGTGCCTGCCAGTCACGTTTGACATCAACTAGCACACCCAATCCGTGAATATTAAAGTCACTAAAAAACTACACGTTTTGAAATATCAAAGATAGGAATATAGGATGTACCTGAAGTAGTCTACTCTAGGGCATTTTTATTCAAAATACATAATTATTGTCTTGAAACTGGCTATTTAAATTCTTACATTTAAATATTTCTCAGTGGTTTTAATGCAATGCCTCCTATTCATGTATTTAATCTTATAAAAGCTAGTTTGCCATCAAGCAGTTTCTGATTAAATATATTTCAAATATTTCTAGCCTTTTAGTAATAAGAGGAATCTATTAGGGTTATAAACAGTAAATTATCTGTTGAAACATCAGGAATGCTAAGTTGCGCATGTTATGCATTTAAGCGAGCTCAACCCCTATACATAAGAATTTAAGACGTTCAAGGAATACATAATTTTTCTGAGACTTGTCATTCTTTCAAGTACACTTTAGGAACTGACTGGTATCTCAATCAGCTTGGGCTGAATTTCTTGCAGTTATGGAGGCTAGAAATTTCAAGATCAAGGTTTTGGCTGAATTGGTTTATGGTGAGGGCTCTCTTCCTGGCTTGCTGGTGGCTGCCTTCTTACTGTGTCCTCACAGGGCCGTTTCTCAGGTGCACGAATCATTGGAAGGGGAGGAAAGACAGGAAGCTTTCAGGTGTCTCTTCATCTAAGGACACTAATTCTATCAGATCAGAGCCCCACCCTTTTGACCTCATTTTACTTTAATTACTTCCTTAAAGTCCCTGTGTCCAAATGTAGTCATACTAGGGGTTAGGGATTCAACATATACATTTTGGGAGGACAAGAGGTGATAGATATTTAGTTAATAATAATTGATAATCTGCAGGTTCACCTACAGAAGGCAAATTACCCTATATGACTGCTGTCTGGAACTTTCACGTATAGTTGGGAACACTGACTTATGAGACAGTGTCATACTTGATGTTTGAATGATGGCAGAGACATGCCACAAATTTATATGAAGTTGCTTTTATTTTTTAGCCATTTACACCAAATGCAGTAATATCAATGCCATTCTTTCACTGTGCGTGAGCTAACCAACTTTAAAAAGAGTGCTATCTCATTTCTTCTCTTCACACTCCTAATAACCATTTATTCAATAGTTTGCATGTGCCAGGAATTACCTACAATTTTTATTTTCCTTATTTCAATCTGTATGATAACTGTGTTAGGTAGGTAGTATTTTGCCCTCTTTATGGTGGTCTAGAGAAGTCAATGATTTGGCAAACTCATGGTGCTTGTTCTGGTAGAGGCCTGATTTGAACCCTGTTTGGCCATCTCAAAGTCTGTGCCCTTTTCTTAGTCTCATGGGGAAGTATTATATGTCTGGGGATGTAATGGAACAAAAGGAAGTACTGCATTGGGATTCTCCTACTTTGGGATTCTGGGCTGTATAGCCTTGTTCCTATTAACTGTTTGGGAGAGCCATAAGATTGCTCTATTTAACAGATGCCCAACACTGTTATTCTAGAGAAATTTTAAAAAGAAATTTTTAAAAATTTTCGAGGAGCCATCTTGATAATTGTAGCCTGTGTACAACTTCAATGATAGCATCATGGTAACGAAGGTCAGGCTGTATTTCTGCAGAGCAATCTGGAGCTTAGTTTGAATGCCTTGATAGCCACGTTCACATTGACCTGAGAGTAAAATTTTGGTGCTTTATTTTTCACTTGAGTGGCCCAGGTTAATGGCTTCTTAATATTTAAAGTCAGTTTTTTCTGGTATCTGGTAGTATCTTAGGGCCACAATGCTGTAGCATGGACATTCACATCAGGATTTACCAACAGTTATATGTTGAGTAGAAAGTGTCAAATGAAGCAAGAGGTCATAGAAGCAAGAGGTCATAGAAGCAAGAGGTCAGCAGGTGCCAGAACAAACGCTGGGTATTGAGCATGAATGTGGACTTCTGACATGATTTAAGGCAGCTTTATGGAAGCAGCAAGATAAAAATAGATTAGAGAAGTATGAATAGAGTTCCACCCAGTTTGGGGCCGTGCCTATGCCAGACTGGCTCGCTATAAACTTGGCAGTTCTAACTGATGACAATGCAGAACCACTTCCTTAGTTTCCATTGTAATTTGATCTTAATGGCCAGAGAAAGTTCTCCTTAGTCCATTTTCTTCTGTATCATAAGCAAGTGCTCTCATTTCACCTGTAATTTGAAGATAGATCCTAACCTTTAGACTGAATGTGATAGAAAGTAGCTGCTAAAGGGACACACATATTGCAAATACATGAAGCAACTGATTCCAACTTTTGTTTTCATGTTGGACACATGTGTTTGCATTTGTTTCAAATGATAGCTGATGAAAATTTGAAAATAAAATATCATATAAAACTATGGTTTGTTCATTGAAATGATAACAATTCAGCAGTTTTAGAATTTCCTTTATAATTTTCTTTTTACAATTGTTTACTAGATATTTTTACATTATAATCCTGTGGAAAATTTGTAAAAGTCATTTAGACTGCATTACAATGGTAGTTTAATGCACCTAAGTTTCTAAAATATAATTAAACTCTGTTTTAGAGTAGTGCTGATATGATTAATTTTAAAAAATGTTCAATATATCTAGTTGCATTAAAAGATGGTGAATCTTATATCTGTCAGGGTCCAGACAGGTAACAGAGATCACATCAGTAATACACACAAAGGACTATTTAAGAGAAAGATGATTAACTAGGGCCTAACGAGGTGGCTCGTGCCTGTAGTCTCAGCTACTCAGGAGGTTGAGATGGGAGGATTGCTTGAACCCAGGAGTTTGAGGTTGTAGTGTGCTATGATTGTGCCATTGCACTTTAGCCTGGGCAATAGAGTGAGACCCCATCTCTTAAAAACAAATATTATTAACTAGGAATTACAATTAGTAAAAGGGAAAAAGGAAAATCCCAAATGACACAGTAATAGCAAGGATAGGGGACAGTTATACCCTTTAGGGCTAAGGGAAAGAGAATCCAAGGAAGGACAAACTGGAAGAGGGTTCCACACCGGCTGCGGACCAGCTCTGGCGTAAGGCACTGGTAGCCTATGTCAATGAGGTTCCTGAGCTGTCTCTGACCAGAGCTGGTCTGCAGTAGGTGGGCTGGGGCTGGTAAGAAGGAAGTTGCCTGCCTAGCAGTCAGTCAAACGTGGAGGAAGGTGGACATCAGTAGGTCTCCTGCATGCCACTGGCAGCCTTGTCTTAGGAAAGAGAAGAAAAGCATACCAGAATCAGGAAGAAGCTCCTACCTCTTGTGGCATCCCTTCCACAGCCTATACAGGAAGTTTCACTTTGTGGCAGCAAAGAAAAAAAAAATGCTCTCTTTCACGGAGCACTGCAAAGAAGGGTGGATGCCACAGTAAGATACCACTTCGCATGTACTAAGATAGCTGTTACTGTCCAAAAGATGTCAAAAAGACAAGTAACAAGTGAAGGTGAGGATGTGGAGCAGTTGGTGCCCATACACTGCTTATGGGAAGGGAAAGTGGTATATAGCTGCTTTGGAAAATAGTCTGGGAGGTCCTCAAATGGTTAAAACATACAGTTAGCATATGATTCAACAGTTTCACTCCCAGGGATAAAAATAAAAACAAAAAAGAGAAATGAAAACACATGTCCACATAAACACCTATACAGAAATGTTCCCAGCAGCATTATTCCTAACAGCTACAAAGTTGAAACAACACAAATGTCTATCAACTGGTAGAATAAATGTAATGGGGCATATCCATACAATGGAATGCTATTTGGCAATAAAAGAAATGAAGTACTGATGTATGCTACAATATGGGTAAAAGTCAAAACCATGATGCCAAGTGCAAGAAGCCAGTCGCAAAAGACTAAATATTGTATGGTTCCATTTAGATGAAATGTCCAGGATGAGCAAAACTGTAGAGACAGAAAGTAGATTAGCAATTGCTGAGGGCTGATGGGGAGAGGATGAAGAATTGAGAGGTGTTACTGAAAGGTATGGGGTTTCTTTGGGTTGATAAAAATGTTCTAAAGTTGATTGTGGTGATCATTGCCAACTCTGTGAGTATTAAAAACTATGAAATTGAATATTTTAAGAGGGTGAATTGTATGGTTTGTGAATTACATCTCAATGCAGTGTTACAAAAATTTTTTTAATTAAAAAAGGGTGGATTTGGAACTGAGAGGCAATAAATTGATAACTGGCAAAAATCTCAAAAATCTCAAAAAATGGACAATAATGTAGCAATTTTACTTTGTTAAATTTTTTTCTATGGAAGCTGATAAAAATATCTGAAGCCTAGAGATGTTAGGTGAGTTGCTCAGCATGTGGTTTTCCTGACTCCTAGTCTATTATTTGTTGTACAGGACAATACAATTTCAAGGAAGTCTCTAGGAAAGCTTTCTAACAACCTCAGAGAGACACTCTCTGAGAATGGTGTGGCAGAACTTATTTATTTCTGATTTAGAAGTGTTAAACGGGGCAAAGTATCAAGCAAGGTGAAAAATACAGGTCTGGATGTGAACATGACCTCAGACCCAGTTATGAAAAACAGTTGGTTGGAAAATATCTTACCAGTCTGAAGATGAAGGGATGGCTGATGGGTTGTACAAAGCATTTTGAATTAAATTACCAGGAAGTTTTTGAGTTTTGATAAGTATAGACTCCTTTCTTAATACAAAAGAAACTCCATTGCTGACACATACAACTCTTGCAATGCCTTACATTTTAAACTCCTAAGACATAAACCAGTACAGAAGTGATTCTGGATTAGACCTTGAATAGCTTTTCTGTCTTTGATAATTCACACCCCAAATTGTTTAGCTATAAATTTTATGTTTATCCATAGATGATTTGTAATGGTCTTTCTCATTTTCATTTTTCTTCCAGCGTTATTTCTTCTGCTTCTATTTTGACAAAACAGGACATGGAAGCCATATGTCACAATCCTTAGTAATATTACTCTAAACAGATTGCTTCTAGTTGTATTTAAGAGAGGATTATCTTCCTTGAACAATGGGAATACCTTAACTAACAAAGATCTTTCGTTATATTTTGAAGATTAAACTTTCTGGAAAGATCAGGAATATGGAAAATATTATTTTTCATGTTAAAGGAAGAAAATATAAATTTTGTACTAACTAAAGTAGAGATATACTTTAAAATAATTTTTATCTTTTTCAACATGGTGTCAAATACACTGAAATTTTCAGTGTATCACCAAATGTTATTTTTAAAACCAATTATAATTTTTAGAGTTTGATCACCGTCCTGCAAGAAAACAACTTCATACCATATTAACTAGGGATTCAAAAATATTAATAAGCCCTAAATGCCTTCATCAAAAAGTTAAAAAATGTCAAATTAACAATCTAACTTTTCACTTAATAGAACTAGAAAAAAGAACAAACGAACTCCAAAGCTATCAGAAGAAAATAAATTACTAAAATTAGAGAACTAAATAAAATTCAGATGCAAAAATCCATAAAGAGCAATGAATCCAAAAGTTGGTTCTTTAAAACAACAGACAAGATTGATAGGCTGCTAGCTAAATTAACACAGAACAAAGACAATATCCAAATCAGTACAATCAGAAATGACAAAGATGACATTACAACTGACCCCACAGAGATACAAAAGATCCTCAGAGAATACTGTGAACCACTCTATTTATACAAACTAGAAAGTCTAGCAGAAATAGATAAATTCCTGGAAGCACACAGTCTCCCAAGATTGAATCAGGAAGAGACTGAAACCCTGAATAGACCAATATCAAGCAATAAAATTGAATCAGTAAAAAACAAAAAATAAAACAAACAAACAAACAAAAAAAACCTACCAACCAAATAAATCTCTGGACCAGATGGATTAACTGCTGAATTCTATCAGATGTATAAAGAACTGCCACCAATCCTATTGAGACTATTCCAAAAAAATGAGGAGGAGGGACTCCTTCCCAACTCATTCTATGAAGCCAGTATCAGCCTACTACAAAAATCCAGCACAGATACGATGAAAGAAAAGTTCAGGCCAATATCCCTGATCTATGTTAATAGACCCAAAAGTCTTCAACAAAACACTAGTAAACTGAATCCAACAGCACATTAAAACATTCATTCACCATAACCAAGTGGACTTTATTCCTGGAGTGCAATATTGGTTCACCATATGGAAGTCTATAAATGTAATTAACCACATAAACAATTAAAAGTGAAAACCATATGATTATCTTGATAGATGCAGAAAAAACTTTTTATTGAATCCAACATCTCTTCATGATAAAACCTTCAACAGACTTGGCAAGAAAAGGAACATACCTCACAATAATAAGAGCCACTTATGATAAACCCATAGCTGCCATCTTACAGAACAGACAAAAGCCAGAACCATTCCCCTTGAGAACTGGAACAAGACAAGGATATCCACTCTCACCACTCCTATACTGTATCATTCATATAGTATTGGAAGTCCTGGCCAGAGCAATTAGGCAAGAGAAAGAAATAAAAGGCATCCAAAGAGGAAAAGAAGTCAAACTCTCTCTCTTCACTGACAACATGATTCTATAATTGGAAAGCCTTAAAGACTCTGCCAAAGGGCTAACAGAACTGATAAACGATTTTAGCAAGGTTTCCGGAGACAAAATTAATGTACAAAACCAATAGTATTTCTATACACCAATAGTGCTCAGGCTGAGAGTCAAATCAAGAACACAATTCCATTTACAATAGCCACAAAGAAAATGAAACACTGAAAATATACCTAACAAAGGAGGTGAAAGATCTCTACAAAAACTACAAAACTCTGCTGAAATAAATCAGAGATAATACAAATAAATGGAAAGCCATTCCATGCCTATGGATTGGAAGAATCAATATCATTAAAATGACCATACTGCCCAAAGCAACTTACAAATTCAATGCTATTTCTATCAAACTACCAATGTCATTCTTTGTAGAATTAGAGAAAAAAAAAATTCTAAAATTTATATGAGACCAAAAAGACCCAAAACAGCCAAAGCAATCTGAAGCAAAAAGAACAAAGATGGAGAGATCATACTGCTTGACTTCAAACTATACTATTAGGCCACAGTAACCAAAACAGCATGGTACTGGTACAAAAACAGACATATAGACCAATGGAACAGAATAGGAATTGAGAAATAAGGCTACATACCTACAATCTTCAGATCTTTGACAAGGCTGACAAAAACAAGCAATGGGGAAAGGACTCCCTATTCAATAAATGGTGCTGGAATATCTGGCTAGTCATATGCAGAAGAATGAAATTAGACCCTTACTTTTCAGCATATATAAAAATTAATTCAAGATATATTAAAGATTTAAATGTAAGACCTTAAACTATAAAAATCCTAGAAGAAAACCTAGGAAATAGCCTTTTTGACATCAGCCTTGGCAAATAATTTTTGACTAAGTCCCAAAAGCAATTGCAATGAATACAAAAATTGACAAGTGGGACCTAATTAAACCAAAGAGCTTCTGCACAGCAAGAGAAACTACTAACAGAGTAAACAGACAACCCACAGAATGAAAGGAAAATATCCACAAACTATGTATCTGACAAAGGTCTAATATCCAGAATTTTATTAAGTGATTGTACTTTGATTAAGGAACTTAATCAAAGAATAACTTTGCCTGTACTATTACATCATGAGTGGGAGAGCAGCAGGTATCAGAATAAAGATGCATCTCCTGCTGATTTTCATTTCATCCAGCTGAAAAGATTGGGTCCTGTTGCTCATATGAAGCAGGACAGCTGGAGCTTTCTTTCCCTCCCACATGCTTAATTTCTCTTTAGGAATATAGCACAACTTATAACTATTATTTATAGAATTATTTCATGCCTTTGGAAATCACCTGTGGAAGCTGTCCCCCTACTTCTATACACATGCCAAGTCCACGCCATCAGAATTCTCTTACTTTCTGTATTTCTAGTATTTCTGGGGAAGCACCTTTGAGTTTGCTTTTGCTTTTTTTTTTTTTTTGAGTCACGGTTTTTGCTCTGTTGCCCAGGCTGGAGTGCAGTGGTGCGATCATAGCTCACTGTAGCTCTGAACTCCTGGGCTCAAGAAATCCTCCTGCCTCCGCTTCCCTTACCATTATGCCCGGCTAAGTTTTAAAATATTCTGTAGAGACAGGGTCTTCCTATGTCCCCCAGGTTGGAGTTTGCATTGTCAATAATCTCTTCAGATCATTCTGATGCAAAACCAGGGTGAGAAGTGATGTCTGAAGGAGTAATAACAAATATATTATTTTTGCTTCCTGGCATAATTGTTTTATTTGTGTCTCTTTGGATTTTAGTCTTTTTCTGAAATATATTTGTTAATTTATTGAGTGATTGATTCATTATTAATTAATCTAAAATTTATTTAGCCTACTATGCCCCAGGAATTGTACTAAGTGAGGGTAAGGAGGAGGAATGATAAAGGAGATAAATAAGAAACAAATTTCAGCATAAAGTGAAAACAATAATACAGTTAGACTCAGCAATGAGGAAGGGTACTTAATCTAAGACATAATCACACAGCATGACTAAAATATGCATGAGGTGGAGAGGGCAGGAAAGTAAGCCTGTGCATATGCCTCTGTCCTTGGTGCTGAACCATCCCTTCACCTTCCGTGGTAAAGAAGATTTTCCCAATACCTGGCTGCTAGTGATTTCTAATTACTCCCACTAATTCTGAACCAGCTGAGGAAAGGGCCAGTGGAAATTGAGGAACATAGATGTAAGCAGAATAAACAGACTGTTGGAGATAAATCCGTTAAATTATTGACTCTGCGATGCTAAGAATTTGGGAGAGTAGTGAATGGTGATTTTGACTAATTGATCTGGAAGAAAGTTTTCTTGTTTGGAAAGGTAAGCTCTCCAGAACTTTCTATAATGCTATACTTGTGACCTTAGAGACTTTCAGGAAGTGCTAAAAATCTGAATTGACCCCTGAAATAACCTATAAATGAAGGGGGCCTGAGAGACATTCCAAGGAGAGAAAAATCTTATTAATAATAAAGTACTTGTTGAAGGATCTATACATAATTTAATGTGGCAAGAACATAGAGTGTCATAGCAAGATAAAATGCTGAAAATGTAGCTAGGGAGTCATATCACCACAAAGTATCTTGTATGTAGAATTTACAAGATGAGGCTGGCTGGCAAGGTCATTCTGATAAGAGTCTCAAACTAAATGGAGTCTAAAATTTTGGCTGAACATAGCAATAAGTGTGGGTAGAGGAGCAGAATGAATTTCTGTTATGTATGTTGATTTTTGCCTAAAAGTATCTACACATATATGCACATATATATGAGATACATATGAATACACAGATAAAAACAGACAGATTTAAGAGTCAAAGGTTGCTAGCCACAGAGCTACTCCCAGTCACACATAGAAGGTGAGCTAGCATTGTGAGTGAGAAACAATGTTGCTTAGTCCTCACTTTAATAATATTGGATTTGATTATGATATGAGTGTTTCTATTCACAGAGTTAATGTTTAGCCAACCCAAATATCTTCTAGGGATCCTCTAGGTGTTGAAATATCAAACAAATTCTGTACTGGTTCATTAAGAGCTGTTACACAGAGCTTCTAAGTGACTCCTGCTGCATTTTGGCACTTCCTTGCCCAACCCAGGGCTTCTTCTTGGTCAGTGAATAAATGGGTCCTCTCCGGCCAATGAGGAGCCTCCAGAACGAGGTCTAGAACATGTTCTTCTAGTTGGTTTGTTATTGAGCCATTGCTGATGCGTTTGAACACCACACCTCTCTACTCATCCTGTAACTCGTTGATTCCAGAGAGCACTGTGAGATGTTCTCTTGGAAGGTCATCCACACCAATCTTATCTGAAAAAGATGGTTTTCTGATTTTTGGCACATCAATGGGTAAGCACATTACTAATGAATTATCAATTAAATTTCTTCATGGTAATTTTGTATTACTGCATTTCACCTCTTTTAGAAATTTTCCTTGATCATTTATATGTTTTTATTTTTGTGTGTTGATAAGTTTTACCAATTGTACTTAAAATATAAGCAAGCTCTCCGGGCTCATGCCTATAATGCCAGGGCTTCAGGAGGCAGAGGTGGGAGGATTGATGGAGGCCAGAAGTTCTAGACCAGCCTGCGCAACATAGGAAGACCCCATCTCCACAATATAAAATAAAAAAATTAACCAGGTGTGGTTGTGCATGACTGTAGTCTCAGCTACTGTGGAAGCTGAGGTGCGAGAATTGCTTGAATCCAGGAGCTGGGGGTTATAGCGAGCTATAATTGTGGCACCACATTCCAGCCTGGGCGACAGA
The DNA here is from genome assembly GCF_008728515.1 of Papio anubis. Lineage (NCBI taxonomy): Eukaryota > Metazoa > Chordata > Mammalia > Primates > Cercopithecidae > Papio > Papio anubis. The sequence goes on from NC_044986.1 coordinate 99,837,065, forward strand.
GGGAGGCCAGTTCTCAAAACAAACAAACAAGCTGTTTACCATCAGTACTCGTGTCCAGAGCACATTGTTTTCATTTTAAATCTTATCTGATGGTGGAACTTTTCAAATTAATGTGTATTTTTAATGGTCACATTGTTTTTCTAGATAGAGTTTCCTGAATTTTGGTCTCATTTGGAAAATGATTTAGATAACATCATATTATTTTATCCATAAGTATTTCAGTGAGTATTTCTACAAAGCAGTATGACTAAAATACTCTTGTCACATCTGAAAGAAATAACAGTAATTTCTCTCTCTCTCTCTCTCTTTTTTTTTTTTTGAGACAGTGTCTTGCTCTGTCGCCCATGCTGGAGTGCAGCGTTGTGATCTTGGCTCACTGCAACCTCCGCCTCCTGAGTTCAAGCGTTTCTCCTGCCTCAGCCTCACGAGTAGCTGGGATTACAGGCACACACCACCACGTCCAGCTAGTTTTTGTATTTTTAGTAGAGACGGGGTTTCAACATGTTGACCAGGCTGGTCTTGAACTCCTGACCTCAGGTGATCCGCCCACCTCGGTCTCCCAAACTGCTGGGATTACAGGGTTAAGCCACCATGCCCAGCCAATAATTTCTTAATACCATCAACTATTCAGTCCACATTTGGCATTCCCTAATTGTCTCTTGGATGTTTTGTTAAATTCACACATAGGTTTACATCAGTTATCTTAGTATCATTATGAATAAATGGGTTTTAAATATTGTTTATGTATTATTATTATTATCATTTAGACGGAGTCTCTCTCTGTCGCCCAGGCTGGAGTGCAGTAGCACGATCTTGGCTCATTTCAACCTCTGCCTCCCGGGTTCAAGCAATTCTCCTGCCTTAGCCTCCTGAGTAGCTGGAACCACAGGTGCGTGTCACCATGCCCGGCTAATTTTTTGTATTTTTAGTAGAGTCGGAGTTTCGCTATGTTAGCCAGGGTGGTCTGTATCTCCTGACCTCGTGATCCGTCTGCCTCAGCCTCCCAAAGTGCTGGAATTACAGGCGTGAGCCACCACGCCTGGCGTATGTATTATTATTTTTATTGCTGGTCAAATTGCTCCATCTTTGGCCAATGGGAGCCTCTTCAAGTTGTCTCATGAGTGATTTGATATATGGCCAAATCACTGTATTCTAAAATCTCTCAAATAATTTCACTCCATGTGGTTAAGCCACCAATTTTATACACAAATGTCTTCATTTGTTTCATTTTACTTTCGAAATTTTAGGGTTGCTTTATTTTCCTTTTAATTTGTTTTAAAGATATGTAAAATATTCACTTATTCCAAAGTCAAGTCTACAACACAGCCTATATTCAAGAAAGTCTAGTTCCTATTTCTAGTTTTTCCCTCCCACTGCAGAGAATCCTTTAATTTGTTTTATGGTTTATCTTTTAAGAGTATAAGTGTGGGCCGGGTGCGGCGGCTCACACCCGTAATCCCAGCACTTTGGGAGGCTGAGGTGGGCATATCACCAGGTCAGGAGATCGAGACCATCCTGGCTAACATGGTGAAACCCCGTCTCTACTAAAAACACAAAAAATTAGCTGGGCGTGGTGGCGGGCGCCTGTAGTCCCAGCTACTCGGGAGGCTGAGGAAGCAGAATGGCGTGAACCCGGGAGGCAGAGCTTGCAGTGAGCTGAGATCGCGCCACTGCACTCCAGCCTGGGCAACAGAGTGAGACTCTACCTCAAAAAATAAAAACAAAATAAAAAGAATATAAGTGTGTATGTGAGTGAGCATGTATGTACATATTTATTTATTTTTATATTCTCCCTGATTAGACAAATACTCTACAGCTTGAGTAACCCTTATCCAAAATGCTTGGGACCAGAACTGTTTCAAATTTTGGATTTTTTCAGATTTTGGAATATTTGCAGAATGTATAGCAGTTAGGCATCCCTAATCCAAAAATTCAAAATCCCAAATGTTCCAATGAGCACTTCCTTTGAGTGTCATGCCAGCACTCCAAAAGTTAGATTTTGGAGCATTTTGAATTTTCAGATTAGGGATGCTCGACCTGTATATATTATTCCTCATCTTACTTTTTTTCACCTAACGTTGTATTTTGATGATCACTTCACAGTAGTGTATAAAGGTAATCCCTATTTTTTTTTTAATAGCTGTGCCAGTTGTAATAGGAAATTTAACTTATAATGTTTCTTATTTGGTAATAAACACATTTGCATTTAAATTTTATAGAATCAGTTCTGCTTTCGGCAACTCTACCTAAACCAATAAAATACTCTAGAGGAAATCCCTCAAATGTACACCAATAAATACCAAAAGAATATTTGATAAAAGCATTATTTGTAATGGCAGAAATTGGAAACAACCTGAATGGTTATCCATAGTAGAAAGGATAAATACATGCTGATAAAATCATAATAGAATACTGCACAACAACTAAAACCAAGGGCTACGGTCATGTGCACCCAACATAAATGAATTTCATAAACAAAATGTTAAGCCCAAAAAGGCAGCTTTGGGATATGCATGGTATCATTTTTAAAGAGATAAAGCATGTGCAAAATGAAACTATATATTGTACAGGGATACAATGATAATGCTTTAAAAATAGCTATAAGCGGCCGGGGGCGATGGCTCACGCCTATAATCCCAGCACCTTAGGAGGCTGAGGCGGGCAGATCACGAGGTCAGGAAATGGAGACCATCCTGGCTAATACAGTGAAACCCCGTCTCTACTAAAAATACAAAAAATTAGCTGGGCGTGGTGGCGGGCGCCTGTAGTCCCAGCTACTCGGGAGGCTGAGGCAGGAGAACGGCGTGAACCCCGGAGGCGGAGCTTGCAGTGAGTGGAGATCGCGCCACTGCACTCCAGCCTGGGCGACAGAGCGAGACTCTTCCTCAAAAAAAAAAAAAGAAAGAAAGAAAAAAGAAAAAAAAAAACTATAAGCAAAGGAATGATAAACACAAATTTTAAAAGGATAAATTACCAGTGGGAGTGAAATGGATGAGCAGGACGGGCAATGAGATTAGGAAGAAGCCCACAGAGAGCTTCAGAAGACAGGTAATGTTCATGTCTTAAGCTAAGCATAGGATGCATAAGTTATTTTTCTTTTGACTTATGAGTCCTTTTGACTTATAACTCATTCACATATTATAAACATTTTGTATTTATTCAATATTTACTATATTCTCTGAAGAATCATGCATCGAGTGGTAATGTTTAGACATCAAGAATATGCATCAATGGGCTAGGCGTGTTGTCTCATGCCTGGAATCTCAGCATTTTCGGAGGCCAATGTGGGTGGATCGCTGAGCACAGGAGTTTGACAGTAGCCTGGGAAACATGGCAAGACCCCGACTCTATAAAAAATACAAAAATTACCTGGGTGTGGTGATGTGTATCTGTGGTCCCAACTACTCAGGAGGTTGAGGTGGGAGAATTGCTTGAGCCTGGGAAGTTGAGGCTGCAGTGAGCTGTGATCATGCCACTGTACTTCAGTCTACGTGGCAGAGTGAGATCCTGTTTCCAAAAAAAAAAAAAAAAAAAAAAAGGAAAGCATCTAAAAGATGAATGAAGTAACTAACTGATAATATTTCATGAATGCTTATTTGTGGCTTAGAATAAAGATTGCAGAGCCAGAATCATACATATAAAATGTAGACACTGTGCTCAGTGATTCCAAAGTGATGGTGACAACAATGATGTCAGAGGTACATGTGGATAATTTAAATACAAATTTAAATAAATTTTTTTGAGATGGAGTCTCACTCTGTCACCCAGGCTAGAGTGCAGTGGTGTAATCTCAGCTCACTGCAGCCTCCACCTCCCGGGTCCAGGTGATTCTCCTGCCTCAGCCTCCTGAGTAGCTGGGATTACAGGTGCCTGCCACCAAGCCCAGCTAAGTTTTTTGGTATTTTTAGTTGAGACGGGGTTTCACCATGTTGGCCAGGCCAGTCTCGAACTCCTGACTTCAGTTGATCTGCCTATCTTGGCCTCCCAAAGTGCTGGGATTACAGGCATGGGCCACCACCCCCAGTTTGAATACAATTTTTTAATGGAACATGAGAGTGAAAAAAAATCAACATTGTTCAATTAAAGGATGTTTTAATCACCTGTGACTTACGTATATGTGTAACTAGGTTAAAAAATAAAACACGATTTACAGGTAGACTTTTGACTACTGCATACACATCCTTCAACATTTATGTATTCAAGTTGACTGAACATCTTTGTTAGAAAACGTCCTTTGCTGTAAGTATAGCATGGCACTGTGGTTACAAGAGGCTCATTCCTCCTCTCTTCCCTTTCTCCCTCCTCTTCCCATAGGGCAAAACTTTCTTTCTTGGTAGCTACAGTTATTTTTAAATGCTGTCTCTTTTCACTTTATTATTCATCATCTAACGCTAACAAAGGACCACAGACTCCTGGTACTAGCTAAATCCCAGGGCTAGAGTGTGGGTGTGAGTGGTGGAGAAAGGGCTTCAAGATCCATACATTTGTTGAGCCTACCCAAGGCTCCTGGAGGCCCTGCTCATTTGGCTTTTTAAGAGACTCCTTTTGGCCAGGTGTGGGGGCTCATGCCTGTAATCTCAGCACTTTGGGAGGCCGAGGTGGGTGGATCATGAAGTCAGGAGTTCTAGACCAACCTGGCCAACATGGTGAAACCCTGTCTCTACTAAAACACAAAAATTAGCTGGGCATGGTGGTGCGCACCTGGAATCCCAGCTACTGGGGAGGCTGAGGCAGGAGAATGACTTGAACCCAGGAGGCGGAGGTTGCAGTGAGCCAAGATCATACCACTGCACTCCTGCCTGGGTGACAGAGCAAGACTCTGTCTCAAAAAATTAAAAAATAAAAATAAAAACAAAAAAGACTCCTTTTGTCCTGAATGACAAGAGAAGAAAAGGAAAGGTGCTCTGAGCACAGCTTTCTATCATCTAAGTCACTGTAGTTCTTACATTCGTGTGCCCAAACTTGTTTACTTCCCATCCTAGTACTATGCGTTTTCACAAAGCCTATGTTTAGACTACCTTGTTTCCCCAGCTCCCTTTTTACTTCCTCTTCTATTTTGGCAGTTCTATGTTGACTTTCTTTTCTTTGTCTCCTATCCACTGGTATCTTCTACTTTATACAGTCATCAATTTTCTCTTCCTTATTATCATTTTCTGTGAGCATTCAACTGATTTTTTTTTGTATAGTCAGATATTGCTGTGAAGCCTCTAAATTACCTAGACAGGTCCTCAGGGTGGTCACGGATTTTCAAAAAATTCTGGATAAGCATTTGTTGAAAAAAAACCATACAATACAAATAGTACTATTTTAACTACCTATTTTGCCTGTTCAGGCAGTGTGTCCAGCACCTTCAACTTAGGAGGAAACTCTTGCATGATGATGTAATGTGCAACTCAGTTTTACTTTAAGAAATGAGGCTTTCCAAATTTCCACTTACCCAAACCATCTCTTTCTTTCAAATGAGCAAAAGGCATACTGAAAACGCGTGCAATTCAAAATATTGATACTCTTAGTCTCTTGGATTCATTTTTCCTTAGATTTCCAAAACCAGAGTTGATATTGACAGGTATGTACTATGGCATCTAGTCTGATTGGTTAGGCTACCATTCTGAGCAGCCCGTATCCCCACCCTACCAGACACTAAATATTTTGATTATCACTTCTGCCTATGATGCTACAAATTCTTTCCACACTGGATTTTTATCTAGAAATGGAGATATTGTGGAACAGTCTAAGCATATTTTCAGTGGCAGGTAGTTATGGGCTGAGACATTCCTCCTTCTGAAAAGCTGGTACCACCTTAGTGGAAGGGAGGGTCATGGCTACTCTCTGCTTCTTGAATTTCTTTATAAGGTCATTTTTCTTGACTGGCAAAATTTGGCGCAAAAACTACAGAATCATTTCCCTGTACATCTAAGGATGCTCATGTGTATATTAGGTACCTTAGAATAGCCTTGCCACAATGCTACTATAAGTTTCACACTAAAACAAATTGCCATGAATCTTTTTCTCAAGGATTTTCAGAACTGAATTATATATGTAAAATGTTTTCATTTTAGAATGCTACCCTCTTTTTCATAATTCAGCATGGAATTGCCATTTTAAAAGTTCTGCAAGCTTTGGAAAAATAGATGTAGCATTAGATGTACCAAGAGTAGCTCAGTCCCAAACAGTAAACGTATAAAAGGAAAATAGTTTGCATAACTGAGGAAGTGATATTACTAATGTGAATTCAGCGGCATGAAGTCAGGCTCTCTGCTTCTCTGCATGGAAGTTTCCAGTATCGAGGGTCAATGAGGTTTTCATGGAGAATCAGAACAGAGATGTGTAGAGGCCCAGAGAATAACCTAGGATGCTAGTGCAAGATCACTTCATAGTAGGTTGCAGCAAACCTCACTTAATTCGGAACCATTGTGAATGTCTGGTATGTTCTCAGTTTCCCAGAGAGAAGGCTCAAATATGGGGTCTACTGATTCAAAGCCACAAACTTGGCAACGCTCATTGCCTGGTAAGTATTTAGGTTAAAACTTTGGTTGTAACAGAAAAGCTGGTGATGACAAAAGAGGAAAAAAGCTGGGAAAAAATCGAAGAGCATAAAATGCCAAGAAGAAACAGAAAACAAACAAACAAACAAATAAAACAAAACAGAACAAGAGAAAGGAAGACCAGAAGACTGGGGGCCTCTTATATGCTCCTCTGGAGTCAGGAACTAAACCAAGGGCTGAGCCTGCATGTGAAAGTAGCTAACAGGGTGGAAAATATGGCATCCAAAATAAGAGCATATTTAGACAGTCTTCCATGGAGTATTACTTCTCCTGGAAGTTGGGTATCGATCCTTGTTGAAATGAATCCATTGGAAACTTTTTGTCACTAAGTTGAGATTTAAAAATAGTTGTCTCTGACCATGTAAGTGTAGCAGTCATTAAGAGTAAACTGCTTTATTGACTTAATTGTATATTTAAAAATTCGTATTTTAAGAGATTTAGGACCAAGGCAGTAAATGTAGTATGAATATTTACAGTTGTGTGAAATTCTATGTAGAATTCACCCTCCACTGGGTTCATGTCTTCAAGAAAAGTGGGTTATATTTAGAATTCAGGCTGCGATGAAGTGGGTTATATTTAGAATTCAGGCTGCTATGAGACTGAAGGTACAAACTGAAATGAGCAAGTTTTAAATCAGACCAATAGCCATATATCAGGAAAGGCTGTGCTTGTGTAATTAGAAGTTTTAAAGGAAGCAGAAACTGATGACTATCTTCAAAGACCTTGAATTCAAATTGAACCGGGGGTTTAAGTCTCCTGAAAACCCCACATAAATGTTTACAAGGGTTTCAAATAGCAAGATAAAGAGAAACCATAGAGGATTTTTTTATGACTTTTCATCTCATAAATTCTCTGAGGAATATTTCTCCTGGATAGGTCTGTGTCACAAAGAGCTCATAAAAATGCAGAATGGTAAGAAATGTTTATCATTTTTCCAATTTTCAACATTGGTTATGGTGAGATTGGCCATTTTGGTTTGTCCATGTGTAGAGGTATTTTCTGCTTCATCATACCAAATAGTTTTATTTTCTATATATTAGAGACTTGTTATTAGTTAAGGTCTTCCAGAAAGAGAGGATTGATGCTCATTGCTTTCAAACTCATGCACTCCCACCTAAAGACAGGTGGATGTCTGGGAGAGGGATTCTGTGAAGCAGAAAAGTGGAGATAGAAAGACAGGAGAAATTCCTCATCACAAGACCTTCCCCTGAAACCACCTTGCTGAAGGACACAAGACACTTGCTTTCTCAAAGCTCTCAACTCAGATGTGTTCACCAACTACTTGAAAAACCTCTCTTACATTTCCATTTTCCATCATCCTAAAGATAGATTTTATATCCCCAGAAGATCTTCCAGTCCCCATCCTTTTGAAAGAAACTTTTACACATAACAGAGCTCTTGATTTAGGACACCTATTTTCCCTCCAAAAAACAGAACAATACATCCAAGAGCAAAGAATAACGATGTGCTTTTTTTTTTTCTTCTGAGAGTAAGGGCCCTTTTCTTTACCAATTAGACAATTGCTTCATCTCTGGGACTTCTTGGACTCATCTGCGGATCCTAACACTCATTTCTCACCCCAAAAATATTTCCCTAGGTATCAGGGGAATCCGCTCCCAATATTTCAACATAGGTTCTTTCTATTTTCCATAAGTGTTGGCCAGCTGAGAAATAAAGACAAAGAGTACAAAGAGAGGAATTTTACAGCTGGGCCACCTGGGGTGACATCACATATCGGTAGGACCTTGATGTCCACCTGAGCTTCAAACCAGCAAGTTTTTATTAAGGGTTTCAAAAGAGGAGGGGGTGTAAGAATAGGGAGTAGATCACATGCTTCAAAGGGCAAAAAGGAGAACTACTGATAAGGGTCCAACAAAGATCACAAGTCAAAAGGTAAAAGCAGAACTGATAAGGGTCTATGTTCAGTGGTGCACGTATTGTCTTGATAAACATCTTAAACAACAGAAAACAGGGTTTGAGAGCAGAGAACTGGTCTGATCACAAATTTACCAGGGCGAGGTTTTTCCCCACCCTAGTAAGCCTGAGGGTACTGCAGGAGACCAGGGCATACCTCAGTCCTTATCTCAACTGCATTAGACAGACATTCCCAGAGCAGCCATTTATAGACCTCCCCCAGGAATGCATTCCTTTCCCAGGGTATTAATATTAATATTCTTTGCTAGGAAAAGAATTGAGTGATATCTTCCCTACTTCCACGTCCATTCACAGGCTCTCTACAAGAAGAAAAATACGGCTCTTTTTGCCCAACCCTGCAGGCAATCAGACCTTATGGTTGTCTTCCCTTGTTCCCTAAAAACTGCTGTTATTCTGTTCTTTTTCAAGGTGCACTGATTTCATGTTGTTCAAACACACATGTTTTACAATCAATTTGTAGAGTTAACACAATTATCACAGTGGTCCTGAGGTGACATACATCTTCAGCTTCTGAAGATAACAGGATTAAGAGATTAAAGTAAAGACAGGCATAAGAAATTATAAAAGTATTATTTGGGAACTGATAAATGTCCATATTAAAGTGAAATCTTCACAATTTATGTTCCTCTGCCACAGCTCCAGCCGGTCCCTCCATCCAGGGTCCCTGACTTCCCACAACACTTAGGAATACTCTGCTTCTTCTCAAATATAAGTTCTTGTTAAAGCTTAGAGAAGTCATAACTATAGGATCACTCCATGTAAGAATACTCCAAATAGATTTTTCTCTGAGGAACATCAGATCATAAATCAACCAAATATTCTTTCATCAGATGAGAAGAATACAAAGTTGTATCCATATAAAATATATATCCTTAAGCTAGATTTACCTATACACTTCAGCCATTGATCTGTTGTAATCTGTTGCCTCAATGGAAGCATATGAAGAAAATCTGTGCACATATAGATACGCAGTTGGCAATGGAAGAAGCATTTCTGTTGCCTTTTCAGAGGACAATCCCATTTGACTACTTTTTATGCTCTCAATATACTGATGATAGGAGTGGCCAACTGCTCGATCTTCTCAGTGGTATGTAGGGCATTCTTCTGAAATGCATCTTGACCTTTCATTAACACAAGGAAGCCTCTGTTGGAAGTCTTCTTGGAAATTCTCTCTGACGTGGTACAGTTACAGATTAGGGTGTGTCTACAGAACCATCCCAAGTACCGTATTAATTGCAACTCTGTCGAGCACAGAATTCCATTTAGGTTGACTGAAAGCAAAAATAAACAGGTAGCAGAAGGGAATTTACTTTGTGGGCACAAGGGGTCTCCTAGACCCCAGGATCAGAAGTGAAGTCAGACTCAGTAAGGAACTGGAAGTAGGAACTGTCAAGCTGTCTAGACTCTCTCTGTATACTCACTGCGTCCTCCTGTCTCTTTCAATAGTCTGACTTTTTCTCTTGCTTCTTGAGTTCAAAGGGAAGAACAGGCCACCCTATCTTCTCCAATTACATCTCTCAATCCCAGCCATGGGAGATCTCTATCTCCTTCTCTTTCTGGCTTACTAATCACAAATTTTGGGGAAGAAAAAAAATCTGATAAAGCCAGTTTCATTTGATGCCAAGTTCTCATTCAAATAGCACTGCCAGGTACTGCGCTAAGTGTCTATACATTTTACAAATTAGCTCTATGTCAGTTTGGAAAATGAGAACAGGATTGTGATTGAGTTGCAAATTACAGGCTATTTGTGTTCTTCATGTAGTTGTGTAGTGAAGGTCATAGAAATGACTTCATTTAATGTGGCAGACAAGCCTTCGGATACAATATAATTCAAATCACAGAGGCTATCTAATTGGGGTAGTTTTGTGATTTAAATAAGTCTAACAAAGCAGGAGCCAAGCTTGCAACAGTTTTGTTAGTTGTTAGAGGTATTTCACTGAGGGAAACATCAGCGTAATCACTGAATTCATGCTGGGCTGACGAATAGCATTTTCTCTTTCTCTCTCTTTCTTTCTTTGTCTCTCTCTCTCTCTCTCTCTGGTTCGTTTTCGGTCTCTTGTTCTCCCTCTCGTTACTCCACACTCTACACAGCTATTTAATAAATCCTTACAGGTGCAGATCCCAGTGATGTTCTATATGACCTCTCTCAGAAAAACTGACATTTTCAAATTGGTCCCCTGCGAAGCACAATGCTTAATCCGAAAGGGTAGCCGTTTAATGCTAAATTTACCTGCACCTTGAAAGGACACAGCACAGGATGAAATATTTTGGAGTGTGATGGGCAGGAAATTCCATCCTAAAGCAGGCTATGTACATGGGTGTCCAGTGGCCTTATTTTATGCCCAAGATAGAAGAGAATTTGAATATGTAACTGGAGATTTCAAAGCTGTTCTTTCAAAGGTGATGCTTAAGTTTGGCAAGTGTCGAATCAAAACTCAAGAGTTCCTCTTTGTTAAACATACAACTATATACTGTTAGCATTCAGTCTGATGAACTGTGAAATGTCCATGCACACCTCCATCTTACTCTCGTTTATTTATTTAAATTTTTAGCTGTGTGTAGTGAGAATGATCCAGCTGCCATGGGTAGAAGGAGATGCTTTATCTTTCCAACTATTAATAAAATCCCTATCTGCACTAAAGGAGCCCATGAACAAGGGGTCAGTTCTGAATCTTCTGGAATTGTGAGAAGTGTAGAACTTCTTCATCACCGTGACTTGCAATGAAAGTTTGATAGTCAAATTGTTATGTGCGTCCGTGTGAAGAGACCACCAAACAGGCTTTGTGTGAGCAATAAAGCTTTTTAATCACCTGGGTGCAGGCAGGCTGAGTCCGAAAAGTGAGTCAGCAAGGAAAATAGGGGTGGGACTGTTTTATAGGATTTGGGTGGGTAGTGGAAAATTAGAGTCAAAGGAGGTTTTTCTCTTGCGGGCAGGGGCAGAGGTCACAAGGTGCTCAGTGCGGGAGGTTCAGAGCCGGGAGAAGGAATTTCACAAGGTTAATCGATCAGTTAAGGTGGGGCAGGAACAAATCACAATGGTGGAATGTCATCAGTGAAGGCAGGAACCGGCCATTTTTCACTTCTTTTGTGATTCTTCAGTTGCTTCAGGCCATCTGGATGTATACGTGCAGGTCACAGGGGATATGATGGCTTAGCTTGGGCTCAGAGGCCTGACACAAATCTCTGAGTATTACTGGAAGCAGAATGCTGATTTTATCAAAATGAACAGAAATAGTACCTCATTCAAATGCAAATATACAACTTAATTTCAAATGAGTTTTTCTAAGTTGGGATATTTTCTGATCTTTTCTAAAAATGTTTCTGCTTAAAAAAGGCCACATCATTTCCCCCCCAAAAAAGACAACACATTTTATTTCTTATTTTTGAATTGTTTTAAGGGAGTCACAACATTTTCAAAGCTAAACATCTATGCACATTTACTTTCATATTTTACCCTAAGAAATTAAAACAATATGCCACTCCTGAATAACAATTAGTACTACCATCTGTTACTAAAGACAGATGTAGTCAATAACCTTGTGCTTTTTGGCTTCCTGATTTATAAAAATGTTTTTATTCTAAACCTAATTTTTTTTTGGAAGAGCCCTGAGCCTTCTGTGACTACTGTAGAAAGCCAAATTTCTGTTTAAATTATAGTATTTCTACAAGTAATCTGATAAAAGAAAGAACATGCCTATCAGATGATACTGAATTAGCTGAAATTTTAAAACTACCTTAGTTATAACAGTCGGCCCTCCAAATCCACAGATTCCATCAAATACACATAGAAAAAAGTTGGGAAAGAAATCTAATAAGAATAACAATAAAACAATAAAAAAATACAATATAACAATTATTTATGCATCATTTACATTGTATTAAGTATTCTAAGGAATCTAGAGATTATTTAAAATATAAGAGAGGACCAGGCTTTGGTGGCTCATGCCTGTAATAGCAGTGCTTTGGGAAGCCAAGGTGGGAGGATTGCTGGGAGTTTGAGACCAGCTTGAGACACATAGTAAGACCCCTGTCTCTACAAAAAAAAAAAAAAAATATATATATATATACACACACACACACACACACACACACACACACGGATGTGTGTAGGGGTTATATGCAAATACTATGCCATTTTACATAAGGGACTTCAACATCTTTGGATTTTGGTATCTGAGAGGTCCTGGAACCAATTCCCTACAGATACAGAGGGTGGACTGCACTGATTCTTTGTGATATTAGAACAAAATTTAAATATGAATTGAAAAATTAGAAATATGGTCACATAACAAAAAGGAGAGAATTTGCGATAGAAGAGCTAATCACTGATTTGATGCCTACACCTCCATCTCTGAGAGCCTGCTTGTTCCCCTCTCGCTGAGGAGGCTCTCCTCCTTTCTCTGTGACATTGACCCTTGTCCAAGCTGATCGGAATAAAGGTGGTCACCTGACCCTCAAAATGAGTCAATCAGAGTATCTCTCATGGGAATCTGGAACCGCAGTATAGAGACTAAGGGAGGTTTGCTTTATGCTGTTAAAAAATATTACAGAGGCACGCAGTGGCTCACCACTGTAATCCCAGCACTTTGGGAGGCTGAGGCAGGCAGATCAAGGGGTCAGGAGTTCAAGACCAGCATGGCCAACATGATGAAACCCCCATCTCTACTAAAAATACAAAAATTAGTCAAGTGTGGTGGCACGCACATGTAATCCCAGCTACTCGGGAGGCTGAGGCAGGAGAATCTCTTGAACCCAAGAGGTGGAGGTTGCAGTGAGCCAAGGTCACACCATTGCACTCCAGCCTGGGTGACACAGCAAGACTCCATCTCAAAAAATAAACAAATCGACCGGGTGCGGTGGCTCATGCCTGTAATCCCAGAACTTTGGGAGGCCAAGGCAGGTGGATCACGAGGTCAGGAGATTGAGACCATCCTGGCTAACAAGGTGAAATCCCGTCTCTACTGAAAATACAAAAAATTAGCCAGGCATGGTGGCAGGCACCTGTAGTCCCAGCTACTCAGGAGGCTGAGGTGGGAGAATGGCATGAACCTGGGAGGTGGAGCTTGCAATGAGCTGAGATCGGGCCACTGCACTCCAGCCTGGGTGACAGAGCGAGACTCCATCTCAAAAACAAAACAAAATAAAACAACAACAAAAAACCAACTCTCTATCTTTCTCTCTATATACACACACACACGTATATATATATACACACACACATATATATGTATGTATATATTACTGAGACATGATGTCAGGAATAAAGGTAAGTTCCATGATAAGACAGAGCCACATGCAAGAAAGTTAAAGAAGAGCAGGAATTTAGAGGCTCATGGAAGTGGATCTGATCCACAGAAAGAAAAAGATGAGAGATCATCTCTCCAGCCACTTCATTCCTTTACTCTGCCTTCAATCTCCCACCATTCATCAGTTGCAAGGGACAGGGTTATGGGAGATGAGGCAGAGGGATACACTAGGGCTTGACTGTAAAGGTGGACAAAAGCTAAATTTAGGATTTTGAACTTTATCCTCAGGGTCTTGGAAGATATGAATCCAAAGTGACCTGAATAGATTTGTTCTTGAAAGTTCTCTCTGGGTGCAGAGTGGAAAATCTGTTGCAGTGAGTAGAGGGTGGACACCTGTGGCTCTCAAAGCCCATAAGGGTTGAGAGGTGGGTAATGGAGAGAGTAAATTCCTGCTAGCTTTTACTTCTGGTGTGCCTCAGCTTCCCATGTCCTTTGAAAGAATCTCCCCTTTCCTTGAGATTTTTCTGTTCCTTTTTGTTCAACAACAAAATAATCCAAATTTCTAAGCAGAATTCCTAGGTAAACATTTCCACATGGTGTCCACAGTCACCTTAAAGTCACCACAGTGGAACTCCAAGCTGCCTAGTTCCTCATCCTGTTCTTATTTCAATGAGTCTCATAAAACTGGGATATACTCTGCCACCCTTGTCTCTTCAGCTCCCTACATCTAACTGGTCTCTAGGTTCTACCGATTTTTCCTCTTAGTACATGTTAAGTCTGGGCTCCCTCTCCTTCCTCTATTCCTACTGCCCGCTGTTCTCTCCCCAGTCTTTTCCATCCCTCTCCTGAACTGTTTGTTATTTCTGGTCTCCCCACCTCTCATCTCTTCCATCCCTCATACACATTTCCTATAGTTGCCAGTAGTGGGGGAACCCACCCCCAATATTTCAACGTAGATTCTTTCTGTTTTCCATAAGTGTTGGCCAGCTGAGAAATAAAGAGAAAGAGTACAAAGAGAGGAATTTTACAGCTGGGCCACCTGGGGTGACATCACATATTGGTAGGACCGTGACGCCCAGCTGAGCCTCAAACCAGCAAATTTTTTATTAAGAGTTTCAAAAGGGGAGGGGGTCTAAGAACAGAGAGTAGGTACAAAGATCACATGCTTCAAAGGGCAAAAAAAATGGAACAAAGATCACATGCTTCTGAGGAAACAGGACAAAGGGCAAAAGCAGAACTACTGATAAGGGTCCAACAAAGATCACAAGGCAAAGGGCAAAAGCAGAACTGATAAGGGTCTATGTTTGGCGTTGCACATATTGTCTTGATAAACATCTTAAACAACAGAAAACAGGGTTTGAGAGCAGAGAACTGGTCTGATCCCAAATTTACCAGGATGGGGTTTTTCCCCACCCTAGTAAGCCTGAGGGTACTGCAGGAGACCAGGGCATACCTCAGTCCTTACCTCAACCACATAAGTTAGACATTCCCAGAGCGGCCGTTTATAGACCTCTGCCTAGGAATGCATTCCTTTCCCAGGGTATTGATATTAATATTCCTTGCTAGGAAAAGAATTTATCAGTATCTCTCCTACTTGCACGTTCATTTATAGGCTCTCTGCAAGAAGAAAAATATGTCTCTTTCTGCCCAACCCCACAGGCAGTCAGACCTTATGGTTGTCTTCCCTTGTTCCCTAAAAATTGCTGTTATTCTGTTCTTTTTCAAGGTGCACTGGCTTCATATTGTTCAAACACACATGTTTTACAATCAATTTGTACAGATAACACAATTATCACGGTGGTCCTGAGGTGACGTACATCCTCAGCTTACAAAAATAACAGGATTAAGAGATTAAAGTAAAGACAGACTTAAGAAATTATAAAAGTATTATTTGGGAACTGATAAATGTCCATATTAAAATGAAATCTTCACAATTTATGTTCCTCTGATGCGACTCCAGCTGGTCCCTCCATTCGGGGTCCCTGACTTCCCGCAACATGTCAGAAAGGGCTTTTCAAAATGTAAATCCATCTATGTCACTCCCTGATGAAAAGAAAGCATGAAATAAAGCAAGCCTGGATTCAAAGCTCTGCACCTTCTGGCCCTAATTTATTACTTGGACTTATATCCTGTCATTCTCCAAACCAAACCTCGCAAATCCATTAACTTTTCATTGGACTTGCTTTCTGTTTTCTTGTCTCCCTTCCTAATTCATTCTATATCCTTTGCTGTGAAGTATATTTCCTACCACACATTTTCTATGCAACTTCTAGTCTCCTTCAAGCTCAGGAAGAAGAAAATTTTATTAGATCATAGAGCACAGAGCAAGGGTGGGTATAGATGTCATCTGAGAATGTTGTTATTATTGCTAAAGTGCATCATTGTTGAGGATTTTTATGTGAGATTCGGAAAGGTGGACAAAAGTCTAAAGGATATTAGAAAATTATTTTTAGGTTATCAAGTCCACTATTAAGCTTTTGCAATTATATGAGACCTGGAGTCAATCTCAAGAAGATTATGATCTGGCAAGTATGCAATGATTACTTTGTCCACAATAGTGCATTTTACAATATAGTGTATTTTCTTTATCTTTGATAGGTAGAAGTACACACACCCCAGGCTGTTCTACAGGTTGCTGGCTTGAGACCCAGAGGCTTCTGGAAAACTAATCTTTATTCTGGTTCTCACACAGAGTCAGAAGTGAACTTGAACCACACTGGGAGAGCCTGGGGAGGAGGAAGATAGTGTGTTGGTCCTTGAGGTTGTATTGTTGCCTGTATAACTATGATGAATAAGGTGCCCCAGCACAGGTGAGGTGATCCCTAACACACTCCAGATGAGGACAGCCTGGGAGGAGGGAGTTAGGCTTCTAGGGCCATCTGCAGTTGTACATCCGCTGGTCAGGGGTTTTGGAGTCCAGAAGAGAAGCTTGCATCTCCAGCTGTCCTGGATGACATTGCCGATCTCTCTGCCATGTGTCATGAATTTACTCTGTGTCCTTTCTATGAATAACCTTTTTTACTTACCTAGGTCAATCTCTTCCTAAACTGTGGAGATTTGAGCAAATATAGACATACGTCAACATGGTATCAGCTTTCTTTATTTATGTATTTGATTCCTTCAGGTTTTCTGAAAGCTGTGCCTTTAAGAAGTGCTGAGCTCTGATGTTTTTTCCTAAGTGAATTCTTTCAAATGTTCAAGAAATTAAGATAATTATGATGATTTTAAAACTGTACCAGAGCATACAGCATGAAAAAACTTTTATAAAACCAGCATATACATTTTGACAAAAATAGCACAAAAAGAAAATTATAGACTTCTCTCACATGTGACTATCTATGCAAAAATCCTAAATGACAAGGCAAATAGAATCCAACAATAGACTAAGAGAGTACACAAAGCCAAATGGGTTTATTCTGAGACTTTAAGAAAGGTTTAATATTAGGGTATTTATTAACGTAACTCGCCATATATATAGGTCAAAAGATAAAAATATATAATCACATTGACAGGTACAGAAGAGGCATTGATAAAAGTCAATGTTTATTCCAGACTTTAAAGAAATCATGGTAAAATAGGAATAGAGGAATACTCCTTTAATATGATAAAAGTACCTCTTCCAACCAAAGTGTAGGATTATACTTATGGCAAAATACTGGAAGTAGTCACATTAAAATCACAAATAAGGCTAAGATGCCACTATTACTACCACTATTTGACATTAATTTACAAAAGTTAATCTTTTCTTATATCAGCAGTAATTAGTGAGGAAATAAAATGAACAGATCAAGTCTTCTCACCATAAATATTTTTGCAAATATTCCTACAGAGGGATTTAAAGTAAGACAAATAGGTATTCTCTATTCAGGGATAGGAAGGCTTATTGGACACACCAGTTCTTCCTAAATCAATGTGTACATTCTTCTACTTCTTCTTCTTTTTTTTTTTTTCAGGTGGAGTCTCGCTCTGTCACCCAGATTGCAGTGGCACAATCTCGGCTCACTGCAACCTCTGCTTCCTGGTTTCAAGCAATTCTCCTGTCTCAGCTTCCTGAGTAGCTGGGATTACAGGTGCCTGCCATTACTCTCTGCACATTTTTTTATTTTTAGTAGAGATGAAGTTTCACAATGTTGGCCAGTCTGGTCTCAGACTCCTGACCCCAAGTCATCCACCTGCCTCAGCCTCCCAAAGTGCTGGGTTATAGCCATGAGCCATCACGCCCAGCCCAATGTGTACATTCTTTAGGATCCCCATGTAAAATTAGATTTGGGGTGGAATTTATCAACAATAATTCCAAAGTTCATGTATAAAAATAAGTATAAAATAATATTAAGGAAAATTTGGAAAGAGAAGAGTCACAAGAGTAGAACAGCCTTATAATATTAGGCTGTGTTATGAGGCAGTTTCATGTAATGGCTAAGGGATATTCTCTAGGGCCAGACAATCTAGGTTCGAATCTTTACTATTCCACTTAATATGTGTGTGCACTTAGGTAAATTACTGAAATTCTCCATGCCTATGTTCTACTTGTAAAACATGTAAAATCGTACCTGTATATAATAAGTATTCAACAAACCTTAACCATTGCCATTATGGAGTGACCTCAATTAATAACATAGGATATTTGCATTGTAATAGATGGTTTAATCAATGGAAAGGAACAGAGAATTCAGAAAAAAAGGCAAGAACTAATAGGATTACAGTATATAAATAAAAGTAGCATTTCAAATCAGTAGGAAAGGTGAATTACTAATAATGTTGGACCAAGTGGTTAGTCATTAAACATGGATTCTTATATTACTTACACTGCATTTTATTAACACACTTGCATGATATTATAGCTCACAACAATTTTTGGTTACAGTGAAGACTTAAATGTAAGAAATACAATCACAGAAGTACTAATAGAAAGCATGAATAAAAATTGTTTTTATAATCTTGGGATATGGAAGGTCTTTACGAGTAGGCATAAAACCAGAATCCATAAGGAAAATGCTAATAAATATGCTTGTGTGAAAATTTAAGCTTTTTTATGGTGAAAAGAAAACCAACAATCAAAACAAAAAATAAAAGCAGCCGGGAGCGGTGGCTCATGCCTGCAATCCCAGCACTTTGGGAGGCCGAGGCAGGCAGATCACGAGGTCGAGAGATCGAGACTATCCTGGACAACATGATGAAACCCCATCTCTACTAAAATACAAAAATTAGCTGGACATGGTGGCACGCACCTGTAGTCCCAGTTACTCGGGAGGCTGAGGCAGGAGAATCGCTTGAACCCGGGAGGCGGAGGTTGCAGTGAGCCAAGATTGCGCCACTGCACTCCAGGCTGGGCAACAGAGCAAGATCCCGTCTCAAAATACATACATACATACATACATAAATACATACATACATACATAAGTAATAAAAGCAAAAACAAAAAGTCCTCTCTAGCCATAAAAAAAGAGGACATTGACAAAACTTAAGATTGACTAAGTTTCTGTGCCTGAAAAAAGAAAAAAATAATTGTTTTTGCGCTAGGGAGGAAAGTGAAGAAAAGACAAATGTGGAAAAAGAGGGAGGACAGGGCTGACCCTGAGCCATGTCACTGTCTCCACTACTCATGTAGCCCTAGCCAGAGGGCCTCCCTTTCCCCTAACCCTTTTCTGTTCTCCTGTCTCTTCTCTTCTCATCCTCCTTGTGGCAGAAGCAAGTTTTCCTCTTTTATTCCTGGGCATCGATTTGGTCATCTTAGAATAGGACCTGACATATAGTAGGTACTCAATAAACATCAGCCATAACAGCAATAATAATAATTTAAAAATTATCTGGTGTGTTACTTCATCTCCTACAAATATCCATGTCATCAGTGTCTCATCTCCTATCTCAAAAGGCCCTGCAAAAGGATTTTCTTTTTTAGTGTTGATTTTTTATCGATGTATCATAGTTGTATGTATTTTTGGGGTACATGTGATATTTTGGCACATGTATACAATGTGTAATGATAAAATCAGGGAAATTGGGATATTCAGCACCTCAATCTTTTTTCTTTGTATTGAGAACATTATAGTTCTCTTCTAGCTAGTTTGAAATATACAAAAAGAGTTTTTTTAAACAAATGCAGTTATCATCCTGAGAGGAATTACGGTGCCAGTGCCAGAGTTTAAAAAGACAAATGTGTGTCTGTCTACATGACTCTCACATTCACACAAGCACAATACTTAGAAATATACATGACTCTCACATTCACACAAGCACAATACTTAGAAATATACATGACTCTCACATTCACACAAGCACAATACTTAGAAATATACATGACTCTCACATTCACACAAGCACAATACTTAGAAATATACATGACTCTCACATTCACACAAGCACAATACTTAGAAATATAGCCTCACACATTTGTATATTTCTCAGATTTTGCCGTGTTTGCCTCCATGTTTAATCACATGTGTAAATACAGATACACATATACCTCAAATATGCGTATATATGTAAAATTTTTTGATGTCTCTATAAATCTGTATCTTTGTACATCTATATGTTTGTAAATGTCTAGAAAGACTCCAGTGTGATAGAACCAAACCTGTTCACGGAGGTTATCTCTACGGAGTGGGGTTGTAAAGGGCTTCCGGCTTGATTTTCATCTTTCTGTATTGGCTGGATTCTCTACATGTTTTATTGTTCTGGCAAAAAAATAGACTTAAAAATAAAATCGAGTGTTGAAAGAAAGGACTAAAAATGGTAAAATGAGGACTGAACATATTCCCAGGTTTTACATTTTCAGCAAAATACATGAAATGATTTTATAGCCATCGCATGAACGCAGGATGGTTTCTGGAATCGTGGACTCTTTACTTAAAAACAAACCAACGAACAAAAGTTGCTGGTGACCCTCCCTCCTCAGCACAACGGCAAGTAATGTGTGGGCGTCACGTGGAGAAACACACAGCCCATGCCTCCGTCTCTCAGGAGCCCATTGTGGAACTGAGGATTATCCAGTCTCCTGACTTTCTTCTCCTTGCTCTTTTTGACATGTTTACTGTTTCTTATTACTTTTAGGGGAAGGGGAATGAAAAGAGCATAAATGTAGAACTTAAAATTCTAAATGTCTCACTCTCCCTCCTTCCTCCCTCGATCCTCTGTGTGTGTGTGTGTGTGTGTGTGTGTGTGTGTGTGTACTTTTCCTAATTTATATTGTTAGGTGTTCTTAGTGGAATCTCACAGAACCCATGAATCCTGGCGAGTAATATAACACCCTGCCTGTAGCATGTAGAGAGAGACTGTCGAGCATTTTACGCTTTGAAAGTTCTGTTAATTACGCCTTGCCCGCCTCCGTGATAGCATTCATCAGCATGCTGGCAATGTGACTCAGAATCCCCTGTCTCTTGATTTAAACATGCTCAGGTCCAAGCTCTGCTTGTGAAAGGAAGTTGAGGGATCTAATTATACATGAAGAATCGATAAATGGCAAAATAAAAGATTTGCCCTCCAAGAACCACAATAGAGAATTAGAAATGGAAGATGAGAAAATAGCAAGAATACCAAATAATAATTTTCTGCATGTCCTTAGAAATCAAGGTGAAAGTCTGTATGAGCCAGAAATTTACCATTGATGAGAGCACTCACAGAAACCACTGGTTACTGAGGGAAGATGACCAGCTCTTCAAATAAAAATATCATTGTGCTCCAAGTTTCTGGCAGGGTGAAAGGAGAAGAAGAAAATAAAAATGAAAACTCAGAAAACGCAGTTTTCCTTAGACCAGATGATTCCTGAAACAGCTAAGAGAATCCATTTATTTTAAGTGAACACTGGAGGGAAAGAATGAAAATGTAAAAATGCTGTCTGAATAAAAAGACACATGCAAAATTGGGGGGAAATCATGACTTCCTTGAAGAAAATACTGCTACTGCCTAGCACTGCCATGTTGACAGGTTGAAACTATACTGGTGACAGTAGGCATCTAGATGCCAGAACAGGTTCTCTGATAATAATATTGGTACCAGGTTTCGGGCATTAACTAGGTGCCAGATGTGAGCCATAAAGATGCTGATGAAAAAGACAACTTCAGGTGGCTTCATCTTTCATTGAAGGGTGAATCTGTGGGGCACTAATGGGAATATTGCATGTGGGTGTTGAAGTTTTAGAAACTTCAACATGGGGTGAAAGAATTGGGAAAGAAACTCAAATATTCATGTGTCCAGTTCAATGTTGAGTTCTTGTGTCTCCCTCACCTACCTACCTTTCTTCCTTCCTTCCTTCCTCTCTCTTCCTCCCTCTACTCCCTCCCTTCTTCCTTTCTTTCCTTTCCATTCTCCTTTCCTTTCCTTTCCTTCTTTCCTTCCCTTCTTCCTTCCTCTCTCTCTTCCTTCCTCCTTCCACTCCTCTGCTCCCTTCCTTTCTTCCCTTTCCTCCCTTCCTTTCCTCCCTCCCTCTCTCCCTCCCTCCCTCCCTCCCTCCCTCCTTCCTTCCTTCCTTCCTTCCTTCCTTCCTTCCTTCCTTCCATCCTTCCTTCCTTCCTTCCTTCCTCCTGTCCTCTCTACTTTCTCCTTTCCTTTCCTTTCCTTTCCTTTCCTTTCCTTTCCTTTCCTTTCCTTTCCTTTCCTTTCCTCTCCTCTCTCTTTCTCTTTCTCTTTCTCTTTCTTTCTCAGTCTTGCTCTGTCACCCAGGCTGGAGTGCAGTAGTGCGTTCATAGTTCACTATAGCCTTGAACTCCTGAACTCAAGAGATCCTCCCACCTCAGCTTCCCAAAGTGAAGGAATTATAGGTATGAGCCATTGTACCAGACCTCTCCCTCAAATTTCTGTTTGCTTTATGTGCCGTCAGGTATTTGATAAGTTTCCCACTTTTTGTCATACTATTTACTAAGGTAAAGTAAGTTCACAGGGATGGACTTAGTGATTAAAGTCCAACTCTGTAAATGCAGTTTTAGCCTCCCCTCTTGGATTTCTGAGAAAATGTACCCCTGTATTCTTCGTGCAGCATTAATATATGAAGTATTCATAGCCATGTGGGAAGACACCGGGGAATAAATTATAGTTGAAATTTTAAAAGCTCTGGTGAGAAGCTTTCTATGAGAAAAAAAGATGTTTTTCTCAAGTATCATGGGAAAAAGCTAATGAGGCTGTCTGAAATTTTCTTGTAGGATTTTTAAAACATGTCATAGAATATTCTGCATGGGAGGAAGGATGGAAATACACTTTTAGATGATGCAAGTCTCAAGTTATTAATGACAATTCTTAGAATGTTTCGGGAACGTCTGGAATACTTGAGTATTGCTTCACATGGAGTCATCCCTTCTTCCCAATGTGAGTCTCTCTGTGTCACTCTTGGATACACATTCTTGGGCAAGGTCAGGTGGCAGTTCTTGTTTCAGTCAATATGTGCCATAGTTTCTCCATGGTTCTGAATCCAGCTAGTGTCTAACACATCAGGTTTGTCAAAAATGGGGGTCACAACAGGGTGGAGGTGGGGAGGGATGAAAGAGGTGACAGAAGAGAGTTGGAAGAGACACGTGTCACCATTACTGACTGTGAGTTGCCTTGCACATTGGTGGAGGTGTGAGTCCTGTTCACTGCTGTAAACTGAGAGACATTTGTGGGCATGCAGATTCCTGACTGAGATTTCCCTTGGAATACAGGAAAGAATTCTCCGTAAGTGGCACTGGAGAATTTGTGAGGGAATGCCACTGAGCAAGCAAAAGCTTGGAGCAGGGATCCTGGGTTTTCTTTTCTTTTACTTGAAAGTTGTTTCTTATTTTTTTATTAGATGATCCAACTGTATTAGACTGTTCTCATGTTGCTATAAAGAAATACCTGGCTGGGTGCAGTGGCTCATGCCTGTAATCCCAGCACTTTGGCAGGCTGAGGCAGGTGGATCACTTGAGTCAGGAGTTTGGGCAACATAGCAAAACCTCATCTCTACGAAAGTACAAAAATTAGCCAGGCACGGTGGCACACACCTGTAATCCCAGCTCCTCGGAAGACTGAGGTGGACAGATGGCTTGAGCACAGGAAGCAGAGGTTGCAGTGAACTGAGATTGCACCACTGCACTCCAGCCTGGGTGACGGAGCCAGACCCTGTCTCAAAAAAAAAAAAAAAAAAAAAAAAAAAGAAAAAGAAAAGAAAAAAATCCCAAAAAGAAATACCTGAGGCTAGGTAATTTAAAAACAAAAGAGGTTTAATCAGACGACTGTTCTGTAGGCTGTATAGGGAGCAAGGTGCTGGACATCTGCTCAGCTTCTGGTGACACCTCAGGAAGCTTCCAATCATGGTGGAAGGCAAAGGGGAGCTGATGTATCATCATGCAAGAGTGAGAGCAGGAGAGAGAGTTGTGGGAGGAGCTGTCACACACTTTTAAACAACTAGACCTCATGAGAGTTCACTCCATATCATGAGGACAGCACCAAGCCATGAGAGATCTGCCCCCATGACCCAAACATCTCCCACCAGGGGCCCCACCTCCAACACTGGGGATTACAATTCAACATGAGATTTAGAGGGGACAATGTCCAAACTGAATCACCATCCCTTGAGCTGTACATCTTCTATTCCTTTTTTTCTTTATGCCTGTTTGAATTTGATGAAATATGATGCAGCAGTAAAGCAGCTGGTAACTGTTGGCCACCATTGGGAATGTGCATTAATAAGGTAAGACAGAAATTAAGAGAAAAAAGTCAAGTGAATATTATTTCAGAACCTACTAAAATTAAGAATGGCTCAAACTTGCTTAAGTAAACAATAGGAACTATTTGGGGCCAAATAATATGTTTTAAGAATTTAAAAAAATACTTCCAAAGAAGAAGATTGTAAACTCAAGAGAAAGCTTACTGAGCTATGCCAAATACATTGTTCCAGGAAACCTGGGCCACCAAGCCTCTGAGGCAGTAAGTGTGTGAGGACAGAAAATTTAGGGAGATGGCTAAGATATTAAGTATTCTCCACATTTCTCAGGTGGAGAGTAGTAGACACAGGGCTATGTCCTCCATTAAGGGAGTTTCTGTCTGACATTTCTCCTGCAGGAATACTTTTGCCCAAGTTTCTTCTCTAAGTGTTTATTTTTAAAAACTTTTATTTTAGGTTCAGGGGTACACGTGCAAGTTTATTATATAGGTAAACTTGTGTTATGGGGGTTTGTTGTACAGATTATTTCATCAGCTAGGTACTAAGCCTAGTACCCAATAGTTATCTTTTCTGATTCTCTCCATCCTCCCACCCTCCACCCACAAGTAGGACCCCGTGTCTGTTGTTCCCCTCTTTGTGTCCGTGTGTTTGCATCATTTAGCTCCCACTTGTAAGTGAGAACATGCGGTATTTGTTTTTTTTTTTCCTACATTAGTTTGCTGAGGATAATTGTCTCTAGTTCCACTCACGTTCCTGCAAAGGACATGATCTAGTTCTTTTTTATGGCTGCATAGTATTCCATGGTGTTTGTGTACCACATTTCCTTTATCCAGTCTGCCACTGATGGGCATTTAGGTTGATTCCATGTCTTTGCTGTTGTGAATCGTGTTGCAATCAACTTACATGTGCATGTGTCTTTCGGTAGAATGAGTTACTTTCCTTTGGGTATATACCCAGTAATGGGATTGCTGGGTCAAATGGTAGTTCCATGTTTAGCTCTGTGAGGGACTGTCATACTACTTTCCACAATAGTTGAACTGATTTACACTCCCACCAACAGTTCATAAGCATTCCGTTTTCTCTGCACCCTCACTAGCATCTGTTATTTTTGACTCTTTAGTAATAGTCATTCTGATTGCTGTGATATGATGTCTCATTGTCGTTTTGATGTGCATTTCTCTATGTATTCATTGAGAAAGTGTCTGTTTATATCCTTTGCCTACTTTTTAATGGGGTTGTTTGCTTTTTCTTGTATATTTAAGTTTCTTACAGATGCTGAATATTAGACTTTTGTCAGATGTTTTCCAAGTGTTTGATCCTAAGCTAGGAGTAAGTGCTGTGTTTACTTTCATCCTCTATTATAACAAGTTCTAAAATATGTTTTGTAAAGGCAATAGTTACCTGTATGTGAGATAAAATGTATGTATTTTAATACAGGTTTTCAGTTTGTAATCAAGCCCCCTTTAATCTAGAATGATTGTGAAATGCCATAATTGGTATAATATTCACATAGAAATTAAAAAGAAATTATTTAGGCAGATAGTGAGGGTAGGGAAGTCCTCAGTAAGGTTTTCCTTTTAATGAAAAGCACCCTCAAATCATTTCCTTTCTAACAAAGAGCAGCCTTAAAATCAAGCTGCAGACATTGGCAATCTAACTGGAAGCTTGCACAGGTGAATGACAGCAGCTGGGCCAATAGGAAAAGGCTAACTGGGGCCAAGTATGTTCAACATGGAGACTCCATCTCCCCTTTGCTTTGTCAACCATGTGTGCAGTAAAGAAGCGGATAACATGGTGCTGGCCAGGTAAAGAGCCTATTAGCATAATAACATATGAGGGTGGGGCAGCCAGCTTTTTCGCATGCTATGTAAACAGCACACCTGGCCCAACCAATCTCTTGAGTCCTGTGTGAATGAGACATCACTTCCTCAAGCTCAGCTATGCATTTCACCACAGAACCAGAAGACTCACTCTGGCACCCCTCTGTCTGCAGGAGAAAGAGTTATTTTCTTTTCGCTTTCTTTTGCCTATTAAACCTCTACTCTTAAACTCAATTTTTATGTATTTGTGTCCTCGATTCTCTTGGTGTGAGATGATGAACCTCGGATATTTACCCTAGACAATGATGCAGCTTCAAGGCTGGGGGCAGTGGCTCACACCTGTAATCCCAGCACTTTGGGAGGCCTAGGTGGGTGGATCACGAGGTCAGGAGATCGAGACCATCCTGGCTAACATGGTGAAACCCTGTCTCTACTAAAAATACAAAAAATTAGCCGGGTGTGGTTGCGGGCGCCTGTAGTCCCAGCTACTCAGGAGGCTGAGGCAGGAGAATAGCGTGAACCTGAGAGGCAAAGCTTGCAGTAAGCCGAGATCAGGCCATTGTACTATTCCAGCCTGGACGACAGAGAGAGACTGCATCTCAAAAAAAAAAAAAAAAAAAAAGTTTCCATAAAGGCAATACTTTCGTAAGTATTAACACATTTTATTAAATGCAATATAATGCATCTACCAGTAATGTTTTATTTTGTTTAATGTGCGGCTTAAAGTTAGTTTTCCATTGTTTAGATTATTCATCAACATTTGACGATCCAACTGGGCTAATGGTCACTTTGACTGACAGTAATGTACAGCATCGAATAAAATTCCCATCCCTTATGAGATTCTGAGTATTGTCTTCTGTGTAAACATTGGTTGGTTATTCTTATATCAATTATTTCAACGATTTTATATTCATAAAATATTTATTAGCACCTACGGCGGGTCAGGCACAATGTGGGTATATGAATATAATAGAGCGTAATCCCAGGCCTCAAAGAACTCAGAACCTGAGGAGGGAAACAGCCAAATACACAAATAAATTGCTCACATGCTTAGGTGTTTGCAACCATTCAGGCCTAGACACAGAACAGGCCACACCCTGTACTAGTATACTCTGTGTAGTGCGCTGAGGAGTCCCACATAGTTGGAGAGGCTGGAAGAGGAAGTGGTGGGGCACTTGGGGCTTGGAAAGGAGAAATTGTCAAGAGTTTAGGCTGGAGAGATAAGAAAGAACCGGATCATAAAGGGTTTGTATGTCATGCTTGGGAATTTGGACTTAGTATTGCAGATGTAAAAGTTTTAAGAAGGGCAGTTATAGGACACTTTGGTGAGAGAGTGGGAGATGGTGTAAAAGGTGGAATGTTGGACCAGAAGATTAGCTCTTTGAAAGTGTTATTATTCAGCCAGGTGTGGTGGCTCACACCTGTAATCCCAGCACTTTGGGAGGCTGAGGCAGGTGGATCACCTAAGGTCAGGAGTTTGAGACCAGCCTGGCCAACATGGTGAACCCCCATCTTTACTAAAAAATACAAATAAAAATAGTAGCAGGGCATGGTGGCCTGCACCTATAATCCCAGCTACTCCGTAGAATCACTTGAACCAGGGAGGCAGAGGTTGCGGTGAGCTAAGATGGCACCACTGCACTCCAGCCTGGGTGACAGAGTGAGACTCTCTCAAAAAAAAAACAATAAAATAAAATAAGGAAAATATCATTATTCTTTTTTTTTTTTTTTTTACAGCTCACTTTATTGTATAGGCTGGTCTTGAACTCCTGGTCTCAAGTAATTCTCCCGCCTCAGCCTCCCAAAACCAGTATCACTATTCTTGATGGCTAGAGAAATGGGTAACAGCAAGAAACTTATTTTGATATGCATTAAAAAAATACTCGATTGATTTATTTATGAAAATTATATATACATTTAGTTTTGGAAAATGGTATTTTAAAGGCGCAAGTGAAACTCTTAGGAGAAACTAGAAGTGAAACCTTTTAAAACCCCTTTTTAGTTATTTTGTAGTAAAATGTATTACTCAGATTAATTATGTATAAATTTGAATTTTTAATATTAATGGATTTCAATTTTCCCAAAGCAGGGTTTGGATGAGTAAAAGCAAAGTTGGGGCAATTCAGGCCTAGAAACGCCAAAGCCACTACCATTACCTTCAATCACCATTCAAACAAGGCGCATGCTTAGAGTTTAAATGTGCTTGTTAAGAAACAAAAACAAAACTCCAGATTTAATATAATTTTTAGAAGATAAGATTTTACAATTCCTTTTTTGGAGGAGGCATTTAAGAAATCTAGTTTGAAAATATATAGGACTAAAAATGTGAGAATTTAAGCTTTTCACACTGATGTGAAAAAGTATAAGGGCTGAGATGATGTCACCAAAATGGCACAGAAGTAATCTGACTTCACTCTCCCATACAGGAAATGAAACAGAACTAGCCAGTGTAAAGATCATCACCACCAGTATCCAAGAACTCAAAACCGAGGCTGTGACAATCCCTGCAGACACAAAGATGTGAAAAACTGCAAGCAGAACATAGGAGAAATTGATTTCTCTACTCATAATGCCGTTTCTTCAAACTGTGAGGCACTTCCTGGAAATGTCCCCCAGCACTCATGCTTTCAACACCGGAAAAAGTGAGGTCAAGGTGGACAGCCAGCTTCCAAAATATCTTGAATTCCTATGCAG
This sequence comes from Papio anubis, assembly GCF_008728515.1. NCBI lineage: Eukaryota > Metazoa > Chordata > Mammalia > Primates > Cercopithecidae > Papio > Papio anubis. The sequence goes on from NC_044986.1 coordinate 99,865,917, forward strand.
GAAAGCTGTTCCTGTCTCGGCGGATGGGAAGCATCATAAGTGTCTGCAGACAGAAGGACCCTGAGGGCATCTGGAGCCAGATAGAAGAGGTGGGGCTCGCAGCCCCAGTGCATACAACTTGGGAGCTGCTCTCCATCCCAGACAAAGAGATGTCAAATCAGAGAGGCAGTTTGGCAGCACCATGCTGTAGGAGGTGCACTGCATGGATCCTTGGGGACACAAACCCCTAGCCAGCTTTCCTACCCAGCCAGGGAATCCCCTCTGGGACACCTCCCTTCCAAGATGGGCAGTGCTTTGAAAGGTTGCAAAAGCTGTGGCAAACCTGGTCTTAGGGCACCATCTAGTGCCAAAAAGGAGGTAGTGATCTAGTGCTAAGGGAATCAACAGGCAAACTTCACAGGGAACCTCTAAACATACATACGCTAGCAAGAGCAAACCAACACAGACAGCAAAGACTGGAATAAATAATGAATCCTTCAATGCGAAGACATAGTTGTATGCTTATAAGAAACAACAGCAAATAGGGAACTATGACCTCCCTAAGTGGATAGAGCAAGATTCCAGTACTGACCCTAATGAAAGTGATACGTAAGTTCTCAGATCAAGAATCCAAAATAGCAGTTTTGAGGAAACTCTGCAAACTCCAAGATAACTTATAAAAGCAATTCAGAAGTTTATCAGAGAAATTTAACAGATTGAAATATTTTTTACAAAATTAAACAAATTTTAGAACTGAGAAATACATTGGCTGAACTGAAAAAGGCATCAGAGGGTCTCAACAGCAGAACTAATAAGGCAGAAGAAAGAAGTAGTGAGCTCAAAGACAGACTATTTGAAAATACATAGCCAGTGGAAAAAAAAAGAAAAAAAGAATAAAAGGGATAAAGAATGCCCATGAGATCTAGAAAATAACTCCAAAAGAGCAAATCTAAGAGTCATTTGCCATCAAGAGGGAGCTGAGAAAGAGCAAGCTGCAGAACACTTATTCAAATCAATAAGAACCAAAAAAGAATGTTTTCCTGCAATACATCTTATTGGAAAATACGCAAATAATAAAATATCCGTTGTTTAATTTAACTTTAGATTCTAAATTATGACAAGTTTATGGAGTATTTATCCCATTACATTTATCTATCTATTTTAATCATTTACCTCGATTATTTATGAAAACTCCAATAGTCATCAGTTAAAGTCATGAAACCGCCATTGTAAAATTGTAACTGAGATAGTGAAAATGATCTGACCTAACTGACTTGCTTCTAGCCTCCAAGTTATTCTTGTTCATTAACTTAGTTTACAGTTTAGCTTTGAAACAAAGATGATAGCAGTCCTTTCCCAGAACAAACTTCCTTCATGTCTGTGGATTAGACTGCCTAAGGCCACAAGATTAGAAGTTGGGGTATTTTTACTAAATAATTCAAGATTTCGCTATCTCCATTAAACCATTATTAATGTTTCATTTATTTAAAATTACACAAGCAAAGATCATTCTGTTTTGGGATGAGTTATAGTTTTGTAACTTCTATGCCAAATTTTGACACCTTACAGTATTTGGTAGAGATAAGTATGAAATTACATGATCAATAAATGCAAACAAAAATGTACGTTGGCAACTCTTAAGACATCTCTAATATTACTTTACCAATAATTTTTAAAGCTAGCTTGTTTATTAAAGATTTTATTTTAGTCACATAACTTGAAAAACCATTTGACTAGTCTTTTCTTTTTTCTGTTAAAGTATTTAAGCACTTTTATTTTTCTTTGAGCCAATTAATTAGAACTCCTGTATATATTTTCTTTTCTTTTTTTTTTTTTTTTTGTGAGACGGAGTCTCGCTCTGTCACCCAGGCTGGAGTGCAGTGGCACGATCTCGGCTCACTGTAAGCTCCGCCTCCCGGGTTCACGCCATGCTCCTGCCTCAGCCTCCTGAGTAGCTGGGACTACAGGCGCCCACCACCGCGCCCGGCTAATTTTTTGTATTTTTAGTAGAGACGGGGTTTCACCGTGGTCTCGATCTCCTGACCTTGTGATCCGCCCGCCTAGGCCTCCCAGAGTGCTGGGATTACAGGCTTGAGCCACAGCGCCCGGCATATATTTTTAATAGTGAAACATGGTGTACAAAGACATAAATACATACACGTATTAGGCATGCCAATAGAAGTACATTTTATAGATTCATAAGACCTCCTTTCCCTATCTTTAAACTGCATCTTTGAGCTCCAGGCAGAGCCCACACTGAATCCTGGGTTTTCAAAAAGGTAGAAGTATTATGAGGCTAGACTATGTGATGTTTTTACAGTGCACTTAAAAAATGTTTTCCAAACAAAGACATTTCTAAGTCTCTAAATTACACTTTTTCTTAAAAGCCCCAGAGTAGCTTCTGTTGAAACAGTTATGAATGAAGAAAACAGAATTCAGTTAACTGAAAAGAAAAAACTTGGGCTTAAAAAGACAAGGTCCTAGGAGAGAAATAAACAAAAACATGAAGGCCTTTTAAATGCAAACATGCTCACATACGTATACACATCTTGGAGGTTAGTTTTTAATTAAGCTGACCCTCAACCATTGAGCTTCTAAAAAATATTTTCCCTTCTCAGAGGCTCCCAGCAGGAATGGACCCAATATCTTCCATTTTCAAGTTTACATGATATCAAAGGGAATAAGACAGATACACAAATAAGTAAAGGCAAAATTTGGACAACATAAGGGGGAGTGCACTAAGGCAAAACAGACTCAAAACCAACTCAAAACCTGATCTCAACAGAAATGCAAAGTGGGTGTATGAGCGAGCCCTATTACTTCCCATGGTGGTACCGGACAAACAGCTTAGCAAGCCCAGATAGGAAAGCAATATGCTCCTGGCATGCCATCAGGTTAACTCACCCTTTGAGCATGTCTGCTCTTGATCTCCGTTCTTCCCCAGTAGTGAAAGGGACGTGCACTTTTATCCACAGGACCCTTCAAGAGGGTTCCCAGGAAAATCTCACTGACAGCTGCTGGGATCCTCCTGGACACTGTCTCATCACAAGCCGTTGACCGATGAACACAGCACCGTCCCTGTATCTCCTGGCTGGCATGCCAAATTCTGCTTCCGGGTCAAACTGAGGGTTAGGCTGCTATTTCTTGTGGCCCAATAACGAGATGCAGATAAACTGGGAAGGAGGAGAGTTTTTATTTCTGTAACCAGTTACAGGTAGAAGGCCTGGAAATTATCACCAGACCAACTCAAAATTAGAAAGTTTTCTAGAGCTTATATACCCTCTAAGCTGTATGTCTTGTCTACATGTAAGTGTGCATTCATCTAAAGACATAAGTGATTAATTTCTTTTAATCTGTAACTAAGGTCTAGTCCTGAAGAGCTCCGTCTGGAGCCTCAGTAATTTACTTAATCTAAGTGGGTCCAGGTGCTGGGGTGATTACTCCTATCTTATCTCCTGCTAAATCGCGGAGGTCTGGGGAGTTCCTTCAGAGCCCCAGTAAACTTGTCTGTGGAAGCCTGGAGAGTTTCTTCAGACCCACAGTAAAACTTGTTGAACCCTGCTTTAAGGCCCAGAAAAAGCCTAGGCAAAACTCTTGGTGTGCTTTGGTTACATTCCAGCCTTTATATAAGGGCACTGGCTTTTTAAACTTTCAATATTTAACTTAACCACTTAGTACTGAAACTGTTGCTACGGAGGCTTGCATTAGTGAGAACTGGCCTGCCATACTGCTGCTGCCTTCAGAGACCTTATAGCCTAACACCCTTGGTTTGTAGTGGGAGAGAAGCCCTGCCCTAGTTTTCAGGCACCTGGCATTCAAGAGAGGTCTAAGTGCAGCGGCGGAAATTTTCTCAGTGCATGAAGCCGTTTTTATGTTCCCTAAATTTCACTGCTATTTTTCTCGAAGCACATATTTTCCTCATACCTTTAAGACCCCAGGGCAGGCCAGGCACAGTGGCTCACGCCTGTAATCCCAGCACTTTGGAAGGCCAAGGCGGGTGGATCACAAGGTCAGGAGATCGAGACCATCGTGGCTAACACAGTGAAACCCTGTCTCTACTAAAAATACAAAAAATTAGCTGGGCATGGTCGTGGGCGCCTGTAGTCCCAGCTACTCGGGAGGCTGAGGCAGGAGAATAGCATGAACCCAAGAGGTGGAGCTTGCAGTGAGCCAAGATAGCGCCACTGCACTCCAGCCTGGGTGACAGAGTGAGACCCTGTCTCAAAAACAACAACAACAACAGCAACAACAACAACAACAACAGACCCCAGGGCATATAGGAGGGATGGAAGCAGGTGAGGAAGAAAACATTGCTATTCAGGGATGGACATTGATAGCATTGTTGAAGGGAGATATCAGGGAATCTGACTGCTTGGAATAAGAAAGAGGGATGATCACGATTTTGACAACCAGGTTCTATATTCAGCTAGGAATAGAAAAATGTCCTAGGAAGGAATAAAATGGTCGAAACATCAAAATGCTTACAGAATTTCTGGCAAAATTTTGGTGACATTTTTTTTCTCTTCTACATTCTTCCAGAAAATTCCATTGTAACTCATTGAGGTCATGGCATTCTGATAGCTGCCAAGCAGAGTCATGGTTCTTTTGTAATTGCTAATAAATCATTCACTTTGAAAATTTCCTTAGAGAAATGATTTAATTCTGTGGAAGCAGTTTTTGAGCAGGGGCAATGAGCAATGATTGGGGTCAGTTTTCCAGCTATTGAATTACTGATTGGAGGCTCTGTCAAGGTCTGGTTTACCCAAAGCTATAACAGTTTAACTATCATTGACCAGGAACATATTCAGGGGTTGAATTCTCCTGACTCGTGGCAGACAGCCCTAAATAAGATTTCAGACAGATGTTTTTTCATTGCACAAATATTTTCATTACACAGATGTTTTTCATTGTAGGTGTGTGTGTTTTGGACTATTACAAAAGTCCAGAGTTAAATAGTCCCTGAAAAGAAGAGCATCTGCTGCTATAATGAATTTGCCAACACATTACAGGTTGGCCATGGTGAGACACACACACACACACACACAGAGAGAGAGAGAGACAGAGAGAGAGAGAGAGAGAGAGAGAGAGATGTGTGTTTTGAGGTGTTAAGATTGAGGCAGGGCAGAGAACAGGGGAATCCACGCCTTGAATATAGTGATTTCGTTAGAAATCACTATAGAATTTGTTACATAAGAGTTTTTGGACCTCAAAATACAAACCTCTGAGCCTCCCAGTAGGTATTTTAAGCACCATTGAGAACAAGCATAGGTCCCTAGCAAATAGCGGTGCAGGAGTGCACGGCACAACTTCAGAGGTCACACTCACATTAACTGGGATATGGATGGTGCCCCCGGGATTGACGCAAAACAGTAGCTCTGGCGTCTTTAAATTCTCAGTGCCTGACGACCTGAGGTATACAGTAAGTCTTTGTTGAATCAGTCAGTTTTGTGTGGGCCTTTATATTTCTCAACAATGTTGTCAACTCCTTTTTCTCCCAAATATTTGGCCCCTCGGAGGAGTTTCTGTTATAGCCCATTGAGGCATTTTAATATATCTCTCTCAAAAATTGAACTGCAAAGCAGAAAATATATGTATATTTAGTATTCATTCCATAAACATCTATTAGATGCCTACCACGTTCCAGAAACTGTTTTTCATGCTGAGGATTATAGCAAGGAAAAAACAAGCAAAAATCTCTGCCATTGTGGAGTTCTATGTCAGTTAACATACAGGATTCAAGTAGCAAATTTTACAATTAGATTATATCTACATATGTATATATTTCATACATACATAAAGCTTAGAAATTTTGGATATATATAAAAAATGAGAATTTTGGCCGGGCATGGTGGCTCACGCCTGTAATCCCAGCACTTTGGGAGGCTGAGGTGGGCGGATCACGAGGTCAGGTGATGGAGAACATCCTGGGTAACACGGTGAAACCCCGTCTCTACTAAAAATACAAAAAATTAGCCGGGCATGGTGGTGGGTGCCTGTAGTCCCAGCTACTCGGGAGGCTGAGGCAGGAGAATGGCGTGAATCCAGGAGGCAGAGCTAGTAGTGAGCTGAGATCTGCCACTGCACTCCAGCCTGGGTGACAGAGCAAGATTCCGTCTCAAAAAAAAAAAGAGAGAGAATTTTATATATACATATGTGTGTACATATATATGTGTGTGTGTGTGTATACATACCTACATATGCACACACAGAAATTTATATCCAAATATGTGATATTGAATATTTACAAAAATTAATCATATATTGGCCAGACAGTAGATGTTGCTGAGTTGCATTATACAGGCCATATATATATATATCTCTCTCTAGGTGATGTAACTTGTTTTTTTTTTTTTTGCAACTTTTATTTTAAGTTCTGGGGTACATATGCAGGATGTGCAGGTTTGTTACATAGGTAAACGTGTGCCATAGTGGTTTGCTGCACAGATCAACCCATCACCTAGGTATTAAGCCCAGCCAGCATCCATTAACTATTCTTCCTGATGCTCTCCCTCCCCTGGCTTCCCCCCACAACAGGCCCCAGTGTGTGTTGTTCCTCTCCCTGCATCCACATGTTCTCATAGTTCAGCTCCCACTTGTAAGTGAGGACATGTGGTGTTTTGTTTTCTGTTCCTGTGTTAGTTTGCTGAGGTTAGTTTTGGTTTTCTGTTCCTGTGTTAGTTTGCTGAGGCTAACGGCTTCCAGTTCCATTCATGTCCCTGCAAAAGACATGATCTTGTTCCTTTTTATGGCTGCATGGTATTCCATGGTGTATGTACCACATTTTCTTTATCCAGTCTGTCACTGATGGGCATTTGGACTGATTCCATGTCTTCGTCTTTACTATTGTGAATAGTGCTGCAATGAACATACACATGCATGCATCTTTATAATAGGATGATTTATATTCCTTTATATTCCTTTTATACCCGGTAATGGGATTTCTGGGTCAAATGGTATGTCTGCTTCTAGATCTTTGAGGAATTGCCACACTGTCTTCCACAATGGTTGAACTAATTTGTATTCCCACCAACAGTGTAAAAGTGTTCCTTTTTGCCCACATCCTCACCAGCATCTGTTGTTTCTTGACTCTTTAATGATCGTAATTCTGACTCTCATAAGATGGTATCTCATTGTGGTTTTGATTTGCATTTCTCTAATAGCTGGGATTACAGACATGTGCCACCACACTCAGCTAATTTTTGTACTTTTTGTAGAGACAGAGTTTCACCATGTTGGACAGGCTGCTTTCGAACTCCTGACCTCAAGTGATCCGCCCACCTTGGCCTCCCAAAGTGCTGAGATTGCAGGTGTGACCCACTACACCCAGTCTCCCTTAGGTATTCTTGAAATACAACATAGCCAAGCTGTGTTTACTCAAACCTCCTTATTTTTCTTGTTGCTTCATTTCCATTTAACATTTCTCAACAGAATCAAAGGGCAGTAGCTAGAGAGGCACGAATGAAGCAGTGTAAGTACTTGAAGATCTGCAAAATCATGAAAAGATCAAAAGATCAGATTGTGCCTCCCTTGTTTGGAATTCATTCCAAGCTTGTGCATTATAGGAACACATCTTTTCCAGTCATTGCTTTTCCACCTGTGGAGATCTTATTGTCCACCTGACATATATTTTAGTTTATCTTTGAGAATGCATCTCATTTCTTCAAAATCAGATTTACACTTTTACTTAAAGAGTCTAAGGAAGGATTCAATTTAATTTGCAATAGTAAGATAATAATTGAAACGTGTTTGATGGGATCACTTCAAGAAGGGGCTGGATACTTACAGGACTATATTCCCAGGGTTAAGTTGGAATCTCTAGTTAACTTACAGTTAGTTCTTGCAGTCATTATACGAAAAAGATACTTGCACACACGTTTCCAGCAGCACAATTCACAATTGCAAAAATGTAGAACCAGTCCAAATGCCCATCAGTCAACAAGTGGTAAAGAAACTGATACACACACACACACACACACACACACACACGCTGGAATGCTACTCAGCCATAAAAAGGAATGAATTAATGGCATTCACAACAACCTGGATGGAATTAGAGACTATTATTCTAAGTGAAGTAACTCAGGAATGGAAAACCAAACATCATATGTTCTCACTCATAAGCAGGGGCTAAGCTATGAGGTTGCAAAGGCATAAGAATGATACAATGGGCTTTGAGAACTCAGGGGGAAATGGTGGGAAGGGGGTGAGGGATAAAAGTCTACAAATTGGGTTCAATGTATACTGCTTGGGTGATGGGTGTACCCAAATTTCACAAATCACCGCTAAAGGACTTAGTCATGTAACTAAATACCACTTGGTCCCCAAAAACCTATGAAAACACAAAATAAAAAACAAAAAACCTTACAGTTAGTTCTTGGAAGCAATCTAGTTACTGAAAGACAGGATATTATCCCTGTTAATTGCCTTGAAATAATGATGACTGTGATCTTACTGAGTTTCACAGGTGAGAGGACAATTATTTTCAAATTTTTAATGTCCCTATATGTCTGATGGTGGGTGGAGAGAATGAAAGAATTTGTGGGGAGTAAATGTCTTGTCAGTAGAGTGACTAAACGCTTTCACTGCATGTTTAGTAGATGCCTATTAACAAGACATTGGCCTCTTCCTTAGGGACTAATTACTCTCGTGCTCTTCATCTCCTTTTGTGTCCTCATCACAAGAAGCCCCAGACTCCCAGACCACCCCTCACCACACAGACTCTTACTCCTATAAGGCTTTGTGCACGCTCTAACCCCATCCATCTTCTACTCCTGAAGCCTTTCTCCTGGGTGGTCTGCACCTCAATTTCCTACATCCTCAGTCTCTTTCCTGAAAATGCACTTCTTCTTGCATTAATTGAAACCTGACTTTTCCTCAGCACTCTGCTTCTCTGAAATCTGTCCAGCTGGTGGCTGGCTAGTTTTCACTCTCCCACACCTGGAACCACCAGGTTTGAGAGTAGGGTTACTCTCCTGGGCCTCTTCTGTTTCTAATTCCATCCTCCCCCTCTCCAATTCCCTGCAGACCCCTATCTTTGAAGCTCATGCCATTGGACCACACAACCCAGTGCCCTTCCTTTCTGCAGGCATCTATAGGTACTTTCAGATACTTACTCACTTCTTGTTGATTGTAATGTCTGGTTCATTGTCATCCCAACATGACTCCTGTCTTATTCTTGGTGATTTCAATAGCCACACGACTGGTTCTTCAGAAACCTACACTGGGGCTGTAGATTTGTGAGGTCTCAGCCTTATGGGGGAAGAGTCTCTGTTCAGTAGGCATGGAGCTTAGTCTCCTTTCTCCTAGGAAGCCATGAAACCAAAGCTCAGATTCACAAAGTTTGTCAAATAAACTCAAGGTGATAACTGGCTTAGTGCTAGGTTTATTTCTCTGGATTTCTGCCTTCATGAAACTCTTGACCTGGAGTATTTTTTTATTTATTGCCAGATCATTGATGTTTTTAAGAATATATTTTAAATATATTATCTAACAATTTTAGCCATTTTCAACCAGAAGGTAGGTAAGGGAATCTAGTCCACAATATTACTGAAAAGGTTTCATTATATCTTTGATGATTTTTTTAAAATTAGCAAAATGTTTTATCATTTCATAACACGGGTTTACATTGATGATACAAATTACATTGATGATGTCCTTTCAATATGCAAATCCACCCCCTACTCTCATTTCTTTTAAGACAAAGACACAACACCTTAAAAAGCTCTCCAAAGCCCTCAGGTCCTGTGCTCGCCCTGTCTCCAGCCCCACCTTGGCACAAGTTCCCCCTTGCTGTCTACTCCTTCATGAGGCCTGACGGCCAGGGGCCAAGCCCTGCAGTGGCAGCCAGGACACAGCAATAAACATGATAGGCAAGACTATTGATTCATTAATGATTAGACACCTACAAAACTCAAACACTGTAAATCACTTTTGCTAGAGCTGCTTCTATCCCCCACAGGTGTTTACATACACAGCTCCTGTTCCGGGAACACGTTTTCCCCATTATACCTGAGTTACTCTTATCCTTCTCTCGTAAGTTAATTTCTCAGGAAGAAAGGACGTCTTTATCATTGGCTCTTGTAATGTCACATACCTCTCTTTTCCTTCCTTCCTTCCTTCCTTCCTTCCTTCCTTCCTTCCTTCCTTCCTTCCTTCCTTCCTCAGACATTTATCCATTCTTTGTGGTAAGAACATTCAAATTCCTCTCTTCCAGCTTTGTTGAAAATATATGACACATTAAAATTGCAATTTTACATTTGTTTTATTGTCTTCTCTCCACTTAGGAATACCCCCATGACAACTGGAACTGTGCCTCTTTTTACTTCCCATTATATCTCCAGAGCCAGACATAGTGGGTACTGGATAAATACGTGTTGGCTAGATGAATGCTTGAGGGAGTGAATGAATCACCTGTGGAGAGAGAAAGTGTGTGTGTGTTTGCACACATTAGGTAGCTAGTGGCACCTGCTGAGATGCCAGCCATGCTGTGAACCATTGCCTTTCCCCGATGTTTATCCCTGATCTAAGGGCATGGGGACTGGGAACCTTATTTATACTACATGATACCAGCATCTTGGAGATGGCCACCTTGACCAGGGGAGACATCTGTTCCCAAGCTCACCCAATCACATTCTTCCTTAAAAGCAAGAACAAGAGGCCACGCATGGTGGCTCATGCCTGTAATCCCAGCAATTTGGGAGGCTAAGGTGGGCGGATCACCTGAGGTTGGGAGTTCGAGACCAGCCTGATCAACATGGAGCAACACCGTCTCTACTAAAAATACAAAATTAGCCAGGCGTGGTGGCACATGCTTGTAATCCCAAATACTCGGGAGGCTGAGGCAGGAGAATTGCTTGAACCCAGGAGGCAGAGGTTGCGGTGAGCTGAGATCACGCCATTGCACTCAAGCCTGGACAACAAGAGCAAAACTCCGTCTCAAAAAAGAAAAAAAAAAAAAAAAATCAAGTGACAGAGACTGGGAATTGGGAGCTGAGTCCAGTGATGGATGGTAGGGCTCCAGAGGGAGCAAACATAAACTCTTGTGGCTAACGTCATCAAATCCCCCTGATCACTGCCCTTCTCAAGTTCTGAATGTTCCTGGGGTTGGATTCTATGCACTTTTCCAGTACTCTACCCAGTTTTATTTCTCTAAGATAGTTCAAGTTGATTTTCATTACTTGCAACCAAAGAGCCTTAACTAACTTAGTATTACTATTGCAACACTCCAAGTCAGAAATTAGTGCCACGACTAAGGTGAGTGGCAATAGTAATAGGGACAAAGCGATGGATTTACAGAAGGAGAACAAGTGGAGTGACAAGTGGGGCAGAAGTTGGTGACTAGTGGGGCAGGATTCCATTTAGTTATGTCCGAAATGGAAACAGGTGATTTTTAATGTGCTCTGTGGGAAACTCATGAATTAGTTTATGTGATTGAACGTTTATTGATGAAATAGATTTAAGTGCGTGAAATGATTTCACTAGATTTTTACTTTCTTGCAGCATAATAAATTGAGCAAGGTTTTGTCCCCCTTTGTTAAATGTAACCGAACATTTCTTACAGCTTATAATACTTGAGGGTTCCTGAACCTATGGCTGCCCCTAAAACTGCACTTGTTCTAATCTGGTTGTAAGAAATCAGAGTTTTTAGATAAGCAAAATTTTCCACCGCAGACTTCTCTTATGTGCGGTATTCTTCGTTCAGAACCAGGGTTCCAGCTTTCAATGACCAAGGGTCAAGCCTTCCAGTGTCAAGAAGAGGTGCTGGGGAAGTTCTTCTGCAGATATATCCCGCTGGGGCTTCGCTCTGGCCCCAGGGACCTCACCTAAGCAACCTGCACCCCAAATAAATGTGTACTTGTTGCCTAACCTCAGACAGTCCCCCCCATTTCTTCACATAGATGCTTCCAGGACTGTATCTATTTAGGCTTGATGTTTATTGGGCCAGGCATGGTGGCTCATGCCTGTCATCTGAGCACTTTAGGGGGCTGACGCAGGAGAACCACTTAAGCCCAGGACTTTGAGACCAGTCTGGGCAACATACTGAGATTTTGTCTCTCTCTATATAAAAAAAAAATTAGCCACACATGGTGTTGCATACCTACATTCCACCTACTCAGGAGGCTGAAGTGGGAGGATCGCTTGAGCCTGGGAGGTGGAGGCTGCAGTGAGCTGCAATGGCACCACTACACTCCAGCCTAGGAGACAGTGAAACCCTGTCTCAAAAAAAAAATTATTTTTCCACACCCACCCCTCACTAGGTTTGATTTTTTTAAAAAAATGCCTGTTAGTCAACAAAATGCATTTAGTCCTTTATGACCACAGCATCCTGTTTGGCGAGGGGAGAACTGGCCCCAGATGACCCACTGGGCTGTGAGCCACACTGTGTCCTGGAGCGCCGCCCCTCGGAATGGACTCCCGCACCTTCCGCTTGTGCTGCGGGAGACCTGGGAAGCCTCTCTTTCTCTCGACCTTTTGGAAAATAGCCTTCAAGACCCAGCCTTCTCTGTGCTCCCACGGAGGCATCCTCACAGCACTACGGGGATGACTGCAACACTCTGTGTGAACTTACCTCCTCTCTGCTGCCGCACTGAGAGCTCCTTGAAGCCCAAGACTATGTAATCTCATCTTTGTCTCCCAGCAACAAACGCATTGCATATATTCAGTGTTTATCCCGACTTACTCTTGCCCGACTCTTTTTTGTTTGTTTGTTTTGTTTTGTGTTTTGGAGACAGAGTCTCACTCTGTCCACCAGGCAGCAGTGCAATGGTCCATTATAGGCTCACTGCAGTCTCCGCCTCCCGGGTTCAAGCAATTCTCCTGCATCAGCCTCCTGAGTAGCTGGGATTACAGGCGCCCACCACCATGCCCGGCTAATTTTTGTATTTTTAGTATATACGGGGTTTCACAATGTTGGCCAGGCTGGTCTCGAACTCCTGACCTTGGGTAATCTGCTCAAACTTGGCCTCCCAAAGAGCTGGGATTACAGGCTTGAGCCACCGGGCCCGGCCTTCTTGCCCTACTCTTTCAGGAGCTAGGCTGTGATTCTTGGAATGCAGAGAGAGTTTATTAAGTCTATTATCTATTTTATGTTCGTATTCTTTAACATGGAAAGTTCGTGTATATGTTCTTAGGTAGCATGTGCTTCCCCGCACTCCTGAAGCAAATTGTGTGTTATTTACGCTCAGAAAGAAATAATAACTGAGGCTTTTGTTGGTTTATTCTCTTCACCTTTCTGTTTTTACCTTGGTTGAGCACAGAGAGGACAAGATAATTACAGTTCCTGTGCCAGACAGAAGTTGAAGGAACGTGGCCCCTCCTCGGGGGATTCTTGGCTGCCGGGATCCTTGTGTGTTTCCCCTTAAAGGAGATCCAGGGAGAGCCGGGCGCGGTGGTTCACGCCAGTAACCCCAGCACTTTGGGAGGCGGCGGATCGCTTGAGCCCAAGACTCGAGACCAGCCTGGTCAACCTGGTGAAACCCTGTCTCTACTAAAATTAAAAAAAAAAAAAAAATAACTGGTCATGATGGCACACACCTGTAGTCCCAACTACTCGGGAGGCTGAGGCACAAGAATTGCTCTATCCTTAAAGGTGGAGGTTGCAGTGAGCTGAGATCACACCACTGCACTCCGGCCTGGGCAACAGAGTGAGAAAAAAAAAAAAAGAAAGGAGAACCAGGGAAAGCAGCCTCCTCTGGTCTGTGAGGAGATGAACGAAGGCTGAACGTGCTTCTTCCTGAGCACTGGCAGTGGGGTGCCTGGCATGGGAGACACAGCCTGGCTGATTCCGTTCCACGCATGCCGAGGCCTCCTATGATCCAATTGAGTCATCTGTTTGCAGAGGCAGCTGCAGTGGCCTTTGTCGCTCTGTCAACCTAGGGTCCTCTGTCTCAGGTGGCTGCTGCTCTCCAGCTAATGGGTGATTATCTGGTCTGCCCCTTGTGGGGCCCTGTCTAAATGGAATCCAATAAAGTCCTTTTAAATGAGTTTACTCGCATGAAACCTGCTCCCAATGTGCTCAAACCCATGACTCTTTCTGCAGAAGCACATTGGCTCAGTTGATATTTTATTTAAATAAAGCCAAACAAAACCTCTTAGTTTCTATTAGGAGTTACCCAGGGCAGTGAACAATCACATTCACAGTGCATCTGTAGATCCGGTTGACTCACCAGCAGCAACTCCATTAGGAGGCGATTCTAAGGCCATAGGGAGGAAGAGTGATTGCAGGACAGAGGAGTGGAAGGAAGGACAGTTTGTCAGGGCCAAGGCCCTTCCAGATATTTTCCACTAAATTCCTACAACCCTCTCCCATAAGTATTACTAAGCCAATTTTGCAGTTGAGGAAAAGGCACTCAGGATTCTTAAAGTGAAGGGACCATAAATTATTGGGAAGCAGGGAATTTTGCCATTGGTCTAGGAAGTATTGAGGGGGTTTCTGGAATTTTGGAGTAGCTGCTTTAGATTCGAGGTGAAGGTAAGACAGAAAAATCAGTCCATGACTCTGCCATCCTTCAGTGCCCTTATGGAATATTGCTGTAAAGACGAGATTACTGGTGCCAGTGGGTGGGGGTCCCTCATACATTGAGTTTACTCATAGACTAAGTAATCTCATATCATAAATTATGATAGCTCATTATGAATGAAACAGATAATCACTCAATGTGAGAATTTAATTCCCTACCCATGCCTAACTATAGATGGTTCATTCTCAATATACATTTTACCTGGAATTCCATCATTCTTTTAAGAACGTAAAGTGAGAGGATGCTTTGTCTTTGCAGCTTTAACAAGCACACACACACACACACGCACACACACACATTGAAACACCTCTTTCCTTACATCTTGGCTGCTAAGTAATAATTGGAACATCTGCTCATTCCTGAAAATAAACCAGGCCGGCCCAGCCAGCCGTGGAGACGCACAATGAGGAATGGTTTTTCCCACTAGACTATGTCTGTACAGAGGGGTTGGTTGTGAGCAATTTAAACGAAAGTGAATAGTAAAGAAAATCCCTGTCCTTTACCGTCGTAGTCTCTGCAATCTTAAAAGAGACAAACTGTATAGGCAATAAAGAGAAGGTAAAAGACAGGGCAGCAAGATTTCCTTTTGACTAAAATCTGAATTGAAAGAGACTCTGATTGTCTCTTATTTTTTTCATGTTTGTATAATTGAATTTTCTTGGAATTTACAAAGTTACTGTGTTTAAATAAATTGAAATCCTTCTTGAAAGTGATTTTCTTGCCAACTGTAATAAGCTTTTAATTACTTTTCCACAGCGTAGAAGCCTCTCTTCTGACACTTTAACAGGGAACACAAACTTTTTTTTTCCCAAAAGCGGAGACAGGATTGCAGGTAGAGAAGTGGCTGGTCAGCCCCCTGGAATTCGTAGTTTATTTGTGTTTATTCTCCACAAGTTACAAAGCAAGGGCTAACTCGGAAGCAGGGCTGACTTCAACTCAGAACTTTTTATGCTCCTTTGCTACGCGCGTGTGTGTGTGTGTGTGTGGTGTGTGTGTGTTATTGAAAACTCCTGAATGGCTTTGAGGAGAATAAGTCACTTTTCTTTCTTACAGTGTGTTCTCAATTGTTTTATTCAGCTAGAGCTGGTTTGACAAAACAACATAGACTGGAGGACTTACAAATGACAGGAATTTCTTCCTTTTTAAAAAATTTATTATTTTTTTAGATAGAGTCTCCTTCTGTTGCTCAGGCTGGAGTGCAGTGGCACACAAACATAGTTTACTTCAACCTCAAACTCCAGGGTTAAAGTGGTCCTCACGCCTCAGCCTCCTGAGTATCTGGGACTACAGATGTGCCCTCTCATACCTGGCTAATTTTTTCTAGAGATAGGATCTTGCTATGCTGCCCAGACTTGTCCTGAACTCTTGATCTCAAGCGATCCTCCCACCTTGGCCTCCCAAAGTACTGGGATTACCGGCATGAGCCACTGAGCCTAGTCCAGATATTTATTTCTTACGGTTCTGGAGGCTGGAGGTATGAGATCAGGGTGGCAGCACTGTTGAATTCTGGTGAATGCCCACTTTTAAGTTGAAGATTTCTCATGGCATCCTTATATAGCAGAAGGGGTGAGGGAGCTCTCTGGGGTCTTTTTCATAAGGGCACTAATCCCCTTCATGGGGCTCCAGCCTCGTGACCTAATCACCTCTTAAAGGCTCCAGCTCCAAATACCATCCCACTGGGGATAGGTTTCCACATATGAAATCTGGGGGGGCATAAACAATGGTGAGTTGACACCAATGACTACTTCTCATTGTGTAAATGGAAGCCAGTAACCATTAGGTAAATGACCATGTTAGCAATTCTCATGAAGCCAGAACCTCTGTTCCACACCATTTTGCTCTAATTCTTTGATGGGTGCCTGTCTGAGGCAAGAATGAACCTGAGGAAGGAGTAGCAGGTCATCATTCCAACTAAAATAACTGATTTCCTCTTGCTCTTCCTTCTTTCCCCAACTCTCCTGCCCAGCCCTCTTGGTCTCTGTCCAGTCACAAATAAAGCTAGGACTAAGGATGTGATGGGGGCTGCCTCCATCACCTGCCTGCTGTCCTCAGGGATGCCTCATAAGTGACTTTCTACAGGGTGACACTGCTGTTCATGATCCTTTATGTGTGAATTCATGATCTTCTCTGGGTGAGTTTAGGTAGCATGAAGGGCCTGCCTCTAAGCCCAGTCCTTTCAGGGGACACCACCAAATAGAGATAAGATGAACACATGTTGCAGTCACTCTGTTCCAGGCATCGGACTTGTTTCTCATTTGAATCTTCACCATCACCCTTTGAAGTAAGTGTTATTTTTGTTCTTGTTTTACAGATGACAGAACTGAGGTTCAGAGAGGTTAACTGCTTTGCCCAGGGCCACAAAGCTAATAAATGGCAGCGCCAGCATCTGAGGCCAGGCAGTCTGACACCAGCTGCTGCTCCAGCAGTCTCCGCGTGAGAGGAATAAAAATGTGAGAGCGCAGACTTGACCTCTCCTGGCAGGAATCTAGGTTTCCAAGATGCTGCAAACCCAGACCTTTGGGATACCTCCCCTGATGAAATCACAGCACTCCTAACTTTTTTTTCTTTTTTTTTCTTTTCTTTTTTTTTTTTTTTTTTTTTGAGACAGGGTCTCACTCTATCCCCTAGGCTGGAGTGCAGTAGTACAATCTCAGCTTACTGCAACTTGCATCTCCCAGGGTTAAGCAATCTTCCCATCTCTCCTGAGTAGCTGGGACTACAGGCATGTGTCACCAAGCCTTGCTACTTTTTGTATATTTTGGTAGAGACCGGGTTTCGCCATGTTTCTTAGGCTGGTCTCAAATTCCTGGGCTCAAGTGATCCTCCTGCCTTGGCCTCCCAAAGTGCTGGGATTACAGGTATGAGCCACCACACCCAGCCACGCCTAATATTTACCGAGTCAGATTTGTGTTTGCTTTGCTGTGGACATCCCTGGGAAGGAAGTTAATAGAACTCAATGCTTCAGCAGCCATTAGGACAAGAAGAAAATTTTCTTCCTAAAAACACTTGTCTTTCAGAATTAACACCTGCAATTTGTTGTTTTATCATAGACACTGGGCAGGCCATTCAAATGCTGTTTGGGTTACCACGGTAATTGGAATCCCTTTACTATTATTATACATGAAAAAAATATCAGGTAAGGATGATGGGAGTAGGGGCATCTCTAAGAACCCCATATACATTGGAATATTAATATTGTTTGTACAATGAAAACAAATGCCTTTCATTATTTAGTCTTAAAATACTCACATATGCATCTGATGTAGACATTTGGTAATTGCAGTTCATCAAAGGCCACAAGAAAATAAACTCTAATATCCTTTGGGATAAAGAAGATAAAACTGCAATAACAGCTTTGTTGCCCTCTCTTCACACTCACTTCCCTCCCCATCCTCTACTGCTGACTTCCCCTGGGAATTAACTGGGACAGCCAATATTTAAAAAGCACTGGGTTTAGAAAGTCATTGCAAATCAGAGCTTTCTTTGCATAAACAAGGCAGATGTTAAACCAGGTGCTTTCCCTAAATGGACGTTTTGATCTGTGTTGCAGAGAATTGTTGGTTTCCATGCAGCGGCAGATGTTGTCAAATGTGTGAATTTGTTTGAATCATGGACCAGGAAACAAACATGAAGTAGAAGAATTGCTACTCCCCTCGTTGAAGCAGGGAACCATCTACATCATAATGCAGCCCCAGAACTCACTCGGATCTGAATGAAACAGAGTGAGGCAAAGATATGTTGGTATTTTATAGTCACAGCGTCTCATCCATCTATCGAAGACAAAATTTTTAAGTTTTTTGTTTCTTTGAAACATCATGAAAGATCTAGGTTCTGATATCATCAAATGGCTACCTGAGGAGGAAAAAGATGAAAATCTCATGATTTTGCATTGCCAGAGTGAAGCCAAAGATAGCACCTGCCTGGGTAAATTGCAGTAAAATCACACAAACAGGTAGGAGGATTCCAACACTGAGAGGTGTTGGGATGTGTGTGAATTTGAAATTGAAAACACGGTTGGCAGATCCTTAGCTTCTAGTAGCACGTAGATTACACCACGATCCACGGTCTTTCAAAGCTTTCAATTTGACTTGTAAATATTCAAGTCAATCTGAATAACATTTATTAAGGGCTAATTACCCTGAAATGGGGTGGGGAGAATCTGCAAGATTTGATGAAATTGGTAGTTTTCAGATTTACAGTTTATATATCACTAGAATTTTAAAGATGCAGGGGTTTAAAATGAAGTTTCTTACTCTTTTGTCAAGTAAGATGTCATCACTGTATTATCTTTTAAATGAAAGGATACCTTATGAACAATAACAATTAAAAACCATAATGAGGACATAATTTGAGATGAGACTGTCCTTCAAACTGAATAGCTTTAGCTTCACAAAAACACTTCTTGGTGGTCCTGGGTTTCTCGTTTGGCCACACATTGGACCCATCTTCACTCTGGTCCAAAGCCCGGGGTCTGGGAAACTCTACATTAGATGACGTTTCAGGATGTAAATGAAAAATAAAATTCTAAGCCCCCCAACCATCTGAATAGACCCCTCCTCTCAGCAAAGGGCATTTCAAACTTAACCTGAAAAACTAGTTTGGGCCATAATGGGAAGGGAGGGTTGGACATACCACATTAAGCCCTCTTCCCATTTGGAATTACTGATAGAACAGACTCTTTAAGTCTGATAAGAATCATTTACAATCTAGTCTATCTCTGAAGCCCGCTACCTGGAGGCTTCTCCTACATGATAAAACCTTGGTCTCCACAACCCCTTCTCTTAACCCAGACATTCCTAAGTCTGTAGTCAATAACCTAACTCTTTCAACCAACTCCCAATCAGAAAATCTTTGAATCCAACTATGGCTACCTGCTTCTAGTTGTCCCACCTTTCTGAAATGAACCATTGTGCATCTTACGTGTATTGATTGATATCTTAAGTTTCCCTAAAATGTATAAAACCAAGTTGTGGCCTGACCACCTTGGACATGTTCTCAGAATCTCCTCAGGGCTGTATCTCGGGCCATTGGTCACTCGTATTTGGCTCAGAATAAATATCTTCAAATATTTTACAGAGTTTGACTCTTTTAGTCGACAAGGGTATTTCTAGCTGTCTAAGTCTGTGACTGGAAGGCATGTCTCTGCCCTCAAAGAAAAATCGAAAGACCAGATTTACAGATGGCAAACAGCTGGAGAACAATTCTAGGCAGTACAGATGCCGGGAGTGAGAGGATTACGCAGACTCAGTGTTTCAAGCACAGTATGTTTTGTTCAGGGTAAGTGAGGAAGGCTTTATGGGAAAGGTAAAATGCAGTCAGGTCTTTTAACTCGGTATTTTCTTCTTCAGAGAGATGTGGCAAATGTGAGCAGCCCCTTTAGACTCCTGGAAGGGGCCTCAGAGAGCCCAGGGCTGGAGGAAGGCCAGCAGCGTCCCTCAGTGGAGGAGAATGCCAGGTCTCAGGCGAATATTTTCACTTACTTGGTCTTTAGCTTAGTTCTACCCACCCTGTCTCTCTTCCCCTCTTGTCAAAAATTTTCTACTATCTTTCACACGCAACCATCTGCTCTGCCCATGGCAAAAAACTGCCCATTTGTGGAGCCATCCGATGGGCTCTTCCTGCCTACTGCACAGAAAAAAAAAAACAATTCACTGAGACCACAGCATTGCAGTAAAGAGTTCAATGACCAGAAGCCCGGCCAGACCATGTGGGAGACAGAGTTATTCCTCAAATCCATCCCCCTGAAAATTCAGAGGCTAGGGTTTTTCAAAGACAGTTTGGCGGGCCAGGGAGTCTGCTTCTAGGTGGGGCCACAGGATGGCTCAGCAGGGTCAGGGTCAGGGTCAGGTTCAGCGGGTTCCGGTGCAGCCATGGGTTGTCAGAAACACAAAAAGCTGAAAAGACATCTCAAAAGGCCAGTCTCAGGTTCTATAATAGTAACGTTATCTGCAGGAGTAATTGGAAGAGTTGCAAATCTTAGGACCTCCCGAACAATGGCTGGCAATCCTTTAGGTCTACACCTTAGCAGAATTCAGGGTGCTTTCATCCTGGTAACCTGGTAACCTGGTGGACTTTCATTAGCTTTACAAAGGCGATTTAGTTTTGGGGAGGGCTATTATCATTTAAACAACAAACTAAATTTCTCCCAAAGTTTGCTTGGTCCAAGCCCAGGAATGATGAAGGGCAGTTTGGAGATTACAGGCAAGATGGGGGTTAATTAGATCAAATCTCTTTTGCTGTCATAATTTTCTCACTGTTACAATTTTTGCAAAGGCAGTTTCATTTGTAGTTACTTTACCATTTAAAAGCAATTTTTAGTTTACAGTTTCCTTAGAGATCACTGGTGAAACAGTAGGTCAGGGGCTGGAAGAACAGGGAGCTGGATGAAGGGAGGGTGGGCAGGATGGGGAAGGGACATGGCGCTAGTCCCCAGAGCCTTCTCCCCTCCTCAGCCCTTCTGCTCCACGCCTTTCCTCTCTCCCAAGCCTCTCCATTTCATAGACATAGATGGTTATACCTGTGAACCACCCACATCCTCACAGTGTGTTTTTATAGCATCACTGTTTAATTTTGGGGAAATGGACCCCTCTGGTTCTCTCTAAACGTGAGCTCTGAGCTATTGATCTCTTGGTGTTTGTTCCTGTTTTGTGTCAATAATTGAAATAAATTATAATGTTATTTTTGGACCATCAAGTCCCTTAAATTATAGTGGGTGTGTGTCCATGTGCACTTTTAACTATATAGCTATATATACATACATAAAAACACACACACACACACACATATATATTCATGTATGTGTGTTTTGATAAGCAAGTTAAATTAAAAGAGTTAGACGGCTCTGACTGACCCTGTTAATGGAAAGCACATATGAAGCTTCAGACTGAGTTGTCTGAGATGGCAAACACTGAGTTAAACTGAACATCTCCTTGAGTTTAAATTTAGAGAGAGGTTTGTTCACCTAATTGGAGTAGGCAGCAGTTCTTTCAGTCAGCAAATCTGAGTGATGTTAGTTGACTCTGTTGGTAATCTACATTGGACAAGCAGAAGATGATGCCAAAGATAAAGATGACATTTCCAGCCTGGACTTGTCAGGTGGGTGCCCAGTGACCACTACCGATAGAGAGTTAGTAGTTGGGGAATTCAGAGGAGGGTGAATGTTTAAGGAGGTGACGTGAGTTGACTTACAGAACTCATCAGTACAAGCACAAGGTTTGTTGAGCACTTACTAGGTGTCAAGCACCATGCTAAGTGCTGTGCATCCATGTTACTGAATCCACACAAAAGCCTCATGAATAAGGCTGTGTTACAGGAAAGGATCCTGATCCAGACCCCAAGAGAAGATTCTTGGATCTCATGCAAGAAAGAATTCAGAGAGAGTCTATAAAGTGAAAGCAAGTTTATCAAGAAAACAGAGGAATAAAAGAATGGCTACTTCATAGACAGTTGCCCATTTTTGTGGTTATTTCTTGGTGATATGATAAACAAGGGGTGGATCATTCATGCCTCCCCTTTTTAGACCATATAGGGTAACTTCCTGACCTTGCCAAGGCATTTGTAAACAGTCACGGTGCTGGTGGAGTGTAGCAGTGAGGGCGACCAGAGGTCACTCTCATCACCATCTTGGTCTTGGTGGATTTTGGCCGGCCTCTTTACTGCCAACTGTTTTATCAGCAAGGTCATTATGACCTGTATCTTGTCTTGACCTCCTCTCTCATCCTGTTACTTAGAATGGCTTAAGCATCTGGGAATGTGGCCCAGTAGGTCTCAGCCTCATTTTCCCCAGCCCCTATTGAAGATGGAGTTGCTCTGGTTCAAAAGCCTCTGACAATTGCTGTTGTCAGAGGAAACCAGGAAACAGAGTCGGGGAAGTCGGGTGATATGCTCAGGTCTCACAGCTAGTCAGTGTGGGGCTGTGATGAGATCCCCAGTGATCCTATTCCAGAGCCTGCACTCTTAGCACCCACAAAAGATGCTCCCCAAATCATGGAGAAGTGGAAAATTCTTTCTAGGTCAAGGGAATAATGTGAACAAAGGCAGGAATGTGCAGTATCCTCTTTATCTGGCTATCTTCTACTGGTTCTCCTATAATCAATGACATTAGCTAGAAATTCAGCCTCCTCCCCTTTTTGTCCTCCTGTATCCCATCTCTGTTTAAAATCGTATCTCTTTACTCCATCGAGAATTTTACCATTAGGGGCAACTCAAGCCTGTCGGGCAACCTGGACCCGACAAAGCACATCAGGCGTATCTATTCCATCTGTTAAATTCCTCTGGTTTTCTAGCTTTTAACCTGAGCACACCACTTATCCTCTGCTCCTGAGAGCCTGGGAGCAAAGCACCTGAACACAAGACCAGAACTTGTAACTCACAGAAGTCCAGAAATAGACTCAGTACACTGGAAAATACACACAGCATATGCACAGCAGTGCATACATGGCATTGTACTGTGTGCCTGAATTGTAGGTGTCTCCACTGTCCTGAAACACGTAGCCTCACCAGATTTTCTGAGCCACAGGCCATGGACTTCGCTGTGAAATTAAGAATTGGCAAAATGTGAACAGTAGCTGGATATTTGACATTGTCATGGCAATATTGCTATACTTTTAGCTGTGATAATGGTATTAAGGACATTTTTTCTTTTAAAGGAGTCCAGGCTAGGCACTGTGGCTCACACCTGTAATCCCAGCACTTTGGAGGGCTGAGGCAGGTGGACCACCTGAGGTCAGGAGTTCGAGAACAGCTGGCCAACATGGTGAGACCCTGTCTCTACTAAAAACACACAAAAAACCAGCCAGGTGTGGTGGTGGGCACCTGTGGTCCCAGCTACTCGGGAGGCTGAGGCAGGAGAATGGCGTGAACCCAGGAGGTGGAGCTTGCAGTGAGTGGAGATTGCACCACTGCACTGCAGCCTGGGCGACAGAGCAAGACTCCATTTCAAAAAAAAAGTAAAAATTAGCTGGGCATGGTTGTGCACACCTGTAATCCCAGCTCCTTAGGAGGCTGAGGCAGGAGAATCACTTGAACCTGGGAGGCACAGGTTGCAGTGAGCCGAGATTACGCCACTGCGCTCCCATCTGGGTGACAGAGTGACACTCTGGCTCAAAAAAAATTTACTAATCTTTTAGAGGTTCATATAAAAATAATTTAGTGTTGGGGACGTCGGGGAGGGAGAAGGGTGGGGGAATGGATGAAACAAGATTCAGGCTCATAATCAGTAGATGTTGAATCTGGGTGAAGGCAACACAGGAATTTATACTATTTTCTCTACCTTTTTATGTATGTGACATTTTCCATAATAAAATATGTTTTAAAAAAATATCAGATCTGATTGAAGGAGAAATCAGAGTGGGGCAAAGATATCCTTCAGAAGCTACAGTGTGGGCACCTGCAGAAGAGCTTTTTTTTCTCCCCCACAAAAGACCCAAAGACACTTTAAGCTCCTTGGCAAGTGAAGGGCCTTTGATTCTAGCAATTTGTTGAAAATCATCTCCACTATGAGACAAAGTCAGAACAATTATCCACAGCCTGAGATGTGTCCACGTTTACACATTTATTTGGGTTTAGAGAGACAACACAGATAAAATACTTGGATCATACACAAGTTTATATTTGGTAGGAAGAACAGGTTGCCACATGTTTGTATATTTTATGTTTTTATTTTTTTCTGTCTTTAGTAATGGAGTAATGTTGGGGGAATGTCGATGTCATTCAGAAACACCAATTTGGGAACGGTAGCTTGGCACACCTAACTAATAAATACACAGTGTTTGCATTTAGCATTTGAGAACAGAAGAGCACGTGCAAAATGATACCCAGTTTGAGGTTCCTCGTCCTGCTACTATATTTACACCTGTGCCTTCTTTGTCCATATTCTGAAGATTAGCAACTACTCCAGTGCCCAGCAGAGCCAACACCTACGATTTTGGCAGCTGGTGACACTCCATAATTGGTAACGTCTGTTCTCAGAGACATAGTGGTGTTCACCTTGCATTTTGTGAAGTTGCACAATTCTCAAAGGAAGTTTCTCAGTAGGGGGCTTAGCTGAGGGCATGTTCTCTATTAGAGCCGATGTGGAGGGCATATAGTTAGCGGGGAGAGAGGAGAGAGAGAGAGAGAACAGGAACAGATGCAAATGTAGTTTTCATAATATCAAAGTTCAATACAGCTACCACACAGAAAAAGACATATCAATAATATATTGTACAAGCTTTTACAGGAACACATGTTGATTTGCAACACTGTACAGTTCAGATCTAAAGTGCACAACCCCAATCTGAGGTGACAAGACAGTATTATCAAGATAATAAAGGCAACACAGTCAGACAGAATTGATTTCCTTTTCTTTCCTCACATCCTGTGACAGTATATAAAGTCCATACCATGCATAGGTCTCAGATAAAGACATATCACACTTGTTTGTTCAAGTATTTTAAATGATAAACACAATATTGCTGTATAAATGAAAATGGCCATGCCAGTTCTGATTAAAGCTAAAACCAAACTTTTCTAAGACTTGTAAAGAATGGGCCCACATAAAGACCATGGCACTGGGAACTTGGGCTAATATTCAAAATAATCTCCCCTCTTCCCTCCCTCCCTCCCTCCCTCCCTCCCTCCATCCCTTC
This sequence comes from Papio anubis, assembly GCF_008728515.1. Lineage (NCBI taxonomy): Eukaryota > Metazoa > Chordata > Mammalia > Primates > Cercopithecidae > Papio > Papio anubis. The sequence goes on from NC_044986.1 coordinate 99,891,043, forward strand.
CTTCCTCCATTTCCTTCCTTCCTTCCTCTTTCCTTCCTTCCTCTTTCCTTCCTTCCTTCCTCTTTCCTTCCTTCCTCTTTCCTTCCTTCCTTCCCCTTTCCTTCCTTCCTTCCTTCCTTCCTCTTTCCTTCCTTCCTTCCTCTTTCCTTCCTTCCTCCCTCTTTCCTTCCTTCCTTCTGTCCTTTCTCCCTCCCTCCCTCCCTTCCTCCTTCCCTCTCTTCTGACCTGATTACACATCTCCTTTCAAGATGATTTATTAAACTACTGGGACCTACTAGGCTTTTATTTGCTTTCTTCTTTGGGCTACAGTTGGCAAGGATTTCCCTGCACAGGCCTGAGCAAGACTCTCGGCCAATTTGAAGGAGTACTGGGAAGGGGTAGGGGAGTGGGGAAGAAGAGCTATTGTTTTTGCTGGAATTGTTTTGCTGGAATTTCATACATAGGCACAAATTGTCCTTTAAAATTTTACTATCTCATTAACCTAAAAAGCAGCAGCAGCAGTTCACAATCTAGGATCTGTAACCCAAAAGATAAAGCATCCTGGAGTAGAGCAGGGTTGGTTCACTAGGGCATTGGGCCACACTGTCTTCTCCAAGAAGGACAGCAGGTTGGATCAATTAGCATCTCTGTCTCTGAAGTGGAACCTTTGGGCCTGAGGCTCCAGACAGTCGGGCAGCTATGTGCTTATTCTCAGCAGGCCAGGCAGTTTTGAGAAAGGAAAGGGATGTTTGGCCATTAGACAAAGCCTAGAATGGAAGGTTATTCCTTCATGAAATTCTGTGGCACAGAAGAGTTTACTTCTAATTGTCATAGTGAACCCATTTGCTTTCTAGACAGAAAAGGCCTAAAGCTGTGTTCATATCAAGTTATCACTGTTTTTGCATATAACCTAGGAGAAATAATGTAGGGGGAAGCTTATGAAAATTTCAGATGGCTAGATCCTATGGTTATATTATAGGGCATTTCTATATGTTATATTGTAGGGCATTTCTACCTGTTGAAGGGCAGGGTCTTCTCTCTTCCCTTGTATACCTGTAGTCTGAGTATTGAACTGCCTGGTCCATTCAGAAATGGAGAATGTTCCTAAATTTGCATTTGCAGTCTGCATATGAATCTATTGTTCTCCTATCAGCACTTGGAATCTGACGACGTGTGACCCCATAAATATCTATGGAAGCCTTTGTTAGCTCAGGTTTTTCTATCAGGTTCACAGGGAAGGAAGGATGTTTTAAAAATACTATTTTGAATTCTAAGGATCTTGTTATTTCTGCATATTCTGGTCACTCTGGATCTTGATGGGAGATGGATAAAGGAAAATCTTAAGATAATGCCTCAAAATCTAGGGTGAGAGGCTGCTCATTTCATGGATGAGAAACAATCACCCATGGAATATAAATTATTTATTTTGGGTCCCAGTGGTAGGCAGTCTGGTGGGAGAGACTTTGTGGGGAGGACCGGGGAGGGGATGGAAATGCGCAGCTGTCCTGAAGGTAAATTTCTCTTTCCTGGACAGTGGCAATATGGCGCCAGGATGATGTCATTATTGTCCCACAGAGATCTCTTCTCCCAAGGCCAACTTTAATTTTCTGGGCTCACCACATTCTGGGAGTGTGCTTCATTCCTCTTTGCTCAGGCTGATTAGGTTTTATTTTTATTTTCTCTAATTAATTCAAATGACCTAATAAAAGAATACTATTTGGAAGATGCCTCAAGAACGAGCATCAACCTTCTGTTCAAAACAGGCCGAATTGGAAAGCAGAATAGAGACAATTACCCTAATTTAATCTGAGATGAAGCTTGGCTTGTCACACTTGCAGAGTGAGTCCGCTAAGAGTAAAAAGGGTGGAAAACTTCAAGGGGAAGAGAATCTTATTGCCAATGGGATCAATTATTTTAAAGAACTTGCAGTATTCTTTTGTGTTTGTCTTGAAATACTAACTTTAGAGATGTGATAAGCCATAACATGTATAGAAAGAAGGAATAATACCTTTTAAGAATTTTGTGGGTCAGTGTTTCAAAATAACTTCGCTAAGTGTTTTACTGTGCCTCCATTAAGAGAAAGGAAAAAAAATCTGGCTTAGTTTTTATATCTGCCCCTGCAGTTTGTACAACCCATATAAAATAAAAATCTATATGTTACAAAATAGGATATCTTTTTTAATATATATATTTTCCTTTTGTAAAATTATATGTATTTAAATACATTTGAAATGTTGCTATAGGTAAATTAGAAATTTTTTTCTAATACTATGAAAAAGGCAAGAGTTTTTATTGTCAACATACATTTTATATTTACTTTATCCTTTTCACTGCACCCCAAAGAACCTTTTATGATTCAGGGGCAATTTGGCACTATTCAGTCCTACTAGTCTGAAGTGAAAATAAAGTTTGCTTTGCACACTATATTAAAATTAAGGGAAGTATTTATAACAATTTTAAGCTTTTCCTGATTGATTAGAACATAGCCTTTTGTCACTAATTCTTAGAGAGGTATTCTAAACTTAAGAAAGGACTTTTAAAAGGAGCAATGTCTTTTTTTGTTTAATTTTTAAACTCTACTCTACTTTGACACCACAATATAGAAATAGATTTACTTTGGAACAAACTACAAATACATTCACACAGTTTGTGACAACTTAATTGTCTACCTAGAGAAGTGGAACAGCTTGGTGAGCAAGGTTATTATAAATCTTGTCCAAGACGTTCTATTTCTTCAATCAGGAAGTCAATGTCTTGGTGAGTTGCTGCAGGGTTTGAGATGACCATGCGGAAGAAATTGACCTTGTCTCCCAAGGGTTGGTAGCTGACCATTGTTGTTCCATACTCCATCATTCTGGCCTTAATCACTGGAGCCACCTGTGGGACAGACCATATCAGCATGGTGACTTTCTCCTGGGACTCTCCCCTGAGTCAAAGAACCCAACAGCAAGCAGTGTCTTTAGTTTTTAGCTCAACAGTCAGAACCTTACTTGTTTTCTCTTGAAAGAGTTACCTCCAAGTTTTCTTGGGATCAGAGAACTAGAACAGTTTAACACATTCAAGATCCTGCAGGTGATAAGAGGAATAAGTGATAGACTATCAGGTGCCTGTCACCTTGTCCTTGACTTTCCAGTTAGTGTTTTGGGAGGACGAGATGAATCTAGTATTGGCCACAGGCTAAATGGGTTAGCAAGACTTTTGGGGGTGTTTTCCCACCACAGTAAATTTAAAAACATTGGAAATAAAACAGTTCAGAGGATTGTTACCAAAATGTAAGTTTCAGTATCAGGTGATATATGAAAATAAGCAGACTTTTGGCAACTTTCTTGAAACCCTAGAGCTTTCTAGTTTCTTTTCGTTCTCTTTTTGCAGTGCCTCACTTTGTAAGATATATTGAAAGATAATCCTTAATAATGATAATGAATTAGCTGGGACAAAAAGCTGAACCCACAAGGACTTAACATATGTTGCATATCACAGACAGGATAGCATACCACAGACAAGATTATACTCTATTTATGTCAGATTGTTGATTATAGCCTCAGATAGTTCTCTATTGTGTATGAAATTAAGTTTAAACTCTAGTTCAGTTCAGAGACCTTTCATCATCCATTTCTGAGGCCTCATCTTCCACCGTTCACCAAAATGAATCTTCAACTCTGACAAGACTCCTTTATTAAATATCCCTTGAATTTACTATATGTATTTGTGTCCCTTTACACTTGTCATCAGTGTTACTATGTCATACTTGTTCTCTGTGCTTAGAATCCATCCCTTTTCTCTTCTGGTTCATATCCTACACACACTTCAAGATTCCACCACAGTCCTAGAACTGCTATGAAGCCTTTCCTGACTTCTAGTGTCCATCAGTAGCTCTCTTCCTTTAAGCTGTAAACATATGATCCATGATCCTTCCCCATAGATTCTGACTATATGCTAATTTCCTACTATCCTCTTACTTCTGAGCAAATACATTTTCTTTCTCTACCTCAACTGTCAGGTCCTGGAGGGCAAACACAGCGTCTTCTACTCTGTTTGTTGTTGTTGTTTACCAGCACAGTGCTTGGTACGTGTTGGGGGAGTCCTAAATTCTTATTGCTATAAAGAGTAGCATAATAGAAACAGCTATCTAGGAAGAGGCAAAAACTTAAATCATGTCTAACCGTACATACAATCTATCCACATATATTTATCACTGGAGTTTGTAAATATATAATATCTGATCTTCATTGCTGCAAATGGTAGATAGACATCAGAGAAACTTTTAGACTTATTTGAGTTTCATGTGGTCAGAAACTCAGCTCAAAATGGAGACCATGCCTTCTATCATAGCTGGATTTATCTTAAATGGACAGTTCAATTCAACTGGAATGCTGTTATGAACATCTGACTTATAAATATCAACTCTTAATTAATCATTGGTTTGTAATGAAGTTTTCGTCTTCAAAGTATCCAATGCATAAAATCAGCAACGTTCCCATTGGGTCCAATCATTTGTTAGTTACCAAAGACAAAGTCAACAGATAGACTTCACCTTCACTTCTCATTCCGAACCTAATTTCCTTATCTAAAAACGAATGTGGATGATGATTCCAGCATTGAGATCTTCTGACTCTAGGTTGAGTTCTTATATCCCTTCCCACCCCTTGTTCCATGGGGAGGAATGTTTCTCTTGGACTGATCCTTCTTTCACCTAAAGCATTAAGAATGTATGCAGAGCACTGGGCACATCCCAGGGAATAAATAAGAAGAATTTAAATATCTCAAGTCTGGGATTAACTTCTGAAAATAGATCTACTAGAATATTCCAGCCAAAGGGGCATGAAATTTATCCTTTGTGTTGTGAGGCATGTCAACTCAATATGGTTCCTGCGAAGATAAATCTCAAATTAGAAAAGGAATTCCAAATCCACTTGGCTGCAGGAATCTAAGGACAAGTCACATAACTATTCCTTAGTTTCATTTGTGTAATAAATCATGCTTGCTCTTTAGAAGTGATAAAATAATGACAGAGCTTTACTAAGTGAATTAAAGTCTCATTTAGTTTTCATGGGCAATCCAAGCAACGGTACAGAAGAATGGCACTAATTATTAAGGACAATCATCTCTAGCTTTTCAGATGAATGCGAATCAAAGGTTAAAAGATTAATGCTAACAGCCACAAGCAAACAGATTTTGGCATAAAGTAAGATTGAATCCCCTCAGTTCCTGAAGCAAGCTGAATTGGCAGAAATCACAGCTGTCTAAACACATATGACTTTTGGTTGCTTCCAGAAAATGTGGATGAACTAAAATTAGCTGGAACATGAACTTCTACTTCGTGGTATATTCACTCATTGCAAGTGAAGAAGGAAAATAAGATTCGGACTATTCTGATGAATATATGTGATCTGTGAGGCCAAAATAGACATTCCTGTATCAACTAAGATGGGTCCAGGGTTCAGGGCCTGGCTGGGGGGCAAATTACTAAATTCCTAATGATTGAAATTCCCTAACAATAGGTGCTATGAGACCCCCTCCTCACCCTGATTTACTACCCAGACCACCATAACTCTGACTGCACAGAAGACTGACCTTACACACATTCTTTCGTGGTAAGCAACGGCAGACCTTAAGCCAGCTTGAGCAGCTTATAGACGTGGTGCACAAGCTGTGTTTACGTCCTACAGTTCACCTTTTGACATAAAGAGTCAAATTCTACCTCATTTTAACACTAAAACCCTGCCCTGAAGTGAACATGGGATGTATGCTACATATATGTTTACTTATTCTGCATGTGCTCAGCTCCCCCCATAAATATGGATACCTTTTCCCCAAAACCTACTGAATATGTCTGACTCTACTGTGTGATACAGGCCCTGTGAGGCATAAAACCCAACCTGCCCTTCCCCTCTTGGAAGAGAGGGCACCTTCCGCACATGCTGCAGGCTGTCTCTTCCTGGTTTGCAAACTGGTATCACCAATAAAGCTCTCCTTTCTACTATTTAGCCATCCCGGTGGTCTTTTGGATGAAATACATAGAGATTTCACTTATTTCTAGGCTTTTGTATTTTTTGGTTGTATTCTTAGTTTTCCTAAACGAAGAACGCGAGTTGAGAAAGAGTGGTTGCACGTTGAAGAATTCACTAAAGGTGTAGTCAACAAGAGCTCTTTGGGGCTGCCTTAAGAATTTTAGGGTGTTGTCTTCTCTCTTATGCCGTTAGCTTTTTTAGTCCTTTAGAAAGCAGTAACTAGGGGACTCTTCCATAATTGGAATCCACATTTGTCTCTTTCAAAGAGGGTGCATAGTAAAGCATCATGAAATAAACTTAAAAGATATCACAGAAATGTATTTTTCACGATGTCTTAGAAAACTTTTTTGTTTTTACATTTTGGAAGACTGCAAGAAATTTTTGAAAAATGTAAAAGCAGAATAATTAAATGAGAAATTCTAAACTATTGGCTAGGCTTGGTGACTCATGCCTGTAATCCCAGCACTTTGGGAGGCTAAGGTGAGTGGATCACTTGAGGTCAGGCTTTTGAGACCAGCCTGGCCAACATGGTAAAACCCTGTCCCAACCCCGTCCTGACCAAAAAATATGAAAATTAGCTGGGTGTGGTGGTGTGCGCCTGTGATCCCAGCTACTGAGGTGGGAGAATCTCTTGAACCTGAGAGATGGAGTTTGCAGTGAGCCCAGATGGCACCACTGTACTCCAGCCTGGGCAACAGAGTGAGACCCTGTCTTAAAAACAAAACAAAAAAATTCTAAAATACTAAAATTTCACCAATTAAATCCTCTATTGCACGTAATAACACAGACTTTCAAAGAGTCTGTGTTAAATATAAGGCCAGGCTGCTTCCTTACAAATTTAGTATTAAATCCACTGCTAACCTTTTAAAAGTCCACCAATCAGTGTAGGACTATAAAAGCTGACAGAACCAGATAGTGATCAACAATAACAAAAATTAAAATAAGAAGATGAAGAACCAGAAACACAAGAAGTTATCAATAGACCAGCCCTTTTGATTCTTGTTTGGTAAACATTGGCACAGCCTACTTGCGTCCCTCCCTGTGTCTAAAGCATGTGTGCGGTGTCACATCCCCATAATGCTCCAAGCATTCATCGTCTACACTGCCTCAGCGACACAGCGCCATCTGCAAGATCATAGTCCTGACAGGGCAGGAAGCACACTGACTGGATTCTCGTGTTTACCACCCCCATGAAGGTATGACTGTACTTGCTTTATTAATAACTTCTGTTATCCAGATATTTGTCCCCAAACTAGTGCACTCTGGAAAAAGGCTTACGAGCCACTGTTAGGTTTCCTAAATGTTGTTTCCCTTCCTTATTCTGGAATATGCCTAAGGTATTCGCTATAGACGGAATTTTTCTGTCCTCCCAAAATTTATACGTTGAAATCCTAACCCCACAATGTGATGATATTAGGAGGTGGGGCCTCTGGTAGGTGATTAGGTCAGGAAGGCACAGTCTTAGAGGCCCCAGAGAACTACCATGTGAGGATACAGGGAGGAAAAGGCCATTGATGAACCAGGAAGTAGGGGTTCCACCCAACACGGAATCTACAGGGACCTTGATCTTGGACTTCCCAGCCTCTAGAACAGTGCAAAATAAATTTCTGTGTTTATAAGCTACCCAGTCTATATTAGTCTGTTTTTGCAGCCCAACCAGACTAAGATACAATTTTAGCCTAACAAATGATTTTTGAGTTCCTACTGTGCACTACAGCTATGAATCAGGCAAGATGGTACAAAGAGTAATTCTCTGCCTTGTCTTGTCCAGAATTTAACTTTGTTCTTTTGGTTCCCATAAACTGCACAGGAAACTCCACATTTCCCCCATTTTGGGTCTATATCGGCATGGACCAAGAGAACTCTGCAGTGATCTCCATCATGTTCTATATCTGTGCTATCCCATAAAACAGCCATTGGTCACAAGTTGAGCAACTGAAATGTGGCTAGTGCGATTGAAGAACCATATTTTTAGTTGAATTTGAATTTAATTTTAATTGATTTAAATTTAAATATGAATAGCCACATGTGGCTATTACTACCATACTGGACAACAGATTATTTCACCTCAGTTCTTTTCCCTGTGGAACTGTGTGTGTGTGTGTGTGTGTGCGCATGCGCATGTGTATGAATATTTTACTGGTTCCTGGACATTATACTTTAAGGGCGTCACACTTAATAAAGAACTTTCCAGAAAGTCTGAAAAAAATCATTGGCATAGATGAACAAAAGTTAAACTTGGTATTCATGTGGTTCTATTTTCGTTTCCAAATCTGAATTGCTGAATTATCTTGATTACAATGATAAAAATGGAGAAAAGTCAGGAGAATTCATTTTGCAATCCCCGGAGATTTTCGTATTTGAATTGTCAACAGTATAAAAACAGTTTACTAATATTCCAATTGCCATCTCCAGGAAACAATCTCCATCCCCATTCCTCATTACAGCTCATACGAGGTGCTGAAACCTAGGGGGCATTTAAAGAGTGATATATAAACAGGAGAGTCTCCGAGTTGATTTTTATTCAGAAAATGATGAAAAAAATGTTTTTATTCTGTGCTCCCATCTTGTTCCATCCCTCAGCCCAGTGATACTAGGCTGATTCAACAAATGAAATCAGCCAAACTAGTCTGTGGATTCTCTTTCTGGTCAGTCAGTTCAATAAGGAAGTGAAAGGCAAAAAGAATGGAGGCATCTAATTTCTAACTAACTGGTTAAATAAGTCATTGTTAAGAAATTTTACATTATGAAGGTATACCATAAAAATTCCAGGAAAAATATGAATTTTTTCCTCTTAAATGACAGCAGACACCTGCACCCCCATTCTCGTTGTTATTGCCTGCACCAATCATCTTATCCAATGCGGCCTCTACTCATTCCCTCCCACCTTGTGAGCTTGATTTCCCGGAATGAACCAACTTCACTAAATCATCAAACACAACCACACCCCCTTCCACCTCAGACACATGCGCCATGGATCCTGGTTCTAGAAGCTTTCTTCCATTTTTTCCTCTAGATCAGGGGTTCTCTAGCTGAACTGCACATTGGAATCATCTGGATAACTTTCAGTCATTCTCAGGCCCATCCAAGCACAATCTGATTACATTTTCAGGGTGAGACCTGGTCACTAGTGTCTTTTATAAAGTTTCTGGATGATTCTAATGTATGACCAGGATTGCGAATCACTACTCTAATTAGGAGGCTTGGTTTAAAGACCTCAGCCAAGTGGAAGTTTTCTCCTGATGAGAGTTTGATCCTGGGTTGCTTAAGGGCAGATGTTAACATGTAAAAGCTTCAGTGAAGGTTTCATATATACACAAAATCCTCTTCTTCATTTTACATAGAAGGAACTAAAGTGTTCCCAAAGGTCAATGAGGCAGCCCAAACTCCTGAGCAGTGAGGGGACAGCCTGCAGGGCTTTTGGCAGTGACTGGAGGAGGTTCCCTCTTTTATGATAAATGAAAAGAACCCCCAAACCAACCAAATCAACTCTGAGATCTAAGTCTACACAACCATCCCTAGTTTCGCATGGTGACAGGTCCTGCATATTCGCTTCGATGTGCATTGCAAGTCATATTTCATCCGTGTATAAGTGCTAGGAGCAGGAGAGGATGAAAGATAAAGGGTGTCTTACTGACCACAGTACAATTTAAAGCTCAAGCCCTCAGACTTTCTGTGAGATTTTGGGAGTTACATTTTCTCCCTGTGTGTCAGTTTCTCCATCAGCAAGATGGGTGGACAGTCCTTCCCATGTCAGGTTGCTCTGAGGCTTTAAGTGACCTGACACCTGATATTGAGCTGGGACACAATACACACTGAAAACCGTGGCTGTTATTATTGCTCTTTGCCCTCCTACCTTCTGGGGGTCATCACAGCTCTAAGGACACCTCCAGGGTAGCCTTGATCTTGGCAGCTCAAGAGGGTCAGCAGCAGCATTGTTTGCTAACCATTTCTGGTACCCGAAGTCTCTTTTGTGCTTGTAACTGAGCACCAGTTTCACTTGGAACAGCAATGAACTTCAGCAATGTCCTCGCTGCTTTGTGAATGCCAGCAAAGCTTATTGCCTGATTACTTCTTTTAGGACATCATAAACTCACTCTCAGAAAACAAGCAAATAGAGTTGTTAAAAGTCTGCATAGGTTGGGCACAGTGGCTCACGCCGGTAATCTCAGCACTTTGGGAGGCCAAGGCGGGCAGATCACCTGAGGTCAGGAGTTCGAGACTAGCCTGGCCAACATATTGAAACCCCGTCTCTACTAAAAAGACAAAAATTAGCTGGGCGTGGTGGCGGGTGCCTGTATTCCCAGCTACTCAGGAGGCTGAGGCAAGAGAATTGCTTGAACCCAGGAGCTGGAGGATGCAGTGAGCTGAGATCACGCCACTGCATTGCAACCTGGGAGACAGAGAGAGACTCCATCTTAAAAAAAAAAAAGAAAAAGAAAAATAGAAAAAAAAAGTCTGCATACATCAGGTTCTATATGTCCTGGCTCTGTGGGAGTCCACAGATGGGAATGGGCCCATGCACCCAGGTGGGCTCTCTCCTAAGGCCACAGGCATACGTCATAAAGAAGACGTGCACATGAAAGGCTCAATACACGCATGTATCAGAGGAGCTTGGAGCACTGACCTTTGAGAGGCGACTCATTCTCTCTTCATTGTCTTCCAGAGTACGCAAGCTCGGAGGAATGTACCAGAAGCAGACATTTGTGTGCTGAGGCTACAAAGGGGAAAGGAACATTCATATTTGGCCCAGGCTGGCAATTTTGAAAATTCTACGAACATTTCAAATCGATGTATTCAGCAGGTTCAAAACACAATTCCCACTTTTCAATCAGGAATTGCCATTGGAGGGCATGATTTCGACAAAGTTCTATGGACTATTTGGTGAGTTTGGTCTTTATTCCAGCTCAGAATAGCTACCCCGTCATCCACTGCTCCCCTCTGTGACAGTCCCACTTACCTGGACAGCACATCATTTACATCATATCAGTGATGAGGGTTGGAATTGACTAAACTTTCTGGGATTGTAGAAATCCAAATACATACCTTCCCATCAAACACCATCTCATATCCTTCTCGGTTTTTTATGATGTTGTATAAATACTCTGCCAACTCCAAACATTTATCAACATGTGCTTCAAACCCGGTAGTCCCCTAGGTAAGAGAAGGACACAGCTCATTAGGCAGGCTAAGAGTGCGGAGGAAGTGATTTCCCTGGAGACTGATGGTCATCCTGCCGCCTCCATCTCAGCCTCGTCTGGCACTTTCCCGACACAGGGCTGTTTCCACAGGCTTTTTCAGTGCTGTTTTCTCTTTAATGCTCTCCCCGTCAGGTGCTTTTGTTCCCCTTCATTACTGCTTTCTACACGGGACTCCTTTTCTTCCAGAGCCTCCATTCCCCAGGCAATTAGTTTGACTACTCAAGGGGAAAATGTGCCTCTGCTATTCACAGGAGTAATCATGGAAGTCATTAATAACAGGAGGGCTGGACTACTCTCTTCCTGCAGAGAAAAAGCATCACTGGAGACCCTCCAGAATGCCTGCTTAGTCCCCCTCCAATGTGTACATTTTCCATTCCCAGAGCCCATCTTTGTCTGCCAGTGTACCTGATACGGAACAAATTGGGTAGGTACTCATTGAATTCTTTGAACGAATGGATGCAGGAATTTTAGGGAGTACCCAGATGCTTTGTTAGCCGGTCAAGCTCTGTAGAGTTCTCCTTTGGGGGCAGATAAATGACTCATGTGTCTGTGATGAGTGAACATTATCACTGAGTTCTTTTAGTTTCTGGCTCTGGAAGCCCTGGATCCAGACTTAGGAAAACCAACACAACAGTCTTGGACTGGAGCTGTTTTAACTGACATCGGGACACACAAGAGAGTTACTTTTCAAAATAGCTTTCCTCTTATTTCCTTGGGTGTTTACTGGGTGCTGATGGAGAAATCTTAGAGAAAAAGCCAATGCTCATCTCAGAAGCACTTTGAACCTGCCTACCAGTAACTTCTCCAGCAGGGAACCTAGAGAAAGCAATTGTAATGGAGATGAGATGGGCCCACTTGCCTGTTTCATAGAAGATCACATCATCTCAGCTAAGGGCGCCCAACAGAGCCCAGAGACTTGTGATGTATGAAGCAGGTTTAAGAACAAGCTGCCCTGGAGAAATCAAATGGGTTCAGAAATTCACTTATTTGGAGACTGCTGCCCCGGCTGATCGGCTCAAGGAGGTTGATGGGTTCCTGATGCCTCCCCAGGAAGGGCTTGGGCTCACGCCTGATGCTTGGCCAGCACCCATACCAGGAGCTCTGTGCGTCTGTCAGTGCTAAGGAGATTATAATTGGTTTGGAATGACTTGACAGTTTGGGTTCACTTGGGATGGACTGTAAGTAGAAGGGAGGGAAGCTGATTGCTATTCTCCAACCTGGATCCTTTGGACCGTCTGGAGTTGGGTTTAAACTTTTGCATATCTGATCTTGGATATGGCATGACCAGTCTGACTCTGACCCTGTCCTGCTGAATGGCATTGGCTAATCTCTCTGATCAGATGGGAATGATGATGCCTCTCTGATTTCCCATGAAGAAGAGTTTGCCCTGCAACAGCAATGGGATTACTAAAGACCAGAGTGTGAGACCTCTGGTTCCCCTGGTCTGGGACCTTGCTATGGGGATGATGGGGGTCGTGTGATTGCCCCATTAGTTGGGGGCTAAAGACATACATGGGGAGTGACACGGAAAACTCTAGTGTGCCCTGGGTGCCTCCCGTTCATATTGAATATTTATGGGATTAAGATCCACATTTTATTTTCAAGGTTTTAGAGGCTTTTGAGAGATTCTTCAAAATTCTTTCATTCATTAAATACTTTCATCCATTAAATCACATGCCACGCAGCTCTTACTGTGAGAATGACAGAAGCACATGTCAAACTTTATCAGGGATCACGTCCCCTTAGCCTGAACCCCTGTGCAGGATGCTGAAGGCTCGGACAGGCACTCCTAAGTGAAAGGCTGGACCCCAGTGTCAAGATTCCGCTGGGGGAGTTTCTGGAGAAAGACGGTTTTATTTAGCTCCTCCTGACTCACACGTGTAGAACTAGTTGAGATTGACCTGGCTGCAACACATACTCCATGAGGGCACAGGTTTATGTTTCTTTTGTTCACTGTTAAATCCTCCACATTCTGAGCAGTGCTGAGCGCATATTAGGTGCTCAATATATATTTGTTGAATGAATAAGTGAATAACTTTGAAGCCTTTTACAAAGTATGTTCTGAGGAATGATCTATATCAGAACCGAATTATTTGTGTTAAAAATGTAGATTCTTAAGCCCCACCTCAGACTCCCAAACCAGAATTTTAGGAAGATGAACAATGTTTATGTGATCTTCTTCAGCAATCTCACCATCCAAGTATTCAGCTGCTGCCTCCATGTGGTCTTGGGGAGTGGGTCATGATCATTCTCTGCTTCCTGAAACACTTTTATAAACATTCTCAGGCCCCAGAGACAGTGCTTTTGAAATAACTACTGAATCCCTTGCTGTTATCTCAATTTTTGCTGCTCCCACCCTAGTTCAGGCTCTGTTACTTCTCACCTGGAACGTAGCTCCCAAGTTGCCCTTCAGTCAATTAGACTCTCCCTTACTCTCATAATACGCACTGAACTCCTGCTCAACCACTCCTTGGAATGGCCTTCTCACAGCACTGCTGGGTGAAATCCTACTTTTTCTACCTATCCTGTTCAAGTCCCATCTCAAAGGCCATCTCTTTGCAATTCATCTCGATTCTTAAACTAGGAATGAGCTCTCCATCCTTTAAATTCCCCAGATGTATCTGGATTTCTTTTGTGATCAGTCCTAATCTGTCTTTTATGATGGATTTCTGTGCATTTGTCTTATCCTGTCTGGAAAATGAGAGCCTCTTTATTCCGTTCAGTATTAGACACGATAATAGATGCTGAATATCTACTTGTTAAAATAAATTTCATTTTAGACAGAAAGTAAACATTCTGTCATTTTTGGCAAAGGATGCCAGATGTCCATTTCCCTTTAATAAGTTTTTTCCTGGTGTTTTTTTTCCTCCAGCCATTTGCCAGTCCCTCTTTTTCCACATTTTTAATTAGCAAAGCTAATCATAAAAAACCCAAGGAAAACTGCTGATTTGTATGACTATATACAAACACAGAGATTTGCTATGAAACCTTGGTTGTTATAAATGAAGCCATTCCTGCAGGCCTAAAAAGGGAAAGTAGGAGAATTGCTTGAACCCGGGAGATGGAGGCGGCAGTGAGCTGAGATTGCACCACTGCATTCCAGCCTGGGCAACAGAGCGAGACTCCATCTCAAAAAAAAAAAAAAAAAAAAAAAAAGTGTTGGGGAGATGTAATTTTAAGTTTATTTACTTACTTTTGTCGGCTACTGAGTTTTAGCCACTGTAGGAATCTGTCAACATTGGGAAGTAATCATTAGGTCCTAGGATTATTTAATAAAATGAAGACAAAATGAAAGGCTGACTCCGTAAGAAGAGAGTCGAGAGTAGGCACTGGGCCTCTGCTGATGATAAACATCCATATCTTAACCAGCTAGTATGCCTCTTAGCATCCTAAATCAGGGGTCTTATTTTTTGCATAAATTTGTTCTAATCAAGTTAATTTGGACTTAATATGATGGCTGTCATCAGTGCATTTAGCTCCATTAGTCATTAGCAGATTAGTTCAAATAATAATAATTTATACTTAGGCTATTTTTCATGGGGTTTTTCTTAGGAGAAAATGTGGAAAACACCGAATTCTCCAGGCAGGTCTGATCACAGAGGGCTTACTGAATTAATGCTATGTTCTTCCTCCTCCTCCTCCTTACTCTTATCCAGATTGTTTCCTCATTCCTGTGGGGAGGCAAGATTCAACATCATAGCCAACTCTTTCATGGCTCTTGTTGCGGGAAAAGGATGACTTCTTCCTTGGCCGGCATGGCTAGAGGGAGAGCTTTGATGTGAGAGTACAATTATCCTCACCTTTTATCTAGATTGTAGAACTAAGCTTATTACTTTAATAATGATTATCATTTCATTTTTCAAAAAAAAAAACACAAAGGTTTAGATTGAAAACAAAGTGTAAGTTTTTGCCACTTAGATGTCTAGATATTTGAGGTATTTCCACAAAGAAGTAAAAGAGTAAGTAATGCAGTGGCTGTGATTTCCTCTTTTTATCCCCTTCCCCAGTGACTTCATGGGGCCCTTCCCTTTATTTCCGGCTTCATCTGGTCCTGCTGTTCGATTCACACTTGATACCCTCCATGTTATTTTTCTAAGAACCTGAGCTGCCCCTGCTGGAGAGGAGGCTTCAGATGGAAAGGGAGCAGCAGAATCTGATGAACCGTGACAGAAACATTTTTGTGTAAATATTGCTGATGATCATTATCTTAATAAAAACACCACAGGGGAAAAAAGACACAAAGAATGATCCTTGAAGTAAGAGGGAACATGGCACAATATTCAGAAATCAAGGTTTTCTCAGCTTGCTACCTGATATTTACATTAATCATTTTGTAATCCCCACCAATCAATGAAATGAAAGACCTGCTCATTTTAAAGCAGCTTGGAGGTACATCAATACTTTACATTCTTGATTGCTTTGGGTTTTTCTTCCAAATGAAAGTGTCATTGCTAGCAGAATGAGTCTCCCATTGGGTGGCGGGGACCAGGTACCTGTCGTTGTTGGGCTGTCAAGTTTCAAAAGAGGAAGGGGGCCCATCACTCCACCATTACCGGGCAACACTGTGGAGCTTCACTTCATGTAAAGCTCCTGATATTTAGCTTCTTGTAGCTGCCTGATATTTAGCAACATGTAAAAAACGTTCTGCTGGAGTAAACACCATTAAGCAGGCTTCCCTGAAGGACGTACAGTCCAGCCATCCCTGGAAACCACCCAAGAGTTACTTCTTCATTAAGCAAGACCATCTTTCTGTTTAAACTGCACCTTTTTGCCAGAATGGACTTAAAGGAGATTCCATAAAATACTTGTGGATTGCATTGCTTCACTCAAAAACTCCCTCTTTTTCTTGTTAAGAACCCCATCATCTAAGCTGCTTAAAGTAATTTAGGTTACTTTAAAAAAATTATAAACAAAAGCACAAGGAATTCATTGCCGTGGACAAGGTTCCTACCTTTTTACACAGACTTGCAGAAGATCCCATTCACTGGTCTTACCCTGGTACACTTCACTCCTGCTGACCAAGTTATTGGCATTTTCTTATGGGACTGAGCATGTTACTTCTTTAAGTAGGCTATTTACACACCGGAGAGCCAAATGTAGATCCTCTCCACCAAACATAAAGGACCTCATGGTATCCCAGCTTTCCCTTGTGAACACCATTAGAATAAAAATGGAGTCACGAATGTTAAGAAAACCCTGATAGACAGAGCCAGAGGAAACCATGAAGAGAGGGTTCTCATGCCTTGTATACCGGAAAACAAAAACTGTCACAGAAGACTGCAAAAATTACAACCTTGCTCAAAGGTCACCACAACCTTACACACACAAAAATACTTCTGCAAAGACATCGGCCTAGCAATTGCCTATCCAGCCTCGGACTGCATCACCCTTGTTATTGATCTTTGTAGCCAAGGATATTTATCTCAAAACAATTACGTACTCTTCCACATTTCTTCCTTTACAAAGTTTTGTCTTCCTTTACCTCCTTTGAATTTGCATACAGTTTACTATGGCGTATGTATTCCCATTGTAATGCTTTATTTCCAAATCAACATCTTTTCCTTTAGAGAGACTCTGTTATTAAGGTTGACATCTTTAATTGCTCCCTTTCTCACTTTCTTATGTCAGGTTTCCTCGAATCCTCTTTTTGCATTTGAGCTTCTACAGTATATACAGCTAGCTCTGTCTATTTATCTCCTGCAGGAGATAAATGAAGCTGGCTGGGCAGGCACTAATTTGTGACCTTTAAGTTAAGAATCTGGTCAAAATTAAAAATAAAATCTTTGACCTATCCAGCCTGCTTACATTTAAACATAAACGTAGGCTCCTGGAAGGCTACAATTAGGTCCAAGCAAGTCCTGCACACTGTTAGTTAGTGAGTTTTCCTTGCTGAAAAAAGGAGGGATCACTACAGTTAAATTCAGAGGGACACACAGAACCTACATAAAAGGAGGTGAGTAGGTATTTCGGGAGATGAGGGGGAAAAAAGCTTTGTAACTAGAGGTTATCCCTTGAAATGTCAAAAAATAAGCTATCATGGTGGGCTTTTTACTTTTTCTTTTTTGTTCTCCAAACCTATGCTTTCAGATCGCATTCACCTACCCAGGTGATCAATCACTGGGTAAAAACCACGTTAGCAGACAAAAACCAACAACAATAACAATAAACACCTGTTAAAATTCAAGGTGTTCTGCTATATAAAGCAAAATGGATTTGTTTTCTAGATGAGTGAGCATTTGAATCAATTTGGCTAGAAAAGAAACAAACAATGGTTTTGATTATATTTTTCCTCATGTTGAATGAAGGTATATAGATGTTAAGTTTAAAGAAAGCAAGGTCGGGCGCGGTGGCTCACGCTTGTAATCCCAGCACTCTGGGAGGCCGAGGCAGGCGGATCATGACGTCAGGAGATCAAGACCATCCTGGCTAACACGGTGAAACCCCATCTCTACTAAAAAATACGAAAAAAATATTAGCCAGGCATGGTGGCAGGCGCCTGTAGTCCTAGCTACTAGGGAGGCTGAGGCAGGAGAATGATGTGAACTCGGGAGGTGGAGCTCACAGTGAACCGAGATCGCACCACTGCACTCCAGCCTGGGTGACAGAGTGAGAGACTCCTCTCAAAAAAAAAAAAAGAGAAAGGAAATCTTGGGTAAGGAATTTCAATTTGGAAATTACTTTTTTGATATTTCATAATAGCGGTGACCAGATTAGTTGTCATTTAGCTGGTCCATACACACTCACCTTTGCCCTCCACATCAGCCATAGTTTGAAAACATCAACGTGGCGTCCACACTGTAAGGCCTTATCTCCAGTGTCATAGGACAGGTCATAATGTTTATCTTGCTGAAAGAGGTAGGAGGCATGCATTTGGTTGCAATTCTGCATCAATCCCTACAAGAGAGAAGAGAAAACTTAGGAAATTCTACTGACAACTCATTAGATTTATATTGGTAAAAATTAATAAGAAAAAAATAAAAGTAAGAGACATTGCATATCTTAGAGAAAGAAAACAAAACGAAAAAAGAATTCTGGACAGGAGTGTCTAGGTTGTTGTAATGGTCAACTCTGTGGGACAATGGCTCAGGGTCAAATGTCATGGAGGTTAGCAAGGACACGTTTACACTTTTACTCTCCCTTTTAAGAGAAGGCATTTGTAAAAATCAACTGATAAATAAAAATCATAATCAGAGCACACATTTATATTTAAATGTTCTCTTTCTTTGGGAGAACATCCTACTATTCTGGTTTCGTTGTGATTAAAATATTTTGGAAACTCTTTGGTTTTGTGAAATATTATTGGTGTGGTTCTTCTAGTATTTCCATCCATATCTAGTTCAAGTACTTTATCATTTAGCTCTTAGGGAGTTTGAGCTGCCTTTGGAAATCATGACTTTTAAGACAGCTCATTGCTATCATGTTTATATGCTGAAATCTACAAAAAAAAAAAAAAAAAAAAAAAAAGCCACACACACACATTGCAATTTTGAGATGAATTTAAATAACCAATCTTTCAAATGTCATGTTCCTCTCTCAAGAACGGTCAGAGCTTCAGTGCTGCGTTCGCATGCTCAATTCCTTGAGACAGTTAAGTGGAAAGTCTCATGGTCAATGGCCATTCATTTGTCCTAGCACTGTAACCTTACTATGGAAATGGGCGGCAAAGTGATTGAATTATTCCATAGAATAGTGACTGAATCATGTTTTCCGACTAAAATAGTATCGCCAGTCTCTTCACTAAAAACCCCGTGTTTCAATTTGTCACGAACCACTGGATGCCTCTGACTATTTTGTTCTCTTCTAATTGTGATTTCACAAAAGCTTTGGCATTTGGTTTTGTTTCTTTTGTGATTCATGACAAAAGAAGACAAGACTAAAGTGTGATCACTTAGTTGAAGTTAGAAGTGAGAACACTTCTGAAAACTGTCCACACTAAAACACAATGCAATGCAATTACAGTTTTAATTTGGTTTTGAAAGACGGAGTGTTGAAATGGTAGACGACAGAACTGGACTCTACCTTGTAGTTTAGGCTTCACATATATTGGAATCCATTCATTATTTTTCAGAATAAGAAAAATTAAATACGATGCATTTGTATTAGATCAGTAGAAATATACTGAACTCGAAAAAGAAAATTCACTTGAAGACCAATAACGTGAAAATTTGCAACACTTGCTTTTATTTGGTTTCATGGTCACAGAAACTTTGTACCATTATTCCTCTGGCCATGCACGCTCACACACTGGCGCCATCAATACTAAGGAAGACCACTTCAGGGAGTGTGGAATGCTGAAAGGATCAGACCTACTCCTACTGTGATAGAAAAAAATAACTCAAAAACACGTGAGCCCTAAAAAAGCTGGACGGCCGGGCATGGTGGCTCACGCCTGTAATTCCAACACTTTGGGAGGCAGAGGCAGGCGGATCACGGGATCAGGAAATCAAGACCATCCTGGCTAACACAGTGAAACCCTGTCTCTATTAAAAATACAAAAGATTAGCTGGGCCTGGTGGTGGGCACCTGTAGCTCCAGCTACTTGGAAGGCTGAGGCAGGAGAATGGCGCGAACCCGGGAGGTGGAGGTTGCGGTGAGCTGGGATCACATCACTGCACTTCAGTCTGGGCGGCAGAAAGAGACCACGTCTCCAAAAAAAAAAAAAAAAAAAAAAAAAAAAAAAAAAAAGCTGGGCAGCCACAGTCTCATTATTGTACAACATGACAAGCAAAAGTGATGCTATTTTTCCTACAGAAGGCCTTAGTGAGATGATGTCCTGGTTCTGAGCCATGAGCCATGAAAAGGTTATAGACCATCATGTCCCAAACTAATGTGTTTTAAAACACATTAATAGTTGCTGTACATAAAGAGATTACCATGCTCAAATAAATGTAGGAAACTCTATATCATCTAGTCTTTCTTTTTAGATATTGCAATATATATCAGCCTATTAAGGGCCCCAATAAGCCCTGAAATAATGTAAGTTGTTTTTAACTCTAAACCAATATATCTCAGCCTTTTTAAAACTGAGAACTCTCTTATTGGGGAACCCTTATTACCATCTTATGGAACAGCACTGTTCCTTGGATGCCAATAAAAGAAATGCTGTCAGAGCATCATAAACTCTTGGATTTGTGAGGGAATTTAGAGCTCATTTATTCCTACTCAATAAAGGAATCATTTCTACACTCTTCCTAATAAGTGGCTGTCCAATCTCTCTATTTAATCACCTCCCCTTATTAATTTATTCCTACTGTTGGACAGTTTAATTTTTAGAAGTGTTCCTTTTATTGAACCCAAAACAGACCTACAGTCGCAGGATGTACTGATTTTGCCACCAAATCTCTAACACCCGGTGTTTACTAAACCAGCTCCCCAAAGCCTCAACGAAAACCCCAGTCTCTTCCATTTGAGATGCTGCCATCCTCCTCTCGGCCCTTTTCTTTTCTTTTCCTCCCTAGGCTAAACATCCTTAGTTGTTTCAATCATCCTTCTTACACGTTTACCAATTGGTCCCCACTGTTTGGGATCTAGCTTGATGGAACCCCATGGACAATTTGGTACAGAGCAAAGCAGAGCACTGCGGGTATGGTTTAACTAGAGGAGAGTGGAAGACCACCACCTTCTCATGCTGAAACTCCACTTCCTGTATCTCATTAATGTCTTTTGTGTGGCATTTTTCTCTTGACTCGTTGTTGGCCCTGTAGAGCTACCATCCTTTGCCTTTTTCACAAGTCCAACAATTTAGCTGTAGAAACAAGCCTTCCTTGTCCAATCAAAATATAACCACAGTATACATGGACCTAAGAGCAGAGCCTTACAATGATCTCCAATAACAATGTCCCTTTTTGGATGTGGCTCACTGGTCCAGTCTGTAAAAATCATCTTGTATTCTGATTCCATCCCTACACACATTTACTCTACCTCCCAGTCTCCTCCCATCTGAAACATTAATCAGCTTCTATGTTTTAATCAAACAGTCCGTGAATATTCTGAATGGTACAGGTTAGGTACCAAGCCATAGGCTCTATCCTGGGTAACATCAAATTGCCAGTCAGTAGGTCCTTCCGATGCAGTCATCTAATCAGTTCCAAATCTTTCTATTTTCCTCCAGCTCACATTTCCCTTTTGGTCTGTAAGGACATGATGGGAGCCACTGTCAAAACATCTGGCTGAAATCTAAATAACAAAAATTTATTTTCTCCTTTGAGGTAATTATAGCTGAGGCTTGCATGAGCTAGGGCAGATGATAATACATTGGACCGTATTTTTAACTGATGAAAACCCAGCCCAAAAGGATATTTTCCAATGCATTCATCTCATTTTGAGGGGAAGTTTCTGTCTTCAATCTTGTGTCCATATTTTTATTACTGATGAAGACACAGAAGGCGTGCTGTGTAAATTTGCATTTGACAACGTGAGGTATTAAGAACGAACCACAGAAGTGGTAACACTCTTTGACCCAGCAATCCCACTTTGAGTCTACTTTGAGAAAATAATCAGGAATGTGATCAAAGGTATATGTTTAAGGATTCCATCAAGTCACTCTGTTGTGGTTAATATTTTAACCATAGAGATATGGTTCATTGAATTATGTGATAGAATAATATGAGGCCATTACAAATTAGGTTTTGGAAGATCATGCTCATAATATAATGCAAAGTATAAAGAAGAATCAACATGTATATATGAAGTATATGAGGTAGATGACAGCAATTTTATTATAAATATATATTTATTTATATATTTTAAATATATTTATTTCTAGAAAAAATTGTGGGAGAAAATATTAAAAATGGTAATAATGGTTATCCCTAAGTTATAAAAATTTGAGGTGACTCTAAATTTATTTATATTTTCTGTTCTGCCTCAACTTTCTGACATAGTGTGTTAACTGTATAATTAGAAAAAAAGCAAAGTATTTTTAAGTAAATGAAGATAGATATTTGGCTGGGCACGGTGGCTCATGCCTGTGATCCAGCACTCTGAAAGGCTGAGGTGGACAGATCACTTGAGGCCAGGAGCTCTTGACCAACCTGGCCAACACGGCGAAACCCTCTCTCTAGTAAAATCACAAAAATTAGCCAGGTGCGGTGGTGGGCACCTGTAGTCCCAGCTATTTGGGAGACTGGGCATGACAATCACTTGAACCCAGGAGGCAGAGATTACAGTGAGCCAAGATCACACCATCCTTCACTCCAGCCTGGGTGACAGAATGAGACTCTGTCTCAAAAAAAAAAAAAAAAAAGTAAATGAAGATCAACATTTAAAAATTCTTTTAATCTGGGGTTGCTTTATTAAGGCTAAGAAAATAAAATTTAATGGGGATCATCTGAAGCTCCTTATTTGGGTTTCATCAACAAAATAAATGCAGGAGTGAGGAACTATGAGTCCGGCCTGGCGTCATGGAAGGGAGATGCAGTGGCCTTCACCAACAGTGCTCACCTACTGAGAACGGCCCTAGGCCTGGTCAACAGAACCATCTTGAATGAAAGTGCTCGTTGATGCTGCTTCTCTTTTCTGGTTAATAAGGATGCAGCTTCCTTACACTCTGAACATGGCTTTGAATATTGAATAGATAGACTGTAATCATGAGAGACAGAACACACACACATACATATACATGTTATGGACCTGGATCCTAACACTAACCTGAATCCTATATCATGTATATTTCTTATATAGGAAAAATGATCTCTCAGATTCCAGAAAAACAAAAAACCTGGAAATTTAATTTTTTGAGAGAGTGACATAGAGGGTCTCTGGATTGGGGGAATGGAGGAACAGTTGAGGAAAGGGGTATCATACTGAAAACATGGAGATTAGGTCAAAGTTTATGTTCTGAAAGTTGAGGTCCTCTTACCCTTTCTTCCCTGTTAGGCACCAGACCTTCACCCTGCAGACAGGAATCTAGAAAGGGCTCTCTGGGGAATGTGAGTAGCACCATAGAGAAGACCCGGTGATCCTGATATTTCCAGAGAAAGTTAACCGCATAAAGACGGTCAAACCCACGCACGAACTGGGACACAGCGTCAGGAGAGACATACCTCTTCTCTAACCAGGAGAGCAGAGCACTGCAAAGGGACTCCCATCATCTTGTGTGGATTCCACGTCACAGAGTTGGCCCTAAAATAAACAAATCACGTAAGCAGTTGGCACTCCACCCTGACAGGCTCCAGGCACGTGCAACCGAGCTTCAGTTTCTTGGTACTGTTTCTCAGAATCCAGATCGACACTAAATGTATGTATTTATTTTAATTTACAAAGTTAAACAGATTGAGGGGGTACAAGTGTAGATTTCCTATATGCCTATAGGGCGTAGTGGTGAAGTCTGGACTTTTGGTGTACCCAGCACCCAAATAGTGACCACTGTACCCAAGAGATAATTTTTCAACCCTCTCCCCCATCCCATGCTCCCACGACACTGTATTTAGTAAACACAAAGTAGACTCTTAAAGATGTGTCAAAGGAAAATATCTCGGACCCCCAAAATCACTAAGCTAAAGGGAAAAGTCAGGGTGGGAACTGCTTATGGCAAACCTGTCCTCCCATTCTATTCAGTCACCCCTCTGCTCACTGAGATAAATGCATATCTGATTGCTTCCTTTGGAAAGGCAAATCAGAAACTCAAAAGAATGCAACCATTTGTCTCTTATCTACCCATGACCTGGAAGGCCCCTCCACACTTTGAGTTGTCCCGACTTTCCAGATCAAACCAGTGTTCATCTTACATATGTTGATCAATGTTTTATATCTCTCTACAATGCATAGAACCAAACTGTGCTCTGACCACCTGGTGCACATGTTGTCAGGACCACCTGAGGCTGTGTCACAGGCGTGAGTCCTCAACCCTGGCCAAATAAACTTTCAAAATTAACCGAGACCTATCTCAGTTTTTCGGAGTTCACACTGCAACTTTTCTTTGTCCACAGAAATAGCAGGTGAGGGTGTGGGTCTCCATGTGGCGTGCCCCAGCTCCAGTGGCGGCATGCACCCTGTCTCCACAGTGGTCTTAGGGCACAGCTTAGAGTCATTGGGATCATCCAGTCCAGAGTCTCTCCTTTGGCCAGTGATGGCCAGAGCACCTGGCCAGAGAGGGCGGCTGCCTCCTGTACCTCTGTGGTCCTTGCTATCGCAGTGGCCTGGAACTCAAAGACAGGGCTCATTTCACTGCTTAACTCGATTTTTCCTTTCTAATCAATTGATGCCCAATTTCTCAAATGCGTCCTTTCGTAGTAGCTTCTGGCGAGGCCCGTGCTTCCATCTGTTTCCTAATCCAGAGTTATTTTCTTTCCAGACTGCAGATGAGATGTGCTGTGGCTCCCACAGCAGGGGAGAGTTCCGTCTTTTTTTTGCCTCACACCTTGGGGAAATTTGATGCTCTCTCATCAGCAACAGTGGCTCACACAGCAGAGATTCCCTGCTCAGGAATTTACACGATTTCAAAAGTCTGGGCTGTAGTCCTGGTTCAGATTCCTTTAATAATAATTCTCATTATTTTAATCTGGATTCAGCAATTGTGTTGTAACTGACTCGGTCTCCATTTCATCCTTCACTTGGCACCAGAATTATTTTCAATCTCTGTTTATGGCCCTCTCCTTCTCCGAAATCACTGACAGTTTTCTTTCGCCTCCAGCCCAAATTCCAAACTGCAGGGTATGGCTCCCGCAGCCCTTGGGGCAAGCCCTAGCTACGCCTTAGGTCTTGTGTCCCTTCGCTTTTCTTTATCCATTTCATCATGCCAGATTATCTTTTGTTCTCAGAGAATTCTATTATCATACTGATGGGTCTCATTATGCTATTTCCTCTTCCTGGAACACCATCTCCCTTTGCTTCACTTTGTTGAATCTTGCTTAATTTTTTAAGGGCCCAGATTCTTTCAGTATGATCTCTGTGGCCTTGTTTAACTTCTGCGACTTCTCTCCCGCACTTCCACTGTGCTCCTCTTTTGATTCTGGGAAAAGCAACTGCTCCCACTGTGAATGCCATGGCTCACTTCATACATTTACTGGGTAAGGTGAGCCTCTGCGCTTGTCTCCGGAGAGACGGAGGGGTCCTGGCAGTGGAGTTTCATGAGTGGCATAAAGGAGGAAGGCAAGTATTACAGTAGAATAACCCGTGGCAGTTGCCTCCAGACAGCCATGGATTGCAGCCCCATCTGGCCATACGACGGACGTGGGCTCACCCAGTTCCCACCTCTCTGGGTGTGACAGCCTTGGGAAAAAATGAGAAGCTGGGAAAGACCCCATTCATTCATTTGATGAAGGGCATGTGTCAGTCAGTCAGAGCGCTCACTGGCCTGGGGATCTTATCTGAGCCAACGAATAGTCTAGCTCAGCTTCTGGTCTTTCTCTGGCTCTGACACTGGTTGTCAGATACATTTATGACTGGAATTGAGGAACTAGAAGCAAAGGCAGTTCATGGTCAGATAACTGCCCCTGGAGAGAAGACTAAATGACTTAATGAATAATAATAGCATTGAGGTACTGAAAGTTCCCTCCAAGAAAATATCTCCTTGCTCTGTAGAATGACCCTGGAGTCAGGATCCTAGGCTATAAAGCAGACATAATAGTTAAGGGGGAAGCTCTCAGGAGCCAGATAGTACGGGTTTTCATTCAGGTTTCATCACTTCCTAGCTGTGTGACTTTGAGCAAGTTACTTAACCTCTCTGTGCCTAGATTTCCTCATCTAGAAAAGGAGAATAGTAATAAACATTTAGGTAAAGTGCTTAGAACTGTGCTTAACAGGCAGTGAGCATTAAATAAGGTTGGCTTTTGCTATGGATTTTATCTCTGTCATTTGTGAACTTGGTGACACCGTGCACCTATGTACACACAGCCATTCTATACATTCCATCATGTTCTACAGCTAGATGTCTAACTCTGATAAACTCAGCTTTGTCAATAAGAATGCCTGATGGGAGAGAAAACCAGCTGTCTTCCATGTCTGACTGTGGTGTTTACCTCTACGCGGGGGCCTATTTGTCTTTTCAGAAGAGAAGCTGCCAAGGCTCACAACTACCTGTCACTGAATTCTCTGTCCCACCTCTCTCTCAGAGGCATAAAGATGGCAAAAAGCCCTGCAGATGGATTCGATGACATGGCCTTGATTTGAGAAATGTTGGCAATTTGTTAAAAGCAAAAAACAAAAAACCAAAAAAACAGCCTCAGGTTCATTTTAAAACGCTTTGCTGTGGGATTCGGTCATGTGGCTTCTGCAGTTTGTGTAAGTTGGAGAGAACGGAATCCCGCAGGGCTGTTGTAAGACATCTCCCTGTGCTCTTATTTGTGCCTCAAATCCATAGGCCCCACTCGCCACTGCTCAACCTTCTAGATTGATTCTTTCTCCTCTATATTCTGTGTTCCTGGCACCACTTTCCTTCCAGGCCTCCAGCCTCCAAACCTCACTGTCATCCTTGGTTTCACTCTTCTTCCCCCTGTCTTGATATTGCCCCTTAGATTCTCTCTCCCCGTCTCCTAGGTCCATCCACTTACTTCCTTCTCTGCTACTACAGCTTAAGTCACACTCAGCTTCTCTCCTGTCCTGCACCTGGACGTTCCTAAGAGCTTAACAGCTTCCAGTCTGTCGCTGGCTCCCATCTCCTCTCTAATGCGGAGTTAACGCCAGAACACAGGTGAGATCACATTGTACCTCTGCTCAAAGCCTGCTAGGGCTCCTGCAGCAAAGGTTTTTGATGGGTTTTGTCCCCCCAAGGAATCTAATAATATCCACGCATCATGGCAGCCACACAGCAGTGACTCCCAGCTCAGGGATCTATGTTTTGTGGAAAGAAGCCCCGTGGATTCTGACCTGGCTCTGTGGGAAGGCCCCGGGGGCTGGCCAAGACATCTGTACTTTCCACCCATGACCTGGCCACTGCTGTGAAACCATGTCATCCTCCAACCAAACTTGTGTGAACTTTCTCCAAGACATTGTGCACTTTCACACTTCCGTGTCTCTTCAGCCTGAATGCCCTTTTCCATTTCTGCCCGATGAAGTACCCTGTATGCCGTGATGCTCAGCTCCGATGTTGCTCTGCTTGGCGAAACCTCTCTGTAATCACAGAAGGAACCATTCCTTTCTCTGTGCTCTCCAATCAGCTCCCATGTCTGTCTCTCCAGCCTTTGCTTCCTTGCTTTGAATTTTAATCCACTGTTCACTGACAATCTTCCCCACTAGACTCTAAACTCCTTGAAGATAGGCTTTATACCATACCCGTCTCTGCACCCACGCAGTGCCATGCGCTGTGACTTGCATCTGACAGAGGTTCAGCAATGATCTAATTAAATCCTGAACACCTGACTCTCAGGGCAGGCGTGAGGGTAACTGGTGATGCGGCAGAAACTGCACCAGCACCTTCAGCTGGGACTGAAAGCCTTGAGAGTGGAACACATCAGAGGATGATTACGGTAAGCGGCAGCCTGTGGGCAGGAGGGACTAAAGATGAGTCAGTATGATGCAGAGGCCAGTGTGGTGGCTCACGCCTGTGATACCAGCATTTTGGGAGGCTGAGTCGAGTAGATCACTTGGGGTCAGGAGTTCAAGATCAGCCTGGCCAACATGGTGAAACCCCATCTCTACTAAAAATACAAACAAGCAAACAAACAAACAAACAAACAAATTGGCCAGGCATGGCAGTGCATACCTGTAACCCCAGCTACTCAGGAAGTTGAGGCAGGAGAATTGCTTGAACCCAGGAGGCAGAGGTTGCAATGAGGCAAGATTGCACTGCCACACTCCAGCCTGGGTGACAGAGTGAGACTCCACCTCAAAAATAAATAAATAAAAATAAAAAGAAATAAAAATACAATACACAGAGTCATGCTCTGGAGTCTCAGGGCTTGTGGTGTGCCCTCTCAGCAGCACCATCTCTAGACATTTTGACAGTGCTAGCAAGGAAGAGAGCTGTTTTCTGAGAATTTGGTTGGTTCTCAAAGGGGATGCCAGACAGGGCTCCAGATGTTTGTGCCATTTTATTTATTTATTTATTTATTTTATTGTTTTAATTTTTTTAGAGATGGGGTCTCACTCTGTTGCCCGGGCTGGAGTGCAGTGGTGCCATCATAGCTCACTGTAGCCTTGAATTCCTGGGCTCCAGTGATCCTCCTGCCTCACGCAGTCTCCTGAGTAGCTAGGACCACAGCCATGCATGCCGCCATGCCTGGCTAATTAAAAAAAAAATTCATTTTGTAGAGATGGAGTCTCACTCTGTTACCCAGGTAGGTCTTGAACTCTTGGCCTCAATGATCCTTCCACCTCCACCTCCCAAAGTCCTGGGATTACAAGCAAGAGCCACTGTGCCCGGTCCCCTTGCGCCATTTTGTGTGAGAATGGCATTCACATCCCCTGTGACTACGAAGGAGCCTCTGGATTTGGGGACAAGAATTGACCATGGATTTCCTCTACTTTTAGAGTGAGTTCTAAACTTTGGTTTGCGGAACTTGAAAAAAATGTCATTCCCTAAGTGAGACACATTTCTTTCCTAAACTTGCGGCCATACACATTAAGTGGTTTCCACTGGTCTTCCAACTGTATTCACTTTGAAAGTATGCCTTTTGCTAATAAGTCAGTGAGAGAGGGGTATCCTCGGGTAAATGGGTAGCTAAGGGGATTCTGCTTAGAGTGGAACACCAGTAGCCCCCTCATTTTTAGGACTTCATATATGGTTATTCCATTAGAAAAGTTTAGTTATAGTACAGTTTCAAGAATTGTGGCAGTTAAGAGGGAACTCTGTGTTCCCTGATGAACGTTCTAAGCTTTGCTCTCAAATAATAGTCTTTGGTACAGAATCGTGTGGGTGTTTATTTTTCTAAGGCTCAGGGTAGGTAATTTAGTGAGTTTTTAAGTGGAAGATGTGCCAGTACTTTCAGCACGTGAAGTCGCAGGTGGCATCAAAGGTAAAGTAACAGACTTTTTGTGCCAGTCAGAAACTCACAGGAGAGAAAGACCTGTAGATAGGCCACCTCTCTTGAAAGCACATGAATTTAATTCTTGTTCTGATCGTGCGGGCAGCCACCTTTCAAGTTGTTCTCTTTCTCTCTCTCGTCTCTCCCTGTTTACTTCATTGCCTCTTCCTTAAGCTTCTGCTTTCTTGCAGATCTCCAAGATGGAAAGGGATTAGGCCTGGGAGAAGCCCCAAGGTCCAAGAGCAGAGGCCTGGCACTGGCTGACTCTGGGAGGGAGACACGCCTGCCCTCATCCACCGGCGTCTAAATGGGGCCCTGCAATCAGAGCTTGGGGGGCTCCAGGTGCCTTAACCCAGCTGTGCCCAGGCCAGGTCCTGACCCCGGCCATCAGACTCAGGGACAGTGACCCTTCTGACATGGGCCTTAGCTAGTGTAACCCAACTCTTTTTTGCTTTCTTTCCATTAATTCAGCGGGACGCTCTTGACTCCAGCCTAGTAACCCCACCCCTCTCTTTCCACACTCACGGGTTCTCTGTGCGTTTTAGGCCCGGGTGTCACATCACACACCCTACACAGCCACTCTGGCCTGGGCCTCCCGCATGCCCAGGGCTCACAAGTGCTTCTGCGCTCCATCAGCGTCTCTCCTTGTCCTGGAACAGAAACTGTGCCAAGATGTCTAGTGGCAGAGCCAGTGTGACGCTTTTGCTGGGCAGCAACTGGGGACTTGGCAGGGGATGGTGGGCATTTGGCAGCCTCTGATGAATTCAGGTTTTCTTGGTCGCCTGGAGTGTCAGAGCTCACCATTGTGTCTGACCTGCCGTGTTGTGATGAGAGAACTGGGCTCCCCTTGCATGTGGTTCAGAACCAGAGCCTGTATTTTGCATTCTGTTTTTCTCTTTTCTTTGGACCTGAAAGTGGTTTATGCTAATCAGATATCACTGCCTTCATGTTTTTCAGCATTTCTCAACAGTCTTCTGCGCAGGCTCTAAATAAAAGGTGCTTTGCAGCATCAGTCGGAGCTTTGTCAGAGAAAGGTTATTCCGGGAATGAAACCATGAGATGAGGCTATTGCTAGTATGTTTCACTTTAAGTGAACTGGCCATCTTAGACCCCAAGCCCAAACTTTCAACACTGATAAGTTACAAGGTGCTTATTTGCTTTGCAAAATTATTATTATTATTTTTTTTAAGCAGTGGATATTATCCTTTTATGAAACATGAAAGCTATAAATCTTCTCCCTAGAAAAACGTGGGTTGCCTGCAGGTTTTAAACAATTTTTGTGGTTGGTTCAGAGATCCCAGGAATAGACCCTAGATAGGAATCTCTATGTCTGGAAGACATTCTACCTGGGTCACTTGATGTGTATTCTGATTTTTCTGTTGTTTACACATAATATTTACATATTTGATTTTTCTGTTGTTTACCCATATTCATGAGTGTAACATCACATAAGGCAAGGAACAAAAGCACTGAATAGAGTGAGCTCCCTCAGTATTCCAAGAGTTCCTGGAAATTGATTGTAATTTGTGTTTCACAGTTAGCTTTTAACACTTTATGACTTTATGTTGTTAATAAGAAAAATGCAACATACCTCTCCACGCCACTCAGTTTCCACTTGTGTTTTCGGGACATCAGTAATCCTCCACCCCAAGCTGCCTGAAAAAAGATCATACAAGGAAAATGGTAGCAGTTTGTCATTGCCTAGATTTCTATAGTCTGGTGTCTTCCAGACTAACGAGAATCTCTTAGGGTGAAAATGATCTTGACCCCAGGCCACTTAGGAAGTTGACCACCTTCTTCTGGCACTAACCTTCAGAGTTTACACTGAAGGGCCATTCTAAGGTCTCCAGACTCCATCCCACATTTATATGGGTGTAAGGAGCCACCTTGGAGGCATAGTTCCTGGTCCATAGGAGAGGGAGAAAGACTGTCTCCCAAACCTATCACCAGCACTGTTAGTCCTCGTGAAGTCATGTTCTCAGAATGAGAAACCCTGTGGTCCCCACAGTGTAAGGCAGAGAAGATGGGCAGGAGGGGCATTAAACAGCTTCCAGGTTGCAAGTCTAAATGATTCCAGAAATAGGAAGTGGCTTCATAACTCTATTTCACTGATGTGTGATTTTGGATAATTTCTGGGTCCAAAAAAACCCCATCCAAAATCCACAAGCTGCAAAGATTCATACCAGTTAATTAGCTAAGCAATTAGAACACACGTCTTAAAAATTTGTACTTGATCAAGGTTGAAGATTTGAATTGGTGTAGTAATCTCCTTTAAAAACAGAATGCCAAGATGGAGATTAATTTGGAAATATTAACTTTCTTTCCTCTGTGAGTACAATTAATTCTAGGATAATTTTAAAGGGATCATAAAATTCCTTTATGATATAATTGCTTCCCCCACCTTTTGTTGTAAGTTCAGTTCTTTTTTAGTTTAGTTTTGTTTTTGAGATAGAGTTTTGCTCTTGTCACACAGGCTAGAGTGCAATGGTGCGATCTTGGCTCACTGCAACCTCTGCCTCCCGGGTTCAAGCGATTCTCCTGTCTCAGCCTCCCAAGCAGCTGGGATTACAGGCACCCGCCACCACGCCTGGCTAATTTGTGTCTTTTTAGTAGAGATGAGATTTCACCATGCTGGCCAGGCTGGTCTTGAGCTCCTGACTTCAGGTGATCCACCTGCCTCGGCCTCCCAAAGTGCTGGGATTATAGGCATGAGCCACTGCGCCTGGCCCAGTTCTTTTGCACTTTGAAAAATTATCTAATATTCCAAACGTGTACTATTTTAAGATTCTTTCTACTTTACAGACTGTATGAATGTTAAAGCTAATAAGAGTAAGTGGTAAACTTGGTATGTTTCAAAGAAAAGCTAATAGAACTGGTTAAAAGATTCCCTAGTTCTAATTTAAGTAGGAGGCCCACAGGAATGGCCCATAGCTTCTGCTGGCTCAGGACACACAGACATTCTCATTTCTGAAGTTGTCAGGTAATCTTCTTCCTGAATCAGCCAGCAAGGCCTAACAGCGTTTCCAGTCCTGAGGCCCAGGTCACTAATGGCACTGGGTGGTTCAGTCTTTTCTCAGTGTCCTCATGCGTAAAATGAAAGGGGCTCTGGTAGCCTAATGAACGACTCACACGTGAATCAGGGAGGGTAAAGAAGATGGGTGATTGCTTTGCAGGAATACTCTGGAATAATGGAAATGCTAAGTCTATGGAAATGTTCTGCTCCTAAAGAAAAGAGCATTAATGAGGCCGGGCATGGTGGCTCACGCCTGCAATCCCAGCACTTTGGGAGGCCAAGGCAGGTGGATCACCTTAGGTCAGGAGTTTGAGAGCAGCCAATATGGTGAAATCCCGTCTCTACTAAAAATGCAAAAATTAGCTGGGCGTGGGTGCGCACGCCTGTAATCCCAGCTACTCAGGAGGCTGAGGCAGGAGATTTGCTTGAACACTGGAGGCGGAGGTTGCAGTGAGCTGAGATCACGCCACTGCAGTCCAGCCTGGGTGACAGAGCAAGACTGTCTCAAAAAGGAAAAAAAAAGAGCATTAATTTGGCCTGAATAATTATTATAAAGCCAAAATGATCTAGCCAGGGCTAGATCATTGTTATAGCCCTGGCTTAGACCCAGTGCTGGCCCATGACAATATAAGGATCTTGCGCTCGAATGAACATCAACTTGTGCCTTCCTTCACTGAGAAAGTCTTGCAATGAAAAAATTATCAGCTGAGCCAAGTATTGTGCTTAGTTTGTGATGGTTTGTGATTGATAAGGGTTTGGCACAAACTCTATCTCATATGGATCACTAATAGTTTGCAGGTGGTAGCTAATCTTCAAACCACACTTGGAGTAATACTAATCTAAACTTAAATCCCTTCAGTCCTTCTAAAACTTAACACATTTTTTTCCATTGGAAAATGTTCTGGAGGGAACACCTTCATTATTTTTTAGTGTGACAAGGCCTGAAGTCAAAATGTTTCAAATATAATCTATCTTCTTAGCTGACCAAACTAAGGAATTGGAACTTTGGTGGTCCTTATTTCGCAGGAAGTTGTCAAGCCATTTTCCTCTCTAAATATAGGAATATCTAACATCAGCTTCAGTTTTTTGGTTTTTTTAAAAAAATTCTCTGGGTTTCCTACATAAATGCAACTCCTTTTTACTCTTTTGACCATTCTGGTAAGTGAGGAAGAGTGGGACTGTGTGCGTAGGTTATATTCCTCCATGAATGCAATGGCTCGATGAATTGAGAACAACGTGGTCAGCCTGGGTACTGATTATACAAATACAAATATTACCATGTTGGGGACATTAAGGTATAATCAACTTTGGGATGCTTCTGGTGCATGGTGTGTACTGTGTGGGTTGTGTGCTAATTTGCTTCAGCTATCTTTAAAAGCTTTAACATCACCACTCTGAAAATAAGCTGATCAAGTTAAAAAAAAAAGAAAAGAAATTTCCCTCGTGTGTACCAGATGAAAAACGTCCAAGGACATTTTAGTGGCCAGTCCCTACGGGATACTTACATCCACGTGCATCCAGATCTTATACTTTTTGCAAATGTCAGCGACAGCTAAGAGCGGATCAAATGCTCCATACACGGTGGTTCCAGCTGTGGCACTCACGAGGAAAGGAACAAATCCCTGTGCAAACGAGAAAGCCCCAAATCATAGGAAACAGAGTCAAGGGTTCTTTTAAAAAGCTGATTCCAAGCAATGGGAATTCTCTCCCTAACAGACTCGTCTGAATTTGGGGAAGCAGCAGAAGAGTTACTGACACCCCGAGGCCTGTGACAAATTGATGTTCACTCTCTGGAATCTGAGTTCTCTAGGCCATGCTGTTGGACCTGACTGTGTCTTATAAGAACAGACATTTCGATTCTCAGAAGAAGCTGTAGTGAACCCAGAGGCTGTCAAGGGATGTGTCCGATACATGTATATATTCCCAGTAGACTTTCTGGCCCTTTTAACCCCCTTTGCTCACTTCCAAGTGTTCCTTATTCACACCGAGGCCTCTGCACTTCATAAATCCCCTAGAGTGAGTAGGCAGGAGAATGAAGAGAAGTAGCTTTGACCAGCCCATTAATCCTATTTGGAAAATGCCCAGAGAATTCATTTGGCATTTCAGCACGGAGGAGCTAAAATACTAAGCCATGACTTTTATCCATCTAACTAGTCCTCAGTCTCTCTGGCCATGGCTAAATGAAAACTGATTGAAGGAACAGGCTGGAAGAAGGCAGCAGAATGCCACAGACAGGATCGCCATAGTCCCTCATTCCATAAGGACTCTGTCCTGTTTGTAGAATGTGATGTTACAGTGTCAGTCTTTAGGTGGCAGCAAAGGTTTAATCTTGTAGTTGATGTTACTAGAAGTAGTTCTAGTACCTGCACAAGGACAAGGGAAACCTTTTCCTGCTGCCTGCACTTAGTAAACCAAAACCAAACGAATAAGGGCATATGAACGTAACTAATGATTTCTGAGTTCCTAATAATAAATGCATGTGTATGTTATTAAATCAGGAACTGTAGATTATATCTACCAAATGGTAAACAGAGAATTCTAGAAACAAATTCTCTGATTTGTGAGCCATTCCACGTTGTAAATGACTTTCCAGAGCTTTGGGAATCTTGGCCAGGCATTCAAAACTTGTTACTTCTGAAAAGAGTTCTAAATTGCTTCTTGCAAAATAAGATGTCTGGAGAGCCAATGCTAACATCATGCACCTAGACAGGAAAAACTGGCCCCTTTTGAAGAACCGCACCAGAGTCCCTCACATACTACATTAGCATTCTGCTATTTCCCTGCCTCCGAAAATACTCTTTCAAATGTGTGTGTGTTTCATGCCAACCCTCAGTACCTAGGAAGACAAATGCTTTGGAAACTCTCACTGTATCTCTGTATATAATATTTATTCAGCAATTTAAACTTTTCTAAAGCAGAGCCTATAACCCAGAGAAATAAATAGTGGCTGCATGCAGAATTCTACATTCTCATTAAACCTGGGAAATTGAGGTTTGGATCTTCTTTTTAAAATAAAACCAAAACACACTTTGTTCTCTGCTGGATGAAAATAGAAATACGGGCTGGATAAAGAGCCCGGCAGAAACTTACTTTCTGTTTGGCTTCAAGAATCCTTCTTTCAAGATCAGATGGGATCATTTTCCCTCTGGAAGGAAAAAGAAATATAGATTTGCTTTGAATAATTTGCTTCATCCTCTTTACAATGTAAGTGGCCGTAGGAGAGTAAAGTCCAACCCTAAACTGTTGATAACAATACTCGGTGAAAACAACTAGTTGACTGTTTCCAGGAAGGATGTATTTGGCCATGTTAGCAACCTCCAGAGAGCTATTTTGACTTAAAGAATGTTTCTCTGCCTCCCGTACCATGATTATTATAATAGTAAGCAAAGCAGTATCTGTGTTTTTGTTTTAGGAAAGAAGCATTTTTAGGGTTGAAAGGATGTTTGAAACGTGAGCCCATGAATTTTTGGCCTTCTTTATGCTTTTAGCACTTGGAATATCATTAGGTAGCTCATCCAGATGTTTCAGAATGGATTTTCTCTTCCTGCTGTTTCAATGGTATGTGAAATTGCAGGTCGCTTTATTAAAAGATTTGGAATAAAAAGGTTTTTCTGAACTCTCCTTTCATTGCCAAACATTTTGCTCCAAATCAGGCTTGTTTTAACTGAATTAAGAGGATGACTTAATAAGAAGGTTCTGTGCACAGCAGAGGGTCATGGTAATCGTTCTACGGAGAACAACATAATATGGTCAGGAGTCTGCAAAACGTGCCAGAAATGATAGTCATGCCTCATCCGGGCAGGTAAATGCATCCCTTAAAGCAGTGATTTCCAACCTGATCAGATCAGGCTGTACTAAAGCACCTTGCTCCTGCTCTGATGTAAACAAAATGTTCAAATTTCTGAGAAAATGTGGGTATTATCTTTACCTTTTACATAAAGTTTAAAGCACATTAAATTGCCATAATATTTTTGCAGGTAAACAAGAAAATTGAGAATGAGAACTCTTAGAAATTGTTTTTTGCAAATCTTGAATTTTACCCAAGTTTACCACAAGTTAAACACCTTTGCTTGGGAGAATTTTGGGTAGACTAGCTTGACAATCATTATTTGCTCATTAAATCATATCATACTTAACATTTTATTAAGTATAAGGCATTAAGATGGCACTGAGGAGTCAGAGATGAGGGTCCATTCGAATTGGAAGGGGCTCCAAGACATGCCTGATTCTAGTTGAACCTTCTCATTTTTCAAATAAGGCAACAGCCTGAGAGGAGAAGTGACTGCCCAAGATCAAATACCGGTAAAAGTCCAGGGAGTAACTAGAAATATAATCTAAGCTTCCAGAACAAACTCAAAGGTGCCAAACATATAGGAAACCTGTTTGGAAAGTTTGGATTACTTTAAGATAAGATAAATCTTTCAAGATCACAGCTGACTTTCATGAACCAGAGGTGTTATCCAAACCTGCAGGGAAAACAGTAACGAACGTATAGTCTGTTTCTTTCCTGTATCAGGGAGATTTGGGCAGGAGGAGGGAGTAGGCTTGTCAAACCATCAACTCATGCACCTCTGGCAGATTGGAAAGAAATGGGGGTGGCTCTAGTCTCTCCTGGACACTCTGCCTTCCAAACCTATATTTGTTTTGTCTACTTAGGACCCAGAGCCTGACATATGGCAGGTGGTAGATAAACATTTGTTGGAGGAATATGACTAGAAGGGAAAGTTTAACCTAAGGCTAGTAATATGTTTACCTTAATGTCTGACCAGATAGTGAATAGGGAGGCCTTGGGGGAGGAAACTTGCCATCTTTTTCTCTATTTTAGAATTGGCCGAATTACCTTAGAATGCTGGTTCTT
The DNA here is from genome assembly GCF_008728515.1 of Papio anubis. Classification (NCBI taxonomy): domain Eukaryota; kingdom Metazoa; phylum Chordata; class Mammalia; order Primates; family Cercopithecidae; genus Papio; species Papio anubis. Next base: position 99,928,008 of record NC_044986.1, read on the forward strand.
AAAATTTAGTGAGCATAATAATCGCCCAAGTCCCTGTTTAAAATGCATGGCCCCATTCTTAGGGCTTTTGATTTAGTAGGTCAGCATAGGACCCCGGAATTAATTCATCCCACACATATTTATTGCGCACTTGCTGAGTGCCAAGCAGTGTTGTAGGAACTGGGGTAGCAGGGTAAACGAGACAGCTTCTACTCTCTAGGGCTTCCATGCTATCAAGGGAGACAAATAAACTGATAAATAGACAAATATGCACAAGAATCTGCATGTTCATCAGTCACCCAGGTGATTCTGATGAAGGAAGACCTGGGTCCATATGTTAGGAAAAGCTGCTTGGGACATTTTAGCCTGGGAGGTATTTAAATAACTGTGTAACACACAAAGTACTTTTCATACGTGCCATGGTTTGGAGCCTTCATGGCTGCAGGGCAGTGAGCAGAAGGAGCTCCAGATGTAGCTTTGTCCATCCCCTGCCTGCCCATATGTTGCAGGGACAGAGACGACTGGGTGACAACCAGCAGATTGTCCCCTGCAGATTAGAGGCTGTCGCGTCAGTCCTGGCCTTTCTGCACAAGCATCGCCTGGTGCCTGGGAGGCTTTGGATGGCGACTGTTCCATACTTTTAGTGTGGTCCAAAAGTATTTCTATAACGTAAGCGTATATCTTTAATAATTACACATCCAGCCTTTAAGCTTACAATTAAGTAGCCACTGATGCTTGATAACACTGCTCTCGGTTAGCTGTTAGTGTTAAGAAGGGACTGCTACTAAAGTCATGGCCATTGAAACAGACTGCTGCTTTGGACAAGGTGTTTTGCATTAAGATGCTTGGTTAGCAGTAGCCTTTAGGAAGTCGCATGACACTGGCCAGGCGTGGTGGCTCGCGCCTGTAATCCCAGTAATTTGGGAGGCCAACGCAGGCGGATCACGAAGTCAAGATATTGAGACCATCCTGGCCAACATGGTGAAACCTCGTCTCTACTAAAGATAGAAAAATTAGCTGGGCATGGTGGTGCACGCCTATAGTCCCAGCTACTTCGGGTGGCTGAGGCAGGAGAATTGCTTGAACCCGGGAGGCAGAGGTTGCAGTGAGCTGAGATTGTGCTACTGCACTCCAGCCTGGGCGACAGAGCGAGACTCCATCTCAAAAAAAAAAAAAAAAAAGTCTTATGATGCTATAGGGTCAGATAACTCCCTTAAGTTAACTGGGCAAAATCCCAGGAAGAATGACAGGTAGAACCACCAGCAGGAAAGATCTTCTCTTCGTGGGAAGAAGCAAAAAGACACAGAATGTATCTCGGACCATGGCCCCAGATTCATGCCTAACTCCCCATAGCTCCAAAGGAAAGAACTAATTATCTTACCAAAGAAAGCAGGTTACTGGAGAGTCTGTATTTCTAGGCAGGCTTGCAGATGGTCACATATGGGGTGCTTGAGTCACTAGTCGACCCTGTTCATTGGCCCTGCTGAAACTAGAGATACTACCAGCCTTTCCTAAGTGAGTAGGGCTTAGCTCTATTCCTAAAAACATGAGTGCAAAGAAGGAAGTATTCATACATCCTTCCTGTTACAAGTTGACTAAGGTTATATAATAGCAACACTACCAGCAGCAATTATAAATGACCAGTTTTAGAAGCAGTAACTGTGAGATCCCTGCTCCTCCTCCCGACCCTACGAGATAGTTATTTTGCACTTAGAGTGCAGATTAGGAAACTGAGGTTCAGAGAGGCAGTTGACTATGGTTAAAAGCTTGAAATCTGGAGATGGAATAGTGGGTTCCTGCCACAGATCATATATGCTAACTGTGTGTACTTGAAGTATTAAGTTCTTCTTTTTACTCATTTATAAAATGATAATAGTATTTGTCTCAGATTTGTCTGAGGGTTAAACAAGACAGTAGGTATAAACAATATTAAGCAAACTCTGCCTAACCTTTGGTGACCACTGGATGCCTGTTTGACAGTCTAACGTTATGTTTTTATTAGCAGTAGTATTGTTATTGTTGTCATTAGCATTATGCGACTTGCAGAATGTCACACAGCTAGCAGGAGGCAGATTTCAAATCTAGAGCTGTCTGATAGCAAAACCTAGACTCTTGGCACTGTACAACTACCTTGACTTAACAAAACCATTTTTCAGGTTGAGTTCTAGGATTGTAATGACATATGCAAAATGTCCATGTGGTTTTCTGGAAGGCTCCTGAATTCAGTAGTCCAGTGACCCCGATTACTGCTATCAGCACTGGCTAGTAAATAATAAAAGCATGTAACCTCGTCTTAAAACATATTTGATGATGTTGTTCTACCTAGTGTAGCATCCAAATGCAATAGCAGTAACAAAAACCTGCTAGTTGTTTGTTTATATTTGCTTTCTAAACTGGTCAGTGCTAGGCAAAACTATCCTATCAAGATAGCAAGGAGCGTTAATGGATGTAGGTGAATTTTCAAATTGCACAGACTGTGTAGTGACTACAGAAATTGCATAGACTCACTTGGGGAAAAAAAACTGTTGAAGATGAATTGCAGAGAAGCAGCAAAAATTACCAGAGATTTCTCCTGGGGAAAAGAGCTCCCCGTGTCTTTACATAGCTGATACTAACATGGGTAGCCTGTCTTAGGAAAGGATCCTAAGATAACTAAACTAACAAAAGTCAAAACTGACCGTTTAAGAAGTACTTGTATTACAAAACCAAGCCCTTTGCAAAGAATTTTACCATAATTATAAATAGTGAACTTCCTATTCGCTATAAATAATGAATCCAAATACATAGTTGGATTTGGAAAAAGAACTTTAACTATAATGATCAATATTTTTCTCTTTTAAGATTTGTTTTCCAATGTGCACAATTGAATCACTTAGCATTATTGTCAGGTTATAAGAAAAGGATATTTTGGGTGATTTTTTGTGTATAATTCTAGTAATATTATTCTTTCCATTGACTTCCTCCAAAAGCATTTACTTAGCACACATACTATGACTATACAACAATGCAAGTGACGTGCAACTGAGACTCCAGTCATGATATGGTAAGGAGATATTTTCTTTTGTCTATGAAACCTCCTTACTGCTGCCCTTGAAGGGTAGGATTAGAGCTGACAGGGAGGTATATGACGAGGGAAACTGTATGGGTAAGAAGGTGTGCTGACCACCTCACACCACTCCTCCTTCTCCCCAAACTACTGTCCCTCTTCCCTAAAAGTATCTGTAGAGAAACAGAAAAAAGGATTATGATAAAAGGTTCAAGTTACCATGTAAGAAACCATGCTTGGCTACTCTAAATAAATAACTTTGGAGTCCAAGAGGAAATCAAGATGGCAATTACAGAACATTAAAAATTAATGACATGAGAATAAAACTTATAAAAACATGAGAAGCATCCTAAATCATTCTCAGAGGAAAATGTATGCCCTGAGTGCTTCTGAAATTAAATAACAGAGAATAAAAATAACTAAATTGATTAATCCAAAAAGCTGGGGAAACAACAAGTGTGGGCAGAAAGAAGAAATAATTTTTTTAGTGAATTAGAAAACTTAACAAAAAGTAAACGTAATAA